>NC_056733.1:194772977-195372977 GCF_019279795.1 Protopterus annectens
ATTTTGGTGTTAGAAACAAAAATTCTTACTTGCTGTCCCTAGAATAAATCTTTCTGCTTTATACAAAATAATGCACAGCAAATACATTTTAGTAACCAGATTTTACAGTCATGCTAACCTACTGCTTTAAACTATATCACATGACATTTCTTCCAGAATAGAGTTATAAGATTATTTATGCTTGTCAATCAGATGAATTAAATGAGTTATAGTAAAGTATATGTTTGGAACACAAATTTTTAACACAGATTATTATGCTGCTGTTAAGTAAATTTTCAAAAACATTTAAATAAATGTTTCATTTTCTATGCCTTCTAAAATAAGACATTTACTTACTACAAGAAACTACATCATTTAGACTCATTATAACTGGCATATTTTATGAATAGAGTATTTTTCCTGAATCTGTGGTGTCAGTGTGATAACTATGTCAAAGGTTATACTAACTGCTTTCAGTTTCTCTGTGAGAATTCTGTGAGCTGAAGCTTCTGAAGTAATTCATGAACACTGTGCATGAGACAGCCCACATCTCAGATTGTCTCTCTTAACATTTTGGCGGGAAACTTATTAAAAACTAGTGACAAACATTCATTTAGTAGTGTAAATGTATGTAAACATGACAAAACCTTCACAATGTATTCCACAGACCATTACAGCCTCTTACTACTTTTCAGAAAGAGAAACAAATTGAATCACAGCTTGCCATTAAATCTTCAGATAATTTGACTGGTTATGAAACAAAACATTATAACTGACATATTTTATGAATAGAGTATTTTCCTGAATCTGTGGTGTCAGTGTGATAACTATGTCAAAGGTTATACTAACTGCTTTCAGTTTCTCTGTGAGAATTCTGTGAGCTGAAGCTTCTGAAGTAATTCATGAACACTGTGCATGAGACAGCCCACATCTCAGATTGTCTCTTAACATTTTGGCGGGAAACTTATTAAAAACTAGTGACAAACATTCATTTAGCAGTGTAAATGCATCTAAACATGACAAAACCTTCACAATGTATTCCACAGATCATTACAGCCTCTATGTAAGTGATATTAAGCCCAAAATTACCAACAAGCAATAAAACTCAACATTCTTCTCCCAACTCAATTTTCATACAAATCCTATTATTCAGTGTGCCCACACAATCAAAAGCATTTCTATATATTAATAAAGAAAAGAAAAAGAGAGTAGAAAATAAAAGGGAGTGAGGCAGAAATAAAAAAATGTAAGAGAAAGCTGTAAGAAGTATATACACTGGAATGTTACTTACTGTTTATATTAATAGAGTTAAAAATAAAACATATTATTTACTCTTATTTAGTTCTGATTATTATTAGTTAAAACATAACAGATTATTTACAAATAAGCATAAGCAGTATAATCAAGAAAGTATAATTAGAAATAGCATTTGAAGAACTTATAAAAACTTTTACAAGGAATAAATATGTTATTATTCTATTAATGATATTTTCATTACTGTTCACTCCCTGCCCTCCCTCACCCTTTACCCACTACATAATCTAAATAGAATGTCATTGTTTAAACAAAGAAAATAATAAAAGGAGAAGGAAAAAAAAGGTAAAGATAAAAATGTATCAAATTACTAACCTTACTTCTTTTCAGAAAGAGAAACAAATTGAATCACAGCTTGCCATTAAATCTTCAGGTATTTTGACTGGTTATGAAACAAAACATTTCTTTGCACATAGAGAATAACTTTGATTAAGTCTTTTCCAAAATATTTGTGGCTTTCTGGAAATGCAGGAACTATATTCAAAAAGATTAATAATGAACTAAAATGATGAGAGAAAAAAACATATAACAAATCATTTGTTTTTTAGTCTCTTCTTCTTCTCTGAAGTCTTCCACGAAGCTTCAGTTGCCAATCTCTTTAATGAAGAACTAGCCCATTCCATTTCTTCTATTTTATCCAAAATCCTACAAACAGTAAAGCAGAGTCTAAATCATCGAAAACCTTAGGACCATCAGGAAGGAAGATTTTAAGCTTGGCAGGAAACAGAAGGTATGTTTTAAACTGTGCTTTTTTAAGCTCCCTTATTAGTGGCAGAAAAACTTTTCTTTTAGCTATTACCATGGAAGAATAGTCATTGTCAAAACGCACAGTTGTCTCATTAATCTTAACAGGAGCTTTAGCCCAAGCAGATTTAAGAACCATCTCTTTATCAAAAGATGATAGAAATCTAACTATAACTGATCTAGGATATTTTTGTTAGAGTTAGTATTAGCTATAGATCTATGTGCTCTTCGATACCAAAAGAGAATGCTTCTGTTAAGTCTAAAGTTTTAGGGAGCCAAGTTGTTAAAAAGAAGTAATATTGTTACCTTCAATATTTTCTGGCAGTCCAAAAATCCTAATGTTATTGCCTAGATCTATTTTCCAGGTCATCCAGCTTTGTTTGTAAATGTGTATTTTGTTTCAGCAGAAACTCAGTTGATTTCCTCTTCTTGGATTCTATTTTCCATGTCATTCACAGCTTCTTCTATGCCTGTCATCTGGATCTTCTGTTGTTGCAGGTCTGTATGTAACAGGTCTATTTGTTTTGTAGTTTTTTCTATGAAGGTGTCTATTTTAGTATCCATTTTATCCATTTTATCAGTAAGTTGCTGGATTATAATTATCAGAGACTGAAGTTCTTCTTGATGCTGGAGTCTTGAGAATTTGTCTTACTGGAACTCATTTCAGACTGATAAACTGACAGGAAAATTTCCACAGTGATTTCTGACAGGAATATTGTTAAGATTTCCTTTCTTTTTTAGATATAGTTCAAGAACTATATAAAACAAACGTATTTAGAAAGAAAATTACTTCAAAAATTATTTTTTTAAGTAATTAATTCCTGTCAGTGTAATGAAATTGGTGGAGCTGAAGAAATCTGCTGCTATCCTGTGTTCATCCTTGGCCACGCCCCCTGTTTTCATTTATTGAACTCATTACATCTAAGTGACTCCAGGTGCATCTGCAGTTAACTCCCACTGACGCCTGTAGGTGGCAAATATTGCTTGTTCATATTTATATCAATAATTCAAAAAACATGCTGGGCGGCCATGGTGGTGCAGCGCTTAGCATTATCGCCTCACAGTAAGAGGTTCTCTGGTTCAGTTCTTAGCTGGGGTGCCTTCTGTGTGGAGTCTGCATGTCCTCCCTGTGGCCGCGTGGGTTTCCTCTGGGTGCTGCGGTTTCCTCCCACATCCTAAAGACATGCTGTAAGTGGATTGGACACTCTAAATTGGCTCTAGGTGTAAGTGTGTGCATGCGTGTCTCTTCTGTGGAAGGTTGGGGGCCGGGCTGGCAACTCGGCACCGTAAAACTCCACTGCCAATCATGAGCAGACAGGTGATCCACTGTGGCGACCCCAAACCGGGAAAAAGCTGAAAGAGGAAGATGAAGAATTCAAAAACCATGCTATGTACAAAATATTTCATCTCAAAGCTTACACAATAACAAGCCCAACTGCATTAATATTTGACCTCTGTCTTGTGCAGGTAAATAGATATTAACTGTTGTTTTTACAAAATTAATTTATATAGATATAATTTTCACATTTTTCTAAATATCTCAACAACCAAGTAAAACAGACAGAACTCCTTAGCTTCTTATGAAAGCTGTCCGCTAGATTAATAAAGTGCTGCTGACAAGAATGTGTGCAACTTGAGTGGTTGCTGAGATATTGTAAGTTGTTTACAAAATATTTCAAGTGTAATAGTTGCAATGTTTACTGTGACTTATAAAATTCGATTTATAACCTGGAACCTAAAGAATACTACCACAATAAAAATAATTTGTGCTGAAGAGCTTGCCATTTGTACCACTTTAATAATCTGTATGGTTCCAGATGTATGAACATTTGTTTGAAATGTGAGGACATAATTTGATTCTGTCAAAAAGCTTAGGCTCTGCCTAGTGGAAGTTACACTGCAAACATCCTGAGTTCCTTTGGAGTGAATGAGATAAATGTATGATTGCCCATGCCGTAACTGATAATTTAGTGAAGATGTTTCTTGTTTAAAAAAAAAAAAAAAAAAAAATTCTTGGGTACAGAAGATAATCACCAGAGACTGCGTTATTCTCTAACATTCCACCCAGTCATGGGGATGTAGCAGCAGCTGAGGTAGCAAAGCTGCTGAGAGAGTCATCCAGGAGGTCCCACCAGACCAGCAAGGATTCAGAGTCTATTCAGGCATCTTTTTGATTCCAAAAAAAAAAAAATATGGGACCTCAGGCCTATACTGGTCTTTGGATACCTAAATCAGTTTTTCAAGCAAAATGTTGGATGGTCACAGTATGGTACATCTTTCCTCTCCTGTGGGGAGAACACCAGCCTCCAGGATGGTCACTAAATGCATGGTAGACATAGCAGCTTACATAAGACTGCATGGGTTGTGGGTGTTCCCATAGTTAAACAACTGGCTCCTTTTTGCTCCTACCAGAGATCAACTGATTCAGTGCAGAGATGACTTGTTCAGTTTTCCCATCACTTAAGAATCACTGTAAAGCTGACAAAAAGCCAGCTGACTCCAACATGGGTAATAGAGCTCATAGGGTACCACCTGAACACAATATTCCAGATAACCAGGCTTCTAGTAATCCAGAGTGCTATGTGCAGGGAAAATAAATCTCTGGGCCATTGTCAGGAGTTTGCTATTTCCACAACTGTAGTGCGATATTGGAGTAGGTATATTACATTGGGGGATTGGGGGGGGGGGGGCAAAACCCCCCCACACTTCATTTTGTTTTTTTTTTTTGGCCCAGCGTGTTTTTTTTTTTTCGCTGGGAAAAAAAATCGATGTTCTGGTCGTTCGACATTTCCTGCTTCTGCTTTCTGTTAAGCATTGTCTAGGTAAGGGTGTTTGGTGTTTTTAGCTGTTGATGTAGTGATATAGACCTGTTAGTAATGCTGCAGTGAGAAAGATTTTGCTTAAAGACTGATTTAATGTTGAACAAAGCCATAGAGATTTGTCAAGTACATGAGCTTACAGAAAGGCACACAAATGTACTTGCAAGTGATAAGAGCATGGTTTCAGCAGCCTCTAGAGTGAACATAGGCAGCATACAGAACGTGGCTAACAGAAACAGGCCTGTGGGTTTTCCTGGGAAGTCCCCTACCTTTCCAGCAAGTTCTAAGACTAGGTCAGTAAAATGGATATGCTCAGTGCAGCACAGGGGTGAGTCAGCAAAACCCAAGTCAAGTCTCATAGTTAACTGCTGTAATTGTGGTGCCAATTATGAGTCTAAAAGAGAAAAGTGCTTAGCATTTGGTCAACAGTGCTACAAGTGCTTAGCATTTGGTCAACAGTGCTACAAGTGTAAAAAAAAAAAAAAAAAAAAAAAAAAAAATTGAAATCTTTTTCAAACTATTTGTAAATCAAGCAGGCCTCATTCATTTAATAAGAAAGGTCACTCAGAAAAAGCAAGTTGATCATATAGAAAGCTGCAACTCTACTTTTTATGTAGATGGTGTATCAGTGGTTGGTGAAAAGGTTAATGCAGTTTATTTGTTGGCAAAAAACGAAAAGTTTTGTACTGTCCTGATTGATGGTAAATCCACGGAGCTCAACATAGACACTGGTTCAAAGTGCAGTGTGATGTCAGCAGAAACATTTTCTAGAGTAGGATCTGGTGAACAACTTAATTTGGCCAACTGTGCGAAGCTTGTTGCAAATGGAGGTGAAGAGATTCAAACTGAAGGCTCAGTAGTACTTTTATGTTATTCAGCTGGAAACAGTTACAGCTTCCAGTTTTATGTAGTGTAAAGATCAGTACAGTCATTATTAGGCCTCAGAGGCAGTTTAAAATTGAAACTGCTTTCCTTTACCAAAGAAGTCCATCATGTAAGCACATGTCCTAGTTCCAGTTTCACTGATGCTGTTTTCTCAGAGTATGCTGATGTTTTTGAAGACAAGCTAAGTAAACTTCCAGTTGTGTACTCCATGAAGTTAGACCCAGAGGGGTCAGTCCAGTGGTCAGACCAGACAGAATAGTTCCGATAGCTATGCAGGACAAAGTCAAAGTCCAGTTAGATAAAATATTGCAGCTAGGTGTGTGATCTGTCCAGTCACAGAACCAACTGAATGTCTGTCTTTCATGGTGGTTGCTCATAAAAAAAGCTCAGATGAAATCAGTATATGTATTGACCAAAGAGACTTAGTGTTAAATCAACTACATCATCATCCTGTGTGTACAGTCAAGGAAGTTGCTACCCTCATGCCAAATACCAGTTTTTTTTTCTGTCTTCGATGCAAAGAGTTAATTTTGGCAAGTGATGCTTCATCACAAATCTTCACTATTGACTACATTCAGTATGCCATTTGGTTGCTACAGATTTCTCATAATGCCTTTTGGAATAAAGTCTGTGTGTGATGTCTTTCAGTGTGCAATGGAGCAAATTTTTTCAGGCTGTCCATGTGCTATAATGATGTACTAGCTGGAGGCAGTGGTGAAGCAGAACATGACAGAAATGTCAGAAAAGTTCTGGACAGAGCACGTGAAGTGAATCTAAAGTTCAATCCTCTGAAGTGTAAATTCAGGCTACCAGAAGTTACTTATGTCTGCATACCTCTCGACTGTACAGATTTTCACAGAATGTCCAGATTTTGGCCTCAGATGTTTGGTCCGTTCTTCATAAAATTGTGTTTTTCTGACAAATTACTGGTAAATCATTAAAGATTGAAGTTATAAAATAATGACAGACATTTCAGTTTCAGACTTCATATCCTTCAGAAAATTTATAGGTTCATTGGTAGGTACAAGGCTATCAGCTCAAGGGCCTACATAAGCCTAGCCAACAAGGTTCTCTGGCTTACGCCACCCAAGAAAGTTATTTTCCTGTGCCACTGTCGAGCATATGCTAATGCAAAACCTGTTCTATCAACTTCCTAAATTTGTAAGAACATGTAAAAATTGTCCCTATTTTTGGACCTTTGTCTTACTTTTATTATAGCCTTGTACAGATTTCTTGCTCAAAGAGGTTGAGAGGCATGTTTGTTGGTCATTTATTTACCACTTCAGGTCTACGACCAAATCCTTCCAAACAGACAGACATTCTTGAGATGCCAACTCCAGACAATATCCAAGCCTTACAGCGTTTTTCTTAGTATGGTCAATTATTTGGGCAAATTTATACCAGACGTCTGTGAATTATCAGTGGCCTTAAGAGAAATGACATGCAAAAATGTTACGTGGTCCTGATTAGAACAACACTAGGGAGCATTTGATGACCTGAAACTCAGTCCACCTCCGTTAAGATACTTTGATGTCCACAAACTAGTGACTCTTTCCTGTGATGCTTCAAAGTTTTGTCTTGGTGCATTTATTCTTCAAGAAGGTAGACCAGTAGCCTGTGTGTCTAGAACTCTTACTTAAACTGAGATGCAGTATGCTCAGATTGAGAAGGAACTTTTGGCAATTGTGTTCGTATGTTCGAAGGTCCGTGGTTATATATTATGGCCGAGCTATCCAGATAGACTGATCATCAACCTCTAGTCACTATTTTAAAGAAGCCTATGCATACAGCTCCAGCAAGACTACAAAGAATGATGCTCATTACAAAAATACAACTTCAAAATGGTCTATACAAAAGGCAGACTTCTATATCTGGCTGACACCTTATCCAGTTTGATGCAGAGAATTTTGACATTGATGTCATGGAAGTGTGTAATTTTTTTCCACAAGACTTGCGCTAAGAGATCATACAAAGACTGATCCAATTTTGCAAAAGCACAACTCACTTCTTCAATATTCGATGGCTGTCAAAGCACTCATCTCTACCACTAGAAGTGCATCCTTATTTTCCTTACAAAGATGTGATGTTGATGAAAGATGGTATCATTTTCAAAGGTCCTGAAGTTGTCTTCTACTTCCTTACAACACGAGTGTATCAGAATTTTGCATTGTGGACACCCAGGTTCTGAAGCTACCAAAAGAAGGGCGAGAGGATTAGTATTTTGGACTTCTCTATCAAAATATATTGATAAAGTACTTTTCATCTTGTTCAGTATGCAATAGTACTAAACTGCATTTGCAAAAAGAGACACTTCATCTAAACCAGATTCCTGAACTACCTTGGTCAACAGTAGCTGCTGACATATTCAAGTGGAATAGTCAAGATTACTTGGTATTGGTAGACTCTTATTTGAATTGGTTTGAAATTGATCTGCTGCCTAACCTAATGTCCAGTACTGTCATTACTAAGTTGAAACATTTCTCAGTCCATGGTAGTCCACACAGTTATTTCTGATGCCGGTGCCCAGTTTACTAGTCAGCTGTTTCAGAAATTTGCAATAGAGTGGGACTTGATCCACATTACCAGTAGTCCTGAGTACACACAGTCAAAAGGCCTAGTTGAATGGGCAGTACAAAGTGCAAAGCAATTACTAGAGAGTTCAAAGCATGACAGTACCGATGTTTTCTTGAATTTGTTTAATCTCAGAAATATACCTTATGACAATTTACTTGGCTGACATGCTCAGAGACTTCTGTCTAGGCAAACCAGAACAACCTTGCCAGTTCCAGTTTGTTGGTGCCTAATGCTAAAAACACCAGAGCAATCAAAACCCAACTGTTCAAAAAGCATTCATCCCATAAGTCCTACTGTGATAAAACAAGCAGATGTTATGTAGTCTAATCTCGCCTACATTCTTACCCGTGGATTTGTAGCCAAACCTAGGCTCCGACTCAGCCATACTCTAGCTCAAAGTTTTTCAATTGGCTGGGCTAAGAGGTATCCCATGCCGCACTGCTCCCTTTTCCCAGATCTCATTTGCCGCTCTCAGACGTGGTCTTGCTCTTGGCTGTAGCTAAGTATAACTTTTGTCTTCTTTGACTAAAATTTTGCTCCAAAAGCTATTTTCATAGCTAGGTGTGTGTGGTGTTGGTTTGTGGAAGCTGTTTTGTGCGGCCTTTTGTGGCCTTTGTCTTACTTTTTGTCTGATATCCCGTCGGCTATCTCCCAATGGGCTAGGCCCCTTTCAGTTAGAGGACCTAGTCCTCCCTTGGTTATCTGTTTTCCCTTCTGTACTCATTTTGTTTTTAGGTACCTATCCCCTCCGGGCTAGGGCCACTTAAGTTAGAGGACCTAGTCCTTCCCCTTGTTTTCCTGTCAGGACCATTTGAGTTAGAGGTCCTTGTGTGGTGTCTGTAGTTTATTGTATTTTAGTTCCCGCGCTTGTTGCTGGTGTCCGTTTTACTGTTGTGTTGTGTCTAGTATCCTGCCAACCATGTCTAAGGATACAAAAGAACATAAGCCTTCGGGCTTTAAGAAATTTAGTAAATGTGGGTACAAGATTTCGATTACTGATGGGCACTCTGTGTGTGTTTATTGTTTGGGGGCTATACACCTTCAGGAGTCTTGTATGTTCTGTCACTCATTCAGCCCTCGTGTTCTTCAAGAAAGGAAGAACAAACTAATTCTGAAGGGACTACTGAAACCCTCCTTCGAGGAAGATTTGGAGAGGTCTTCTAGTGCTACGTCCTCTCCCTCTAAAAGAGACAAAACATACAAAGCAAAAAAATGATCTCCGGCTCCGTCTGTATTATCCACTGTCTTTGGTGCTGAAGGAAGTTTGTGAATCGACAGAACCTACATCGGCTCCCAGCCTCTCGGAGCCGATGACAGAGATACTAGCTCGGAGCCGGTCTCCAATTTTTAGACCGGTTTCGTCTCCTCACAGGTCTCCTCCTGAGAGGAGGTCTAGATCCTCCTACTTTGTCCTCTAGGTCCTCCAGGACACACTCTGATGTGGATAGAGTGGTGCAGAGACTGCTCCAGTCACCGGTGCTGGCTAAATTGCTTTCAGCTCCAGCCCAGTTGGCTCCGGAGCCTGTCACCCATCCATCATTGATAGATCCTCCTCCGAGCAAATCTCAGCCTTCGGAGCCAGAGTGGTCGGCACCGTCTGATGCTTTTAGGTCTGCTCCGACAGCCCATCCTGGCTTATTGGCTCCGATTTCTGTTCCGACCCAGTCTGCTCCATCCACAGTGGCCAGGACTCATGGTTCCTCAGTTGGACACGAGGGGGAGGTTTCGGGATGCTCTTCGGCTCCTAGCCTCCCTCTCGGTGCTTCAGCTCGGGTGAGCCTGACCCTTGCTTCAGACCTTGTCCCTTCTGCTCAGAGGTCTTCCACATTTGGACAATCTTCGGAGCCGGGGGGACCAGCTTTCGAGGTTATGCGGAGCGTGCTGGCCAGGTCCTCAGCTGCATCATACACTGACACACTACCCCCTCCAGCTCTGGTATCAGTCTCTGATCACCCCCTATCTTTGGAAAGTGGAGACCCAAGGCATCAGGATACCTCCATGAGTGGTCCCCAATTTTCTGAGGGCCCCCCAGAGTTTTTGCCTGAGGAGCCACCCAGAAAAAGAAAGTGCAAGAGGAAGCACATCAACTCCCAGGAAGAGTTTCTCATGTCAGACACAGATCTCGAGGAATCAGCGGGGTCCCCCAAGTCGTCCTCTGAGGATATCTCTTTCTCTGATATCCTAGAGATCTTGAAGCAGAGAGGTAACTGGCCCTCAAAACCCCCCTCCTAGGAGGAGTCTGTGTTCCTGAAATCCTTTGGGGCTCAGCCCTCCGCCTCCTGGGTTTCTCCACCCTTCGACGAACTCCTGGATCTGGTTTGTCGAAGGGTGTGGGAAAACCAGTCCCCAGGAGACCCAACAAATCTGTCCGCCCCCGCTGACGGAGTTTCTCACAAAGGGCGTTCCAGTAGATGCCATGGTGGTGGCAGCGGCCACCAAGAAGGAACTGGCTGAGACTTCATCTACCGTCCATCCCCCTAACAAGGAGTCTAGGACCATGGACCGGTATGGGAAGCATATGTTTTCTTCAGCGGCCTTTACTGTGCGGTCTCTGAATCACATTTTACACGGCTCCAAAAAGATCTCCTGAAAGAGCTTGGAGATTCTCTGCAGGGTAACGTTTCAGACGCAGTGGCTCAGGAAGTCAACACTCAGATGTCTATCCTAAATTCTGTTGTTAACTCCTCCATGAGGCTGATCTCTTACACAGCCGAAGGAGCGAGTAGGGCAGTGAGTTCTGGAGTTTCTCTCAGGAGGTACTCCTGGATGCGCCTCTGTAATTTCACGGAGGCCTTCAAGTCTACATTCACCAATGACCCATATGATGGTTCCTTGTTGTTCGAAACCAATGTGAAAGACACTCTTACTAGGTGCGAGCAAGAGGGAAAAACTGTCTGCCGTGGGAGCCCATTTTTCTATGCCCTCTAGACCTTATCCCAAGGTCCAGAAGAGTGGGAAAATGTGGTTCAAGAAATCGCAGAGGTTTTTTCGTGAAGCACAAAGTGATTCCCCCTCCAGAGGCAGGAGGGGGGTGGTAACTCCAGTAGACCCGCGTAACCAGGGAGACCGTGATTCCTTTCATGGTTCTCCCTACCAGCGCTCCTGATGGGAGGCCCGACTGCGCGTTTCCAGAGCCAGTCGGGGTGTCGCATTTCACTATACCCAGAAGCCTGGCAAAACATCACCCAGGACCAATGGGTATTAAAAATAGTTTTCGGAGGATATCACATCCCCCCCCCCCAACCGATCAAAAGAATCCCAGATGTTCCACCCAATCAAAGGGATTCCGCAGCTTCAGAGGCTATAAAGCTGCTAGAAAAAGGAGACATCCAGCATGTCCCCTCAGACCAGATTGGATTAGGGACTTACTCCAGATTCTTTTTGGTGCCGTAAAGAACAGGGGACCTGAGGCCCATCTTGGATCTCAGCCACTTGAACCTCCACGTGAAAAAGTCCAAGTTCCGTATGGTCACGTTGCAATCTATTCTCCCATTGTTGGGAAAAGAAGTGTGGATGTGCTCCATCGACCTCAAGGATGCTTACTACCATATAAAGATGGACAGGGCATCCAGAAGTCATCTACGCTTCCGGCTGGGAGCCAGTCATTTTCAGTTTCTTGCCCTGCCCTTTGGTCTCACCACAGCCCCCAGGGTGTTCACCAAATGTATGGCAGTGGTGACGGCTCACTTGAGACTTCAGGGATTCCAAGTGTTTCCTTTCTGCCACCACCAGGCATCTGCTAATACAGACCAGTGATGCCACTATCAAGCTGTGTCAACAGTTGAGCATCACTATAAACTGGGAAAAGTCTGCCTTGTTGCTCTCGCAGCGTGTCACCTTTATAGGCGCCGAGTTAGACACCGTGCTCTTGAGGGGGTTTTTATCACAAGAAAGGATTCAGGGTTTGCAACAACAGGTATACACGTTGCTCCCTCTAAAAAAAGTGAAGGCAAAAACGGTTCTCAAATTGTTAGGGACAATGGCTGCAACAATTATGTTGGTTCCTCTGGCGAGGCTACACATGAGGCTCCTTCAGTGGCTACTCTTCGCCCAGTGGTCTCTACAACATCTTCCGCTTTCTCATGTTATAATGATCACAGACAAGTGCAAGCAAGATCTACACTGTTGGCTTCACACCAGCAACCTCAGTGCAGGAAAACCCTTCATCCCATCCCCTCATGTTGCCACAGTGAACACGGATACCTCCCAGATGGGGTGGGGGGCATTATCTCGGCAGGACAGACCAAGGCACTTGGCAGGGAAACGAGATACATCTGCATATCAATATCTTGGAGATGAGAGCAGTGCTACTGGTGCTGCAAGCACTTCAGAACTTTCTTCCTCTTGGGACAGTTGCGATCCACTCAGACAATATGTCGGTGGTATGGTATCTGAACAAACAGGGAGGAATCAAGTCGTACCCCCTTTGCAGAGAGGCCATTCGCGTGTGGCAGTGGGCAGTGTCTTCCCAACATTTTCTTGTAGCATTGCACATTCTAGGGAAGTCCAACGTGATTGCCGACAGGTTGAGCAGAGCTATTCTGATGCCTCACGAGTGGTCCTTGAACAGTCAAGTTGCGGAGCAGATTTTCCACAGATGGGGTCAGCCTTGCTGCGACCTATTTGCCAGCCCCCTCAATACCAAGTGCAGCAGCTACTTCACCCTTATCCCCCCTCAGGGGGAGTCACCCAGGGATGCTCTAGTTCACGATTGGCCCTCCGGTCTGTTTTATGCCTTCCCCCGCCTGTTCCTCTGCTGACAAATGTTATTCAGAAAGCGCAATGCTTGGGAAGCAGAATAATTCTGATTGCTCCACACTGGCCTCGATAAATTTGGATGTCCTTCAAGGATGCATCTGCAGTCCTAACATATGGGTTGTCCTGCCTCAGGCAGCCCTTCGGTCGGCCGGATTCCAAAGTCTGGGTCTGGCCTCTGCTGATGTCGCACTTCACCCGACGTCATAGCTGCTGTGAATTGGGTATAAAGGCATCAGCCGATGCCATTTTCCTCAGTCTTTCTTGCCGCGCGGTGCCCGAAGCAGAAGCTGTTCGCAAGTGCCGGTCGGTCAGACCCAGAGATTTCTACTACCGAAGACTTCTAAAAAGCTAAGTACCCCATTGGGGACTCTTTCTTGCCTCAGCCGATGTCAGAAAAAGTAAATAATTGTTTAACTTGTGGGAAACAAATACCTCATAAGGATTTCCACTCTTACTGCCTTCCTTGCTTAGGCCCAGACCACGACGTATCAGCTTGTCTAGCCTGTGCTTCCTTCAACCGACGGACACTTAGATGTCGGTCGGAGTTTGCGGAGGAGTTTTTTGGTCCCGCTTTTGCTTACAAAATGCCGTCGGAGACTCCGACTTCACAATTAGCTAAAAAGCGTAAGGAAAAGGACCGACACTCGCGGTCTGCGGTTTCGGCCAAAACCACGGTTAAGCCAACCGCGAGTGTCTCTGTTTCGGCTGAAACCAAGTCCTCGGTTCTTCCTTCGGCCGAAAGCATACCTCCGACAGCCGAGGCCTCACACAGCATGGCTGAATCTGCTACCGAAATTTCTCCTACTGTAGCAGGCACCCAGGATTTATCAGATACTATTCCTTTAGACATATCTACTCCTGCACGTGGAGCTGCTACGCCCCCTGCATCTATGTCCATCAAGGCTTTTTCTAGGGCTGAAGCAGCAAAATCTTCTAAGGCCTTGCCTGCTAAAACCCCACACAGGCCTACCTCTAGTTCCCAAATGCTCAGCCTGGCTGAGGATCTCATTTCCTTGATCAGGGGATCCAAACCCCACCCGGACAGGGCCTCTCAACCCCCTCCAGAGAAAAGGCCTAGAGCAGAGCCCCCCGATCCAGTTTCGACTGACTGCTCCTCGGATGAGTCAGAAAATTCAAATCCTCCAGAAGACCCTTATTCTCCATATGAGGATTCTGATGCAGAAGACTCCATTCCTTCTGCCTCTCCTCCTGAGGAATTTTCTTTTGGGGAAACCTTACATGCTATGAGAGAGCATTTTCAATGGCAGGGCCAGGATTTTTCAGATTCAAGGAAAAGGCTAAGGACCTTTTTACATATACCACAGCATAGGCCTTTAGCCATTCCTCCAGTACTAACAGTTGTGGATGATGCATTTAATGATGCCTGTACTGCTCCTGACTCTCTTCCCCCGGCCCCTGCTAAACCCGGCAGATATTACAGGGTCCCGGACACACACTTTCACTTGTATAAGGCTCCTATTGCAGATCCAGAAACCATTTCACAGGGCCCCAAAGCTGTAGCAGCTGCCTCTGCCAAAAACCCCCTCCCCTCTGACAGAGAATCTACAGCATTAGAGAGATGGGGTAAAAAAGTTTATACTTCTGCTACTCTTTCTGCTAGGGCCTTAAATTGCCAATTCCACATGATCCAGTATCAGGAATTTTTGTTAGACCAGCTAAATAAAAAACTGTCCTCTCCTGAACCTATAGACCGTAAGTCCCTTCAGGGGTTGGTACATAACACTCAGCAGGTCAGTAATCATTCTTTAAAATGCGGCTATGACGCACTGGAGGCTTCCTTTAGATCAGCTATGACTGGAACAGTGATCAGAAGGCATGCATGGTTAAAAGAGCAATCCTTACCAGACCATGTAAAGTCAAGGCTTCTAGATGCTCCCATGGAGAAACAAAGTTTGTTTGGCTCCCCTGCACAGCAAGTGCTAAAGAAGGTGGAAGAAAAAGCAAAATCTGTTCAAACAGTCAAGGATTTCTTACAGGTCCAACCTCCGAGGTTTAGTAGAAATTGGCCTTCGAAGACTTGGTCCTTTCCAGACACCTCCAGAGGAAAGAGAGGCAGAAATAGGCGCCCAAGAGGCAGAGGTCAATCCAGAGGTGCCTACAGGGGACGTCAGTGGCAGCCTAACAACCAGATAAGTACTGCCACAGATCCAGCTGCTACCACTTCCACAGGACAGACACAATGACTTGGCTCTGATACCGCCTACCAGGGAACAACTGAAAGCACCCTTAGGCGGAAAGCTAGCCTTATTTTCCATAAACTGGCATTACATTACACGAGACAAATGGATTTTACAGACAATAGACAAAGGCTACAGGTTTCACTTCCACACTCTACCAAAAAAGAGAGGAATGCCAAACCTTCCACCAAACCAAAAAACGAACGCTCTAGGACAAATCAACCACTTACTAAAGATGAGAGCTATAGAAAAGGTACCACCTATGGAACAAGGACAAGGATTTTACTCCAGACTTTTCCTGGTACCAAGAAAAGAGAACCAATGGAGGCCTATTCTCGATCTGTCCGCTCTGAACACATATCTCATTGTTCCAAAATTCAAAATGCTGACCCTACAGCAACTTCTTCTCATGCTGGGCAAGGAGTCTTGGTTGGTGACTCTAGATCTCAAGGAGGCATACCTGCACGTCCCTATACGACCAGATTGCAGAAGATACCTCAGATTTCTTGCAGGATCAGAGCATTATCAATTCTCAGCATTGCCCTTTGGCTTATCTACTGCGCCCAGAGTATTCACGAAATGCCTGGCATCAGTAATTGCTCATTGCAGGCTTCAGGGAATTCAGATTTATCCATACCTGGACGACTGCCTGATACAAGCGGACAACAAGACCAAATTAACACAAGATTTGGAAAAGGTTATACAACTACTGCAAGCCCTGGGATACACAGTCAACATAAAAAAGTCAAGGCTAGTACCATCCCAAAGGATAACATTCTTGGGTGCAGAACTGGACACTTCAAATCAGATGGCATTTCTCACAGCAGAAAAGCAAAAGCAACTACCACTCTATTTCATGGCATTAACAACACAGAACCAGCTTACAGCAAGGAAAGTCCTGCAAGCCCTGGGTTACATGGCATCCTGCATAATATTGATTCCACATGCCAGGCTGCATATGAGGAAGTTGCAATGGTACCTAAGGAATATATGGTCTCAACACAAGCACAGCCTAGAAGCCCAGATTCCAATAATCCCATGCCTGAAACAAGAATTCCTGTGGTGGGCTTCAGGCCTGTCAGTTGAACAGAGGACTGCCCTTCCACAAACCTCACCCAAGCCAGACTATCACCACGGACGCCTTGGACCTAGGCTGGGGGGCACACATGGTGGACAAGTGTATACAAGGCCTATGGACTCAAGACCAGCTGAACCTACACATAAATCAAAAAGAGATGCTGGCAGTGAAACAGGCAATTCAGACATTCAGACCGTTTCTTCAACAGGGTCATTTGCTGATAAGGACGGACAACACCACAGTCATGTGGTATATCAACAAACAAGGAGGCACACATTCATATCCTCTATGCCGGATGGCAATGGACCTGTGGAATGTAGCCCTGAACCTCAACATTCAGCTCCAGGCCATATTTGTGCCAGGAAAAGAAAATATACTAGCAGACACCTTAAGCAGAACTACCACGGATGCCCACGAATGGATGCTGCATCCAGACATCTTCAAATCCATTACAAAGAAATGGGGACTACCAGAAATAGACCTGTTCGCATCCCCACACAACCACCAATTGAGGAAATTCTGCACAAGGGCATCCCACCCACTTGCTTGGAAGGTGGACTCCCTCTCCTTCAGTTGGGAAAACCTGACCGCATATGCATTCCCACCTCTTCCTTTGATGCACAAAGTGCTACTGAAGATCAAAGAAGATCGCCCAAGGATCATCCTGATAGCTCCAGACTGGCCGAGGCAGCATTGGTACCCGCTACTGAGGAGTATGTCTCGGACACACGCATGGCCTCTACCTCTAGTTCCTTTACTGCTAACACAGAACAACTTCAAGATCCTACATCCAAACTTGAAAACACTACAGCTAGCTGCCTGGAATATTACGTAAAACAAAATAACCCAGATTTATCCCAGAGGGTTAAAGACATTATACTGGAGGCTCGCAGACCCTCCACAAGGAAGACTTACTCAGCCAAATGGAAAAGATACCTCATTTGGAGTGCAGCAAAAGGAGAGAATGTATCATTAGCAAACATAGCCAACATCCTGGAATACTTAGCAGACCTTTTCCACAATGGCCTGTCTTACTCCTCCATTAAGATTCATGCATCAGCAATATCAGCAGAATACAACATGGATCCTCCAGTCTTCTCTCATCCTCTTCTCAGGCAGTTTCTGAGAGGAATTAAAAATGTAAAGCCTCCAAAAAAGCCACCTTTGCCTACATGGGACCTCAACTTTGTGCTGGAAAAGTTAACACTTCCCCCTTTCGAGCCAGCAGCAACAGCAGAATTACAGTTCTTATCTTGGAAAACTGCTTTCCTGCTTGCAATCACTTCAGCAAGAAGGGTTTCTGAATTACAGGCATTAATGGCAGTACAGCCCTTCCTTATCTTCCATCAGGATAGAGTGTCCTTGAGAACTAACCCTACTTTTATGCCAAAGGTGGTCTCCAGGGTATCATTGAACCAAGCAATCCACCTACCAACATTCTTCCCCAACCCACAGAACAGGGGGGAAAGACTACTACATACCTTGGATGTGCACAGGCAATTGCGCTACTATCTGGACAGAACCAAGAACAATAGAAAAACTGACCAGCTTCTGGTAGCATATGCAACAGGAATGGAAGGAAAAGCAATTTCAAAACAGACAATCTCAAAATGGATAGGAAATTGCATTAGATTTTGTTACTCTTTTCATGGAAAGACAACTCCGGAAAACATCAGGCCTCACTCCACAAGGGCTACAGCCACTACTACAGCCTTCTTACGAGGAGTGGCTACCAAAGACATTCTAGAGGCTGCTACTTGGAGCTCCGTGCATACATTTGCCAAGCATTATAATCTACCTTTATACTCCAGATCCCGAGCAGGTTTTGCAACTGCTGTTTTGCAAGGGATCTTAACTACACCATAATCATCTTAGTGCCTCCTCCCCCAGTTTGGCTATGGTATTCTACCCATATGTTAGGACTGCAGATGCATCCTTGAAGGACATAGTACAGTTTTGTACCTACCATAAATGTAGATGTCCGAGAGGTATGCATCTGCAGTCAGGATTACCCACCCTCCTTCCCCTCTGTGGTACTCCTAGGGTATTTGCCCATCTTGTAGCTAGCTGGGGGAATCTATTATGGTGTATTTGTTTGTATATATGTATATACATGTTTATTTTGTTTGCTCTCTATTGTTTGGAATCATTTGCATTTATCCAAATTTAGCCTTCCTAGAGGGCACCTGGCATCTGGGGCAAGAAACACTGAGGAAAATGGCGTCGGCTGATGCCTTTATACCCAATTCACAGCAGCTATGATGTCGGGTGAAGTGCGACATCAGCCGAGGCCAGACCCAGACTTTGGAATCCGGCCGACCGAAGGGCTGCCTGAGGCAGGACAACCCATATGTTAGGACTGCAGATGCATACCTCTCGAACATCTACATTTATGGTAGGTACAAAATTGTACTTTCTCCTTTCTCCATCCCCATCTCATGGTCATGGACGCCCCCTGGATTCTGGACCCACAGCCAGATCTACTGACCCATATGTCACGGCAGTTCCATCCATCTCTTCAGACCCTCCGGTTGACAGCCTGGCTACTCCACTTCCATCACTAGTCAGGCTTCATCATTTTTCTTCGGAAGTGGTTCATATTCTGTCTTCTTCCCATAAGCCTTCGACCAGACAGATTTATTCCAGTAAATGGAAAAGATTCTCCATCTGGGCTCAGGCAAGACAAATTGATCCTTATACAGCTTTATTTTCTTCAGTTTTGGAATTTCTCTCCATGCTTTTCAGTCAGGGGTCAGCAGCCACGACCATTAATGTACAGTTGGCCGCTATTTCCACTTTTCACATCGCTAATATACCCAGTCTAATGGCGCATAGACTTTGTAAGGCATTCTTGAAGGGCACTATGCTGCTTCGCCCTCCAGTCTTTGACCTGGTCATACCGTGGGACCTAAATTTTGTGCTACAATGTCTCACCTATTCCCCTTTTGAACCTACAGCTACTTGTAAACTGAAATATTTGACCTGGAAAACTATATTTTTGGTAGCCATCACTTCAGTTAGACGTGTCTTGGAGCTCCAAGCTTTGTCAGTCAGACCGCCTTCCTTGATTTTTCACAAGGACAGGGTTTCCCTCAGACCAAATCCTTCCTTTATGCCAAAAGTGGCTTTGGTTAGTAATCTCAACCAATCCATTGAACTGCCCGTATTTTTTCCAGAGTTTTCTAATAGGGCCGAATTTAAATTTCACCAGCTGGATGTTCACAGGCAGTTGCGTTTTTATTCGCATAGAACGAAGGATCTTAGAAAATCGGATCAACTATTTGTCTCATTTTCAGAAAATATGATTGGGTCTCCTGTTTCCAAAGTGACCTTGTCTAGATGAATCTCTAGTTGTATTTCCTTCATGTATGCCTCAGGTGTTAAGGATTTACCATTTAGAGTGAAGGCTCGTGGGTATCTCCTCGCACTTTTTTTACTCACTACAAATTGGATTTGGTATCCAGAGGCAGATCTTCTTTTGGTTCCACAGTGCTCAGGAGTATTTTCCACTGAGCCTCCCAAGGTTCAGGTGCTGGGGACACTGTCCCATAGGTAAGAATGTAGGCGAGATTGGACTACATAACATCAAGAAGTTATGTACTCACCATAACATTCGATGTATGTAGTCCATCTCGCCTCACATTCTTACTTACCCTCCTGCCTTCCCCCATCCTGGAAGACCTGGAGGTTAGTTCTGGTTTCAGTACTCCTTTTATTATTGGAATGTTTTTTCCTTCTCTATGTGTTATGTGTATGGAGGGTGAGTGATTGAGCTTGCAGCAAACAAGATCTGGGGAAAGGGAGTAGTGCAGCATGGGATACCTCTTAGCCCAGCCAATTGAAAGACTTCGAGCTAGAGTTTGGCCGAGTCGGAGCCGAGGTTCGGCTCCGAACCCACGGGTAAGAATGTGAGGTGAAATGGGCTACATACATTGAATGTTATGGTGAGTACATAACTTCTTGATTTCGTCCATTGAAAGAAGGAGAGATAATGAGGATACAAACAGTGAAAGGTTTTGATCTGTATTGGTCAAGTGAGGGGTGTGTGTGCCGAGCTGAGATCTTACTTAGACGAATCTGAGGGTATAGAATACAGAAGAAATCGCAGGCATCTTCATCCGGTGTCTGAATCGATATCGCAGCATTGTACCTATGATACATATGCTAGATCTCAGATTAGTCCAGACTATGCTCCTGTTGAAGGACATGCTTCAGTACCTAATCTTGGTCCTGAAGTTGAACATTCATCAATAACAGTCCCTGTTGCTAAATCCAATCCTGATGTTTGTGTCACCCGATCAGGTCGTATTTCCAGAGCTAGTGTAAAATACACAGCAACCTGGACATGATTATTTTCATTTGTAATTTAGATGTTATGTGATCCTATCTCGCCTACATTCTGAATGATGGGTTCGGAGCCGATCCCTCGGCTCCGACTCGGCACGCTTATGCCAAAGAGCGAAGTCTCTTATTGGCTGAGCTTACTATATCCCAGGATGCACCACTACCAGTCCCCCAGATCTCGTTTGCCGCTTCCCTGCGAAGACGTGGTCTCGAGCTGGCTGGGCTGAGTAGTTTTTATTAACTAACTTTTCTGTCAGTTTTTTGCTATTTTTGCTCACAAAAGCTGTTTTAACGGCTATCGCTAACTTTTGTGTACGATTGGATTGTAAAATTGTTGTGTGTGATTGGGTTGAGTTTGTTTTCGGCCCCCCTCCATCCAGGGCCTTCCCGGACTGTCAACCCTTAATACTTACAGGGTCTCTAGTGTTTCTATAGTTGGTTTAGAGTTCCCTGTCCTTTTTTTACAGGAAGTGTTTGCAGTAAGCTTAGCTTTATCATCAGCAAGAGTTTAGTTGTTTACTTTCCTGTCAAAGTGAGTGTAACATCATGTCTCAAACCCCTAGGCCTTCGGGTTTTAAAAAATGTTCGAAATGCGGGTTTAAAATGTCTATCACAGACTATCATTCGCTCTGTGTATATTGTCTCGGGGCAAAGCACTTGCAGGAGTCATGCAGTGTATGTCACGCTTTTTCCTCAAGGGTCCTCTAGGAGAGGAAAAATAAATTGATTCTTAAGGGGTTAGTTAAACCTTCCTTTGAAGAAGCCTTGGCATCCTCTCCGGCTCCGCCAAAAGAAAGGGCTTCGGTTCCGACCAGTCCGTCGGATCCGACTGCCAAGAAACTTAGGCAGGCCTCTCCTTCGGCTCCAAAGACTTCGGAGCCGAGGTTGAACGGTCTGCCTCGATGCCACCAGTATCGACTCCTCTGGCTTCGGAGCCGATGGCTGGGGCATCGAGGCGGGTCACCTTCGCCGGCTCCGCTGCTCGGAGCCGACAAGGGTCGCCGCCAGACACTTCCTCCTCGGCGCCGAAGTCTACCTCGCACCGATGGAATCTGCTGTGAGTATTCCCTCGGCGCCGATACTCATCGAGTCGCCTCGAGCCGGGTCCCCTAGCCCTTTGGGGCCGATGGAGAGACCTTCTCAACCCGCTCTGTTTCCTCTCGGTCTCGAGGATGTCGGATTCTGATATAGACAGGGTGCTCCAAAGACTGTTCCAGTCCCCAGTCTTCCAAAATTTGTTTCGGTTCCGACCCAGCTGGTTTCGAGCCGATGACCTTGGCCCACCCCATTGCCATTCCTCCTCCGACTGCTTCGCTCCGTCGGAGCAGGTGCTGTTGGAGCCGGTGGAGATCTCAGGGTCGGCTCCGACCCTTACTCCAACCCGGGCCTCGGGTCCGAGTTTGGTACGCTGGACTTCTTCGGCTGGACCCGGGGTGATGTTTCGGGACCTATGCTTTCGGTTCCAAGCCTCCCCTCGGTGCTTGCTGCGGGACTTCCGTCGGCTATCACGGCTCGAGTCCGGACACTCCCAGGATTCTGGGGTCCGGCTTTCAGGGCCATGAGTAGTGCCTTGGCCAAGTCCTCTTCGCCATCTCTCCGGTTTTACCAGCACCTTCCCTGGGCGTGGAGACTGGGTCTTTGGCAGTTCCCCTGTCCGTAGCCAGCGGAGCCCCGAGGCCTGAGGTTACCCCAGTGGGGTTCCCTCCTCCTGAGGGTTCTTCGAGTTGTCTTCAGAAGAACCCCAAGGAAGAGATCGTGCAAGAGGAAGCACGTGGACTCCCCGAGTCTATTACATCGGACACTGATATGGATGATGCAGAGGGGTCCCGAAGTCGCCCTCGGATGATGTCTCATTTGCAGACATCTTAGAGATCCTCAAACAACGAGGCGGCTGGATATCCAAACCCCTCTGCTGACGAGTCAGTGCTCCTCAAGGCCTTTGGGGCTCAGCCCTCTGCCTCCTGGGTGTCTCCGCCTTGACGAGCTTCTGGATTTAGTTTGTCGGGCGTGGGAACACCCAGATACCGTGGAACCAGTCCCTTCTCGTCCAAATAAATTTTATCTGCACCCCCGAGAAGGAGTTCCTTACTAAAGGCGTGGCTGTAGATGCCATGGTGGTGGCATCTGCTACACAACAGGACGTGGCAGAGGCTTCAACGCCCATCCATCCTCCTAATAAGGAGTCTAGGAGTATGGATAGGTACGGAAGCGCACCCTGACTTCAGCGGCCTTTACCTTAAGGTCTCTGAATTATTTGGCACATTTTACCAGGCTTCAGAAGGATCTGGTCAAGGAGTTGTCAGATTCCTCTCGGTAACCTACCTGAGCAGCTAGCCCAGTCGGTTAGCTCTCAGTTGGCTATCCTTACGCCAATTTCTAACTCGTCCATGAGGCTCATTTCCTATGCGGCCGAAGGCGGTAGAGCGGCAGGCACAGGCGTGGCTCTCGAGACAAGCCTGGCTCCGCTTGTGTCAGTTTATGGAAGCCTTCAAGTCTTCCTTCGCCGACGCTCCCTTTGATGGGTCCTCATTGTTTGGACCCAAGGTGAAAGACACCCTTACCCGCTGTGAGCAAGAGGGAAAACGTTATCTGCCGAGGTGCCCGTTATTCCACTCCCTTCGGCCTTACCCCAAGGCCAAAGGAGGGGAAAATGTGGTTCAGAAAATCTCGCAAGTTTTTCTCCCAACAGCAGGAAGATTCCCGCCCAGAGGCAGAGGGCGGGAAATTTTTCAGGGAGACGCCGTCCCAGAGGCGGCAGAGGGCCCCGCAATTCTGGAGACCGCGAGTCCTTTCGTGGCTCTTCAGCCTCCCACACGCCATGAGGGATTGCCCGGCTGTGCTGCTCGAGCCAGTCGGGTGTCGCTTGCCAAGCACCTAAAAGCCTGGGAGTCAATCACTCAGGACAGATGGGTGCTTCGATCATTGCCGGAGGTTACACCATCCCATTCAAATACTCACCCCACCGTCCAAGAGAATCCCGGACCCACCACCCAGTCAAAGGGAAATAGCAGCCGCAGAAGCTTTAAAGCTGCTAGAAAAGGAGTCATCCAACCGGTCCCCACAGACCAGATCGGATCAGGAAATTACTCCAGGTTCTTTTTAGTGCCAAAAGACAGGGGACCTGAGACCAATATTGGATCTCAGCAGACTGAACCAATCCGTCACGAAATCCAAATTCGAATGGTCACGTTACAATCCATTCTCCCGTTGTTGGAGAAGGATGTTTGGATGTGCTCCATAGACCTCAAGGACGCCTATTATCACATACCGATACATCAGGCGTCCAGAAGGTATCTGCGCTTCAGCCTGGGAGTCAGTCATTACCAATTTTGTGCTCTGCCCTTTGGTCTCACCACAGCCCCAGGGTGTTCACCAAGTGTTTGGCAGTAGTGACGGCTCACCTGAGAAGTCTTGGATTCCAAGTGTTTCCCTATCTCGACGACTGGCTCCTGACTGCCACCACCAGGCATCTACTAATGGACAACCTCAAAGCCACCATCTCACTGGGTGTTTCCCTAGGGATTACATTCAATTGGTCAAAGTCTGTCTTGCTGCCCTCTCAACGCATAAAGTTTATAGGAGCAGAGATAGACTCAAGATTGATGCGCTTTCATCCTGCCGAAAGGATCCGAACTTTACAGGGCCAAGTTCAAGCTCTGATCTCGAGATCCAAAGCCCCAGCCAGGATGGTCCTACAGGTTTTAGGCTCAATGTCTGCCACGGTTCTTTTAGTTCCTCTAGCAAGATTACACATGAGGATTCTTCAGTGGCTCTTATCAACTCAATGGTCCTTTCAGGATCTTCCCTCAATCATCACATCATGATTACGGAAATATGCAAAGGGACCTTCGCTGGTGGCTTCAGACATCCAACTTGGATCAGGGAAACCCTTTGTTCTCCCCTCCAGTGGTTACCCTGACGACAGATGCCTCCCAGATAGGGTGGGGGCATTGTCTGGGCAGGCTAGTTCAGGGCTCCTGGCTTCCGGATGAAGCTCTTCTCCACATCAACGTGTTGGAGATGAGGGCTGTACTTCTATCCCTACAGGCCTTACACAAGTTTCTTCCTCAGGGCATCATCGCCATCCACACAGACAACATGTCGGTGGTTTGGTATCTGAACAAACAAGGAGGGACCAGATCGTATCCCCTTTGCAGAGAGGCCATGAGAGTGTGGGAATGGGCTGTAGCTACCAACCGCTTCTTGGTAGCGACCCACATCCCGGAAAGTCAAATGTATTGGCGGACAAATTAAGCAGGACAATTCTCTCTCCTCACGAATGGTCTCTAAACCGCACAGTAGCAGCCCAGGTTTTCAAGAGATGGGGGATGCCGTGCTGCGACCTATTTGCAACTCCACAAAACACCAAGTGCCAAAGGTTCTTCTCCTTGATTCCACATCAGGAAGTACCAGCCATGGATGCTCTAGCACAACCTTGGCCAACAGGGCTACTTTATGCCTTTCCTCCAATTCCACTCCTTCCCAAAGTTATTCAAAAAGCTTCTCAACTGGGGTCTTCAATGATTCTGATTGCCCCATACTGGCCTCGTCAGATATGGTTTCCTTACCTGAAAAAGCATGCAGTGGACGATCCGTGGACCTTAGACCTGATCCCGGATTTGCTAATCCATCAGTCGGGACATTGGCATCAGTCCCTTCAATCTCTGAAATTGACAGCTTGGCTCCTCCACTTCCAACCTTAGTTAGAAGACACACACTAGACCTGGAAGTTGTTCACATTTTATCTTCGGCCCACAAACCCACCACTAACAAATTGTACCTCAGTAAGTGGAAGAGGTTTGCTATCTGGGCTCAACTCAAGGGCTTAGACCCTATCACTGCTCCTGTCCCAGAGGTTTTGAAATTCTTAACATCCCTGTTTAATCAGGGATCTTCTGTCTCAACTATTAAAGTCCAACTAGCTGCTATCTCTAAATTCCATGAATCCACGGATCCTCCTTTGATGAGCAGCAGACTATGCAAAACGTTCATTAAAGGTGCGAGTCTGTTAAGACCACCAGTTTTTCATCCTGCACCTCCGTGGGATCTTGATTTGGTGCTTCGCGCATTAACATCTCCCCCCTTTGAACCGGCTGCTACATGCGAATTAAAATATCTGTCTTGGAAAACGGCATTCTTAGTGGCTATTACTTCTGCAAGAAGAGTCTCAGAGCTTCAAGCCCTGTCTATTAAACCACCGTACTTGATTTTCCACAAGGATAGAGTATCACTTAGGCCTAATCCATCCTTTGTCCCAAAGGTTTGTTCTAGTTTCTGTCTTCAACAGTCTCTAGAACTACCAGTTTTCTTTCCAAAATTCTCTAATGAAGCAGAATACACTCTCCATAAATTGGATGTTCACAGGCAATTACGCTTCTATTTAGACAGGACTCAGCAACTTCGTAAGTCAGACCAGTTGTTTGTGTCCTTCTCAGATAATAAATTGGGCCAAACCATCACAAAAGCTACAATCTCAAAATGGATCAGAGATTGCATAACTCAGGCCTATTCTTCTTGAATAAACATCTTACATCATCTATCAAAGCTCATTCTACCAGAGCTATGGCTACTTCTATAGCCTTTCATTCCAAGCTCGCTATATCGGAAATTTGTGCTGCGGCTACTTGGTCCAACCCGCACACTTTCATTTCCCACTATAAATTGGATGTGGCATCTAAAGGACGAGCATCATTTGGTTCCACGGTACTCAGGAGTGTTTTCCAGTGAGCCACCCAGGATTCAGGTGCTAGGGACGCTGTCCCATCATTCAGAATGTAGGCGAGATAGGATCACATAACATCTTTTAGTTATGTACTCACCATAACTTCAGATGTTTGGGATCCATCTTGCCTACATTCCTGATACCCACCCTCCTTCCCCCTGCCTTGCAGATCAGAAGAGATTGAACGGTTTTGAGTTCAACTGTTTTTATCTTGTTTCATCTGACGATGTTATATAAGCAGGGTATGCGTGTGTGCATGTATGCGGACAAACTAGATCTGGGGGACTGGTAGTGGTGCATCCTGGGATATAGTAAGCTCAGCTAATAAGAGACTTCGCTCTTTGGCATAAGCGTGCCGAGTCGGAGCCGAGGGATCGGCTCCGAACCCATCATTCAGAATGTAGGCGAGATGGATCCCAAACATCTGAAGTTATGGTGAGTACATAACTAAAAGTTTTGTGTAATTGCATGTCAAAGGATTATTTCTGTATAATTGCATGTCGATTATCGTCATTATTATTATGCATGACTAATTTCTCAGAGGGAAGATTTAGATCAGAGCGTGTGCTGCGTCTTTAAGAAGTATTTCAAAGTGAGGGCATGTGCATATAAATAGAGAGCACATGCAGGCAGCAGTGCCATTTTGAGTGAACAGCCAGAATGTTAACATGTATGAGTGCAGTAGTCAGTCTATTAGTTTAAGTTAAAGTTACTAAACCTCAATCCTGATGTGTTTGTGTATAATAAAGCTGCTTGAACTGAACCAACAACTGCTTGTCTGTTTTATCCTAACCAGACAAGCGAATGAACTGTTCCCAAGTTTCTGATGTTCAAAAACAGATACTATGAATTCTTGCTAATAGATTCTTCTTGGCCTTCTGCTGTCCCTCCAGTGCTGTCTCTGCCCTCCTGGATACTTTCACTGCAGCTTCTCAGGACCCTGACTCTCAACCTCCTGTCTTTAAGAAACCAAGCCCTTCCTCTGTTCCTGCTGTTATTTCTGTAGCCAGTGATAAACCATTCAAGTTGCTGTCTTCTAAGCTTTTACCTTCAGATATGGACAGCCATGCCAAGTACAGGTATGGTAAGAGTACATACCTCTGCTACCTTAGTTTTCAGAGCTATCAATTACCATACCTGTATGACTAGGTATGTTCTGGCTCTTCACTTCCAACTTGGGGGCATTCTCACTGATTCATAGAGAAAGACATTTGCTGTTTGAGCTGTGCTTTTCAGGTGGATCATCATTCTATTAAATGTAGTTATGATGCCTTGTCTACGGCGACAGCATCTCGATGTGGAATGAGGAGGGACTCCTGGTTGCATGTCTGAAGATATCGAGGCCAAATTATTGGATTTCTTTTTAGACAGCCAAAATCTCTTTGGGCCTACTGTGGCTGAATTGTTTAAGGCTCTTCAGAGTAAGGATAAAGTTATGCAGGATTTGAAACAACTGTTTGTCTCCTGTTCCTAAGCTTCAGAGGAATAATCCTCCCTTTGTTCATAGGAAGCCTAAACAGCCTTCTAGGGGGCAAGATTGCCTAGGAGAGTTTTTCCAGACAAACCTTTTTTTCCCCCTGAAAAGACTGCTTCTGTTTGACATTTGGACACTCCTACCTCTTGGGCCAGATTCTTTTGTCCCTCATGTTGAATCTTTTCTTTTTGATTCCTGTTTGGCAGCAGATAACCACAGATGCTTGGATACTCTCCATTATCCAGAATGGGTATTTTAGGGCTTGGAAACCCCTTTCTCCACTCTCAGGCCACCTTCTTGTTATCTCCTACATTTTCCTTTGGTTCTTCAGGAGCCATCCAACCTGCCTCATTGTTTCAGCAGGAAACAGGTTTTTATTCCAGGATGTTTCTGGTTGCTAATTAGGAGGGGAGGGGAGACCCATTCTAGACCGGCCTTTTCTCAACACCTTTCTCAAGTTTTCCTTTTTCAGAATGTTTTCTCTTCAAACACTTCCTCTCTGTTGCTTGCTCAACCTTTCTGGTGTCCCTGGATTTGAAGCACGCTTGCCTCCACATTCCTATTTTCTATCTCTTCGGGAAATGTTTGTCTGTTTCTTCCTTTCATTATCACTTCTCTGCTTTGCCTTTTTGGTCTTTCTACACCTCCAAGTGTCTACCAAATGTCTAGCCCCTGTAGTAGCCTTCTGCAGACTTGAGGGAATTCATATATTCCCTTATTTGGACTATCTTTTGACTGAACCCCCTCTCAGCAGCTCCTGCTTTCAGGATCTACACTTCACTATGCTTTTCTGCACAGTGTGGGGTTCACTCTCAATCTCAAAAAGACTGTGACTCCCTCTCAGGACCAAGTGTTTGAGTTACAGGATCCATACCACTTCCAGTGTCAGCTTGTCTCCTCTCTCTCAAGGTGCTCTCTGTGACTGCTTATTTTCCTTCTCCTCTTTCTCTTCCAGTCCTTCCTGCAAGGGAATTTCTCCAAGCTGTGGGGTACATGGCATCCACCATTCCCCGGGTTCCCTTTGCCAAAATCCACTTCAGGAAATTTCACTGTATCTCAAGACCTTTTGGCTCCTGCACTGCCACCCTCTGGAGTATAAGGTTCCTGTCTTGCTTTGTCTCAAGCGCCACTTAAGAATTTGAATCCAGATCTGCCTTTTTAGGTTACTGTCCCTACTCAGCTGTATAACGGATACTTCCGATCACGGTTGGGGAGCCTCCCCCAATAACCTCATAGTTCAGGGTCTTTGATCCTATCAACAACTGATAAGACTGTATCAGCATCAAGAAAATGAAGGCTGCTTTTTTAGCTCTTAAGGCTTTTCATTCCCTTTGTGCTTCAGGTCCTCTAAAGGTTTTGGCAGACAATACCAAAGTCATGTGGTACATCAACAAGCAAGGGGGCACAAAATCTTACCATCCTTGCAGGTTGTCTCTTCAGACTTGGGATTTTGCAGTTCACTGTTACTTGATTCTTCAGGCAGTCTACATTCCTTCAGTCCACAAACTGGAGGCAGACACTTATAGCAGGTCCAGGAAGAAACTCTGATGGGTGGTTCACAGGGAGATGTTTCTGGACAATGTACTTTGGTGGGGTACTCCTCAGGGAGATCTTTTTGAATTCTCTCTGAACAGGCAACTTCCTCAGTTCTGTTCCAAAGTGCCAAGTCCTCAGTCTTGGAAAGCAGATGTCATGTCTTTCACTTGAAAGGGAATATTTCTCTAAGCCTATCCTTCTCTTCCTGTACTATTAAATGTCCTGCACAAGATCATGTGGGACATGCCCAAAATTTTGCTGGCGATTCCCTTTTGGCCCAGACAGCACTGTTCGTCCTTCTGTTTCATCTGGCCAGGGGCAGTCATCACAAGTTGCCTCACAGGTTGGATCTTCTCACACAAGACAAGGGATTAATCATTCACCCTCAGTTGTCCACCCTTCAGCTGACAATTAGGGTGATAGAGTTTTGATTATTTTTAGGAACTAATTTTCTGAGGACAAGTTTCGGGTTTTGCAAGAGGCCAGAAAACCCACCACTAGGAAGTTGTATGTGACTAAATGGAAGAGATTTTCTGTCTGGCGTCTCAAGCATTTCCTGGACCCTTTTTTCTGTGTGGGCCCCTACAGTCCTAATTTGTATGAGTTGCTTAATTCTGTCTTGGCATAGTCATCTCTAAATTTCATTTGTTAGACATTTCTGCTAGTCTGCCACTGAATCCACCATTGACCTCTAGTTTTAAAGTCAAACCATTTTTTAAAAAGATGTCCTTTATATTCAACCTCCAAAAAAACCTGTTCCTCCTCCTTGGGACCTTCATTTTGTTGAGAAACTGACCCAGTCCCCTTTTGAGCCTGCATTTTCTTCTTCCCTACAACATTGTACTTGGAAAGACTATTGTTGGTGGCTCTTAATTCTTTCAGTAGGGTTCCACCTTTTTTGTTTTTTCACAAGGACAAGGGTGTTTCTTCATACCAGTCCTGTTATGCTCAAGGTGATTAATGATTTGTCCTTGAAATCAGTGCATTCATCTTATTTTTTCCCTTCTCCATAGAATACTTGTGAAAGGGTTTTTCATACCTTGGATTTACATAGACAGCTCAGATATTACTTGTCCATGACAAAACCCATCAGGAAATCTGACCAGCTTTTTGATGTCCTTCAAGGATGCATCTGCAGTCATCACATATGGGTTGTCCTGCCTCAGGCAGTCCTTCGGTCGGCCGGATTCCAAAGTCTGGGTCTGGCCTCAGCTGATGTCGCACTTTCCCCGACGTCACAGCGTCTGGGGTATAAAAGCATCAGCCGACGCCATCTTCCTCAGTCTTTCTTGCCACGTGGTGCCCGAAGCAGAAGCAGTTCGCAAGTGCCGGTCAGCCAGCTCCTGTGATTCAGCTACCGAAGACTTCGTAAAAGCTAAGTACCCCTGTCCTCTCCTGAACCCCTTGATCGCAAATCCCTTCAGGATCTGGTGCATAACTCCCAGCTGGTTAGTAACCATTTCTTACAGTGTGGTTATTGGAAGCTTCATGTAGGTCAGCTATGACAGGTGCAGTTATACGCAGGCATGCCTGGCTGAAGGAACAATCTCTGCCAGACTATGTTAAAGCTAAGCTTTTGGATGCTCATATGGAAAAGCAAAAATTATTTGGTTCCACGGCTCAAGAGGTCTTAAAGAAATTTGAAGAAAAGGCAAAATCTGTGCAAACAGTCAAAGACTTTCTGCAAGTCCAACCACCGAGATTCAGCAGAAATTGGCCTACTAAGAATTGGTCCTTTCCGGACTCAGACAGATCTCAGAGAGGCAGGAATAGACGTGCCAGAGGTAGAGGGCAAGCTAGAGGCTCCTACAGAGGCCATCAGTGGCAGCCTCCCAACCAGAGAGGTAGTGCAGGAACTACAACTGCTACACCAGGACAGACTCAATGACTTTATTTTGACTCCGCCAACCAGGGCTCAATTAGAAGCACCTTTGGTGGAAAGCTCCTTATTCTCAAAAAATTGGCACAGCATTACAAGGGACACATGGACACTGCAAATAATAGACAAAGGATACAGGTTCCATTTCCACACATTGCCAAAAAGAAAAGGCATGCCAGACCTGCCACCAAATCAGAGAGCAGAGGCTTTGAAGCAAATTACCAACTTAATGCAAATGAAAGCCATAGAAAAGGTACCTCTTTCAGAACAAGGCCAAGGATTTTACTCCAGATTATTCCTTGTTCCAAGAAAAGAAAATCAATGCAAGCCTCCATATTTGATCTTCCACAAGGACAAGGTTTCCCTTCAAACTAACCTTAATTTTCTTCCTAAGGTGACTTCCAAGACTTTTTGTAATCATACTATTATCTTGCCAATTTTCTTTCTGAAGTTTTCTAACAAAGGTGAGTACATCTTGCACATGATAGATATTCACCATCAATTAAGATTCTATTTAAATCATATTAAAATAGATCAGATTTTCATCTTCTCTTCAAAGGCTAAATTGGGGCAAAGTGTTTCTAAAGCTACTGTTTTCAGGTGGCTATCTGATTGCATTGCCTTTGTCTTCAGACAGAGAAATTGCACTTCCACGTCAAAAGCTAATTCAACCAGGGTAGTGACAGCCTCCACTACATTCTTTGCAAGAGTTGCTTTAGATGATATTTGTGCTGCAGGTATATGGTTCCCACTTCATACATTTGCATTTCATTATAAACTGTATCTGTAGTCACAGGCATCTTTTGGCTCCACCATTCTTTGGATTATCCTTCCATGAGACCACCCTGGAATTCTAGTAGCTGAGGGAATCTGTCCCATTCATTGAGTAAGATGGATAAGACAGTGCAGATCTAGTGTTATGCTAAGTACTTAACTTTCATTTGTCATGTAATATTTTATGTGCCCTGTTAGTTATCCCTTATCAGCAGATTGTGTTCCAGACTCCACGTAAAACTCTATCAGGGTTGGTATTTCATTTAGTACTCCGATATCCCTGTTTCTTTGCCTATACAATTATCAATCTCTAGTACAGAAGGCAGTCCCTAACCTGCAGTTAGGTTTCTGCTTGGCCTTATTCCACTCTCATTACCTTTCACTCTTGTTATTTTCTCACAATACATTGGATCAGTTACTAATTTTCTCCAGTAAATTCCAGACCCCTCTTGTCTGTTTTCTATACCCTTACTTGCAGTCATCCTTATTGATGGTCTCCTTTCTCCATTCCCATGTTGGCTTCATAATTAGAATACTTTCTGCTATTTTAAGAATACTTTTATAGATATTTGGTCTAGCTGTTGTTTTTTTTTTAAGGACCTGTATCCAAAATCCTACTTTCTCTCATTCTTGAGCTCCTCTACCCCCATTTCATTGTCATCCTTTTCTACATTGATTTATAACCTTCTGCATGTGTTTATGCATATGAACTTTAACTGCATAGCTTCAAATCAGGTAATCCACCTTGTTCTATTAAGCAGATTCAGCTCCTTCCATGTCACTCTTGTCCTCTTCCGCTCACAAATGCATTCCTTCCTTTGGATTATTTTTGGTTTGTTCTCTTCCCACATATCCATAGTGGCCATAATAAAATTAGTTTTAATCCATACTCCCAAATAACTCCTCTCATCGTGTCCTTATATATGTGACTTGCTGAACCAGTTTGTGTGGGTACATAGTTTACTGCTATAGCCCTTCTTATAACTTCATTTATTCTATATCCTGAAAAGTCTTGAAAGTGTCTCAAAATCTTCTACAGCACCGAAATATCATCTTCTGGATTGGTACAAAATTATCTGTGACTAAAGATAACTTTTTCTTGATTGCCATACCTGTTATAGCTTTGAATTTGTGAATCCCTTATTTTCTTTGCTATTGGCTGTAAACATAAATCAAATAACATAACAGGTAGGAAAGAGGACATTCCTGCCTTGTTTCCCTGTTTAAACATTGTTGGATGTAGCATCGGTCAATTTGAGAGTCCTAGTTTTTTCTTTGCTAAGGGCTCTAAATATAAAGCAAGTAAATGGAAAAGAGGACATCCCTGCATTGCTCCTATGTTCAAGCACAGGTTGTTGGAGAGGAACCCTCCCACCTTAATTCTTACCTCCAAGACTTCATAAGTCCTCCCAATTTTCCTTAGTATTCTATTACAGAATGCAAATGCTGCCATTATCCTACTCACAAAATCCCAGTTGACACTATCACATACTTTCTCTGCATCAAGATCCACCAACAGTAGTGACATTCTCTTATACTGTTTCTCCCCCTGGATCATCATTGTTTTAATAATAATGTCAGATATTTGTCTCCCCTCCATAAAGCCATAGTGATCCATTTTGGCAACACTTTTTCCATTCTCTTAGCTAGTCTAGACAAACACTTTATAATCGAGGTTTGAAATTGAAATTCTATATGAATTTATGTCTGAAGGGTTCTTACTTTCTTTGGGTAATAGCCACCAAAGCTTTCTTCTAAAATGTCAGTATTCCTTCCTCAACTATTTTAAAATAGCATTAAACAAAACCTTGCAAATCTTTGTCCCTTTATTTATTCTCTTCCAACTTCCATGGTTCCAAAGGAAATACTGTATAATTCTGGAGACCTTCCTGTTGATACATCGCTAATTTTACCTCTTCTCTTCCTCTTAGCTATTCATTTTTGAGCCTCATCATCCTTTAACCTTGATATAATTAAGTCTTCCTTTTTCAAATTTCCATTTTTCTTTTCTAGGAGTCCACATTTCTCTGCTTTATAAAGATGTTCATACAATTTCTGAAATTCTCTCTAATACCTCTATAGGAGTTCTGGTTATTTTTCTTGTTACAGGCTCCTTAAGTTAGGCGACAACCTTTCCTGCTTTCTGTTGTCTAACTTGTACTAAAAGCCTGTGTGCTCTGGAGGTGTAAAAAATGTTGCTTAGTGGCAACCTTTCTAAATTCATGAATATTATCCAGATGCACCCTTCTTTTTCCTTTAATATTTTGCAGTTGCTTTTTTTAGTGTTCTGAGAGATTCCCCTCGTTCTGCTATACTTTATCCTTTGTTAATCACTGTAAATAGTTAATTTCGTATTCCTTCTTTACAATATCTTTTTGCTTATTTCTACTATATTTTTAAACTCCATTTTCATGTTAACCCACTCAATAACTATCCCTTCTGAAGAAATTTCTATTTCTTTTTGCACCTTTTCCAACAGAACATTGTACGTTTAGATTTTAAGATGAATTGTGGATTGCTTAAGAATGCACTTTTTAGTTTACACTTGAAAGTGTCAGCTGTCATAGGAGTGCTTTGTATACTAACTATAATGAAAGGATCTGTGCTTACATCAATAAGAAGACAAAGGTTTAAGAGCTGGTTTTATCCAACTATCTCAGTTGTCTGTGTTAGCAGACTGAGTGGAGAGTGGTACATTTGTGTTCTTGTAATGAACTGAGAATGAATTGCGTTTAATATGCTTTAAGATTCCAGTAATTAATGTCTGTTTGCTTGTTCATTTTTAGAAAAACTGATGGGAAGTCCACATCTAGCACTGAACTTCCACCGGAATACTTGACCAGTCCACTTTCCCAACAGTCTCAGGTAGGAGTCTGCTTTGTTTGTTGCTGGAGTATTGTGTATACATAAATTTAATGCTTCGGTCCCCTGTAGTCTATGAAATTATACATTTTATGTGTTGTGCTGAAAAAGCATCCTGTAGATTGGGGTTTTTGGTGGTCTTCATGTCTTTCACTGGGATGCTTACCCCTGAGCTTATGAGAATCGTAGTATGGCTGGAATAGTGCTATTTTGAAAGCATAGTGTTTTAAGAATTTTTATCTATTTCACTTTATCTGTGTAGGTGGACTTGTCCAAAGAGCCCTTTTCAGCCACAAAGTCAATGCCCCTTTGATTGTAAATGACGTGAGTGACTGCCCAGTTTACCTGTCTCGATGTACCTTATTGGCAGACAGTAGCTTGACTGTGCTTTCAGTTCTTTTCCCTCTGTATCCTTTTCTGGTGTGTTTTCATTTTTATGACTAATTTTTAATCTTCTGATGTGAATATATTGCTTTTGAACTGTTATGTTTCTTTTCGTGGCACTGTTTTTGTTACTATTGCCAGGCTTCTGCCTTTCCCTAACATGCACCTGTATCTGTGAGTGCAATCTGGTTACCATAAACTGCAGTATGATCAACACACACACAAGTGCAATTTCTGTGCTGTAACAGCCCTTTTGTTAATAACTTGACTATGGTAGTGTGATATCCCAGCATCTAGATATTGACATTTAGATATAATCTGCATGCCCATTTAGCAGCTCTGAGATGACTTTGAAGAATCTGAGTTGCATAGGCCTTCAGGATATACCAGACTTGTTCCATCATAAATTTTGTCAAGGTGTACCACTTGTCACATTGCACTGGTGTTTTGTTTCATCACTCAGCTTTGGCGTTACCTTTCAGGTACATCTTAAACTATCGCCTTCCTCATTGCAGATGGTACACTTTCTGTTCCCTTTTTTTTTTTTTTTTTTTTTTTTATTCGTTAACAGGGTATGTAGGCTAGCCCATGGACCTTTTTCAACCATGATCCCAGCCACGAAGCAAGGACAGTACATTTCTAAAACACTTTATGAAGAAAATATGTATAACTGGAATTAATTGCAGTACATTGAATAACATGCATACAACTAGAGTTGAGTACATGTAAATTAATTATATTTTCTACTTACTAAATTAATTATACTTTTTACTTACACTGGACAATTAGATTTATAGAGTAAATAGTGGTATTACAGTTATCTGTTTGTAAAACATTATGCACATTCAAACGTGCATCCTTCCAGGAATGGTAGTTTTATTCATTTGTTTGTGTTTTATCTGATAACCAGGTACAGTAAACCTGTATTACCCATAGCTAGAAGGAAATTATTGCTGTTAAAGAAAAATATTGGCATTTGTTAGTAATGTCTTTGTATAAATGGACATTTTAATGCTTTTACAGCTTCTTACATGTAGAGAGCATATACTCCATGTGTGCTGAGAGTGAATATGACACACGTTTTTTTTTTTTTTAAGGGAGTCAGAAGTTCAGATGCATAGAGCTGTTTGCTTGGACTCTCCTGGTATCTCAACCTGTGATTTTTTTTTTTTTTTTTTTTTTTTTTATGTTAATGTGCTGTTTTACTCCAAGGAACAATCCTGAGGTATATATGAGGATGAGTTACTCATTTTTAAGTTTTAAACTTTATATTCTCCATTTAGCACAGAGAGAGAGAGAGAATGAGATCTTTCTTTTTTTTTCTCCTTTCCCCTACATAATTCTTCCAGCACTGCTGCTCAGTGCCCCATGTTTACTGGCTGCTAAGGTTTTAGACTTTGTAATCTCTACTTAGCACACAGAGAGAATAAGTTTTTTGTTGTTTTACTCCTCTCCCCTACATTATTCTTCCATCACTGCTACCCAGTGCCTAATGTCTGCTAGCTACTACTAACCCCCCCCCCCCCCAACATGGACTTACTCCATTAATCTGCATTTGTGAGTCATGGAACCTTAAAGGGTATCCTAGGGGGGGATCCTTGCCATCCACATCTGTTGGGTATTTGTTTTGGTTATGCCCTCTCCCATCACATACAATGACGTGGTTATATCTGAGGGGTGGCCGTGCAATGTGAGCATTGTATATTGCCCCATCTCTGCAGCAACGTAGCCATATTCATTCCTGTGTTCTTTTTGACCACCCCTGCTATCATGTGACATCCCTAGCCTCCTCCAGGCATCATCACAAAGAGATGCCGTGTCACTGCCCTCCCCTTGGGTAACACCCATTCCTCTCTGCCACTCGATCAGTAACCTAAAGCTCCTAATCGGACCGGGGTCAACCGGTCAATAGTTAGGGCTTTATCCCTGTATGTCACAGGAGCAGCAGCATTGAGAGGAGTGGTTTACCAGACACTTATTTTTGTACATAATGCTGGATTTGTGATAGTGTACACATTGCTGAATATTCATCACTTTACATTGTGTAATTGTACTTTTCCAGAAGGTGATTTTCAGCTTCTCTTGAAAGCTTGCACCCTTTGCTTACCCACTTTCCTAGACTTATTGGGGTTACTGCTGTCAAATTTGGCAACTTGTGCTTTTTTCTTGTAGGTCATCTGCTGCTATTTGTTGTAAAAACTGTAAATGATTAGTGACAGTAACCAATAATAGAGCTTCATGTAAGCATTCTTGGTGGAGATGAAATAAGAATGTAATGTGAAAAATTAGTCTGGATCTTCACGTAAATATTCTAGTTAAAAAAGGAGGTGTACTTTACCATGTGAAAAACTCCTCTGGATCTGAGAGTGGTATATTTTCCAACATTGTGTTCAGCGAGCCCACAGATGTTCATGTGGATCACTGAAGCTGACATTGACTTACCTCAGATGTCTTCATAAACTTGGTAGATAGGTGACATTTATGCACTATATTTAGTTTTTTCTTGTCGTGGTACATTTTCTTGACAAGGGAATGAGTGGCAGTCCAGCACTGGTACAGGCCTACAGTTAGACATCAGAAAGCAGATAGGCACTTCATTGAAAACCCATTTAATGTTTATCATTGGAGTACTGTTGCAGTAGCATGAGCTATATGGAACATCGTGTCAAGAACTGGACAGCTAGCTTCCAAAGCTTTAGAGCACCTTCCACACACACAGGGACACACTGTACAGCTCAAGGCGAGCAGTATAAAATTGGTAGCGAGAGTAAAAATACTTCAGAACTGTCTTGCTGTTTAGTGTTGACCTCTAGAGATTGTCGGCTAGTAGCTCACCAATTCTGGGCAGATAAAGTGCCCTGTTGGGGAGAATACCTTCCACTTCATAATTTTTTATTTTGATAAAAAAGTTGTGTTTTTCTAGTAGAAATATTTAATTAGGCATAGACCTACTGTGTTTAGTGGCTTTCAAAAAAGTCTGCCTCATAGCTGACATTTTTTGTCTAAATGTTTTTTGAGTTGATTTTTGTGAGAAAAAGTTTTACAGTTTGATCAAAACTTGTGGCTGGGGCTAGAGTTTGTAGTTTTGGGGGTTGTGATTAAAAATGTTTACTTCAAAAATGTATTTTTCCTGTTAAGTTGTTTCAGTGACTGTCTTAAGCTCTGTTACCCACTTCTCAGACATCTTTCTGACAGATAGTTGTGGGCCCTTGTAGGGATTCCCTCATTTATCTAATTTTGTGAGGAAATTGTTACTTTTCTATCAAAATATGGTTAGGGATTGGAGCTAGTGTGCTTGGTGGTTGTCAGTTAAAAACAATTTTTCCTTAGAACTGAACTTTTCTGTCAGAAGGCAAGACAGACTGTTTAGTTCTGTGTTAACCACTCTTCTGCCACATTTTGTGGCAAGCCATACTTCTCAACTTTTCAGATTTTTGCAGAATGTCAGTATTTTTGCCTTATACTTTTAGTCTGTTCCTCATAAAATGTGTTTTTTCTGGCAAATTATTGAGATAATCTGAGCATTGAAGTCACTAAATAATTACATACATTTGAGTTTCAGACTTCATATACTTCAGAAAATGTATGTTAACACAAACCGTGTTATTCTGGCAACTTTCTAAGTTTATAGGAGCAATATTTAAAATCTGTCCCCCCATTATGTCAGGCTTTATCCAGATTTCTAGCATAAGAGGTTGAGAAGTATGGCAAGTAAATGGACCTGGATCCAAGTAACTCAATTATTCCTTCCCTGAATGCAAGAAGAGAAAGCTATCCAGGGGGTGGGGTACAGACTCTACTCCAGCGTTACCTTCAATGCAACCAATGATGGGTGTCTCTGCTGCGGCAATCTGTTGTTTATTGGTCCTTCTGATGTTTCTCCTCAGGAAGCCATTAAGGATTGGTAGGCAGGCACATTCTGTACTGCTGTTCACTTGCCCTTGTCAGGAAAGGGAGGACCTCTATTGTGGACATCAGGGAAAAGGGTATGTGGTGTTCCTATGCTAAACTGCTCTGAAAGGACTGTCCTTCAAGCTGCTGTCTTTTGGTGGTGTCTTCTAGAAAAAGGAAACATAAGGTTAGATGTCTATGTTGTCCTAAAGTAAGTAGGGAGGATTGACGGGGCTTTGCTAAAGGTTTATTTAAAACCTTTCAGTTTTTACTTAGTGAGCCTTTCTCTTAATTAAAAAAGAGAACATTTTCCCCTCTCTCTCATTTTGATTCCCTGTCTGAGCAGTATTTAGACTTGAACTGTTTCTCAGATTCCCACTTTACAGTTTGGTGCATATGACTGAGGAAAGTTATTCTTCATATTTCCTCCTGAGGATTTAGATTTGTCTGATAAGCTGGGAAAAGCATTGTTAGGTTTGGGAAGAAAGTTACATTGCTTCCACTGTCTTCAGAATAGTGAATTCTCAGACTTCTATTTACAAGTTTCTGCTAGTTTCATTTGACAGTTTTGAAGAAGTTAATTGCTGCCACCATCCTTTTCAGAAACCCAGGCCTATCTAAATTCATATCCTCTGTGTTTTAGGTTACCAAACGGTCTCTAAAATGTGCTGATGTCACTGCTAATGCTGTTTCAAGAGTAACTAGCACTGGGTCTGTGATAAACAATTTTCATGTGTACTTTCTCAGAACTGACCAGAGAATGTCAAAGCTCAGATCCTAATTGCTCTTCTGGATAAATAGTTATTTGGTCCCTCCACTACTGAGATCCTTAAAAGGCTTTATGAAAGGCAAAACTTTTTTTTTCTGGGGCAGGGTACCCAGATTTTTTTAACCCTTCTTGACAAAATATAATAGAACTGCTTCTTCTAGCTCAGGTTCCTTTTTCAGGAAGCAGGAAAAGCATTGCAGCAAGACACGGCAAACTAAATTTCAAAAAGCAATGGCAAGATTGTTAAAAGAAGGGCGGGGTCCCTTCAAAACCAAAGACAGCCTAAGAAAATAGACCCGACTACATTCCCCTTCAGTTGCTTTCCTCTCCCTACCCGGAGTGTCTTGTAAACGTTTCCCAAGTTCAGGTCTTTCACTTTTGTTAGTGACACCAGTTAACTTCAGGCACTTGGGTTCTGAGAATCATTCGATAAGGCTACTACAACTGGTAGTGGAATTCCCTTCCTCTTTTTCAATGGATTGCTCTTCATCCAGCCCATCAGTCCTTCCCTGCTCCCTCCTGTTCTAGATCAGATATTGTATTTGGGGGTAATAGAATCTGTTATCTCAGAACTTAGAGGAGAAGGATTTTACTCAAGGATGTTTTGGTTTCAAAAAAGTAGAAACCTAGAGATAATGTTTAGAAAGAAAGGACTAGCTCAAGGATCTTTTGGTTTCAAAAAAAGTAGGAACCTGGAGATAATGTTTATGAAGAAAGGTCTAGGACATTTGCATCCCATTTTCCATTTTCTGATTTTCAAAGAGCTCTTCAGTGTTAAAAGTGCGTGGCTGCTGTAATAGCCCATTGCAGGTCATTTACGTTTGTCCATATTTAAATGACTGACTTGTTTTTTTATAGATTCTTTCACAAGATGTCAGGAGTCACTGACTTGGGTTAAAAAAAAAAAAAAGAAAAAAAGAAAACTCTCGGCCTGGGTTTTCAAGTGAACATAGAGAAATCTCTGATCCCATCCCAGCTCATAGGATAGTGTTTCTGGGATGCCTACTGGACGTATCCTTCATGGTGTATTTTCTTCCTCAGGAAAAGTAGAATGTTAATAGGAGCAGATGTTCTTCATGTTTCACTGTTGCAGTCATCACCTTTGGCTTATACCTGCCAGGGTAGCCCTCGGACGGCCAGAATACCAGAGACTTAGTATTTGTGCGTCGGTTGCTGTCACTTGAGGACTGACGTCAGGTTGTCAGTGGTATAAAGGAAGGCAGTCGACGCCATTAAATCAGTCTTTCTTGCCGTGGAGCCCAAAGCAGAAGCAGTTTGCACGAGTGCTGTTTGGCCACTACCTGAGTTTTGTTTCCGAATTGAAGTTGAAGTCTTTGAAAGCCAAATATCCCATTGGGGATACTTTTTTCTTGCACTAACCGATGTCAGAAAAAAGTTAATAATTGTCTCTCCTCTGGAAGGCAAATACCACACCAGGACTTCCACTCTTACTGCGTCACTTGTCTAGGCTCAGACCACGACATCCCTCATTGTCAGTTCTGTGCTTTAACACCAGAACTATTTGTCACCGGCCCTTATTGTAGCCAGATATTTCCGTTTACAGTCCTCGAATTCCAATATGGCTTCGGTAAGCCGTCCAACTGCAGATCTTCCGAAAAAAAGTAAAGATAAAGACAGAGACAAGACCGCACAGGATCAAACCTTCTGACGACGCTACTGCTAAGCTGGTCGTCAGTCCTCCGGAACTTCGTCTCTACCTTGGATGGGTCTGGAGCCGCTATGCAGGCACCGGCTTCCGAGGAAGTCCTTCACAACTGACATTTCTTTCATGGCTGCCGTTCTTTCGAAACAACCGAGTTCCTTAGGCCCAGGGGTCAAACCACCCCCAAGAAACCGACTACCACCCATTCTCTGGCACCTGCTCCCTTGGCTCTGTCTCAAATGCTTAAAATGGCAGAGGCCCTTGTCATGTTGATTAAGGGAAGCCAAGTCACTCCCTCACAAAGGAAGAGATCTGTCTCCAGTAGTTTTGTCTGAATAAGAGTCAGATGAATCCGATGCATCTGACTATGAAGACATGAATCCGATGCATCTATTAAGACATGCATCCCATCTCTACATATGAAAATTTTGATGCAGAGGAATCTGTCCCTTCAGCCTCTCCACCAGAGGATTTTTCCTTTGGGGAAACCCTGTTTACTTTAAGGAAGCATTTCAAATGGGAAAGTCAAGACTACCCACAGTCTAAAAAGAGACTCAGAGAGTTCCTGGACCTTCCACAGCACAGGCCTTTAGCTATCTCCCCAATCCTAGATGTGGTGGATGATGTCTTCTTTGAATCCAGCTTGACTCCAGACACCCTTCCTCCTGCTCCCAGAACACCAGACAAGTACTACAGAGTCCCTGACTCTCACAAATATCTTTTTAAAAATCCAACAGCGGACCCCCTGAGGTCATTACTCAAGGTCCAAAGCTAAGAATCCCACCCCCTGAGATAGGGATTTCAGAGCACTGGACAGATTGGGTAGAAAAGTATACACTTCAGCTACTCTTGCTATCAGGGCACTAAATTGTCAGTTCCATATGCTTAAATATCAGCAACATACCTTGGAACTCCTTAAACAAAAAATTTCCTCCTTTTATGTATGGACAGAATCTAAAGAATTACAGGAGTTAATGCACTCTGCTGGTCAAGTAACCAAACACAATTTGCACTGTGGTTTTAACACCCTAGAAACTTCTTGCAGGGCAGCAGTCACTGGATCTGTCATTAGAAGACATGCATGGCTTAAGGAAGAACCCCTGCCAGACCATGTCAAATCAAAATTGTTGTATGCACTCTTTCACAAAGATAACTTATTTGGTACTATAGCAGAAGAGGTGTTAAAGATGGAAGAAAAAGCAAAATCTGTGCAAACTGTTAAAGATGTCTTACATCTACAGCCCCCTAGGTTCAGCAGGCATTTTCCTTCCAAGCACTGGTCCTTTCCTGCACTTAGTAAACAAGGCCAGCCTAGGCCCCGTGGAAACAGACCTCCAAGACAGCAGTCTCAGGGGTTGCAGAGCTCTAAGCAGTGGACTGCCTCCACTTCAAAACCAGGGAGTTCTAAGCCACCCCTTTATGGTACGAACTCGCAATGACTCACCCTCTCCAGACCTTGCCTCTGCCCACCATCACATACCCCTAGGAGGAAAGCCGTCCTTTCACTCAAGCACCTGGGCCACCATTACCAAGGACCAATGGGTTCTGAACATTGCGTCTCGGGTACAAATTCTCCTTCCACACCCTTCCAACCCCAAAAGGGTTCCCAGATCTACCACCAAATCAGTGGGCAGAGGCTCAAAAGCAAATCCATTCCCTTTTCTCCTTGGGGGCAGTAGAGCACGTTCCTGCAGAGCAGATAGGTCAAGGCTTCTACTCCAGACTTTTTCTGGTGCCCAGAAAAGAGGGCACCTGGCTCCCCATCCTCAATCTATCCATTCTAAACACCTTCCTCATGATCCCAAAATTCAAAATGCTCACCCTCCAGCAGCTGCTACCCATGCTATCCAAGGACGCTTGGCTAGCCACCCTAGACTAAAAGAAGCCTACCTCCACATTCCCATCAGAGAATCCTGCAGAAAATATATTCAGGGCAGGATCTCAACACTTTCAGTTCTCTGCACTTCCCCTTGGCTTATCTACTGCTACCAGAGTTTTCACAAAATGGCTGGCTCCGGTCATTGCCTTTTGCAGACAAAGAAATATTCAGATTTACCCCTGCTTAGACAACTGCCTTATTCAGTCAGGCAACCTGGAAAAACTGCTCAAATACCTGGCCTTTGTAAAGGACCTATTAACTTCCCTTGGGTACACAATCAACAAAAAGAAATCCAAACAGGTACCCACCAAAAGGATAATCTTCCTGGGAGCAAGTCTGGACACAACATCCCAGATGGCATGCCTAATATCAGAGAAACAAAGTTTCCTGTCAGCTTACTTCTCTCAGCTGGTTACCAGGCCCAAGCTTTTTGCAAGGGAAATCCTGCAAGCCCTGGGGTTCATGGCATCTTGCATACTCCTTATTCCATATGCTAGACTGCATATGAAGAAACTTCAAAGGTACCTAAAGAGCCTTTGGTGTCGACACTCTCAAGATCTGTAAACTCTTCTACCTATTATTCCTTCCCTGAGGAAGGAATTTCTTTGGTGGGCAACAGCCTGCTCCCACAACAAAAGACTGCCCTTCTCCCCACATCCCGCTGCCAAAACCCTCACCACAGATGCATCAGACTATGCTTGGGGTACACACCTGGATGGCAGGTGCATACAGGGCCAATGGAACCCCCAGCAACTCCCCCTGCACATCAGTCAAAAAGAGATGATGGCTGTGCAGCAGGCCTTGATAGCTTTCAAACCCCTTCTCTCTCCGGGGATTCTCCTGATCAAAATGAACAACACGACTGTGATGTGGTACATCAACAAGCAGGGAGGGACTCACTCCTACCCGCTGTGCAGGCTGGCCATGACCCTTTTGTTTACAGCCTCTTCCATGCAGCTACACCTGTTATCACAATACCTGCCAGGATTTCTTAACTCCCTGGCAGACCAATTAAGCAGAAGACTTTTGGACCCCCATGAGTGGCAGCTCAACAGAAAACACCTTCTTCCTAATAACTCAGAAATGGTGAACCCCGGAGGTCGACTTCTTTGCCTCCCACACCAGCCATCAGCTCAGCAAATTCTGCACCAGGGAGCATCACTGCATGGCATGGAAAGTGGATGCTCTGTCCTTCCCCTAGTAAACCTCTCCGGCTGTGGCTTTCCTCCCTTACCTCTCATTCCCAAGGTGCTGCTCAAAATAAAGGAGGAAAAACCAAGTACCTTTCTCATAGTTCCAGACTGGCCCAGACAGCACTGGTACCCCTTGCTGTGCAACCTGTCTCCACTGCCCCCATGGAATCTTCCTGAGATTCCAAACCTCCTAACCCAGAGGGATGGGGAATTTATGCACCCCCAATTGCAGACAACTCATTTTGGCAGCTTGGCTTATACCCTGACCAACCTGCCATCCTCAGTAAGCAGGTTCTGGATTTTATCTGAGGAGGCCAGATGCCCTAGCACCAGAAAGTCCTATGCAGATAAAGGGAAAAGGTTCTGCATCTGGAATGAAGGCGAGATAGACAACTTAACATTAAGAAGTTATGTACCTATCATAACGTTCCATGTTAGTTGTCTTCTTCTCGCCTTCTTTCTTAAGGCCCCACCCTCCATCCCCTATCCTAGTAGACCGAGAAGAGTTCCTTATGTTTTTCTCACTGGCTGAGTCTTCTCTGGCTATTCCTTCTGACTAGTAGTCTCTCCAGTAGGATTTATGCATTCTAGGACAGGATTCCTGTATTGATATTATTATTATTATTATTATTATTATTATTATTATGTCTGCAGTTAGACTTACCAAACGAGATCTGGGTATCTAGTGCCAGGCATGATGGGATATAGGGGGGCCTCGAGCCAGTAAGTAGCTCTCGAGCTTTTGAAGATGGCCGAGTCTGAGCCAAGGATCAGCTCCTAACCCAACCAGCAAGAAAGAAGGCGAGAAGAAGACACAACTAGCATGGAATGTTATGGTAGGTACATAACTTCTTATTAAACGTCGGTTTGATTTTGCTTTACATTGTTTTGGACGAAGATTTAATTACATAATGCTGTCGGAACAACCGACGACCGGAATTTATAAAAAACGCAAAGAAAAAGACAGGCATCCGAGGTCCAAAACCGACAACGAAGCCTCTTCTAGGCCAGTCGTCGGTTCTCAGTGAGGCACTTTCGCAGCCCCTGACACCCACTTCCTCAGAGCCACAGGCCGCAACCGACAGCCACGTGGAGACACCTAGGCCTGTGGAAACTCAAGGTATTGGGCCTACGGAAAATATACCCTCAGATGGGTCCAGAGCCGCTGAGCAGGCACCGGCTTCTGAGGGTGTTTTCAGACCTTCACAGCTTACAATTAAAGCTACTACAGCAGCAAAGGCAAAGTCAAAAACACCTTTAAAGACAAAGAAACAAGTGCAACATTCTCCAGAACAATCATCCATGCCTAAGAAACAGATGCTTAAAATGGCTGAAGACCTTATTACTTTAATGAGGGACTCCCATTCCCCTCATGACAAAAGGCCTAGGCAAGAAACTGATTATGATTCCTCTGATCAGGTTTCCATTTCTTCTGATTCTTCCTCTGACCAGGGCTATTCTCTCCCTCCCTATGAGGACTCTGGTGCAGAAGAGTCCATTCCTTCTGCCTCACCGCCTGAGGATTACTCTTTTGGGGAAACCCTGCACACCATGAAGGAGCATTTCCATTGGGAGAGCCAGGATTACTCAGAATCCAAGAAAAGGCTTAGAGATTTCCTTCTATTGCCTCAGCACAGGCCCTTGGCTATCCCCCCTGTGCTTGATATTGTTGATGATGTTTTCTCTGAATCCAGTCTGTCTCCAGATTCTTTACCCCCTGCACCAGTAGAGCCAGACAGGTACTACTGGGTACCTGACTCGCATACATTTCTTTACAAAAACCCCGCTGCGGACCCAGAAACTATTTCTCAGGGTCCAAAAGGGGTTAAAGCTTCCACTGCCAAAAATCCTGTCCCCTCAGATAGGATTGCAGAGCTCTGGACAGATGAGGGAAAAAAGTTTACACTTCTGCTACTTTAGCTGTAAGAGCTCTAAACTGTCAGTTTCACATGCTTAAATATCAGCAGTATCTCATGTCATTGTTAAAGCAGAAAATGGTTACAAATGTAGAAGGTCCTGACAGTAAAGAAATGCAGGATTTATTGCATGCAGTTGAACAAGTAGGAAAGCATACTCTGCAATGTGGTTTTGATTCATTAGAGGCTTCTTGTAGAGCTGCAGTTACAGGCTCAGTTATTCGAAGACATTCTTGGTTAAAAGAACAAAGTTTACCTGACCATGTTAAAATTAAATTATTGGATGCTCCACTACAGCATAATACTTTGTTTGGTGTTAAGGCAGAAGAGGTTTTAAAGAAAATGGAGGATAAAGCAAAGTCAATGCAAACTGTGAAAGATTTCTTACAGGTTCAGCCACCTAGATTTAGCAGGAACTGGCCTTTAAAAAATTGGTCCTTTCCAGTGGCAGACAGGCCACAAAGAGGCAGATTCAGACGCCTAAGAGGCAGATCTCAGCCCCAAGGCTCCTACAGACCTAAGCAATGGGGTGCTTCAGCCCCCAAAGGAGGAGAAGACAAATCACAACCTTATAGGAAACAGTCACAATGACTTCCCTCTGCAAATGCCAAGCTCTCAACAGTTAACAGCACCCCTAGGGGGAAAGCTAGCACTTTTCTCAAAAAATTGGTACATGATCACCCAAGACCAATGGGTGTTGAATATAGTTTCTCAGGGGTACAGGTTCCACTTCCACACGCTTCCAAAACCAAAAGGTATGCCAAACCTGCCACAAACTCAATGGGCAGTGTCACAAAACCAGATTGCAGCTCTTATGGATATGGAAGCTATTCAAAATGTTCCACAAGAAGAACAGGGCCAAGGATTTTACTCACGACTTTCCTAGTACCCAGAAAGGACAAAGCATGGAGACCAGTACTGGACCTGTCAATCCTAAATACTTTCCAGGATGTTCCAAAATTCAAAATGTTAACACTACAACAACTCTTGCCCATGTTGGGCAAAGAGGCTTGGCTAGTTACTTTGGATCTCAAGGAGGCATATCTGCATGTCCCAATCAGACAATCGTGCAGAAGATTCCTTAGATTCATAGCAGGCTCAATGCATTATCAATTCTCTGCACTGCCCTTTGGCTTATCTACTGCGCCCAGGGTCTTCACAAAATGCCTGGCACCAGTAATTGCATTTTGCAGACAAAAAGGAATTCAAATATACCCCTACTTGGACGACTGCCTTATTCAAGCAGAGAGCAAGGACATTCTTCTAAAGCATCTGGCGTTTGTAAAGAGATTACTAATTTGCCTAGGATACACAGTAAATGAAAAGAAATCAAAACTAGTGCCCTCTCAAGAGATAATATTCCTGGGTGCAAGCTTGAACACAACTACGCAGATGACTTATCTCACGCCAGACAAACAAAGGCAACTGACTTATTACTTTCAAATGATGGCAACAAGGGCCCAGCTCCCTGCAAGAAAAATTCTGCAGGCCCTGGGTTTCATGGCATCTTGCATTCTACTAATTCTATATGCCAAACTGCATATGAGGAAACTACAATGGTATCTAAAAAGTGCTTGGACTCAGCATTGTCACAGCCTAGAGGCAATCATAACCTTGATTCCCTGCCTACAAGAGGAGTTTCGATGGTGGTCTCAGGCCTGTCACCACAACAAGGGACAGCCTTTCACCTTACCTACAGCCAGGCAGACAATAACAACGGATGCATCGGATTATGCCTGGGGAGCACATATGGCAGGAAAATGCATTCGGGGCACGTGGCCCAAGGAACAAATGCATCTTCACATCAGTCAAAAAGAGATGCTAGCTGTACAGAATGCCCTGACAGCCTTCAAGGACCTGATACATCCAGGACAATTATTAATAAAGACAGACAATACCACAGTTATGTGGTACATAAACAAGGGGGCACACATTCCTATCCCCTATGCAGACAAGCCATGACTTTGTGGAACACAGCACTGACTTACCAGGTACATCTGCAAGCACAATTCCTGCCAGGAACAAAAAATACATTGCAGATGAACTAAGCAGAAATCTCATGGATCCTCCCAAATGGAAGCTAAATCCACAAGTGTTCAACATGATGATAAGGGAATGGGGACGCCCCAACATAGATCGTTTTGCCTCCCCTCACAGTTGCCAATTACAGAAATTTTGCACAAGGACTTATCACTCTCAAGCATGGAAAGTGGATGCTCTATCTTTCAACTGGAAAAACCTGATAGTCTATGCATTCCCTCCGATGCCTCTTCTCACCAAGGTGCTTCTAAAAGTCAGACAAGAGAGGCCAAAAATGATTCTGTACAGCTAGCATCTCTTTTTGATTGATGTGAAGATGCATTTGTTCATTGGGCCACGTGCCCTGAATGCATTTTCCTGCCATATGTGCTACATAGCCCACCTCATCACGAAGGGTTTCACATCTAGATCAAGAGAGGTAATCGTGCCCCTTTATTCATCCCTCATCAGGGCCATCATAGAATACAATGCCCCCTTTGGGATGTACCTTACCCGACACCTGCAGCAATTAGAAAGACCCCAAAAGTATCTCACCAAGAGGATCAAGGGTCTCAAACAGATGCCATATGCTGCTCTGTTAAAAAAACTCCAGCTCTACTCAGTTGCATACCGCCTACTTCGAGGCAATCTATGCATGACATACAAAGCTATGTCAAATCCAGAATTAATGGACATGCTCCACCTCAGTAAATCTAAATCCCTTAGAGCCACACGCTCGAGGGACTTGAACCTCAGCACAGAAATAAATAGAACTTGCTGGAGGGACAGGTTCATAACCCAGAGGCTCCCTTCACTCTGGAATAGAATTCCAGTTCACGTGAGGCAGAGCACCTCACTGAATCTCTTTAAGAAGAATCTCGATAAGTGGATGGGGGATCGTAGGTTTGTCCCAGGGATCACTCCCGTGTCACTATTAGACAGAGGCACAGTAAACTAAACCTTAAAAAGGGCGCAGTATACTCAAATCAAGGGGTGGCGTAAGCCATACAGAATCGGGCTAGGCTTATAATTGCCCCAGGGCAGATAGCCTAGTATGAACCTATGATCCTGATTGCATCAGACTGGCCACACCAGCACTGGTACCCAATCTTAAAAGACTTTGTCCCAAGGCCCGCCTTGGCCTCTACCTCAAATCCCTCATCTTCTGACACAGCAAAACAATCGGATTCTGCACAGTCAACTTAGAACCTTAAACCTGGCAGCATGGCAGATAATGTAGCCACTCAGACTGTACCTCTCTCTAAAGCTGTTATGGATGTAATTTTGGAAGCCAGGAGACCCAGCACTAGGAAATCTTATGCGGACAAATGGAAAAGATTCTGTGCTTGGAACCAGGCACAAGGACTCAACCCACTGGTCCCTAATATGCCTCAGATTTTACAATACCTGACTGAGATGTTGGACAAAGGCCTATCTTTTTCTTCTATTAAAATCCATGCCTCTGCCATTTCAGCTCATTACAATATGGATCCTCCTATTTTTTCACATCCTCTCCTATGGCAGTACCTCAGAGGGGCAAAGAATATAAGACCCCCTAGGAGAGCACCAGTACCCACTTGGGACCTCAATTTTGTTTTAGAAAAATTAACACTGCCTCCTTTTGAACCAGCCAGCACAGCTGATCTAAAATTATTGTCATGGAAAACTGCTCTGCTCCTAGTAATAACTTCAGCAAAAAGAGTTTCAGAGTTACAGGCATTGATGGCTGTGGAACCTTTCCTCATTTTTCACCAGGACAGGGTTTCTCTAAGGACGAACCCAACATTCATGCCAAATGTGGTCTCCAATGTGGCCTTAAACCAAAGTATTCATTTGCCCACCTTTTACCCAAATCCCCAGAATAAAGGGGAAAGACTTCTGCACTCTTTGGATATACACAGGCAGCAACGATTTTACTTGGACAAAACAAAAGCTTTCAGAAAAGCTGAGCAACTGTTTGTAGCATATGCTGCAGGATCACAACGAAAACCTTTTACAAAGCAGACAATCTCCAAATGGATAGGACACTGCATCCGCTTCTGTTATGCACAACATGGCAAATCTGTGCCTAAGGGCATTAGGCCTCATTCAACCAGAGCAGCAGCCACTTCAGCAGCCTTCCTCAGAGGGGTACCAACCAAAGACATATTAGAAGCTGCCACCTGCAGCTCAGTGCACACTTTTACCAAGCACTACCACCTACCTCTCTACTCCAAATCCAGAGCAGGCTTTGCCACTGCAGTTCTACAGGGCTTGTTAGCCTCGCCAAATCCAATCTAGACCCAGTCACCCTACCTCAGCTTTGGGATTCTACCCAAGTGTAATGACTGCAACAGTGAAACACGAACATAGTACAGTTGTGTACCTACCATAAATGTAGATGTTCGAGTGTATTCACTGTTGCAGTCCTGGTTACCCACCCACCATCCCCCTTTCTTGCTGGGACTATTCTGTACTTCTCTATTCTATACAACCTATGTGGTGTATCTGCTTTTAGAAAAAAGAAAATGTTTTTTGTGATATATGCATGGTTGTTTGACATACTTTTATCTTTACAGCCTTCATATCTGGGGGCACCTGACATCTGGGGCAAGAAAAACTGAAGAAAATGGCATCGGTTGCGACTTTTATACTCCTGGCACACTGACGTCAGGGAAGGAGCGACAGCAACCGACGCCGGACCAAGACTTTGGAACTCAGGCCGACTACGGGTCAACTGCCAGCAGGGATAACTCAAGTGTAATGATTGCAACAGTGAATACACTCGAACATCTACATTTATGGTAGGTACACAACTGTACTTTGTGTACACTTACCATAAATGTAGATGTTCGAGTGTATTCACTGTTGCAGTCCAGGTTACCCTCCCGCCATCCCCCTGTCATTCTGAAATTTATCTTTCCTTCTCTATCTTCTACAACCAATGTGGTGTATTTGCTTGTAGATGAAGATAAAGTTTATATTGATGCATGTATATATATATATATATATATATATATATATAAAATATAAATTTGCTACCTTTTTGGGGGCACCTGACATCGGGGGTAAGAAAAACTGAAGAAAATAACGTCTGGTGCATGTTTTATACCCCTGACGACCTGACGTCATGGAAGAGAAGACGGCAACCGACGCTGGACCCAAGACTTTGGAATTCAGGCCGACTGAGGGCAACCTGCCAGCAGATTACCCAAATGTAATGACTGCAACAGTGAATACACTCGAACATCTACATTTATGGTAAGTGTACACAACTGTACTTTACGTATAATCATTTGTCTCTGGGTTTCCTTTTTTTTTTTTCTTTAATAGTCCACTCATTTTCTGAAGCTCGTTTTTAAGTTCTTTGAAGAATCCATGGGTCCAGGTTCCTTTTTTTGGACAAATGTGGATGCTTCTTTGAGTGAGTGGAATGTTTTCCTTCCTTCTGGCAGGGATAGTCTTATTTTTGCTGGGAATACGAGTTGTGCTTTGATTCCTTCCTTTTTAATGATTTTATTAGAGGGACACATGCTCTTCTTTTGTACATTACAAGGGGTGAAAAGTCATTGTCAAACCTGATAGTTTTATCACCAATTTTTAATGCATCAAGGGACCAGGCAGGTCTTAAAACAAGGTCTTTGTCTTGAATGGAGGTAAATTTTACAATAATAGATCTTGGATGGCTGTTTTTCCTGGATACAGAAGTTGTAGTTAAAGACCTGTGTGCCCTTTCTATCTTGAAGGATAGTACTTCGGGTAGGTTTAGGAATCCAAGAAGTCAGGAAATTGATCATGTTGTCCCCCTCCATCTGCTCCGGGATGCCATTGATTCTTGTATTGTTTCTGCTCGTTCTATTCTAATGTCATCTATCTTTTCAATGCATCCTGTGTTTTCTTGAAGAAAGTCTGTTTTTCTCTTTCTGTTAACCTGTAGTCTACAACTGTTACAGAATCTTCCAAAGCAGCAATCTGGGTATTTTGTTGTTTAAGAGCTTCATTTAATAAGGTTATTTATTTGGTGATATCTTCTTTTATATTGTCCACTTTTAAGTTTAATTTGTCTATTTTAACCACCAAATCTTGAACTGTAATAAGGATCGCCTGTATTTCTTTGTTTATTGAAATTTCTTGCTGAGATAACTTGGAGCTGCTCATCTTCCTTTGTGAATGTGGTTTCAGTGTCCCTTCTGTTTGAAAGTTTGACAGGAAAATATGAAAATTGTAGCTTAAAAATTACACCTGCTTGTAGCTTACGACTTCCAGAATCTCATTTTTAGTAGTTTCAGGTCTTTGTCGGTGAAATTAAATAAAAAATCCTGTGGGGGAAAAAATGAAGACTGCAGAGGTCAAGAACTCTGCTGCTTTCAGCTTGCCATCCAAGCCATGCCCTCAGCGGTTTAATTTCTGGAAACCACTCTTCTTGAGCAGTCTCATACTCAGCCAGCCTTTTCTTCATTTTGAGTTTTGATTTTTGCAGTTTTATAAATTCTTCTAGTTTAAAGTTTATTCCTTTTATTATTTGATTTGATGTACCCCTTCAATGTTTCATTTATTTTAGTCCAGCTCTGAGCACATTTGACTTTTTCCTCTAAATTTCTGGAAGCCATCTCTTGTATCAGACCTGGAGCTTGAACTGCTTTTTGTTGAACAGCTACAGGATTCTTCCCAGTCAGTGTTTTCTCTTCACATTCCCTTCTTTGTTTTCTTTCAAACTGTCTAGGTTTCTGCATTTTTTAAACACTTTTATTAAATTATCACATAAAAAAGGCAGGCATACATTACGAGAAAAGAAAACAAACCATTTTAACATTTTTCCATGTAAGTGCAATATACATGCCATATTTTCTTTGCTTATGTCATCAGTCCAACATTACTGCTGAATTCCTGCCTTCCTTTAAACCTCTTTCCTCCTTCTTTGAACATTATTATACATGTATTGTTCCCAGAGTTTCCATTTACTTCTATGTAATTTGCTCCTTCCCTTTTCTAAATAAACCTCTTCCAGTTCTTTTGTGTCTCTCTTATACCATACCCCAAATACATTTGGTGCAGACTTTGATTTCCATTTCTAGTAATTGCTTTCTTGACAACCAGCAGATTAAAACTTAAGGCCTTAGTATGTCTAGGCAATTCAGATCCTGTATCCCAACTCAAGAATAATTTCCTTACTTACAGACATTTGCTCACCCAATATTTCCAATAGAGTACTCTGTAGGGAATTTTTAAAATCAACCAACTTATTGCACTCCCAAAACATATGTTCCCAGTTACCTCTTTCTTCTCCATCGCACCTCCAAGATTTGCAATCTAAGTTAGGGAAAAATTCTTTGAAGTTTGCTTGGGGTACAAAAATACCTATGCAAACACTTCCAAGCAAAGATCCTAAAACTTTTTTGACTTAGCTGCAGACTTGGGAGCCATGTATATATGTTTTCACATTATTTTCCTGGAAATTGCATTTCTAGTCTCTCGTTCCAATTTTTTCTAACCTCGTCCGAGTCTTAGTTACTATGCAATAATTTATTTACACTACTAATTATCCCTTTATTTTAACAACTGCTTCTGTTATACATTTAACTAAAAACTCTACCAGAGCAGGTCATTCACTTAAAAAAATCCTCTATCCCTTCCTCTCTGCCTGTATTGAGATCAAACCCTGGTAGGGAAGGCAGTTTTGTAGCTTGCAGTCCAAGTGTCTTCTGGGCCTCATCCCACTCTGTTACCTTTCCTGCTTGAGTTATTTGCTCACAGTATCTTTGTTTCTCTGCTAGGTTTCTCCAGTAAGTTCCAGCAATTCCAGCCCCTTCTTGGCTGTTTTGTGTATCCCTACGTGCAGTCATCCCTATTGGCAAAAATCTCCTTTCTCCATTTTAGTATTGGCTTAGTTCTTGGAGTACGTTCTGCCACTTTATGAATACAGCATTTTGCATGGTTAACATTCTCCCCAAGGATCTGCTTCCAAAATCCCACCCTCTCTCTACTTTGTAAGCTTACCACTTCCTTCAACATTATACCTTTCCACTTTGAACTGTAAACTTCTGCCCATGTTATGTGCATGAGCTTTAATTGTGCAGCTCCAAAATATCCCTTCAAATCAGGTAAAGCTGATCTACCTTGGAAGGAAGGGTCGGTCCATTCCAGTTAACTCTTGCCCTCATTCCCTCCCAGATAAATTCCTTTAATTCTTTGTTATTGTCCACTACTTCTCCTCAGGTTGATAAAAGTATGTCTGACACATATACAAGACTAAAGGGACTAAAAGCATTCTCACTGCTTCTACCTTACTATCCATATCCATAAATAAGTTTCCAAATTATCAGTTTATTTTTTTAGTCTCTTCCATCATATCCTTAGCTTCTGTAATGGAAGCCCTTTTAATCCATACTCCTAAATATTTTATCTCATGTTCCATAAAGATGTGTATTGCTGATCCATTTCATGTGTAGGTACATAATTTGCAGCTATAGAATTTTTTTTTATCTTTAATTTTATATCCTAAAAAGACTTGAAACTGTCTCAAAATGTTCCACAACACAGATGTCTTTTTCTGGATTTATTAGGTACAAAATAAGATCTGCAAATAAAGCCAACTTTTCCTGATTACCATACCGATTATATCCTGGTATTTGAGTCCTTTATTTTCTTTGTCAGTGGCTTTAAATATAAAATAAAGTGGAAAGAGGACTCCCCTGTCTAGTTCCTCTATTCAAATGCAGCTTGTCTGAGACAAACTGTTCCACTTTGAATGTTCTTCGTGTATCACTGTTGCAGTCATTACTTTTGGGTTATCTGCCTGCAGGTAGCCCTCAGCCAGCCTGAATATCAAAGTCTTGGATCCCTGCATTGGATGCTGTTTCTTCTTCCATGACGTCAGGTCGTCAGGGGTATAAAGCATACAGCCGATGCCATTACATTAGTCTTTCTTGCCGCGCAGTGCCCAAAGCAGAAGCAGTTCGCAAGTGCCGGTTGGCCGACTCCTGAAATTTTTGTTTTCGAGTTTCAAAACCGAAGTCTTCAAAAAAAGCTAAGTACCACGTTGGGGATCTTTTTTCTTGCTCTAAACCGATGTCAGTAAAAGTTAACAATTGTATTACCTGTGGAAAGCAAATACTTAAAGATTTTCATTCGTACTGCATTCCTTGCCAAGGCCCAGACCATTACGTCCCTCTCTGTCAATTTTGTGCCTTATTCAATCTTCTAACTATTCGTCATCGGTTCATTTTTACATCAAACTATTTCGGTACACAGTTTAATTATCCAGAAATGGCTTCGGTAAGCCATTCGACTACCGACAGTCCGAAAAAATGTAAAGATAAAGACAGAGACAAGACCGCACAGGTCCAAAGCTGCCGACGACTCCTCCCGTTAAGCTAGTCGCCAGTTCACCGGTACTCAGTGAAGCACTTTTGCAGCCCCTGATACCCGCTACTTCAGATTCGCAGGCCTCTACTAAAACGCATTCAAAGTCCGGTATGCTGTGAGATGCTTTTTCGACCATGGATCCTGCGGATGTCTCTACCTTGGATGGGTCCGGAGCCGCTGTGCAGGCACCGGCTTCTGAGGGTGTATTCAGGCCTACTGACTTGAATTTCAAACCAACACCATCTTCTTCTTTAAGGCCTAAAACTCGACTCATGCCTAGAAAACCGACGTCCAAACCTCATGGTCAGGCCCATATGCCTAAAAAACAGATGATAAGAATGGCTGAAGACCTTATTACTTTAATTAGGGGAAGCCAGCCTTCACCCTTTGAGACCTAGAACTGATTTTCCTTCTGATTCTTCTGATCAGGATTCTGAAATTTCTGTTTCTTCTGATTACCGGGATTTGCTCTTATCTACCTATGAGGATTCTGATGCAGAGGACTCCATTCCCTCTGCTTCCCCTCCAGAAGATTTTTCTTTTGGTGAAACCTTGCACACTCTTAGGGAGCATTTCCACTGGGAAAGCCAGGATTACTCTGACTCCAAAAAGAGGCTTAGGGAATTCTTACTCCTCTCTCAACACAGGCCTTTACTTATCCCTCCTGTCCTAGACATTGCAGATGATGCCTTCTTGGAATCTAGCCTGGCCCCAGACACTTTACCTCCGGCTCCCGGGAAACCTGACTGGTATTACAGAGTACTTGACTCTCACAAGATGTTCGTCGTGCATACAGCTGCAGTCATAACAGATGGGTTTTCCTGCCGTCAGGCAGGTCCTCGGTTGGCCGAATTCCAAAGTCTAGGTCCGGCGTCGGTTGTCGTCGCTTCCTCCCTGACGTCAGTGCAACAGGGGTATAAAAGATCCAGCCGACGCCATTTTCTTCAGTCTTTCTTGCTGCGCGGTGCCCGAAGCAGAAGCAGTTCGCAAGTGCCGGTCGGCCATCTCCTGAGATTACGAATATTTTTCAACCGAAGTCTTCTTGAAAGCTAAGTACCCGTTGGAAACTTTTCTTGCCTCAGACCGATGTCAGACAAAGTTAATAATTGCATTTCTTGTGGGAAGCAAATACCGCATAAGGATTTTCATTCCCTCTGCATTCCTTGCCTAGGCCCAGACCACAACGTCTCGGCCTGTCGTTTTTGTGATACATTCAACAGACGCACTATTAAGCGTTGGGCGGAGTTCACCCAACACTATTTTGGCAAAAAGTTTAATTACATTATGTCGTCGGATACTCCGACTCCAGTTATAAGTAAAAGGCGCAAAGATAGGGACCGACATAGAGGTCCGCAACTTCTACCGACACCACAACCGATTACAGGTGCTCCGGTTCTCAGTGAGGCACCTACGCAGCCCCTGACTACTGACGACACTTCATTGGCGGTGTCTTCTGTGCCCGAGGTTGCAGGCTCTTCGGCCCACACCCCGACTACAGATACCGAAGCCACTATTGGCGGTGAAACTCAGAGTTTAGATAGACCTGCCACCTCTCAAGGTGTCTACAGGCCTTCCTCTTCTTTTTCCATCAAGGCTTTCACTAAGTCTAAATCAGCCATGCATACTAAAAAACCTCCACAGGGCCCTTCTCTAGGCCCCATGCCTAAAAAGCAGATGCTCAAAATGGCTGAGGATTTGATTACTCTTATTAGGGGTTCTCAACCCCCCCAGACAAAAGACCCAGAGTGGAGGAAGAATCCCCCTCCTCGGACCAGGCCTCCATTATTTCAGAACATTCTGAAGACCAGGAACATTCTTACTCCCCTTTTGAAGATTCTGATGCAGAGGAGTCCATTCCCTCTGTCTCCCCCCCTGAGGATTACTCTTTTGGGGAAACCTTACATACCTTGAGGGAACACTTCCACTGGGAAGGCCAAGAGTACTCAGACTCCAAGAAAAGGCTTAGGGATTTCCTCTTGCTCCCTCAGCACAGGCCTCTGGCTATACCTCCTGTCTTAGACATTCTAGATGATGTGTATTCAGAGGCCTGCCTTAACCCAGATTCTTTACCTCCAGCTCCAGTCAAGCCTGACAGGTATTACCGGGTTCCTGACTTGCACCAATTCCTATACAAAAGCCATGCGGCTGACCCAGAAACTATATCACAGGGTCCCAAGGGAATTAAGGCCTCCACTGCTAAAAATCCAATACCTTCAGAGAGAGATTCCAGAGCTTTAGAGAGGTGGGGGGAAAAGGTTTACACCTCGGCCACCTTAACCATGAGGGCATTAAACTGTCCGTTCCATATGTTAAAGTACCAACAATTTCTGTTATCACAGTTGAGAAACAAAATGTCACAACCTGAACAACCAGACTTAAGAAATTGCAGGATTTGATACATAGTGCAGAACAAGTGGGTAAACATACCTTGCAATGTAGTTTTGATGCTTTAGAGGCCTCGTGTAGAGCTGCTGTTACAGGATCAGTCATACGTAGGCATGCCTGGCTCAAAGAGCAAACCTTACCAGATCATGTCAAAGCAAAATTGCTAGATGCCCCTCTGCAAAAAGATGTATTGTTTGGTGTTAAAGCTGAGGAGGTATTAAAGAAAATGGAGGAGAAGGCAAAATCAATGCAAACAGTAAAAGATTTCCTACAGGTACAACCTCCACGTTTCAGTAAAAATTGGCCTTCCAAAAATTGGTCCTTTCCAGCCACGGACAGACCCCAAAGAGGTAGATACAGGCGCCCGAGGGGCAGAGGGCAATCTCAAGGATCATTTAGAGGCAGACAATGGCAAGCACCCACACAAAGAGGTGGTGAGGATAGTTCACAGCCATTCAGAAAGCAGAACCAATGACTTCCCCTTTGCATGCCAAGCAAGGCTCAAATGGCAGCACCTTTAGGCGGAAAACTGGCATTATTTTTGAAAAATTGGCATATTGTCACAAAAGACAAATGGATCCTGGACATTATAGACAGAGGCTACATATTTCACTTTCACACCCTTCCAAAAATGAGAGGCATGCCAAACCTGCCACACAATCAAAATGCAGAGGCACAGAAACAAATTTCAGATCTCATGGACATGAAAGCTATTCAAGAGGTACCTGTACAAGAACAGGGTCAAGGTTTTTATTCCAGACTATTCCTGGTACCAAGGAAGGGAAAAGATTGGAGACCTATCCATCCTAAACACTTTTTTACTCGTGCCAAAATTCAAGATGCTCACATTACAGCAGCTTCTTCCCATGCTGGGCAAGGAGTCTTGGCTGGTAACATTGGACCTCAAGGAGGCATACCTGCATGTCCCAATCAGACAAGATTGCAGAAGATACCTCAGATTTCTTGCAGGTTCAACCCATTATCAATTCTCTGCATTGCCCCTTGGCTTATCTACTGCGCCCAGAGTGTTCACGAAATGCCTGGCATCAGTAATCGCGTACTGCAAACTTCAAGGGATACAAATATACCCTTATCTGGACGACTGCCTAATCCAAGCGGACAGCAAGCACATACTTATGAAACATCTGGCGTTTGTAATAATGTTGTTGAATTCTCTGGGATACACAGTCAACAAAAAGAAATCAAGGCTAATACCCTCTCAAACAATAATTTTCCTGGGTGCCAGCTTGGATACAAACACCCAGATGGCCTACCTCACGCCAGAGAAACAAGGGCAACTAACTCAATACTTCAGAAAACTGGCAACTTTCACCAGGCTGACTGCAAGGAAAATCCTGCAGGCTCTGGGATTCATGGCATCTTGCATCCTACTAATCCCATGTGCAAAGCTGCATATGAGAAAACTTCAATGGTACCTAAAAACCTATGGTCTCAACACAGCCACAGTTTGGAAACAATAATACCACTAATTCCATGTCTTCAAAAGGAATTTCTGTGGTGGGCTCAAGCATGCCAAAGAAACACAGGTCTCCCATTCTGCAAGCCTCAAGCAAATCAAATCATCACAACAGACGCCTCGGACTACGCCTGGGGGGCGCACATGACAGATCGGTGCATTCAGGGCAAATGGTCCCAAAAAGAAAAGCACCTACACATCAATCACAAGGAAATGCTAGCAGTAATAAATGCTATTATAGCTTTCAAGGACCTACTGCATCCAGGCCAGCTATTGATAAGAACGGACAACACCACAGTAATGTGGTACATAAACAAACAGGGAGGTACCCATTCATACCCCCTATGCAGGCAAGCCATGTCTCTTTGGAACATGGCTCTAGAATTACAAATCGAGCTTCAAGCACAGTACCTGCCAGGCAAGGAAAATACACTGGCAGACAACCTAAGCAGAAATATGACAGATCCACACAAATGGAAGTTGCATCCTCAAGTTTTCACAAGGATAACTCAAGCATGGGGAAGGCCAGACATAGATCTCTTTGCCTCCCACAGAAATCACCAATTGGCAAAATTCTGCACAAGGACCTTTCATCCACAGGCCTGGAAGGTGGACGCTCTCTCCTTCAGTTGGGCAACAATGACAGTTTATGCCTTTCCACCTCTCCCTCTGCTGCCCAAAGTTCTATTAAAAACCAAAGCAGACAGACCAAAGATGATTCTCATTGCTCCAGACTGGCCAAGACAACACTGGTACCCACTCCTGAAAAGCCTGACGCATTCCCCACCATGGATCCTGCCTCTAATGCCTCTTCTACTGACTCAGCACAACTTCAAAACTCTACACAGTCAGCTGAAAACACTCAATCTAGCCGCATGGAAGATTCCTTAAATTCACAACAGGCTCTACTCTCCAAGGAGGTGCAGGATGTCATTTTGGAGGCCAGAAGACCTTCTACAAGAAAAGCCTACTCTGCAAAATGGAAACAGTTTTGTGCCTGGAATGAGAAAAAGGGTCAGAATCCAGGAATACTAAATTTACCCCAAATATTACAATACCTAGCTGAGATGCTAAGCAATGGACTTTCATTCTCCTCCATCAAAATCCATGCCTCAGCCATTTCTGCAAAATACAACACTGATCCTCCTTTATTCTCTCACCCCCTCTTAAGACAGTTCCTCAGAGGGGCTAAGAATATAAACCCCCCAAGGAAACAACCAGTACCTGCTTGGGACCTCAATTTCATACTAGAAAAACTGACCTTGCCTCCTTTTGAGCCAGCTGCTTCAACAGAACTGCAATACTTGTCTTGGAAAACAGCCTTCCTCCTGGCAATCACTTCAGCTCGCAGGGTTTCGGAACTACAAGCCCTCATGGCTGTGCAGCCTTTCATCATTTTCCATCAGGACAGAGTTACCTTGCGAACCAATCCGTCCTTTATGCCAAAGGTAGTATCCAGGGTAGCCTTGAATCAGGCTATCTACTTACCTACCTTCTACCCTAATCCTCAAAACAAAGGGGAAAGACTGCTACATTCCTTGGACATTCACAGACAGCTGTGTTATTATTTGGACAGAACAAAGCCTTTCAGAAAATCAGAGCAACTCTTTGTGTCCTATGCTGCAGGAGCTCAAGGGAAGCCTATTTCCAAACAGACAATCTCAAAGTGAATAGCCCACTGCATACGCTTTTGTTACTCTTTTCATGGTAAATCTGTACCTGCAGGCATCAGATCTCACTCCACAAGGGCCACAGCTACCTCTGCAGCTTTCCTCAGGGGGGTTCCTGCCAAAGATATTTTGGAAGCAGCCACTTGAAGTTCCGTACATCTCCAAGCACTATCACCTACCATTATACTCCAAATCTAGAGCAGGCTTTGCCACTGCAGTCTTGCAGGGCATCCTGGCTCCTCCTAGTTCCACCTAGTGCCTACCACCCCTTTTTTAGCTTTGGAATTCTACCCATGTGTTATGACTGCAGCTGTATGCACGATGAACATAGTACAGTTTTGTACCTACCATAAATGTAGATGTTCGATTGCTAATAACAGCTGCAGTCCAGGTTTCCCTCCCTCCTTCCCCTCTAGGGGTATTCTTTTATGGTGTATTTGCTTGCAACTACTGTTTTTTGATTATATTGCATTGCATTATTACATAAATTTATGTATTGCCTTCCTTCTGGGGGCACCTGACATCTGGGGCAAGAAAAACTGAAGAAAATGGCGTCGGCTGGATCTTTTATACCCCTGTCGCACTGACGTCAGGGAGGAAGCGACGACAACCGACGCTGGACCTAGACTTTGGAATTCGGCCGACCGAGGACCTGCCTGACGGCAGGAAAACCCATCTGTTATGACTGCAGCTGTATTAGCACTCGAACATCTACATTTATGGTAGGTACAAAACTGTACTTTCCTCTTCAAGAATCCTACTGCGGACTCGGAGACAATTTTCCAGGGACCTAAAGGCATTAAGGCTACTACTGCCAAAAACCCTACCCCCTCTAGTAGAGATTCCAGGGCCTTGGACAGATGGGGTAAGAAGGTTTACACTTCTGCTACTTTGGCCATTAGGGCCTTAAACTGACAGTTTCATATGTTAAAGTATCAGCAGCATATTATGAGACTACTTAAACAGAAAATTATGTTGATTCCTGACTGCTGAAAATAAAGAATTACAGGATTTAATGCATTCTGCTGAATAAGTTGGTAAACATACTTTGCAATGTGGTTTTGACTCTTTAGAAGCATCTTGCAGGGCTGCTGTCACTGAGTCTGTTCTTAGATGGCATGTTTGGCTTAAGGAGCAAAATTTGTCAGATCATGTTAAACCTAATTACTGGATGCTCCCTTAAACCAAGGCCACCTGTTTGGCAACAAAGCAGAAGTCGTCCTTAAAAAGATGGAGGAAGAAGCTAAATCTATGCAAACTGTTAAAGATTTCCTGCAAGTGCAGTCTCCCAGGTTTAGTAGGCATTGGCCTTCTAAGAATTGGTCCTTTCCTGTCTCTTCCAGGCCTTTTCAGTCCAAACCCAGGAACAGCAGACCACCTAGGCTACAGTCTCAAGATATTCACAGGCCTAAGCAATGGGGGGCTCCCACTTCCAAAGCTGGAAGTAGTAAGACGCCCCCCATATGGAAAGCTGTCACAGTGATTTAACCTTAAACCTTCCAAGCCCTGCTCAACTGCCTGCCTCCTTAGGGGGAAAGATCACCCTGCATGAAAAAAACTGGGGAGTCATTACCCAGTACAAATGGGTTTTAAATATAGTTTCCCAAGGATACCAATTCCACTTCCACACCTTACCAACCCCAAACGGTTGGCCAAACCTACCCTCAAATCAGTGGGCAGAGGCTCAACAGCAGGTTCTCTCTCTTCTAAGTATCAGGGCTATTCAACCTGTCCCAGCAGAAGAAAGGGGACAAGGTTTTTACTCAAGAATTTTCCTGGTACCCGGAAAAGACAGCTCCTGGCATCATATCCTGGACCTCTCTGTTCTAAACACCTTTTTGGTAATCCCAAAATTCAAAATGCTAACACTTCATCAGCTGCTTCCTATGCTAGGCAAAGATGCCTGGTTGGCAACCTTAGACTTAAAGGAAGCTTACCTGCACATTCCAGTAAGGGAATCTTGTTGGAAATACATACGCTTTAGAGCAGGCTACATGCACTATCAGTTCTCTGCACTTCCCTTTGGCTTATCTACTGCGCCCCTGGTATTCACAAAGTGCCTAGCTCCAGTCATTGCATTTTGCAGGCAAAGAAATATTCATATATACCCATACCTGGACGATTGTCTAATTCAGGCAGAAAGCCAGGACATGCTACTAAATCATCTGGCATTTTGTAAAGAAACTTCTAACATCACTGGGGTACACCATAAACAAAAAGAAATCTCATCTAGTACACTGCCAACAAATTGTATTCCTGGGCGCAAGCTTGAACACAACTTCCCAGATGGCTTACCTCACGCCAGAGAAGCAAGTTTATTTGACAGATTATTTCAAACTACTGGCCACAAAGACCCTGCTATCTGCAAGGAAAATCCTGCAAGCCCTGGAGTTCATGGCCTCTTGCATTCTACTAATTCCATATGCAGTACTGCATATGAAGAAACTGCAGTGGTATCTAAAAACCCTATGGTGTCAACATTCTCAGGATCTGGAATCAGTGATTTTTATCATTCCTTGTATAAAGACAGAGTTCCTTTGGTGGGCAGAGGTCTGCTACCACAACAAGGGACTGCCATTCACTCTACCCGATGCCGCCGAAACCCTAACAACAGACGCAACAGATTGTGCATGGGGGGGGGGCTCACTTGGCAGGGCAGTGCATTCAGGGCAAATAGAACCCAAGTCAGATGCACCTGCATATCATTCAAAAAGAAATGTTAGCTGTACAGAATTCCCTGACAGCCTTCAAGGTCCACATTCTTCCAGGACAATTATTGGTAAATACAAACACCACTGTTATGTGGTACATAAATATGCAAGGCTGCACCCACTCGTATCCACTCTGCAGACTAGCCATGGCTCTGTGGAACACAGCCTTGAGCTACCAAGTGCACCTACAAGCTTATTTCCTGCCAGGCAAGCTAAATCCACTGGCAGACGACTTAAGCAGAATTCTCATGGACCCACACAAGTGGAAATTGGATCGAAAGATATTCAACATTTTGAGAAACAAATGGGGGAACCCAGAGATAGACCTGTTTGCCTCCCCTCAGAACTACCAATTGGACAAATTCTGTGCAAGGACTTCCCACAGTCAAGCTTGGAAAGTGGATGCCCTGTCCTTCACCTGGGAAAGCCTCTCAGTTTATGCCTTTACTCCTTTGCTTCTCCTCTCGAAAGTTCTGCTAAATATCAAACGAGACAAACCAAGGACAGTACTGATTGCCCCAGACTGGCCATGCCAGCACTGGTACCCCCTCTTGCGCAGTATGTCACTGCTGGAACCATGGCACCTGCCTCAGACTCCTTCCCTGCTGTCCCAACAGGAGGGCCAGATTCTGCACCCAGCTTCAAACCCTGAACCTTGCAGCCTAGCTAATTCCCTGAGCTCTTCAATAGCATCCCTCAATAAGCAGGTGTTAGATGTCATTCTGGAAGCAAGGAGGCTTAGTAATAAAAATCATATGCTGAAAAGTGGAAAAGATACTGTTCCTTGGAGCCAGACTCAGGAGATGGGCACAACAGTGCCCAGCTTACTGCATATTCTTCAATACTTAACAGAGATGCTCCACAAGGGCCTTTCCTTCTCATCAATTAAAATTCATGCCTCAGCCATTTCAGCACATTATAATACTGAGCCACCCCTTTTTTCTATGTTGAAACAATTCCTCAGAGGGGCCAAAAATTTAAGACCACCCAGGAGAGCCCCTAGTCCAGCCTGGGACCTTAACTTTGTATTGGAAAAGCTCACTTTACCTCTTTTTGAGCCAGCTGCAGAGTTAAAATTCCTTTCTTGGAAAACCGCCTTCCTTCTAGCCATCACTTCAGCAAGAAGAGTGTCTGAATTATGGGCCCTCATGGCATTGGAGCCCATCATCATCTTCCATGCAGAGTGTCCCTCAGGACCAATCCTTCCTTCATGCCCAAGGTGGTGTCCAGTGTGGCCCTTAATCAGTCCATTCATTCGCCAACCTTTTTTTCCTAAGCCACAGAACAAAGGAGAACGAATACTGCACTCTTTGGATGTGCACAGACAACGTAGATTTTATTTGGACAGGACTAAACCTATCAGAAAACCCAAACAGTTGCTAGTTGCTTTTGCTGCAGGGACAAAGGGGAAGGTCATTTCAAAGCAAACCATTTCTAAGTGGATAGGCCATTGCATTCATTTCTGTTATAAGCACCATTCAGTAAAAACTAAATGAAAACTCCAGCCAAGCTAGAACTTCCAATGTGTGACCTCCCAAACCTCCTGTGACAGAGGCACATGGGATATATGCAGATTACCCTTATGAACATCAGGTGTTTCAGCTATATGGCGATTCTGATTGCCCATCACTTTTACATTTGAAGTTGTTTTAGGCCAATAAAGCCAAACCCAACTAGCTATGGATATACATATTTCGACCTTGTTATGACCTCATCAGCATAGCACAAGCAGAGTGTTTGACTAAGCAAACGAAACACAGGGTTGTTATACCCAGGTGATTGCAAAATATCCCAAATAAATTAAAACAGAGTGAGGAGGTCACATTGAAAAAACAATCAGTAAAAACTAAATGAAAGCTCCAGCCAAGCTAGAACTTCCAATGAGTGACCTCCCAAACCTCTTCACTCTTTGTTTTAATTTGTTATTTGGGATATTTTGCAATCACCCTAATGATAATTGACATCAGCTGGGTATAACAACCCTGTGTTTCTTTTGCTTAGTCAAACACTCTGCTTGTGCTAGGCTGATGAGGTCATAACAAGGCCGAAATATGCATATCCATAGCTAGTGGGGTTTGGCTTTATTGGCCTGAAATTGACCATTAAAATGTCTTCAAACATAAAAGTCATGGGCAATCAGAATCGCCATATAGCTGAAACACCTGATGTTCATAAGGGTCATTTGCATATATCCCATGTGCCTCTGTCAGAGGAGGTTTGGGAGGTCACTCATTGGAAGTTCTAGCTTGGCTGGAGTTTTCATTTAGGGTTTACTGATTGTTTTTTCAGTGTGACCTCTTCACCCTTTGTTTTAATTTGCTATAAGTACCATGGAAAACCTACCCCACAGTGGATAAGATCACATTCCACCAGGGCTGCATCTATCTCTACAGCCTTTCTCAGAGGTGTCCCTACCAGGGACATCCTAGAAGCTGCTACCTGGAGTTCGTTACATACCTTCAGCAAGCATTACCACTTGCCTATTTTTTCTAAATCCAGAGCTGGTTTTGCCACTGCAGTCTTACAGGGCTTAATAGCTGGTCCTAACGCTCTCAGACTTCCTCCTCCCTTCCTTAGCTTTGGGAATCTACCCAAATGTAATGACTGCAACAGTGAAACACGAAGAACATAGTACAGTTGTGTACACTTCCCATAAATTGTTATGTTCGAGTGTATTCACTGTTGCAGTCCTGGTTACGGTCTCTCCTGCCCCCTGACTTCCCTTGGCTATATCTTTCTTCTTGTTTAGTGTATTTCAGCTTTCTGGTGTATTTGCTTTTTGTTGGAGGTGTAACCTTATATATAATTGATCCGCATTATGGGGGCACCTGATATCTGGGGCAAGAAAAACTGATGTAATGGCATCGGCTGCATGTTTTATACCCCTGACGACCTGACGTCATGGAAGAAGAGACAGCATCCGACGCAGGGATCCAAGTCTTTGATATTCAGGCCGGCTGATGGCTACCTGCAGGCAGATAACCCAAATGTAATGACTGCAACAGTGAATACACTCGAACATCTACATTTATGGTAAGTGTACACAACTGTACTTTCTTTCGTCTGACCCTTCATATACCCTCTTAATTAACCTAATTTTATCAAGAAATGCAAATGCTTCCAATGCCCTTCTCAGGAAATCCTTGCTTACTCTGTCAGATGCTTTCTCTGCATCAAGACCCACCAACAGCAGAGGTATTTTCTTACGTTCTGCTTTCGTTTGAACCTTCATTGTTCTGTTAATGGTGTCAAATGTTTGCCTTCTCTCAACAAAACCACACTGATCCATGCCTTGTCAGTTTTGGCAACTCCTTTACTATTCTTTTAGTTAGTGTAGATATAACTAGTTTATAATCATGGTTTAAAATTGAAATGGGTCTATATGAAGCTGGGTCTGAAGGGCCTTTGCCATGTTTAGCTAGCACAGCCACCACAGCTTTCTTCCAAGATGTTGTTGATTCCTCTTCCTTTAAAATACGGTTAAATTCTTCCAGATCTTTTTCACTTTCTTCCCTACCAGACTTCCACAGGAATACCATCTGTTCTTGGAGACTTTCCTGAAGATTGATTAGACATCACTGTTTTTATGTCATCACCTATCTTTAACTGTTAGTTGTTGAGCCTCATCTACCTCTAACCTAGGCATAATTAAGTGTTCCCTAAATATTTATATTTATACTCTTTCTTGATTTCTGTATTTCACTGCTTTATACAAATTGTCCTAACATTTCTAGAATATCTCTAAATCCTCTACAGGATCTGTGGTTATTTGTCTTGCATTCCTGACTCTGAGTCACTGTTGCAGTATCCTTAATTTTGTTTTGGAAAAGCTAACTTTCCTTTTGAACTGGCTTCTTCAGCTACTGTAAAATTATGCACTTGGAAAGCAGTGCTCCCCTTGGCCTTAATTTCATCTTGCAGGGTCTCAAAACTCCTTGTTTTTATGGCTACTCCTCCTTTGCTCATCTACAAAGAATAGGGTAAACCTCATGGTCAGTCCACCCTTCAGATCAAAAGTGGTTGGTGAACTGACTCTCAACCAAGCAATCAATCTGCTTTTTTCTCCAACCACCTTAATCAGGGGGAAAGACTGTTGCACTCTTTAGACATTCCCAGGCAGCTGAGGGTTTACATGGACAAAACTAAGGACATCAGAAAAAAACAGATCAACTGTTTGTGTCCTTTTTGGATTCTAGGCTAGGACAACCATCTTCCAAACAATCTGTTGCTTTTTGGATCTCAAATGTTATTTCATTCTGCTGCTGTCACCATGGAAAGACTTTACCCTCCTGACCAAAAACTCGTTTCACATGACCAGTAGCTTCTTTAGGTGCTTTCTACAGAGGAGTGGATACCAGGTCCATTTTAGAAGCAGCCACCTAGTCATCTGTTCACAAATACACAAAACACTGCAAGTTAGATGTTTTCTCTAGGTCCAGGGCACTGTTTGTCAGAACTGTTCTGTCTGGCATCTTGGACTCTTACTGTACTTGTTTGTCTCAAATGGACCACCCTCTCTGTACAGCTTTAGGAATACCCATCTGTTAAGAACACTGCAACAGTGACTCAGGACATAGTACAGATGTGTAAGAACTTACCAAAACAGATGTCCTACTGATCACTTTTGCAGTATTCCTTCCCTTCCACCTTAACCCCCTTTTTATTGCTTCTTTTTTTTTTCTCTTTGGCTGTAACATTATGCCTTACATATGCACACATAGGTACACTCCATATCATAAGAGGTTAATTTCTGAGTGGGAACTTGATTACCATGTTCAGCCTAAGCCCCTCCTAGCTGACCTTTCACTTTTCTTTGTTTTCTTCAGGCTGTTGCTGTCTTGGGGATGGTCTGAGGATCTCGTACGTACATACACTTTTATACCCCAACACTTATGAGCTGAAATCATCACCCAAATGTATGTTTTAAGAAGGTAAAGCTTTGGTACCTTGGCTAGACATCAGCAAGCTATGACCCGTCTGCTAAGAATATTGCAACAGTGATCAGTAGGGCATCTACTGTTATGGTAAGCCCCTTACACTGCTGTACTTTGCAGGTTCCTTAAGTATGGCGACAGACCAGTCATTGTGCTAAAAGTTTTTATGCTGTGGAGTTATAAAAAATAGTTGCTTAACTGCAATATTTTTAAACTCAGGCATATTATACAGATACTCCCTTATTTTCTCTGTAGCACTCTGCATTTGTGAGTTTCCCCTTATTCTGCAATACTTAAACCTGTGTCAGCTCCTGAAAGTAATTTCTTAACCATATCTCTTACTATTTTATTTCGAATCTATTTTTAAATTCCATTTTTATTTTGTCCCAGTCACTAGCTACAACTAATGAAGATATTACTATCTTCTCTAATAATTCTGAAATAAATTCCATTGCCTGTTCTTTAAATCCCTCTCTTTTTAATAGTTAGATGGAAAAGTGCCATTGTCCGATTTTTTTACTTTAGTACCATGCATTTTTATCTTAGTTTTTTTATTGGTACATGATCAAAAATGGTTAGAAGTGTGCCAAAGTTTCAATTAGATGCACATGTTCCTATGAAATATAATTTCTGTGTAGTTCAGTCCAGTTAATGTACCTTAGGGAATAATATGTAAATTCTGAATTTCTACTACTGTATGCACATCTTCCATACCAAATATTTTCATAATTGTTTTCTTCAGAAATCTACCCTTTTATTGTATTGTCCCTTCGATACATCCTCACTATTGCAAATAAAATTCCAGTCCCCACCTGTAAATAATATTCCCTTCTGAAGGCTGATTATTTCTCCCCAAATTTTCATGCCATTGTAATCCTCCTCCCTTGCCTGTAGCTCCTTACTACGGCTCATCTATTATTTTTGTCTTTTCCCCCCCATCTCTCACTATTGGAGCCTCTCTGGCAATTAATATAATTACTCCCCTTTTCATCTGTCCCTGATATTCTGCTGAATATCCATTCTGAAATTCTGTCTTTGTCAAATTCACATGCTCATTTCTTTCTAGATGTGTATCTTGCTGCATTGCTTTTTGCACTCTGCATTTCTTAATGTAATATTTTTCTTTTTATCTATACCTGTAATGCTATGCACTTTCCAGGATAATATGGACAGCATAGCCATCATGATGAAAAACTATTGATCTGAAGTAGTTAACTTAATTTGATCAGCAACCTGTGGGTTTCGGATCCGACACAGATCCGGGCCGGCAGCATACCAAGCAAAAGATCCGTGCTCCATGCTCCTCCCCCATACCCATACTACACTGCAACCTCCTTCCAATCCCCAGATGTCGTTTGCCACGGCTTTGCCAACACAGGATTTTTGAGCTCCAGGCAAGTTTGTCAGGGTTTTCAAAATTTTTTGGTCTGTGTGTGCCCCTTTGATATTTCTATTGATAATTATTAGTTTATCTCTCACTACGGGTTTCCTTCCTCACTAGATATTTGCATTTTGTAGTTTGAAAGTTGTTAACTTTCTGTCAGTGTAGCCCCCCCCCCCTTCTTGCCCGTAGAGTGTGTGTGTGTGTTTGTGTCCGTTTACTATGTCGGAAAATCAGAAAGTGACTTTTTCTAAGTGCACAGAGTGTGGCCACAAGCTGTCACCAGCTGACGGTCACACTCTGTGTGTAGTTTGCTTGGGGGTGCCTCATTTGTCATCCAGCTGCAAAATCTGTGCGGCCTTCAACCCCCGAGTCCTGCGGGACCGCAGGAACAAGTTAATTCTGGCGTGTCTTCTACCCGCGGAATCAACTTCTGCCTCTTCTGCTTCCACAGCTTCTTCACCAGCCACTGCTGTGGCTGTCCAGCCTTCTCGCCCTCCTTCCCTGTCCGGGACTCACCCTCCCACCTTGCCACAGGGAGAGAGAGAGAGGCCAAGAAAGAGAGAATGAAAGAAAAACGCAGGGAGAGACATTCAGAAAAAGAGAGAGATAGAGAGAAGGGCCGCAAGTGGCAGGCCGAGTTGGATCCAGTGGTGATTTTGTCTCCTGTTAAAGTTACCAGGCCGTCCTGTCCTCGGCTCCGTTTACCACATTTTTCTCTGGAGCTGGAGGAGGCTAGACCACCCTTGAGGTCTTCTTCGCGTCGGCTCTCCCAGCCGGCGTCGGTGGCATCTTCGAGATAGACACTGAGCATCTCTGAAGCAGACATGGATAAGATGATGCGAAGGTTTCTACGAACTCAACTGCAGATGGGGGTATTGCTAGCCCCCCCTCTCCAGTGCGGGGAGTTTGGCTCTGTTTTTTCACCCCGATAGCTCCTTCTCCGATCCACCATCGGATCTCTGAGTCTATGGATCCGAGGAGCACCAGAGTCAGGGGGTCGGCGCTTATGGCACCTTCGGCTTCAACCCCAACCATGCCCTCGAGTCTGTCAGATCTGCTTTCGGACCCGAGCTCTCGGAGCCAAGAGTTGTGCATCTGATCCGAGGGGATGAGTGTCATCGGCTCCGTTGTGGTCGGGGCATACTGCCCCTTTGGGTCCGGCCATTCCAACTTCGGCTCCGATCCCTTCGTCGGATCTGAGCATCATGGCTACCCTCACCACCAGTTTCAGGGAAGCCGGTTCTCCCGTGTTCGTTGTGGAGAGGGTTCTCTCTGAAGGATCGAGACCCCTCACTCTTTCCTCAGGGTCCATCCCTGCCCCATCGCAGTTGGGCTTGTCTTCTGTCATCCAGTCCTCCCCAGGGACAGCCTATGTGTATTGTGCCCCAGCTAGTTCCCTGGAGGAACACAAAACCATTTGTGAGCCCTCCCCGGAGAGTCCACCCGAGGAGGCCCCTCACAAACGCCAGTGTAAAAGGAGGCACTTGGACCCCCCCCCCGAATCCCTCACTGAGGATACCGACTTGGAGGAAGAGGAGGGTTCCCCCAAATCACCCCCCGAAGAAGTCTCCTTCGGAGACATTATGGAAATCATTCGCCAAGGGGGGGGGGGTCCGACCAAAAACCTTCCTCTGATGAGTTGGTATTCCTGGAGGCGTTCAACACAGGCCCATCTACCTCTTGGGTGCCCCCCCCCCCAGCCGACCCTCTGGTGGACCTTATCATTACCAGAGCTTGGAAGGAGCCGGACATTGTGGAGCCAATACCCAAAAGGTCTGACGAAATATTGAGCCCACCGGCAGATAGAGCTTCTTGGAGCAAGGGTTCCCCGGTTGATGCCATGGTGGTGGCGGCGGCCACAAAAAAGGAACTCGCCCAGGAAAGTTCCTCGGCCCACCCCCCAGACAAGTAGTCCAGGGCGATGGACCTTCTTGGAAAGCAGACTTTTGCTTCAGCTACCTTTACTATAAGGGCACTGAATTTACTTGGCCCACATAATTTGACTGCAGCGGGACCTTGTGAAAGAGTACGCCGAGTCTCTCCCGGAGTCCATGTCAGCCAAGGATAAATGGACCTTCTTGGCTTGTATAGCCACTCTCAAGTCTGTGTCCAGTACGTCCATACATTTACTCTCTCATGCCACCGAGGGAGCCGCTAGGGCTTAGCGGGTCCATCATTGCCTTAAGGCATCACGCCTGGCTCCATTTCTGCGATTTCTCGGAACTCTTCAAGGCATCCTTCTCTAACTCACCCTTTGATGGGTCAACCCTGTTCGGGAAGACTGTCTGCGATACACTTGTCCAGAACGAGAAAGACAGGAAAACAGTCGGCCGTTGGGATCCACTTCTCTAACCCTTAAATGTCCTTTTCCAAGACCAGCGAGGGCAAAAGAAGCTGTGGTTCCAGAAAGCTCAGCAGTCCCGGAACGCTCAGGACTCCTTCTCCCCCAGAGGCAGAGGGGGACAAGGTGGACACTGGCCCAGAGGCAGAGGGGTCCGAAGAACTTTGGGTCACGGGAACCTTTTTCAGATCGACCCACGCAGTAACCCTGAGGGGATGCCCGACTGCTCCTCTCTGCATCACAACAGATCGCTGGGTGCTTCGAATAATATCCAGAGGTTATTCTATGCCCTTCACAAACAAGCCCCCTTACTCAAGACGCCTCCTGGACGTCCCACCTGCTCAGAGGGAGGCCGCGGCTTTGGAAATACAAAAGCTGCTAGAAAAAGGAGCCATCCAGCAGGTGCCTCCAGACCAGTCCGGATCAGGCATCTATTCCAGGTTCTTTTTGGTGCCAAAATGAACCTGTTCGTTGCCAAGGCAAAGTTCCAGATGGTCACGCTTCAATCCATCCTGCCCTTCCTGCAGGAGGAAGACTGGTTGTGCTGTATATACCTCAAGGATGTGTACTACCATATCCTGATGGGCAGGCGATCCAGGAGGTTCCTCCACTTTCGGCTAGGGGCCAGTCATTATCAATTCAGGGCCCTGCCCTTCGATCTCACTACAGCTCCCAGGGTGTTCAAAAAGGTCATGGCAGTTGTAGCGGCCCACCTGAAACTTCAGGGCATTCAGGTCTTCCTGTACCTGGATGACTGGCTCCTCACCACCCCCACCAGGTATATACTCTTACTAGCCAGAGATTTCTTTCTCCGGATGTCACCTCGGCTGGAGATTACCATAAATCTCAGGAAGTCTTCCCTTCAACCTGTTCAAGTATTAGACTTCATAGGGGCGAGAATAAATTCTCTTCAGGCCAGGGCATTTTTGACTCCAGACAGACTACACAGTCTGGCACTTCATGTGTTGGCACTTCTGCAGTCCCCTGCACCTCTAGCAGAATTAGTCCTGAGAGCCTTAGGGTCCATGGCAGCAGCTATCAACCTGATCCCTTGTGCTCGTCTACATTTGAGAATTCTACAGTGGACATTGCAAGTTCAGTGGTCGATAATTCATCAGCCTCTAGATTTTCTGGTTCCTCTGAGAAGAGTGAGCAGAAATTCTTTCACGTGGTGGCTCCAATCCCAGAATTTGCAGGAGGGACATCCTTTTGTTGCCCCCCCAACCCCAAGCCACAGTGACCATGGATGCCTCCCGCCTAGGGTGGGGGGGGGGGCACTGTTTGGGCAGGACTGTTCAAGGCATGTGGACTCAAAGCGAGACCATTCTGCATATAGATGTTCTAGAGATGAGAGCGGTCCTTTTAGTGTTGCAGGTCTTTCATGCTTATCTTCCTCTGGAAACTATTGTGATCCAGTCAGACAATATGTCAGTGTTCTGGTATATCAACAAACAGGGGAAAACCAAGTCTTATCACCTTTGTCGAGAAGCCATGAGAGTCTGGGAATGGGCGATCTCCACCAACCACTTTCTGATAGCAACGCACATTCCGGGTCAGTCCAACATCTTGGCAGACAAATTGAGCAGAACTATCCTCTCTCCCTACTAGTGGTCTCTGAACCCTTGTGTAGCGGAACAGATCTTCCTCAAGTGGGGTCAGCCTTGCTGCGATCTCTTCGCATCGCCATCAAATGCAAAGTGCAGAGGGTTTTTCGCTTCTAATCCCCACCGACGGGGGAAACCCCCAGAGATGCACTTGTTCATGCTTGGCCACCCGGTCTTCTTTATGCGTATCCCCTGTTCCCGCTCGTGACAAAATTCTTACAGAAAGCTCGCCGGTTGGGGAGCAGAATGATCCTCATAGCCCCATTCTGGCGTTGTCAAGTCTGGTTCCCTGCCTACGGTCTCATCTCATAGCTCGATCTTGGATCCCATTCTGGATCTGATTCATCATCCCTCGAGAATGCTTCCTCCGAATTTGGACAGCCTGAAGCTCACAGCTTGGCTGCTCCAGTTCCACTAGTTGCTAGGACTCCCGGTATCTCTTCCCCTGTTAAATATATCTTGGTTGCGGCACATAAATCCTCTACCAGGAAAATTTACTGTAGCAAATGGAGACCTTTCTCCATTTGGGGTTCACAGAGAAATCTGGATCCTTTTATTGCTCCGATCCCAGCGGTATTAGACTTTCTGTCTCGTATCTTCCAGCAAGGAGCCAGCTTTTCCACAGTGAAGGTCCAGCTGGCAGCTATTTCTTATTTCCATATAGGGGACAATTTAGGCTCTCTCGCTGCTGCCAGAATTTGCAAGACTTTTTTGAAAGGCACTTTTCTTCTGAGACCTCCTATTAAGAATCCGTCCCCGCTGTGGGATCTGACTGCAGTTCTTCAGGCCTTAGTTGCATCTCCTTTCTAGCCCTCTGCATCAGTTGACTTAAAATTCTTGTCATGGAAGACAGCTTTTCTGGTAGCTATAACCTCAGCCAGGAGAGTGTCGGAGCTTAAGGCTCTTTGTATGAAACCCCCATATTTTGTGTTTCATAAGGACAGGGTGTCTCTCAGGACTAATCCATCTTTTCTCCCTAAAGTTGCTTCTGAGACAAACATTAATCAATCTATTAATTTGCCTGTCTTTTTCCTTAATTTTCAGAACAAAGGGGAATACAAATTTCATCTGCTGGATGTTCACAGGCAGTTACGTTTTTATTTCCACAGGATGGCGATCTTTCGTAAATCTGATCAACTTTTTGTTTCCTTTGCCAAGCTTTTTTAGGGAAACCAGTTTTAAAGGTGACTCTCGCTATGTGGATTTCCCTTTGTATCCTACAAGCATATAGAGTGCCAGTAGGAGTTCATGCTCATTCTACACGTTCTATGGCAACGTCTGCAGCATTCTGGTCTAGAGTTTCCCTGGATGACATTTGCTCAGCAGCTACCTGGGCGTCCTCTCACACCCTTATTACTCATTATAAACTGGATTTGGTGTCTAGAGGAAGGGCTTCCTTTGGCTCTGCAGTGCTCCGGAATATCCTTCCTTAAAGGCCTCCCAAGATTTTGGGTAGCTGGGGACTCTGTCCCACAGGTTGCTGATCAAATGAAGTTAACTACTTCAGATAAAGAAGTTATGTACTCAACATAACATTCCATCTGAGTAGGTAAACTTTATTTGTCAGCAACCGTCCCTCCCTCCTTCCCCCTTACTTTGGCGATTATTTTTGCTGAGCTCGATGTTCGGAGTTCACGAGCTTGAGGTTTGTCCTTGGTTCAGGGGTCTCAGGTTTTAGTTTGTTGGTGTCACGTGTGGAGTGGCAAACTCGATCTGAGGATTGGAAGGTGGTTGCAATGTAGTATGGTTGGGGGGAGGAGCTTGGAGCTCGGATCTTTTGCTTGGTATGCTGCCGGCTCGGATCCATAACCCACAGGTTGCTGACAAATGAAGTTTACCTACTCAGATGGAACATTATGGTGAGTACATAACTTCTTTTTCTCACCAATTATATATGACTTTTTTTTTTTAATATGCATTTCCAGCTATTGTGTTGTATGCATACACTAATGTTTGTCAGGCTGATCTTTTGTACAGTTTTCTTATTTCCCTCTGAGCCTATGTTACATTTTTCAAGACTTTGTTTTAAGGAAAACCCTCACACAAAAAACTAAGTACAAAATACCCCCATCCCCTGTTAACTTGGAACAAGCACACACAACTATGTACATCTCCAAAACATGAATTTTAACCCTCCAGAAGGGAGCACTTGCCTCAGATTGATAGCTGCACCTACAGGCATTATCTAACCTAAATTAGGGTTACCCATGCTAAAGCACATGCTACAGCCTGTGCTCCCACTTACACTGATTGCTGTCTGTTCTTTTCTTGTCTCTCTCTCTCCCTCCCATACAAGAAAAACAGCTTGTTTGCTTTCTGAAAACATCAACTCTTAGCCCTAAGAAAAGGTGCACTGGCCATCTTTAAATAATAGAGCAGTGTGCAATTTAGTTTTAATGGCATTAAATTAAGGCTGATGCCTCTTACTCACTTCTCATAATTTCAAACTTAATTTTTTTTCACTGAACCGCTTGCCATTGTACCTCTAAATTTTGTATTTCCCTCAGAAAAAAATGTTTTCAAGGTTAACTGCTTGCATGAATCTCTGTAATTTCGCTCAGAAAGGAATACACAGTTGCCCTTAGCTGCATATATCTGGAATCTGGACTCAACTGAACATTTGCCAGTGGAAAACAAATAAGCTAATATCTTTGCAGTTGTATCAAGCTTGACATTTTTATGGCTTTCATCATTTTGTCTCATTTTCCAAAGACCACTTGCTTACAAAAACACCTGTTTATAGCTTAAGCCAATTGTAGTAATCCAGGCATTCACCCTTGTATTCACCCTTGTAAAGTACTTCGGTAGGGGTTCTATTCCCAGACATAGCAAGTGTGGATGTTTGTGTGTGTGTTTCTTGGTTTAAAACTTGGAGAGACCACAGCTGTGTCTCTTGTGAGTCAGGCAGAAAGTTATTTCCCCACCCTGTTACTGTAGTGTTCTTAAACACCACTGTCTTTCTAGTTGCCTTCCCCTTATGTTAATTTGACCATATATCTCATTTCCTCTCTGTTTTTACTGGCTTGTGTGAGTAAGCACAAAATTATCATTTTGTGAAATCACTCCCCTTCAACTATTTAAATTTATTGGCCATCCTACTGTATTCCATAGTACCAGAATACAAAAGTGACCGCCCCCTTTCAATCTATCTTGCTGTTTTAAAAATAGTGACTTTCCATTAAAACTTAACTTTTTAGACAGGTAAAACTTAACTTACCTACTTTCACATCTAACTCCTCTAGTGCACACTGCAGTGTTTAGGATAAACCATTTTTTTTATCTTACCTTTAAGCATCCCTGTGACTAGCAATTGCTTTAAAACCTGCTGGAAAGCACTAGGAAGTCTTAAACTGATACAAGCACTCGACTCTCCTTGTTAACAAGGAGAAATTAATCGGAGGCACTAAACAGCATAGAATTGCAAAGTACCTTCATAAGGTAAGGGAAAACAGCTCTTGAACTTTACAAAAAAAAAAGCACCAAACCGTTCATTTCCAGGGGTCAGCTTCTGGTGCTTTCTCCTGTCCACCTGGTGAATCTGGGCATACTGGGGCAATGCAGCAATTGCGTCATGCCCACAGACAACCCTCTCCTCCTACTACCCAGCACTAGAACCTGTGAGAGATACACTTACATAGTCAAACTGGAAGCAAAGCTTTCTCCATTCAAGACTGTGCTAGACAGTCAAGAGGAGAAAGTTAATGCCCGCACTACACCTCAAGCAACACATAGTCCTTCTAAACCCACACCACCAACACCCACACATAGCAACACTAAACTCACATATGTGGAGGCCCTTAACAGTAACCTGCTCAAGCAGCAAGGACCTCCGAAGATGAAACGCAAACACCAATCACAACCAAAGTGTCACATAGCTCCACAACACCAGTGTGCCACCCAACAACAGCCCCTAAGTCAAGACAACGTACCCAACGCTTTAGTCATAGGTGACTCTATAGTCAGGCACACTGATGTCCCACTCACCAGGCTGAACAAGGAGAAAATTACAGTCAGCTGCCTGTCAGGTGCCAGGATCCATCACATAACGCATGCACTCAAATCACTCCACAAATACAGATATGACTCTGTCATTGTCCATGTTGGAGTGAATGACTTGAGACATACCTCCTTGGACTACATGAAAAGTGACATGGAAGACCTCTCGGATCATGTGGCCCAGACAGGTGTGACTGTAGCCCTGAGTAGCATCCTGCCTTCGCCCAGAATGATACCACAGTATAAGGACAAAATGATTGACTTCAATAATTGGCTAAGCCTCTGGTGTCATTCAAAGGGGATCCAGTATCTGTCTGCCTGGGACGACATGATTTACCGACCATGACGCTTTGCCAGAGATGGTCTGCACCTGTCGCCCCTGGGATTCAGGTTACTGGCTAAGCATCTTGCCACCCCTATAATGCCTGTTTTAGGCAAAGTTCAAAGGACAAAACCACCACCGTAACAGGTGCAACCATGCAAAATCTGAAGGTAATGCTACTCAGTGCTAAAAGTTTAAACCTCAAAATGCACTCTCTTGAGGCACTCCTAAAAGTAGAGAACACTGATATCTGTGCAGTAACTGAGACATAGTTCAAGGCTCCAGAGAGCACCCCTGCAGTACCAGGCTACAACTCTTACCACACTTTTCGGCCACCAAACCAGGACCAAAACACTAAAGGTGGAGGAGTGTCCATATTCATCAAGGATATTCACAACACCAGGCTAGTTGCCCAACACAATGCGTCTGAAATTCTCCAGGTGCAACTAACACTAGGTAAGACTGCAATCCAAATTGTAGCTTGCTACAGATCCCCCAACATGCCCCAGGATTCTCACTACACCTTTCTAAATATACTGGAAAATATTAAGATTCAACCAAACACCCTAATACTGGGTGATTTCAACTACCCTGCCATTAACTGGGAAAACTACTCGTGTACCAACACCTTTGCCCAACGGTTCTTGGAATTCATAAATTCCAACGCCCTGGATCAACTAATCCTTAGGCCTTCCAGGGGCTCCAATATCCTAGACCTGGTCCTTACCAACATGGGAAATTGATTGCTCCACACCAATGGTCACCGCCTCGTTGGTCAGGTCTGACCATAAGCTAATCAGCCTTGACATCCACATCCCAACCTCACCCCACAGTAAGGAAACCTCTGTAAAAAAAACTTTGCCAAAGCCAACTTCATGCTACTCAAGTCGGATGTGCCTTTATGACACCCATGCAGATGGGAACTGAAAGTTCGACTGCTGAATCGTACACTAAGGCACTGTACAAGCACATCCACTTGTGCATGAATCGTGCCATCCTCAATATAACCAAGACGCTCTCCTCCAAAAAAAGGTAGCCAATCTGGTGGTCCCTTGCCATAAACAAACTTGACAACAAAAGGAAGAAACTGTTGCAGAAAAGAGGAAAATCCCTGGATGCAAAAAACTCCCTTACCAGCCTCAATAAGAAGCTGAGATCCCTCATAAAATCCTCCAAAGCTAGTTATGAAAATAAAATTGCCAAAGATTCCAAAGACAACCACAAGGCATTCTATAGCTGTGTCAAGAATCTAAATGGCAATGCTCAGATCTGCTCTGAGCTACAGCAGAATGGCATTAAATATACTGATCCCAAGGATATTGCCAAAATCCTGGCAGATCGATTCAATGCAGACTTCACCCCCTAAAGGGCTCCTCTCAAAACTGAAAGATTGCCAAATTCCGGTAATAACGGCCATACAGGTAGAAAAACACACTCTCCAAAGCTAAGAATACAACATCCATGAGACCAGACGACATCTCAGGCTGTGTACTACATGAACTACAAAATGAACTGGTACCTCACTTAAGTGTTATGTTTAGTCATAGCCTCACCTCAGGATTCGTGCTCACTGAGTGGCTTCACAGCTACAGTTATCCCACTCCACAAGGGGTGATCTACCTTGGATCCCAGGAAATCCCGCCCCATCAGTCTGACGAGCCTGATCTGCAAGACCATGGAATGTATTATCATGGAACTTATAAACAAAGGCATTGGCAACCTTCAGACACTGGACCTCATGCAGTTTGGGTTCGTGAAGGGCTGATCTTGTCTCTTGAACCTGATTGACTTCTTCGAATCAGTCTCCAGAGCCGTGGACAAGAGTAAGGTGGTCCACGCAGCTTATCTGGACCTCGCCAAGACCTTCGACATCATCCCCCACTCTGGAATCATAGATAAACTTACTAAGCTGGGCATTAATCCCTACGTCACTTGATGGGTTGCCAACTGGCTTGCTGACAGAACCCACACTGTAAAAGTAGCCGACACCAAATCCAGCTCCAGACAAATGGAGTACCTCAGTGTTCAGTCCTGGGACTGCTCTTGTTTGGCAACTACTTCTCTGAAGTACAGGTAAACACTAAGGGACTTTGGCTAACAAAGTTCGCAGATGACTGCAAACTGGGAGCCATTATTGAATCCCCAAATGATATGGATATTCTACAAAAGGGCCTTACAGAAACAGATTTTTGGTGTCAGAGCCATGGGTTCAAGCTCAATGCCAAGAAATGTATAGTTATCCCCTGTGGAAAAAAACATGTAACCGTGAATTAAGACATAGGTGGCAATACACTAAACACCAAAAGCGTGATAAGCGACTTAGGGACACAGGTGGACAGTGGTCTGACCTTCGATAACCACATCACCACAACAGTCAGGAAATCCTTCTATGTGGCACACCTCATCACTAAGGGCTTTTCATCCAGAAAAAGGAGGTCATTGTCCCACTTTACTCATCCCTCATTAGACCCATTATAGAATACAACACCCCATTTGGTATGTACCTTTCAAGACATCTGCAACAACTGGAAAGACTGCAGAAATACCTCACTAAAAGATTGACAGGCATAAAACAGATGCCCTATGCTGACCATCTAAAAAAAAAAAAACCTCCACCTATACTCTGCCGCATATCATCTACTCAGAGGCGATCTCTGCTTAACATACAAGGCCATGTCAAATGCAGAGCCATTGGACATACTACACTTAAATAAATTCCAGTCCCTTAGAGACGCACGCTCCAGGGATCTGAACCTTGTCAACACAATGAGCAAAACATGCTGGAGGGATAGGTTCCTGACCCAGAGACTCCACAGACTCTGGAATAGACTTGCCCATACATGTCAAGCAGAGTGCCTTTTTGGTCCTCTTCAAAAGGAACCTTGATTGGATGGGAGATAGGAAATTCACCCCGGTGATCACATCAGTCAACCTGCTAGACAGGGGTCCAGGGAAGTAAATACTGGTGGGAAGAAATAGCCAGAAAATTGTTGTGGCTAGGCTTGTATAGGCCCTAGGGCCGATAGCCTAGTACCAACCTATGAACCTATATAAAATATCCTAATTTTACATATGATATATAATCAGTGCACTTACACTCCATTCCCACCCCAGCAGCCCAAGATCACAACATATGAACATTACACTTGCTTTTGTCCAGACTTTTTCCCTTGTTATAATGCAAAACCTATATTTCTTGCAACTAAAAAAGTACTTGTTAACTTTTAATATCTTTAACGCAAACAACTATCAATGAAGACCCATCTATTAAAATGTCCCTGACTACACAAAAATGTTTTACTGTATATAACACACAGTTTATATCATGAAGTGTTTTATACAAATACTACTGGAAAAATGATAAAAGTCCTGATATGATGGTATTTAAAATGAAAATCAACAACAACAAAAAAGAAAAAAAAAACACCAAAAGGGAGAAAATGTATCCGTAAAAGATTTAATGACAAAGTTGAGCACTTTCAGCCACAATGGCCTTCTTCAGAACATAAAATGACACACGAAAAAATAATCACTTAAATACCCTTCGGCAAAAAACTGTTGCTTGTCTCATGTTCTCCAACAATTATCCAATGTGCTGAGTGACCAAAAATTGCTCTTAAAGTAAAACACAACTAATCTGTTGACATTTTTACTATTCTGATTACACTGCTATTTAGACCTGGTTTGCTACAAGTATAAAACCTAATTTGCCATTTAGGTCCTCTGTATTCTAATTCGTTTTCTCTGTCTCCATTGAAATCATGTGGGACATGATCAGTGACACCAAAAATAAATTTATTGAAAGAATAACACTCTGTGGAATGTTTTACTAAGGCATTGTCCTGATTTCTAACTTTTGTATCATATAGATGATCATGATTTTTTTTTCAATTCTCTGTTAGTATATACTACATATTTAGCACTACATGTAAAAAAAAAAAAAAAAAAAATTAATTCCGGGTATGTCTTATTCATCCTGATGTTAGTAAAATATGGACTTTCATTAATATATCTACACTGACATCAGTTATGACACTTGTATGCCCCTTTTTTCACTTTTGCAGTTTAACTGGTTCCATGATCTAAGTAAGTTTTGATGATTTTTGCCTTTTTATTAATAGTGTTTTTTCAACCCACCACTTTACTAACTTCTTCACAGACTTGTAGAATTCTCCAAGTATTATGTATTGCCCTCTTTATGGCTCCATGGCGATAGGATTTTTGAGCTTTTTTGAGATGTATAGCATCCGCCATACTGATGGTGCCTCTTGTCAGACTGCACATTCCTAAACCGTTTTGGTTCCTACAGAATACATGGGGCAACTGTTCTCACTCCCTTTTCTGTCCTTTGTAAGGAAGGAGCTGAAATGATAGGCACACAAAGTGCAAAAGAATGAGGGCTTGCCCTTCAGACAAATCACTTCAAACCAGACCTTAATCACTGAGGCTTTGGACATGGCAAGGAGTGCACCTATCCTGAGTCACTGCAGGGCATTTAGAGTCCCAGGGAAAAAACTGAACATTAATGTAAGAGGAGACTGCTGCCATTCTCACAGCTTTTAAAATAGTCTAGAAACCTGAGAGAGTTTTCTTACAAACATCAACATAGTTACGTGGTACATAAACAAGTAGGGCACGCATTCACCTCTGCAGGCTAGCCATGCAGGCTTGGAAATGGGTCTTGGAATGCAGTTTACTCCTATAGGCAACTTGCATACCAAAAAAAGGAAAATTCCATGGCAGATAAACTAAGAAGGCCTTCAACATGTCCATGTGATTTGATGCTAGACAGGTGGGAGCCTGACAGATGTACACCCGCCAGGAGAGTGTCAGTATTACTGAAAACCCTCAGTGATAATTGATTCTAGCCTTTTCCTTACTGTTGTGTGACCATGGAGTATATGCTAGGGGAGGAGTTCCCATGGGGGTATTGTAACAGGATTTATCCTCTGCAAAAAGCAAATCTTTCTTTGCATGTCTTTGAGAGTGGTTTTCAGCAGTATTGTTTCACACTACCAGCACAAGCTGTAATTATGTTTGGTTTCATCATAAAGTCCCATTTTCCTGTTTTTTTTACATGGGGTTGATGTGTCGTGTCTACTCTCAACCATCTCTCTCAGTTTAATGTCACTCTCCTACTTCGACAGTCATGCCTGACTGTTACAGGTTTTCCCTCATGCTGTCCATCTCTTTGCTGGACACCCTTGTTTCACTTTCCAGAAGCTGGTAGAGTGCCCTTGATTCTTGGTTCTTTTTTATTGCAGCTCCTCTCTTAGCTAACTAGTATTCCTGCCTAGTCTGGTTCATCTTTTCTATCTCCCACATTTTCCTATACGCCTTACTTTTGATAACGTCCTGGACTTCTGCATTCCACCACCAGCTTTCCTTATGTACCTTATTTCCATATCCTCACATGTTATTTTGAGGAGTTGCCATTCTTCAACTCCACATATTTCATCCTGTTCTTGAAGTGCTAGAGCCCTGAGTAATTTCTTGAACTATTGTCCTTTCTGTCAAGTCAAATAGGTTTGGCTTATTGGCTCAAATCAGTACAGGCATATATTTTTGGACCTCAAATAAAGGTAGTGAGGTATCCCAAAGATGGCCCACTTTGGTTCTTTGAGTGACAGACAGCTGAGAAAATTGTACTTCTGAGCTCCAACTAAACATACTTAGACAGTAAATACCTTTTCCCAAGTGAGCATGGGTCTGGTCTGTGTTTTCCTCCTGCATCCTTGCTCCCCAAATTAGTTCAGAACTTAAAAGGTCAGAATTGATTTTGTTCCCTCTTCTGGTCCAAGTAACACAGTTTCTTCTGTCTTCCTCAGATTGTAAAAGAGAAACCTTTACATCTGCGTTTGCATGTAAACCTCCCCGATGTAGAGCTAGCTCCAGTGGTGCAGAAGGAATAAAATCCTGACTGCAGCGTATGCAGCTTGAGTTTACTTTCAGTTCTGGCAACTGATGGTGCTGTCAGAGGAGGAGGATGAGCATGTCCATCCTGTGGAAAGGAGGGCTGGCCTCAGAATACACAATTCTCATAGTAGTAGGGGGTAGGATACACAGAAGGTGTGCTGGGGGCAGGTGTTAAGCTCACCAAAACACTTAGTTCTAGCCTTTGTAGTATTCATATGGGAGCATACACCCACACTGATAATGCATTGTGAACCTCATGGGGACTTTGTTCTCATTCCACTGCCCAGTATGATTTTGTTAGGACCCTTGTAAAGCAAAAGCACAAGTAACCATCATGGCTGCCTTTGTCCTATCTCTTGTGTACATGGTTATAGAGGACTCTTCCCTCCCCAAACAAAGTATTGGCAACAAACCTCACTAAGTGAGGAGAAAAAACTCTTGAAACAGTGCAGGGGGTGCCTGATACACCCCAAACTGTGTCCGTACACAGACAAGCAACTTGGAAGGTATGACTTTTGCTTCCCTTTGACCATTTTTTTTGTGAGCACATTTAAAAGTTATGAAGGACGCTAAAATGCCATATACATAGAAATCATACCTAACTAAATTACAGAAATCATCCATCTGCTACCAGATAAGGAACAAGCACCCAAAGAAGGTGGAGGTGTCAGTAGTTCCTCACTATCTGTCTCGAGTTGTTTTCAGGTTTCATGCCTGTGTCTGTGAAAATGCATCTCCTAGCTGTTTCTTCCTCGCCTGACTGTCAGTCCCTCATCTGCTTCCAGAGATCAGTCTTGTATCTGATACACCATAGGAGGAAAGTGGCCCCAGCTTGTTCCTGAATTTTCTTTTGGAAAAACCAGCCCTACTGCCTTTTCAACCAGTGGTTTCAATACCGCTGTAATTTTTTATTTTTTATTTATTTTGCAAACTGCTTTCCATACCGCTGTCACTTATGTTAGGACAGTCTTAGAACTGCAGGGTTTCATGTGTATGGACCCCTTTTTGCATTTCCATGAAGACCTTGCTCATTAAATCCTCTTACGGCAAAAGTCTTTATGGATGTAAGCCTGAGCCAAGCTGTGTAGCTGCCATTTTATTCCCTAGTCTCCAGAAATGGAGTGAGGAAATTGGAGATGCTGTACTCTTTAGATGTGCATGGATAGTTGAGACATTATTTGAGTAGAACAGAGGTCTGTAGAGAATCAGACCAGCTGCTTGTCTTATTTGCAGAAAACAAACAATGACTAGCAGTGACCAAAATGGTTAGCACATTGTATAAACTTTTGCTGTAAGACCCAAGGACAGGGCCCCTACAGGAAAAATTGAGTTCTGTTCTACAAGAGGTGCTACAGCTGCTGCTGCCATCTTGAAAGGAGTTAGTTCCCAGGGGCTATAAAAATTTAGATTGGAACTTAAGCGAAGCTGGGAAGGTCGAAAGGCTGTTTAGGTTTTCGTAATGCCGATCCAGAAAATGTTCAAATCCACATTAGCGCATGGTGTTGTGCATTTGCCAGTGTGGAATTGACGTTCTGATAACAGACCCCACTGCAGTTGGGATTGGGAAATGTACCCTTTTCTCAGTGTAATGCGATCTTGGAGTTGGAATATATAATATGCAGGGGGGGTGCAAGGGGGGGGCTTGTCCCCCCTGCAGAAACATTGCTATTAACATGGACTTTCGACATTGGAACTTCCAGTGTATAAATGTCAGTTCCGTGTTACCATTTCCGAAATTTTGGTCATTCATTATTACCAGTTTCGGCAAACTGGTTTTATCAAAAAATGGCAAGTTATTTTGATCCATATTTTGATAGTAAACCATTCCCAAGATGTCATACAAGCAGCCTTCTAGTTACAGGGCCATTTAGATGTGATTTCAATGGCAAGGGATGGATTTGCGGTTGCTGTCCTGAAAGTCAGCCTCTTAGCAGTGAACAAATGACCCTACCTGAAATGAGCCAGATTTAGGAATCTTCCCTTTGGTTTTGACTGCAACAGGTATCCACACGTGTGCTACAATAATTGCTACAAGAAGTCTGGTATGGTAAAGTGCTATACTAATAAGCTAGTAAAAGTGCAGAGTGGAGAGGAGAGAACTAGCAGATCTAAGGGAAAAATTGAAGAGCATACTTCGGCACCTCTCAGAAGCTTACAAACAGTCCTGGTTACAGCAAATCTGTATCTGGACTAAACTAGTTACAGGAAAGGTGGGAAACGAGCGCAAGCACTGGCTTTTAAACCAGAAAGATGAAAGAGATGGAAAAAACTGCCCAAACGGCCAATAAGCCACAATTTCTGGGCCAGAAACCACTCTTCTTGTGGTAGGAAGGCTACCTAGTGCTTAACCACCCCCACTGATCAGCTAAAAGGCTTCCCTCCAACACAGAAAGGCTTCATAAGGGCATAGGGCTTACCACCATGTATTTATGAATATCTGTCAGCCATGTGCCTGGGGATCATATGCATGTAAAACCCCACCACCAGTCCAAGGCTTTATTTATTTATTTATTTGCAGTTTGTTTACCAGGAAAGTCCATTCCAAAAATGAGCCCGTTTTCAATGGAGGCCCGGGGAGAAAAGCTACAAAACAGTTTTATAATAAAAATAACAGAATGTTCAAATGTAGTTATACAATAGAAATCAACAGAATATCATGATACAATTTTACAATGAAAATTAACAGTAAGACAGTTATACTTAGATTTTAAATTAAAGACTGAAAAAAAGTTTAAAATGTATAAATTTATGGAAATAAAACAAGACAACCACAAAGTGGATCAGGAAAAACTATTGAATGATTGTTGTTATGGTTGTTGTTATGGTGTATTCTTAGGACACATAAAATTACAATAGTAGGCTATAAAAAGAAAGTGAGAGGTATACTTTCATAAGGCAGAAATAAGGAAAATAATTAAGAATGGGACCTTAAATAGGGAATGTTGCTAGTTGGTTTTAATTACGAAGAGAAAGGTGGATAGAAATAGTGGAGAAATAGTGATTGGATAACAAGTAGGATAGAGCAGGGTGAGGATGCAGTGGAGTGTGTCAGGTGGGATGAGAACAGGAACAATCCCATCGTGAAGAGAGGTGGAAGTGAAGGAGGTTCTTAAAGGAGGAGAGGTTATGGGTAGTACGAATATGTGGAGGAAGGGAATTCCATAGTCATGCTAGTGAGAAAGATAGAAGTGTCCCTGGAGTGTGTATAGGCTTATGTACTAGGAGGTTCTGGTTGCTGGACCTGAGTGGTCTGCTAGGCTGGTGTATATGGAAGGCAGAGGAGAGTGATGGACACTATGATGGTTTGAAGATGAGTTTATGGGCAGTGGAGAGTTGGATGTATGAAAGATAGTTTGGGAGTTCTAACCAGTTCAAGGAGTGGAGAGCTTTGCAATGGTGGGAGGAGTAGTTGGATCCAGTAGCAAACTTGGTGATTTTGTTGTAGCAGGAAGCTAGTTTGGACTTTAGGGAGGATTGAAGGCAAGTAAGGAGAGGAGCACCGTACGGAAGGGAGGGGAGGAGATATGTAGTAGAGAGGGTATGTTTGGATGAAAGGGTGAGATAACGGTTGTGGCGATATAACATATCCAATTTTTTGTATGTTTTCCTAATAGTTTGTAAGTGGATGTCAAATTTTAATTGATCATTGGTAAGGACTCCTAGAAGTTTAGAGTGGGAACTATTTCAATTGGCGTTGAATTTTGGCTAGTTATAGAGAGAGTTCTATCAATTTTGCAGGATTTAGAAGGGAGAAATATCATGATCTTAGATTTTGAAAGGTTTAGAGCAAGGTGATTATTGAACATCCAAGACCCAGTGCAGGAGAAAGCTTCTTGAGTTAGTTTCATAAGTGTAGGGAGGGATTTGGCAGAACAGATAATAGAATCGTCAGTGTATTGGACCAGTTTAGCATTTGGGATAGTGATGGAAGTCATTGATGAAGATGTTGAACAGTAATAGGCCTAGTATAGAGCCTTGTGGGACTCCTGTGGTAGTATGAAGGAAGAAAGAGATGGAATTTTTCCATTTGACGGCTTGCTGTCAATGAGCAAGGTAGCTGGAAAACCAGTTAATGGAGGATGGGGAAAGATTCAAATAGGATAGCTTAGACAGGAGGAGGTTGTGTGAGACTGTATAGAAAGCTTTGGATAGATCTAGGAGGAGGGTTTATATAATGTTGCTGGAGTCACGTGCATGGTTGATGGTTTCAAGAAAGGAAAGGAGTGTTGTAGTTGTGCTGTGTCCGGGTCTGAAGCCATCTTATGTTGGGGTCAGCAGTTGGTTGTCTAGTAGATAGGGTAGGAGTTATAGGTGGATACATTTTTCAAGAATTTTAGAAATGGGAGATAGAATGACTATTGGACGGAAGTTAGAGATTTCAGTATTGTTGCTTCCCTTGTGAAGGGGAATAATGGATGCTTTTTTCCAGAGAAGGGTTACATAAGATTCTTGAATAAATCTGTTTATTAGGATGGCGATAGGAAGAGCTATGCCATCAGCAGCTAGCTTAAGGAAGTTGGAGGGCAGATCATCTGGGGCATTTGAACAAGGTTTTAATTTCTGTAGAAGTTTTTTATGGTAGCAGTTGGAATATGTTTGAATAAGAAAGGGGGTGCTGAGTACGGTTAGATTTAGAATGGGTTGGGAATGAGGAGGAGGATGGGGATGGGGACTTACCTTAAGTATTCTTAGGGAAGGAAGTGGTGAGCTTAGTTAGATTTAGAATGGGTTGGGAATGAGGAGGAGGATGGGGACTTACCTTAAGTATTCTTAGGGAAGGAAGTGGTGAGCTTAGTTAGATTTAGAATGGGTTGGGAATGAGGAGGAGGATGGGGATGGGGACTTACCTTAAGTATTCTTAGGGAAGGAAGTGGTGAGCTTAGCTTTTAAGTCTATAAAGAAGATGTTAATTTGTATAGCCAAGGAGAGGTCAGAAGAAGTAGGATCTGGACAGGGATTGTCTTTTTTTATCAGGCTGGAGCAGGGTAGAGATGCTGCTCCAGAACTTTTTAGGGTTTGATTTAGGATTATTTTATAATACTGCGTAGTAAGATTTTTGGTCTGAGGCAATTTGTTTTATAACTTTATTGCGAAGTTGTCTGTAGTTGGCTAAGTTAATGGGTGCCTTATGATGTTCTTCATCTCACATTGCTGCAGTCCTAACACTAGGGTAGTCCGCTGTCCCTCGGTCGGCCCGAATATCAGAGTATAAGGCTGACGTCGGTCAAGGCGCATTTGACTGACATCAGAACGTCAGGGTACAAATGCGCATGACCGACGTCATATCCTCAGTCTTTTTTGCCGCATGGTCCGATGCAGAAGCAGTGTTGCAAGTGCCGTTCGGCGTTCTGAAATTTTTCGAATTCGGAGTTTCAGACCGAAGTCAGAGTTGGTTAAGTACCCCGTTGGGGAATATTTTGGTTTTTTCTTGCCTCAGTGGTTTACCGGATGTCAGAAAAAGTGAATAACTGTATTTCTTGTGGGAAACGGATACCGCATAGGGATTACCATATTTTGTGTATACCTTGTTTGGGACCTGAGCACGACGTTGTTGGGTGTCGCTTTTGTGCTAGGTTCAATAAACGCACTATTAAGCGAAGGTTAGATTGTGCCAGGTTGGTTTTTGGGAAGCGGTGCAATTACAATATGCCGTCGGATGCTCCGACGCCGGCTTCCTCAAAGAAGCGCAAAGACAAGGCAGTCAAACCTAGGTTAGAGGAGTCGTCCGAACCGGACGCCGGTTCTTTAGAGACGTCAGTGGAACCGGTGGTTCCGACTGAGGCCTCTCTGGAGTCCCAGGGAGAAACTTTGATTTTACAGGATGTGGCCTCCCAGGAGGCAGGTCAGGCTGCAGGGGCTTCTCAGATAACTGTACTCCCCTCCCTTCCTAAGGTGTCTAGGCTCTCTCTTTCTGTTTCCAAGGCTTCTCCTAGAGGCAGGTCTAGTTTAGCTTCTGTGGGTGTCACTCCTAGTTCTTCAGGTTCTGTGCCCAAGAAGCACATGCTTAAAATGGCAGAAGACTTAATTACTTTAATTAGAGGCTCTATGCCCCCTCCTGATAAGAGGCCTAGGATGGAACCAGTGTTGGGGGATTATGAGCAGGCTTCGGATGTGTCTGAGTCTTCGGCTGAAGACTTGCAGGAGTATTCTCATTATTCTGATTCTGATGTGGATGATTCTACTCCTTCTGCTTCTCCTCCTGAGGATTTTTCTTTTTCAGAGACTCTTCATTCCATGAGAGAGCATTTTAAATGGGAAGGTCAGGACTTCTCTGATTCCAGGAAAAGGCTTAGGGAATTTTTGTTTTTACCCCAGCATAGGCCTTTGGCTATACCTCCTGTTCTGAATGTGGTGGACGATGTGTTTGCAGAGGCTTCTCTTAATCCTGATTCTTTGCCTCCTGCGCCTGTTAAACCAGATAGGTATTACAGGGTACCTGAAGCTCATAAGTATCTTTTTAAGAGTCCTAGGGCAGACCCAGAAACTGTTAGCCAGGGGCCTAAGGGTGTTAAGGCTTCTGTTGTCAAGAATCCGGTTCCTGCAGATAAAGAGGCCAGGGCCTTGGATAGATGGGGAAAGAAAGTTTATACTTCTTCCACTCTATCCATGAGAGCTTTGAATTGCCAGTTTCACATGTTGAAATATCAGAATTATCTCCTTTCACAATTGAAGTCTAAGGTTGATGCTCTGGCGGAAGGTATTGATTGTAAAGAGTTACAAGATTTAGTGCATGTTTCTGAACAGGTGGGTAAGCATTCTTTGCAATGTGGTTTTGATGCTGTACAGGCCTCGTCTAGGGTGGCTGCCACTGGGTCAGTTCTTCGCAGGCATGCCTGGCTGAGGGATCAAAATTTATCTGACCATGTTAAAACAAGGATTTTGGATGCTCCTTTACAATCTGATGTCTTGTTTGGTTCTCCTGTTGAAGCAGTTTTAAAGAAAATGGAAGACAAGGCTAAGTCTATGCAGACTGTTAAAGATTTTTTGCAGGTTCAGCCTCCAAAGTTTAGTAGAAATTGGCCTACTAAGGGGTGGACGTATCCTTCTTATGATTCCCAGTCTAGGGGTAGATCTAGACGTGGCAGGGGCAGAGGTCAGGGCTCTTTCAGGCCTAGAACAGGGAGTTCTCCTGCACAGTCTTTGGGTGAGGGCAGGGGTCAGTCCTTTCGTAAACAGACCCAATGACCTACCTTTTCAGCTGCCAGAACCTTCTCGCCTGGCAGCACCTTTGGGAGGAAGGTTGGCACTTTTCAAAGAAAATTGGAGTATAATTACCCAAGACAGATGGGTATTGGATATCATACACCACGGTTACAGGTTTTATTTCCATACCTTGCCTCCTTTCAAAGGCATGCCAGACATTCCTCCTCAACAAAGAATAGAGGCTCACAAGCAAATTTCTCTGTTACTCCAAATAGGGGCCATACAGCCGGTTCCTATGCCAGAAAGGGCCTGGGATTTTATTCTCGCCTGTTCCTAGTACCAAAAAGGGGAACACGTGGAGACCAATTTTGGATTTATCTATCCTCAACACTTATCTGGACATTCCCAAGTTCAAAATGTTGACGTTACAACAGCTTTTACCTCTACTGGGCAAGGATCACTGGATGGTAACTTTGGATCTCAAGGAGGCTTACCTCCATGTTCCTATCAGACTAAATTGCAGGAAGTATCTGCGTTTTGACTGGGACTTCTCACTATCAGTTCTCTGCATTGCCCTTTGGCTTATCTACTGCCCAGAGTATTCACGAAAGTTCTGGCTCCAGTGATAGCTTTCTTCAGGCTAAAAGGAATACAAATCTATCCTTATTTGGACGATTGCCTGATTCTGGCTCAAGGAAGGGACGAGCTTCTTCATCATTTGGATTATGTGATAGCAGTGCTAAGATGCCTGGGGTATTCTGTGAACGAAATAAAGTCCAGTCTAGTACCCTCTCAAGACATGTGCTTTCTGGGTGTAAGACTGAATACAGCATCCCAGATGGCCTTTTAACCCCGGACAAACAAAAGAATCTTTCCCTTTACTTCCATCAACTATCTCTTCAGTCCGGGCTGACTGCAAGGACAGTCCTTCAAGCCTTAGGGTTCATGGCATCTTGTATTCTGGTGCTTCCCAATGCCAAACTGCATATGAGGAAGCTGCAATGGTATCTCAAAATGTATGGACACAGCACTGCCAGGATCTGGACACTGTCATTCAAATAATACCTTGCATTCAAAAGGAATTTTTGTGGTGGGCTCAGGAATGTCACCTAAACAAGGGACTCTCTGTGACCCGGCCAGAGGCGAGTCAGATTTTAACGACAGATGCCTCAGACAAAGCTTGGGAGCTCATCTAAATGGAAAGTGGATACAAGACAAGTGGCCTGTCAGACTACAGCATCTACATATCAACTTGAAGGAGATGTTAGCAGTCCAGTTTGCATTAATAGCTTTCAAGGATTTACTTCTTCCAGGGCAGGTGTTGATTCTAACAGACAACACAACTGTCATGTGGTACATCAACAAGCAAGGCGGAACACATTCTTATCCTCTATGCAGGCAAGCAATGATTTTGTGGGAGACTGCTCTCAGTTTACAACTAAATCTTCAGGCAAGGTTTCTGCCGGGAGCACAGAACTCCTTAGCAGATGTGTTAAGCAGACAAATCATGGATCCCCACCAGTGGAAACTGGATCTTCATGTATTTCAGAAATTGACAGTGTCATGGGGAACTCCAGACATAGATCTGTTCGCTTCTCCACTAAACCACCAGCTGCCAAAGTTTTGCACGAAGAGGTTTCATCCCACAGCTTGGAAAGTGGATGCTCTTTCTTTCAGTTGGAAAAATCTTCATGTGTATGCCTTTCCACCTCTGCCTCTCCTCCCAAAGGTACTTCTGAAGGTCAGACAGGACAAGCCAAGGATGATTTTGATAGCTCCAGATTGGCCTCGACAGCACTGGTACCCATTATTGAGAAGTCTAGTACGGAAGCCTCCATGGCCTTTGCCTTTGATTCCACACCTGTTGTCCCAGGAGGACAGTCATTTGCTCAATGTCAAACTTCACTCTCTTCACCTAACAGCCTGGCATATTCTGTTTTGAACCATAGAGGGTCTCATCTTCCACAACAAGTTTTGAATGTGATTTTGGAAGCTAGAAGGCCTAGTACAAGGAAAGTGTACGCAGATAAATGGAAGAGATTTTTGTTTTGGAGTGCAGCAAAGGATTTGGATGTTTCTGAGCCTAATTTAAGTGTGGCTCTTCAATATCTTACTGAGTTATTGGACAAAGGTTTGTCCTTCTCTTCTATTAAGATTCATGCTGCAGCAATTTCAGCTCATTACGACTGTGACCCACCATTGTTTTCTCATCCTTTGTTCAAGCAATTTCTTAGAGGGGCAAAGAATATAAGACCCCCACGAAGAGCTCCTACTCCTGCTTGGGATCTCAATTTTGTGTTGGAGAAACTCACTCTACAACCTTTTGAGCCTGCAGCTACTGCTGAGTTAAAATATTTGTCATGGAAGACTGCTTTTTTGTTGGCCATTACCTCTGCAAGAAGGGTTTCTGAATTGCAGGCCCTTATGGCAGTTGAGCCTTTCTTAATTTTCCATAAGGATAGGGTATCTTTACGTACTAATCCTTCCTTTATGCCTAAAGTGGTTTCTAGTGTGGCTTTAAACCAAACTATTCATTTGCCTACTTTTTATGCAAATCCCCAAAATAAAGGGGAAAAGATTTTGCACACTTTAGATGTACACAGGCAGTTGCGATATTATTTGGACAGAACTAAAGGGTTCAGGCAATCTCGGCAGTTATTAGTTTCTTTTGCTTTGTGTTCTCAGGGCAAGCCCGTGTCAAAACAAACTATTTCTAAGTGGATTGGGTTTTGCATTGCTTTCTGTTATTCCCATCATGGCAAAGAGATTCCAGCTGGGATTAGGCCTCATTCCACTAGGGCTACTGCCACTTCAACAGCTTTTTTGAGGGGGGTGGCAACTAAGGATATTTTGGAGGCAGCTACTCGGAGTTCAGTGCATACTTTCTCTAGGCATTACCACCTTCCACTGTACTCTAAATCCAGGGCTGGTTTTGCCACTGCTGTTTTGCAGGGCATTTTGGCAGCTCCTGCTTCATTATAGTTTAGCCATCCTCCCTTACCTCTGCTTTGGGATTCTACCCAAGTGTTAGGACTGCAGCAATGTGAGATGAAGAACATAGTACAGTTTTGTACCTACCATAAATGTAGATGTTCGAAGATCCACATTGCTGCAGTCCAATTTACCCTCCCTCCTTCCCCTCTGTAGTTTGAGGCGGTTGTGTGGGCTGGGTTATCAATCTGAGGTATATTGTATATGTTGTTTATATTGTACATATTTTTAGTGTTAGATTGGTTGATTGTTTGGTTGGTGTCTATGGGTTTTGACCTTTCTTTTTAGGGTCTTCTGACATCTGGGGCAAGAAAAGACTGAGGATATGACGTCGGTCATGCGCATTTGTGCCCTGACGTTCTGATGTCAGTCAAATGCGCCTTGACCGACGTCAGCCTTATACTCTGATATTCGGGCCGACCGAGGGGCAGCGGACTACCCTAGTGTTAGGACTGCAGCAATGTGGATCTTCGAACATCTACATTTATGGTAGGTACAAAACTGTACTTTTTTGGTACAGCTTCCAAGATTTATCGCGGAGATGCATGAGACAGACTGTCTCTTTGGTTAGCTATGGTGCAGTTTTGGCTTTAACCCTTTTAGATTTGAAGGGAACAAAACTGTTTAGTAGGTTAAGGAATGCAGTATTGAAGAAGGTGACAGCGTTGTCTAAAGGAAGGGTTTTTAAAGGGTTCCAGTTAATATGTTTTAAGGAATCTGAGAAGGTTTGAGCATTGGAATTTTTTAGGGAATGGGCTGTGATATAGTTATGGTGTGACTGGAGAGAAAGGGATGAACGTCGTGCAAAGGCAGGGAGATGGTCACTAAGTGGGTAAGGTACCACAGTCAGCAATACTATGGGGGTGTGAAACTAATGTCCAGTCTAATACTTCCTGAGGTACTATCTTTAGCAGGTCTAGTTGGAGAATTAATTAGCTGTGAAAATCTATATAAATTTATATTTTGTGAGGCTGTGGAAGAGTTTATAAAAGACCAGTTAATATTAATGTCACCAAGGAGTATAGTCTCATTTTGTATGTTTGCTGAGATCCAAGAGAGAATATCCTCGAGAATGGGGATCTTATTTCCTGGGGGATTTAGAGGGCAGCTATGCATATGCTTTTGTTATTTATGTTTAGGAGGGCCATGGATAGTGCAGCTGAAGAAAATAGGGATATGGGCTTTAGGGAGTTACTGTTAGGGGAGATGAATAGACTAGGGCTACTCCACCACCTTTCTTTTTGGTTCTTGTCATTTCTTATGATTCTATAATTGGGTGGAGTAATTTCTATATCCTTGAAGTGAGGCTTTAGCCATGCTTCTGAGATAGGTAAAATGTCTGGTTTGTTATGGGATAGCCAGGCATGAAAGTTTGCTAATTTGTTGCATAAACTTTGACTATTTGTTGTAGCAAATAGGACAGATTTGTGGGTAAAGTAGGGGGATGGAGAGGGAGAGCTAATGTTCTGGTTGGGAGAGGGGCTGGGGTTTGGATGGATGTTACCAGAGATGAAGATTGAGATCAGTTGGAGTAGGCGGGAATAGTGTTGGTTGGAGAATTTAGAGATGGGATTGAGGGTGGAGAAGCAATGTTGATTTGGGGTGTGAGGGATGGGGCAGTTTTTGATCTGTTTGGAATAATTTTTCTGTTGATCAAGTGAATGTCATTGTGGTTGTAGAGATAAGGAGAGATCTAGGGAGTTAGGATTGATTCAAATCTGAAGCAAGTGGAGGTTGTGTTTAAAGGGGGGGAATGACATGTGAGGGAGAGGGGTTAGATAAATAAAGAAGGATGGGAGTAGGGGGAGACATATGATGGTTAAAGCTAGTGAGGGTTTGGTTAGGATTTTTTGTATGGAAGTAGTGTCCTGAGTATAGGGGTGAGTTGGAAGAGTGGGTGGGTTAATTAAAAGGAAAATGGATTGTAGTTAGAGGAGGAATGAACTTGGTGTAGAGAAGTTAATTCGATTTGGGAAGGAGGTGGGAGAAAGGGGCACATGATTTAGGACAGGGTTTGCTTGTGATAGATTAATTTACAGGTGGGAGTGGTTATGTGGCTATAAGGGTAGAGGTTCTGGGGCTGGGTGGAATTTGGGGGCAGGGTAGGGGAGCGGAGTGAGCCCGAAGGGCTAATGGATCGGGAAGAGCCACGAAAGAGTAAAAATTCAGAAACCAATCAGTGGAACAGTCGTTTTTGTATATATTTTAATTTTTGTCTTTTGCACCTTGGGCTACTGGAAAATCCAAAGGTAAGTATTTTCTAAAATAGAATATGGGCACAGTTAGGAACTCAATTTGGGAACTATCAATGAGATAAAATCATAAAAGGAACAGTGCCAGGTCCCTGGAGCTATTATGTTTCTTTTTATGTTTTCTTCTCAATGAACAGGAATGGAATGGGAATGCTACAGTTTGTAAAGTAAATACTGCCACCTAGTGGCGGTCCTATCTAGTAAAAATTACACTTAACTGTAACCTGTGCAGGTAGGTGGAGAAAGAAATTTCCCACATTCCTAATTTCTGTAATACTTAATACAAAATGCAGAAATGGAACTGGAGGAATTCTAAATACTTAACATTGTTTCATGGTAGGTAACAACCTTGCTCTGTGTTTTTTCACTTATTTTTATTCTACATATAGTTTGCTGATGTTTATTCCATATAATTGTTTATTTTTATATTTTAAACACAGCCTTACATTTGCGTATAAAGTATATTTTCTGGGTTTTTTTACACAGCTGCCGCCAAAGAGAGATGAGGCTGCTCTGCAGGAAGAGGAGGAGTTGCAGCTGGCCATTGCCCTGTCCCAGTCTGAAGCTGAGGAGAAGGAAAGAGCTGTTAGTATCCTCTGTGCTTCTTTTTGTACACCCTCAGAATTGCAAGATGTAGAGATGTCAGAGCAAAATTTTGTTGGTATATATGAAGATAGGGAGGGCACAATCAATACCTAGTCTGGACTTGTCCCAATTTATTGTATTGTTCCTCCCCTGACGTCACACAGCTTCACCCTTTTTTATATCTGGCTTCTGCATTCATCCAGCTCTAGTACTCAACTGTTATTTCCAGGTAAATCTGACATGATCCTTTACAGGTTGGACCTTCTGACTCCTCCCAAAGTTGACCTTTATGTTCTCTTTGTTAGGTTCTGGGAGTGAGGGATCCTATGGGGAGTATTAAGTGCAGAGCCCAAGAGCCATCATTGTCGGGGTGGCTGGTCAATGTCCCTAGGTGTAAATGGATGTCAGGACTTGATTGCTGTCTCCTTCATTTAGCACTGAGATACCATTGAGGCTCCTGGTTTACAACAGAGTTTGTCTGGGCATCATGTTTCTCCTCCCCTGGGATAGGAAAGCTGGATGCCAGCCACTTTATCCTGTCCCTCCTGGCCAGCAAGCCAGAGCCTGTTCCTGATCTCTGGTTACCAGCAGTTCAGTTAGATGCCCAGTCTTTGTGTTATCAGGGCGGCTGTCCTGTGCCAGTGTTTTTTTTAGAGAGGATTCTTACAATTTATAAGTAGCTGTGTTGTAGGACAAATGTTTCAAAAGCAAGAGGACTTTTTTCTTGTTTGTCTGTGACTGTAGGACTTGCACCTTAGTTTATAGTTAAGTTGAGCTGGCAGTTACTGTGCAGCTGGATTCTGGAGTAGGAGATTCCTATTTGCTGTTCTAAGATGTACTTTTTTTTTTTTTTTACATTGGTGTAGTTTAATTGCAAGGGCTAGAAACCGGACCTATCCATTTAATTAGGCAGAAAATTGAACTGGTATATGTTGGTGTTATGGGGCTAAACTCCTATGGTATGATAGTGGGTATGCAGTTGGCTCTTGGTTTATATCTTAAGTGGGATTTGGGTGTGTAATTCATTGTATTAATAAGTGAATTTTTTTATAATTTATAAAGCATTATTTTTTATTTTGGTCAGAAATTAGTTTCCTAGGGTTGGGGATGGGTTGTGGTTTAAATTGTTTGGTGTGGGATTAGGGATTCAGCACTTTGAGTTTCATTGGCAGGGATTTTTGATTTACAGCATCATATATGCAGATGAGATTACATCATATATAGAGAGACCTGGTTTATGTTGTGTATGAGATTAGCGTTATGCTAGGTCTTAGATTTTTTGCACTTAGGGAAGTCTGTCTTGACATTGCCAGTTTTGGTGGTGATCCAGGGAAAAGAGTACCTCATAAAGTATATAGAATTGAAAGTAACTAAATTTGTAGACAATTTGAATTTTGCATTAGGTGCGAGTATGCATCAGTGACTCAACCAGTAGTACACTTGCCTTTGCTGGAAGAACAGAAGTGTCTGGATTCTGTTCCAGGACCGAGTATATAGATTCATTTTTCAGTACTGACAATACAGTACAGCTTAAGTGGGTGTGCTGTACTTCTGAGGTGCTGTTCTTTGCATGAGACATTAAACTAAGGTCTTCTCTGTCTGACTTGGTAGCTGAGGTGGATGTAAAAGATTCCATGGCACTTAGTAAAAGAAGAGTAGAGAAACCATGTGTCACTTATCAGAAGAAGAGCAGAGGAACTTTTTTATTTTAAATCTTTGTACTGAAAATTAAAAAAGAAAAAAATTCCTTAACATCCCATGTAAAATAAAAGGTATTCAAAATAACACTAATCTCTTTCAGCGCCCAACCCTTCTATTGAAGCCAAAACTTTTATCTTATTGACTATTTTGTTATTGGCTCATATTTTATCGTACAACTCAGTGGCACATCTACCGCTCCAAACCTGCATAAGCAACTTATTGTTTTTCTGTCCATATCTTCAAAGGTATTCTTTTGCTCTTCATCATAGTAACCATACATTCATCATCTTTTTAGTCTAGTTATTTTGTATCTAAAAATGTCTTTATCTAAATTTCCAAGCCCTTGCAGTCTGAGAAAGTAAAGGGGGAAACTCTGTAGTCTCCTCACATGGACATTCTTACACTAAACATAATTTTAAACTTTTTTTGTATTCCTTCAGTTCCTTAATCTGAAATTTTTATAACAAGACGTGCCACATAGTCTGCCCACTGCAACTCATATTTAAATTATATCCTTTTTAAAACTAGCTTACATTTCATCTTTATATTTCTCTTTTCTGCCTGCCACCTATCAACTCCCCTGAAACAGTTGGCCCATGTTTTCCCCCTTCACCAGGGGTTGAGAGATGATTGAGCGGGGGCATCAGTTAGGCAGCCATCAGGCATTTTCTCTGTGGCTGACATGTTCACGTTGTCAGTAGCTTTACAAAGCCCCCTTTCTAATGGGATGATGTGCACATTCCCGTACCTGCCCTCCTGAGGAAGCTGTGCCTTTGGAGGACTGCTGCCAGCTTGGCAACAGCTGAGTGCACATTCCTAATGTATTTGCTGTACACCAGTCTCCTGTCCTTGTGGTATCTGACAGTACAATGTTTTGGACTGCCACACTCCCCTTACAATGGGCAAGCTTTACACTGCTCACTACCAACCCTGAGCCTGTCTCCTCCGGTGCCCAAGGTACTCCTTGAACTCTGGTTGTCCGGACACAGTCAAGGCTACATCTTTATATGCCACAGTCATGCTAAGCATCCTTTTTCAAAGTTTTGCCCAGCATCTGCAAGATAGTCTTTCATAAAATTTATGTGCCACCACTTTGTCATTGCCATTATTTTCTACATTTCCATAGCCGTTTATTTTTCTGTTATTCATCTTAATATATGTCATAAATATTTTCTTCATTAAAGCTTTCAGTTCTGCTTTATATTTTAAACCTAATACATTGATCAGTAAGCTATAGTGATTATCCTATAACTTTAAGCATGTTAAACAAATGTAAGGAAGTTGAGTAGACAGTACAGTTAATAAACAAAGGCAGAGAAGTTAAGTAGTCATTACAGTTAACAGCAAGCCACCATAAGTCTGTTAATATCTCCCTCACAACCAGATTGAATCTGGATCTCCAGAAGGAGATGAAAGTACACTTTATTTTCTTTTTGCAAAGAAACTGGATAGGGAAATACCTCTGATATGCTGCAATTCCTAACTATATTATGCTTCCTTCTTGAAAGGAAAGTGAAAGGGTCTCCTCATTTGAAGTGTCCCTTTCATTTTGTCTTGTTTTCATTCATTCATTATAATATCCTTTTATCCAAATTTAGTTCCCAGTACCCATGTTTATTTCATATTGAAATATATATCCACCAATTCTAAACACTCTTTCCATACCATTTATTTTTCCTTGTTCATGAGCGAACCCACCTTCTGTAAAAGTTCTTCCAGTACCTCTGTAGCATCTTTCATCCATGCACTACTTCTAGTAACTAATGCTGCATCATCAGGATAAATTAAAATGTTTGGCTTTTTTTTTCTTATGTCTCACTCCCATCTGCTACACTTCATCTGCTTTTTATATACTACAACAGCTGTATTCATTACCAAAGAAAACAGTGCCCCTTTTTAAGCTAGTATTTCTCAGTGGGCACCATTGTTTTATCCTTCAATCCATTTTTATCTGCTTCCCTAGCTACCCGTTAGCATACGGAATAACTTAACTGTTAACATAACTTGCAAAAATGAAGCAAAGCTGTTCCCAGATCAGTGGTTTTAAAAACCTATGGGTTGTAGGTACTTGTACAGCAAGCCTCAGAATGTTATTGCAGAAAGATCACCAAGTTCCTGTAGTTGACAGATTTAGTATGGTAGAACTGGCTGTGTCATAGATTTTTACTTTTGGTTCGTGGGACTTCCAAAAGAGGGAGAAGATTTTTTTTTCCTCTAGTTTTTCTGCAAGCTTGTGTTTAGGAATGTTAGACATTTCCATTTTGCTGATATGGATATGTGATGTATTGATGGTTTAGATATTTTTTGCTGCTATTTCTTCAGTTAAACAGCATTTAGTTAATCATAGTAAATCCCCATACTGTTCAAGAAGTTTCACATCACTTTGTGACAGAATCCAAATGTTTCCTTGTATCACATGACAGAAACTTCCTTTCCTCATTTTTGTTTATATTTTCCAATACCTCTCACTAATTTTAGCAGGTCTTTCATTTATTTACATCAGGTCTTTGATGTTTACGTCAAACTGCATGCATTTTCTCATTTTATACTTTTTGTAATACCTCAATCTTAATTGCAATGTTTTCATTTAACTTATTTGATAGTATTACACAATGAAATTGTGTACTTTAATAATTTTCCTGCTTTTTCAGATAACTCAGCAATCATTATCCTTTTAAGTCTGAATACCTTCTGTTTACCCACTCATTTATTACTCTTAAAGCACACACACTGTTAAAAGACTTCTAAAACTCGTAAGTTAACCTGTCATTTCCTATTGGCACATTCATTTTTCCCCTGATATAAGGCCAGCTGTAGCTCCTCCATTGTTATTTCTTGTTCAGTCATGCTACTGTCATCTTGTAGATATCAAATTTATTTTATATAAACAAGTTACACTGTTCTGTCTCTTCTAGAATTTTCTTATGTCCTACATCTCTTGCTATGTGAATCATAAGTAGCTTATTACTGCTGCTTCTCTTTTCACCATAGTGGCTAATAAAGCTCTTTTTTTCTTCCATCCATCCCTTTACTACAAATTTTTGCTTGCGCATGATGTCCTTCACCTTCTTTAAATTTTCTGTCTGTATTTTATCATCATAAGAAGACAATTTATTTCCAGTCTCAGTATAACTATGTAATTGAAAATGTGCTCCTTATGTTAACTTGTAATTCCACATGTGCAGTTTATTCCATTTCAAATATTTGTTTATAGTTTTCTTTATATGTCATCCATTTATTTGACCAAGGCTGATAAAGCTTTCTCATTTAAACAATCCCCTCATGCAGTGATAACCTAATATGATGGAGCATTTTTGAAAAAAAAAAAAAATTCATTGATGTTTGTCTACTTATAATAGATTTTCAAACCGCGTGTCCTATTAAGCCACTCAGCAACTTATAACCGAACCAAAGGGCTCCCCTTTGGTAAAACTCACAGTAGGGCAACAGTAATACGGTGCTAAAGAAAAATGTCCCTAACGAGGCTATGTAAACTAAAAGCACACGTTTATTACAAAAACAATAAAATGAGAGGTCAAGCGCTTTCCTCCTTTAGCATTGGGACAACTTCAGAACGTCCATACCATGACAATATCATGTTTAAATAGTTGCTATTAAAAATCATGTGACTAAACCATTTAATTCGTAAATTGGTCACACACTTTTAAAGGGACCGTGTGAAAAACTCTCCCTTTAAAATGCTAACGTGAATTTATCAACATTGTTGTAATAGTTATCAAAAGGTTAAAATTGACCAATAAAATCATAAAAATCCAAGTTGTCTGTACCCAGCAACAAAATAAAATGCAAAGTTAATTGTGATGTCCCTGTCTTTAATTTCTTTGTCTATTTTGTCCTGAACCATTTAGTTTATGCAAATACTCTTAAGACTCTTACATTAATATAGTCACCTGTGTCTTCACACAGCACCATTCTATAAAACTTGTGCTTTGAATTTCAAAATAGGTAGAATTGACAGGTATTCATTGATCCATGGTGGTACTGTGGCATTCAGTTTGAATTGCAAAAACAATTCTCTTCTTTCTAACTCTAATTCGGACCATCCTCCTCTTGGGTCCCTGGGTATGATGTCCAAAATACCAAATTTAAATTTAGTACAACCTGGGCAGGACTAAATTTGCTTACACAGTGAGTTGTTGGTGATGCCCCTAGATATAGTGTATAAATGTTCATATGTACGTTTCCTCAATTGTTTTTCCGTTTTTCCTACATAAAAATGTCCAAACTTTTGACATACAGCAATGTATACTGTCCCTTTGGTGGCGCAGTTGCCATCCTTGAGTGATATGTTCATGTTTAATTTTTGTATGATTAACCCTGCTCCTTTTAAAATGAAGCCGCACTGTTTACATGTCCCACATTTACTGGTACCTTTCCTTTGGGGTATTGTGTTAAATCTCATATGTTCAAACAAATATTTTAAGTTTCTATTTGTTTTGTAAACGAAATGTGCCTCTGGCCCTAAGATCACCAAAATCCTTGGATTACTTTAAAAAATCACCCAATTCTTTCTAACAATCTTGCTGATGTCACAATCACTACCCCTAAAGGTCACAACCATATTGTGCATATAAGATGCATCTACAACTCTGTTACTATTGTGATGGTTATGGTGGTACCTCACCTAAAAGGGGTTTGTCTAGTACACCGCCCTTCTAATATCTCTTCACTTGTACTCAAGAGAAGATCCTTGGGGGTAACCCCTATCTCGAAAACACTTGTGCCAAAAAACTAAGCTCATTTTTGAAGTTAGAAAAGTTGGAACACATTGTAGCAGCCTAGACTACCTGTCCTTTAAAAATATTCTTTTTTTTTTCTTTCTTGAGGGTCAGATCCAATCAGTCAGATCTGTCTCGACCTTTTTCAAAAGCTCAAGGACTTCAGAAAAGCTTGTGGGCAATCTCCCTTACCTATGATGCAGTTCCCTAAACCCCCAGATCTCATTTGCCGCTCAGCGAAGGACTTGGTCCTTCCAGGAAGCTCTGGGCTAAGTGACAATTTTTTTTATACATTGTTGTATTTCCTTCTTAATTAATCGACCTTTGTACTTAGTTTATCTTATATTTCTTATTTAGTAATTATTCCCTTACTTAGTCTGATTTGTATTAAGGCCGTTCTTTTAACCGAGTGTTGTTACCTCTTCTGAGCTTTCCCCTTCCCAACATCTGTTTAAGTTAGAGGATGGTTCCCTCTCTTAACTTCTTCTTTCCAGCATCCATTTAAGTTAGAGGATGTTCCCTCATCTACAATTAAAAAAAATGTATAATTCTTCTCATCCAGTCAGTGTTCAGCGTCCATTTTAGTTAGAGAGCACAGCTGTGTGTGTGTGTGTCTTCCCCTTCTCTTTTTTCCTGAAGCTAAAATTTTAATTTGTATTTGAATCCAGTATGTCTCAAAAACAGGGTGAGAAACCCTTAGAGTTTAAAAAATGTGAAGAATGTGGCAAAAAAATGCCTCTAAATGATACCCACACTTTGTGTGTGGATTGCTTGGTGCTTTTACATTTGCAGGAATCATGCTCTATTTGCCATGGCTTCAACCGAATGGCTCTTTTGGGGTGTAAAAATAAAGTAAGGTTTACTTAAAACTCCTTTTTTGAGGCTATTTCACCTGAGTCTTCTAAATCTAGTAAGTCATCAGAGAAATCTCAAAAGTGACCTTCCTCAACTCTAAAATCATCCTTGGAGCCAAGACTGAAAGTACCTAAACTGTCTGCTCCTACAGCTTCTTCAGAGCAGTCGGTAGCTTTCAGATCCGAGAGGTCTTTGGAGCAGCCTCAGCCTTGTTCTCTGAACTCTTCGTCTCCCACTGTGTTCAAACTTCGGAGCCATTCTCCATCATCGAGTCTGTATCTTCTCGGCTTCCATCACCGGTATTAACAAAGTCGAGATCACCTACCTTTTCTAACCGATCTACTAGGAGCTTGTCAGATGACGATGTGGATAAGGTAGTGCAGAGTCTTCTAAAGACACCGGCTTTGGCCAAGTTATTAATGGATCCAAGCCCAAAGGCGTCGGATCCAACAAAGTCCTCTCTGTTTGCACTTATTCCTCCTCCGATCTGACTGCTGGTATCAGAGCCAGAAGAATCGGATGTTCAGCTGATGTCCATCTCAGATCCCAGGACCAAGGATTTCTTTGGATCTAATGGTTGTCCTGAGTTGTTCAGTTCTGTCAGAGCGGGAGATCCCTAGGAGCCAAAACTCCCCAGTCGAGCTCAGAAAGGGGGTTTCGATCTTATCAGATCTGACCCTGCCTCTTGGGGCTTTGGTGCAGGTGATTTCGGATCCTGCCTCTGCCTTGAAGCATCTGTCTTCTGTGCTGGAGAGGCTCTGACTAACATTTTGTCTGATCCAGTGATTATTTTGTATCAGCGGCGGAGTGCTTTTGAAGGTATGAGGAGTGTAATGACTACATCCCAGTCTCAGACACAGTCTCTCTAGGATCTTCCTTCCACTTCTGGACCAGTGACTTCACCTTCTCATGTACCCTTTCTGCAGGAGTGTAGAGATCCCAGTCCTCAGGACGTCCAGCAAGGAACCCCCCTTCTGAAACTTACCCAGATCACCCCACTGAGGAAGTATCTGGACTCCCTGGAAGAGTCAGTCACATCTGATACTGATCTTGGTGATGCAGAAGGGTACCCTCGATCACCTCCTGAAGATGTCTTCTTCAGAAACATCCTGGAGATATTAAAACAGAGAGGTGACTGGTAGTCCATAACCCCTTCAGCTGAGGAGTCGGTATACCTGAAGGCTTTCAGGTTTCGCCCTTCCAACTTTTGGGTGACCCCCCCTTCCAATGAGCTTATTGAGTTAATCTCTTGGAAGGCTTGGGAGACCCCAGACACCGTAGAACCTACTCCTAGGAGGCCAAACAAGTATATTACTGCCCCTTTAGGCAAGCCTATCCTCACAAAAAGTGTAACAGTTGATGCCATGGTTGTGGTGGCGGCCACTAAAAAGGAACTGAGACTAGTTCCATTATCCATCCCCTGAATAAAGATTCTAGGACCTTGGATAGGTATGGGAAGATCATCTTTTCATCAGCAACCTTCGCCTTGCGGTCACTGAATTACTTAACACATTTTACTAGACTACACAGGGATCTGATTAAGGAGTTGTCAGACTCCCTTCAAGAAGCAGTATCTGATGAGGTTGCAGACAAGGTAACCTCTCAGCTTGCCATCATAAATTCTGTTGTAAACTCTTCCTTGAGACTCATCTCATACGTAGTAGATGGAATAAGTAGGGCACCGGATTTAGGCATCTCACTTAGGAGACAGGCCTGGAAGCACCTTTGTGATTTCAGAGAGCCCTTTAAGTCTTCCTTTATTAACGCCCTTTTTGATGGCTCCTTTCCCTTTGAGCTCAAAGTTAGAGATGCTCCCCAGGTGTGAACAGGAAGTCAAGACCTTATCTGCCATTGGAGTATGTTTTTCCACACCCACCACACCCTTTCCCAAAGGTCAAAGAGATGGTGGAAAGATGTGGTTCAAAAAAAAAAATCGCAAAGGTCTTTCCAAAACACAAAGGGTGAAAATTACCCTAGAGGCAAAGGGGGGGAATAATAATCGAAGACGCTGCTCTCTCAGCAGAGGGGGCCTACAGAATCAGGGCTCCAGAGAATCTTTCCTTGGTAAGTTCTTTCAGCGCTCCTGATGGGGTGCCCGATTGTCTGCCACTGGAGGCAGTCGGGGGACATTTGTGTCTGCACTTTCATCCCTGGCTAAAAATAAATGACAGATATGTGCAGAACATAATATCCAGGGGTTACATCATTCCCATTCCCCAAAGCAAAACCGTTCCAGACGTTCCACCCAGTCAAAAGGAACAAGCAACCTTAGAAGATCAAAAGTTGCTAAGAAGGAGTTATCCAAGAAGGCCCCGTAGACCATAGAGGATTTGGAATTTACTTAAGATTCGTTTTGGTTCCAAAGAAAACAAGGAATTGGAGGCCCATTCTGGATCTCAGCAATCTAAAAAATCAGTCAAAAAGAGCAAGTTCCTGATGGTGACACTGCAGTCAGTACTTCCTTTTTTAGAGAAAGACAATTGGATGTGCTCTATAGATCTTCCAGATGCGTAATACCATATATGGATGGAAAGGCAGTCCAGAAGACATTTGCACTTCTGGCTAGCAGCCAGTCACTTCCAGTTTCAAGCTCTTCCCTTTGGTCTCACTACAGTCCTCAGAGTGTTCAAATGCATGGCAGTAGGCATGGCTCACCTGAGATGTCAAGGATTCTGGGTGTTTCCATATCTGCACGACTGTCTCATAACCGTCCCAACCAGGCATCTTCTGCTACAGGCCAAAGACTCCACTCTACAACTGTATTCCTCTATAGGGATTACAATAAACTACAAAAAATCTGCTCTAGAACCATGTCAGAACTTGGTCTTCATAGGGGCAGAAATAGACACAAGAAGGCTGATAGCAAAACTTCCACAAGACAGATTTGATTATCTTCAGTATTGTGTAAGAATGTTGTTCAAAAAGAAATGAGCTTCTTCCAAACTAGTTCTTCAAATACTGGACAAAATGGCTGCTTCAATAGTCCTTATTCCCTTAGCTAGTCTTCACATGAGCAGTTCTATAACTAGCAGTGGCACACAAAATCATGATGATAAATTCAAGCAGAAAGGATCTTCAATGATGAATTCACTCTCCTCTGGTATCTCAAGGCCGCCATTTTTTCCTTCCCATCCCCTAGCCACAGTGACCATGGATGTTTCCTAGATGGGGGGGGGGGGTTATTTAGGGAAGATAGTCCAAGGCATCTGGCGTCAACAGGAGGCCCATTTGGACATAAATGTCTTGGAGATGAGGGTTGTGCTTTTAGCGTTGCAAGCATTTCAAGACTTCCTCCCTCTGAGAACAAGAGCAATCCAATCATACATGTCTGTAGCCTGGGACATAAACAGGCAAGGGGGAGCCAAATCTTGCCCCCTTTGTCGGGAAGCCCTAAGTGTCTGGCAATGGGTTAAATCTTCCAATCACTTTCTGATAGCAGTGCACATGTCTGGGAGATCCAAAGAAATAGCAGACAAATTGAGCAGAGGTATATTATTGCCACACGAGTGTTCCCTCAATAACAAAAAATTGCGGTAGAGATTTTCCGAAAATGGGGCCAGCCTCACTGCGACCTTTTTGCATCACCCTTCATTGCCATATGCAGCAACTACTTTGGCCTGATCCCTCCTCAGGAGGGGGGGAGTCCCCAAGGGATGCACTTGTTTACGATTGGCCTCCAGGACTCCTTTATGCTTATCCACCAACTCCTGTAATTCTCAAACTACTACAGAAAGCAAGTTTGTTGAAGACTACAGTAATCCTAATTGCCCCCTATTGACCTCAACAAATCTGGTTCTTCTTCCTTCAGCCTCATATTCAGAATGAACCATGGATTCTGGACCCCATTCCAGATCTTCTGACTCACCCATCGGGAATGGTTCATCCCAATCTAAACCTCAAACTGACAGCTTAGCTGCTGCAGTTCCCCTGATAGCCAGATTCCCTTCAATTTCCTCTCCTATAAGATGCATTTTAATTACTTCACTTGTCATCCATTCGAAAACTGTACAAGGGAAAATGGAAAAAGTTTGTTTCATGGGCTAATTCTAATCAGATTGACCCCTTTACTGTTCCCATACTTTTTATATTAGACTTCTTGTCTTGGCCAAACTTTTCAGTGAAGGTGCTGGTGCAGCTACTATTACGGTTCAATTGGCAGCGATTTCAAACTTTCATATAGGAGAAAATAGCTGTGGAATCATGACAAAAACAGGCTTTGTAAAGCCTTCTTGAAAGGAACTGCACTTCTAAGGCCTCCGTACAAAAATCCGTCTCCATCATGGGCTCTAAATTTTGTGTTGATTATTATCCATCCTCCCTTTGGACCTTCTGCTAACTGTAACTTAAAGTATCTTTCTTGGAAGATGCTCTTTCTAGTAGCTATCACCTTAGCAAGGAGAGTTTCAGAATTGCAAGCTTTTATCTATCAAACCACCAAACTTGATTTTTCCTAAGGACAGAGTTTCTTTATGCACCAACCCCTCCTTTCTGTCTAGGGTTGTATCTGAAAAGTAGCCTCAATCAGTCTATTGAATTACTCGTATTCTTCCCAAATTTTTAAAATAAAGGGGAATAATCATTACATCTGTTGGATGTTCACAGACAGTTACATTTTACCTACATAGAATAACAGAATTCAAAAAATCAGATCAGCTATTTGTCTTCTATTCTAATACTAGAAAGGCCTACCAGTATCTAAGGTTACCTTGTCCAAATGGCTTTCTGAATGCATTTCCTCTATTTACAATTCTAAGAACAAAGACTCTTCCTGCACCGGTCAAAGCTCATTCTACCAGGGCGATGGCTGCTACTTCAACTTTCCAAGCAAGGCTATCTTTGGAAAGTATCTGTGTGGCAGCCACATGGGCAAGCCCTCATACCTTCATTACTCATTGCAAAGTAGATTTGGCCTCCAGGAGTAGAGCATCCTTTGGTTCTGTGGTCCTGAGGAATATTCTCCCATGAGACACTCAAGAAACCGGTAGCATGGGATGCGGTCCCACAAGTGAGAATAAAGGTGAGATTGACAACACCACATAAGAAGTTATGTACTTGCCATAATGTTCCATGTGTGCTGTCCATCTCCACCTTTATTCCCATAACCCACGCACCTACCTCCTGCCTAGGCTTCTGGGAGACCGGGCAGTAATAATTGGATATCTTTTGGACTCTATAGCCTCAGAAACCACGTATTCTTCTTACACTATTAATATTAACTATAACCTTAATTTCATTAACGCCTTTTCTCTTATAGGCAAATAAGATCTGAGGGTTTAGGGAACTGCATCATGGGTAAGGGAGAATGCCCATGAGCTTTGCTGAAGGCCTCAAGCTTTTGAAAAAGGCCTTGACAGATCCGATGGATTGGATCCATTCCACAAGTGAGAGTAAAGTCCGGAGATGGACAACTCGCATCGAATGTTATGGTAAGTACATAACTTTTTTTTTTTTTTTTGCAATTCAAATTGAATGCCAAAGTACCAGCAGGGATCAACGAACACCTGTGAATTCTCCCCGTTTTGAAATTCAAAGCACAAGTTTTATAGCGTGGTGTTGTGCGAAGACCCAGGTGACTATATTTAATGTAAGAGTCTTAGAGTATTTGCATAAATTAAATGATTCCGGACAAAATGGACATAAAGAAATTAAGGACAGGGGACATTACAATTATTAACTTTGTATTTTATTTTGTTGTTTACAGACAACTTGAATTTTTATGATTTATCAATCAATTTTAACTTTTTGATAACTATTACAAAATGTTTGATAAATTCATGTTAGCATTTTAAAGGGAGACTTTTTCATGCAGTCACCTTAAGTGTGTGAATAATTTACGAATGAAAAGGTTTAGTTACATGATTTTTAATAGTAATGATTTAAACATATTGTCATGGTATGGAGGTTCTGACGAAGTCCCAATATTAAGGGATGAAAGAGCTTAACCTCTCATTTTATTGTTTTTGTAATAAACGTGTGCTTTTAGTTTACACAGCCTTGTTTAGGATGTTTTTCTTTAGCACTGTGTTACTGCTACCCTACCGTGAGTTTTACTGAAATGCGGTCTTTAGTTCGGCTAGTCATAATAATCAGAAGAAAATCATATAAATGTGGTAACAAGAAGAATTTTAAGTGGCCATCCATAACATAGCATACATTAATTTTACATGTTGACTTGTTCTACCCAGCATCTTAAATTTACAGTCCAACAATCACATTATGTTCATATTTATCTTAGTAGAGGTTTGAACTTCCTCAGAAAGCTTTTCCTTTCTTAGGAATCATGGGTGTGTAGGCAGAAATAATCTTAAATACTGTAAATTTGTTCTTTACATCCTAGTACCACCCTACCAGGCCTCTCTACTATTATATCCAGTATTCTGCACAATATAGTTTTGAAGTAATTCAGCTATTCCTTAACATTCCCCCACCCCCATCTGTCTGTCGTACGTTACTTTTTAAGATTCAGATAGCTCCCTTTTTTGTTTCTCAACAAACCACGCATATTGCAGGCAAAATCGAAGTGTAAAGTTAAACACTATTTCAATATTACTGACATTCTTAAAATTGACATCCCACTATTGATGCTTAGGGACACCATTGTTAAATTAGCCATCCTCTGTGCTACTTGTTTCAACAACCAAGACATTTACACAGGGCCCATTTTAACTTTTCCCTATTACTTTTAGTGTCAACCTTTAACTTAGGTTCTAAAATATATTTATTAATTAAAGTAATCATTCATCCTTGATTTCCCACTGCCTCCAGACAAGTTTATATTAATATAATATCACTAGCAGTTTGTTTCCTTCTGGTTAGTTAATGCGTTATATTCTGTCATTTTCCTTTTTCTAACTTGCTGTCCTGTTTTTCTTTGTCCTCTTGTACTTCATGACAATCAAACCACAGTGGTCTTTGCTTCTGTGCTTACTGTAGTATATGGCACAGTTTTCAGTAGAGTGCTATCTCCATACTGTTCATAACTGTTTTTATGGCACTCATCTAGAGAACAGTTCTGCTGAACTCAGAATCCTTTGGCTGCCCATTATATCCAGGCATAAGACAAAACACATACAAAGAAATATTCAGATAATAGATTTTTGCATCTTTCACCTCCAAATCCACCCATACCTCTCAGTCTTCTTTCACCCATTGAATAACAAAATGTTCATCATTTGATCACTGCTACAATAGCCTTAGCAGTATGGGTTATATCCTGCTAGGGATGTAACAGCCAGATGGTTTCTAAAGTTTGAGAACCTTCTACTGTCAAACCATTGATCAGCTTGAGCAGAGCTGAAGAAAGAATGGTTTGAGCACCCAGCTTTTCAGAACTTTCCTACCGCTGAAGAGTGCTCCTCATGCTGACATGAGGATTTTCTGTCTGTTAACACTTTTCCATTGCTGGGCAGACAAGTTCCTTTCAGTGAAAAAATGCCTTCCACATTTTATTTTTGACAGGAAGTGAACTTTTTTGTGAAATTATTAATTTTAAGCTAGGAAAAGGTGTATTTATAGACTGGGATGTGACTTTTAGTAACATCAACAGGAATGTTGCTCTTTTACTTTTAAGGAAAAGGGTTGTTAAAAGTAACTTAACTTTTTTCTTGCTAAAAGTTGTTTCTCATTATTTTGGGGCTGGGGTAAGTGTTTAAAATGCTTTCACTGTTGCTTTTTGTTGGAAAAAACATTTAATAGTAATGTTTCACATATTACAGCTACGAGACTTCCCTGAGATTCAGGCATATTTTTCAGCTTTGCTGTGGAGCTTCCTACTAGTTTCTTAGTTCTTCCTGTTTCCAGCCGCCAAAATAAAAAATTACTTTTAAGCAGCCTTTGCTACCTCAGCTGCAGATGGTTGACTCCTCAGACCATTCATCTTTTTCAGTGGCTCCCATTGATATATAGTTCGTACAGCCACAATGGACTGGGGGGTTGACAGATCCTCTGAGGTTGGTGGGTAAGCACTCTCTTGTAGGAAGGAGCAGGGAATACCTTTCTGCCTTGCCAGACTGGAGTGCTTATCCCTACTGATGTTTTGCCTGTCAAAAGTAGGTCTGCTTCTTCAGAAATTCCTTTCAGAAAGAGGCAGTGTTAGACATTTTTCTTGGTTACTTTGGACTGGAGTGATTTAATGGGCTTAGTTCAGAGTTTAGTTTAGGCCCTTGACCCTTCCAGTTCTAGTATTTCTGGTAAGAGAAAAAGGAATTCTTCACTGTCCGAGGATGTTCAGGGTATTGAACAGGAAAATGCTTGTGAGTGGACAGTTTCCTGAGGAGAGAGTCTATTCCAGTAGTCCATTGGAAGGAGTTTTTTTCTGAAACCATATCCAGAATGAATTTAAGATGTAACATAATGATCTTCTGCTGTCCTTAAATACATGATGTTAAGTTGTCAATCTCGCCTTCATTCTTGCTGGATGGGTTCGGAGCCGACCTTCGGCTCCGATTCGGCCTATACTAAAGCTCGAGAGCTATTTATACCGGCTCGAGGCTACCCTGTATCCCATAATGCTAAGTGTAACTACCCAGATCTCGTTTGCCGCTTACAGCTGCGAGGTGCGTTTATTACCGGCTCTTCAGGTTAGAAGTTTTCATTTAAAAAATTGCTATATTTTATTCTGGGTTTTTCTTAGTTTTAGTTAGCAACCATCCCATTAGCTTCCCATCCATAGCTAATCCCCCTTCTGGTCCCTTTTAATCCCCGTTAAGACCTTTTTTAATTCCCTTAGTTATAAGGTTAGGCCTTTGGGCCTTTTCTGCCTTGTCAGTTTATTTTTTTGTGTGACTGACTTTGCTAATAATAGGGTGTCAGTTTAATTTTTTGTTCTCAATATGTCAAAAGACACCAGGGTCTCAGGCTTCAAGAAGTGTGACTCGTGCTGTCAGAAAATGTAGCTGACAGATGGTCACACTTGTGTTTATTGCCTGGGCCCTCTGCACCTGCAGGACTCTTGTTCGATCTGTCATGCGTTCAGCCCAAGAGTCCTGCAGGAACGCAGAAATAAATTGATTTTGAGGGGCTTGTTAAAGCCTGAAGGTTCCCCGACCAAGTCTTTGTCGGGGAAGCCTTCGAAGCCATCGGCAACGAGCTCAGAGCCTTTGACTGGTGGTTCACGAACTGCTGTCTCATCAGCTGCGGCTGGAGTCGATGTTCCTCAGATTCAAGCTTCTACATCGGCTCGAACAGGAGCCGATGATTCCGGGACACAGTTGGCGCCGATAATTCCGGGACACAGTCGGCGCCGATAGTGGTGTCGGCGCCGTCTGCCAGCCGTAAAAGGTCCATATCTCCATTTTTGGAGTCTGTTCACTCGGCTCCAAGGTCTCCCTTACTCTCGGAGTGGAGTCATCGAACCCATTCCTCCAGGTCTTCCAGGCTCTCGGACCACGACCTCGAGAGGGTGGTTAGTAGACTTCTTAAGATTCAGGCACTAGCCCAAATGCTTCATAGCCCTTCTCAACAGACAGGGGCTATCCCCACCCCATCTTCGATTCCTCCTCCGACTCTTCCTCTGAGTTCGGAGCCAGAGCTTGTTGGAGCCATGGCCGTCGACACGTCAGAGCCTATACCTCACATTTCGGCTCCATCGTTGGCTCCGGTCTCTTCCATGGTCCCATCCTTGGAGGGATCCGGGCTCATGGACTTCCTCGTCTGCTCCGAGGGGGCGAGTGGCATCGGACCCTTGTCTGACCCCGTTCTCCCTCTCGGAGCTTCGGCGCTGGTAAGTTCGGCCCCGACATCGGCTTCGGAGCTGTCCCTCTCGGTGCCGGGGAGGGCTCCTTATCTCTTCGGAGCGGGGACCTTCTACCCTGCCTGATAGGGGTGCCTTCGAAGTCATGAGCGTGCTGGCCCCTGTGCCTGCTCCAAGGTCGGCTCCCTCTGTAGTGCCTGCTGCAATCTCTACCCACCCTCTCATTCCTGACCGTAGAGATCCAACGCCTCAGGTTTCCCCATTGGGAATATCCTCCTCCTCCGAGCTTTCCCCTGATCCGTCAGGGGATCCCCCTAGTAAGAGGAAATGTAAGAGGAAGCATGTGGACTCCCCTGAGTCCGTCACATCGGATACCGACTTGGATGAGTCAGAAGGGTCCCCACGGTCCCCCTCTGAGGATGTCTCCTTTTCAGACATCCTTGAAATCCTGAAGCAGAGGGGGAACTGGTCTACACTTAACCCTTCTGAGGACGAGTTGGTTTACCTAGAGGCTTTTGGCTCTCGCCCTTTCACCTCCTGGGTGTCTCCGCCTTTCGACCCCCTCATGGAAGTGGTGGCGCGGAAGGCCCCTGACATGATGGAACCTACCCCACGGAGGCCTTCCAAATTTATAACAGCCCCTTCGGACAAGCAGTTTTTAGCCAAGGGTGTCCCGGTTGATGCCATGGTGGTGGCTGCAGCCACTAAGAAGGAACTGGCTGATCCTTCAGTACCTGTCCATCCTCCTAACAAGGAGTCTAGGACTATGGATAGGTATGGCAAGCGGATGTTTTCTTCAGCGACCTTTGTCATGCGTTCGCTGAATTATTTGTGCCACTTCACCCGCCTTCAAAGAGATATGCTCAAAGAAGTGGGTGAGGTCTTACAGGATCCAACAGCTGCGGGGTCTCAAGACAAAATAAATTCCCAGCTGGCAACCCTGAATTCCATTGTCAACTCCTCCATGCGGCTTATTTCCTATGCGGCCAATGGGGCAAGTAGGGCTGCAGGCACAGGCGTGGCCTTAAGGCATCACGTCTGGATGCGGCTTTGTAACTTTGCAGACCCCTTTAAGGCGTCCTTCACTAACTCTCCCTTTGACGCTTCAGCTTTGTTTGGACCTCAGGTGAAGGATACTTTGACCCGATGCGAGCAAGAAGGCAAGACTCTCTCTGCCGTGGGAGTCCATTTTTCCACCCTGTCTAGACCATACCCTAAGGGTCAGAAGGGTGGGCAGATGTGGTTCCGTAAACCACAAGAGGTTGCGCCTGACGCAAGAGGTCAGTTCCCCCTCTAGAGGCAGGGGGGGGGGACAATAACAGACGTCGCCCCAGGGGCAGAGGAGGTCTGCAAAATCAGGGTAGCAGAGAGTCTCTTTCTGACAAACCCTTCCAGTATCCCTGAGAAGCTGCCCGACTGTCTACCTTCGGAGGCAGTCGGGGGAAGGTTATCACTGTACCCAGAAGCCTGGCTTTCACTCACTCAAGACAAATGGGTACAGTCGATCATATCCGAGGGTTACAAAATTCCATTTATCCATACCCCAACTCGGCCAAAAGGACCCCTTCCAGATGTTCCACCCAGTCTAAGGGAACAAGCAGTACTAGAAATATCAAAACTGCTACCCAAAGAGCCATCCAGCCAGTCCCAGCAGACCAACAAGGATCCGGAATCTACTCCAAGTTCTTTTTGGTACCAAAAAAGACAGGGGACTGGAGACCCATTTTGGATCTCAGCAGACTAAACAGGTCTGTAAGAAGAACGAAGTTCTGGATGGTAACGCTACAGTCCATTCTACCCTTTCTGGGTTAGGACGATTGGATGTGCTCAGTATAGACCTTCAGGATGCGTACAACCACATCAAGATGCACAGGCGCTCCAGGAGGTTTCTCCGCTTCCAGCTGGGAACCAGTCATTATCAGTTCAGAGCCCTGCCCTTTGGTCTCACTACAGCCCCCCCCCCCCCCCGAGTGCTCACCAAATGCATGGCAGCGGTTACGGCTCATCTGAGACGTCAAGGATTCCAGGTGTTTCCATATCTAGACGACTGGCTCCTCACTGCCACCACCAGGCGTCAACTTCTCCGCTCCAGAGATTACACCATTCATACTTGCAAAGGGCTAGGTATCTCCATAAATTTCGAAAAGTCTGCCTTGTCGCCTTGTCAGTCTATTACCTTCATAGGCGCCACCTTGGACACAGTCCGGCTTTCCGCAAAACTGACCGAACAAAGAGTTCTAGATATTCACAGGCATGTTCACATCCTTCTTCAGAACAACAAAATTCAAGCCAGGTTTGTCCTGAAGGTATTGGGTCTCATGGCGGCAGCCATTACTCTACTTCCCTTAGCTTGCTTTCATATGCGGATCCTTCAATGGATGCTTTTTTCCCAGTGGTCCTTTCAACAGCTTCCATTGTCACACAACATTTTAATAACCCTGTCTTGCAAGAAACACCTTTCTTGGTGGATGGTCTCCCCTCAAGTACTTCAGGGCAGACCATTTGTTCCTTCTCCCCCGGTCGCCATGGTGACAATGGATGCCTCCCTGATCGGGTGGGGGGGCATTTTCAGGGCAGTGCAGTCCAGGGCACATGGCAACCTTTCGAGTGCCACCTGCACATAAATGTCTTGGAGATGAGAGCAGTACTTTTAGCGTTGCAAGCCCTTCAGGACTCTCTTCCCATCGGGACTATTGCAGTTCAGACGGATTATATGTCCGTAGTGTGGTACATCAACAAGCAGGGCGGAACCAAGTCTTATCCCTTGTGTCAAGAGGCTCTCAGACTTTGGCAGTGGGCGATCTCCTCTCAGCGGTTTCTGATAGCAACGCACATCCCCGGGAAGTCCAACATCATAGCGGACAGGTTGAGCAGAGCCATTCTCATGCCTCACGAGTGGTCTCTCAGACAAACAATAGTGGAAGAAATTTTTCTGAAATGGGGTCGACCTTGCTGCGACCTTTTTGCAACACCTCAAAACAGCAAGTGCCACGACTTCTTCACTCTCTTCCCAGCCACCCCCCCCCCCCAGAGACGCTCTAGTCCATGTTTGGCCCCGGGGACTTCTGTATGCCTTTCCCCCCTTTCCATTAATCACTCAATTGATTCAGAAAGCTACCGCCGTGAGAGCCACCATGATCCTCATTGCTTCTTACTGGCCTCGTCAGATATGGTTCCCGTTCCTGCATCATTACCTCTTGGGGCAGCCCTGGCATCTGGACCCAGTGCCAGATCTTTTGACCCATCAGTCGGGACAGCTGCACCACTCCCTCCAATCTCTCAACCTCACAGCTTGGTTGCTCCAATTCCAACCCTAGCCAGGCTTCCCCTTATTTCCCATTCTGTGCGTGACATACTTATAGCTGCCTTAAAGTCATCCACCAGGAGGATTTACGCCAGCAAGTGGAAGCGTTTTTCCTTCTGGGCAGGAGCTAGAAATATAGATCCTTTTACTGCCCCTGTCCAGTCAGTCCTAGACTTCCTAGCCAAATTGTTTCACTCAGGGTCTTCTTCCTCCACCATCAGAGTACAGTTAGTGGCTATTTTGAACTTTCATGCAGGCTTTCGGACTCCAGTATCATGTCCCATAAGCTTTGTAAAACCTTTCTCAAAGGTATCTTTTTGCTTAAGCCCCCAATCAGGGACCCCCCACCGCAGTGGGACTTAAATTTGGTTCTAACCTCCTTGATTCTTCCCCCCTTTGAACCAGCGTCTTCCTGCTCCCTGAAATTGCTATCTTGGAAAACTCTTTCTGGTCGCCATAACATCTGCGAGAAGAGTGTCAGAACTTCAGGCCCTTTGCATTCTTCCACCTTATCTAATTTTCCATAAAGACAGAGTGTCCCTCGGGACTAATCCATCCTTTTTACCTAAGGTTTCTTCTGAAGCGAACCTAAACCAGACTATTGATCTTCCAGTTTTCTTCCCCAACTACTCCAACAGAGTGGAACAAAAACTGCATTTTCTGGACGTTCATCGTCAACTCCGTTACTATTTGGATAGAACCAAGCAAACTAGGAAATCTGAGCAGCTCTTCCTTTCTTATGCAGCAGGTAAGAAAGGCCTTCCAGTTTCCAAAGTAACCCTTTCTAAATGGCTGGCATCTGTGATCACTTTCATCTATCAGCTCAGACGCCAAAAACTACCGTCAAGGCCCAGGGCTCACTTAACCAAGAGCATTAGCCACCTCAGTAGCTTTTCAGGCTAGATTACCAAATAGATTCCATTTGTGCGGCTGCCACTTGGACCTCTCCTCATACCTTTATCTCTCATTACAAATTAGACATGGCCTCCAGAAGCTGGGCTAATTTTGGTTCCACCGTTCTCAAGAGTCTGTTCCGATGAGCCACCCAGGGTGAAGGTGCTAGGGACGCGGTCCCATCCAGCAAGAATGAAGGCGAGATTGACAACTTAACATTGAGAAGTTATGTACCTACCATAACGTTCCATGTTAGTTGTCTTCTTCTCGCCTTCTTTCTTGCATCCCACCCCTTCATCCCCTAGCCTGGACAGACCTAAAGGATTCTTGGGGATCTTCTTCTTGCCTCAGCTTGACCCCTAGGCTATCCCTTCTGGTAACTATAGGTCTAGGTGACTTTCTAGCGAGGTTCCTCTCCTCCTTTTGTTGGAGAGCTAAACTGCTATGGTTTTCTGCTATCAAACGAGATTTGGGTAGTTAGCGCCTAGCATTATGGGATATAGGGTAGCCTCGAGCCGGTATAAATAGCTCTCGAGCTTTAGTATAGGCCGAATCGGAGCCGAAGGTCGGCTCCGAACCCATCCAGCAAGAAAGAAGGCGAGAAGAAGACAACTAACATGGAACGTTATGGTAGGTACATAACTTCTCATTATGATGTATTTAAACTAGAATTTCCTAAACCTATAAAAGTTCTTCCTGTTCTTCCAATGTTGGAGGATGTATTTTATACAGGCTGCAACTTTCTTGATATCTAGCCTGCTGTCCCTAAGAAAGCAGATGGATTATATGTTTCTCATTTTCTAACCCCCAGATATGACTCTGCAGTGATTTATTTTATAAATCATTCTGCTGTTAAACATCTGGTAAATGCTAATCCCTTCATCTCCAATAAGGATGGGAATGCATTTCAAAGACTGGGAAGAGTATTATTCTGCAACTCTTATTTTTGAATTGTCATTTCTCAGAATTTTCAGCTTTCCTTCTCTAAATCTATTGAGTTTTACAGCTAGTTCTGATGCATTTTAACAAAAAGCAAAATAAGCAGATAAGCAAGCTACTGTAAATAGACTTTTAGAAACTAATGACAAAGGGGCTTCAAAAAGAATATTGGAGCCTCCCAGAAACAAAGACAGACTAACAAGTCTAAGCAACTTTCTACAGAATGTCCCACTTCCCACCTTGGCAAGCTGTCTAAAATCTGTCCCTTCATTTCTTTCTTTGGCAAAAGATAGTCTCAGATTCATTAGGGATACAGATGGCAGTAGGAATCTCTCCCTCCTTTCAGGGGACTCCTCATCCACCAGCTCAAACTCCTCCACTCCCCTGTCATTCAGATTCTGCCAACTCAAGGGTTGATGGTAGCTCTGTCTCCACCTCAGAAAGGAGCAGTTTGCTTTTTTTATTCAAGAATGTTTCTAGTACCAAAGAAGGAAGCTTCATGGAGACTAGTCCTAGATCTTTCTTTTCTTAGTTTGTAAAAGTTTGAAAGTTCAAAATATTGCCACTTCACAACCTGTTGCTTCTAGTTCCCCATTCAAATGTTTTAGTTACCCTATATTTAAAAGATACGGATCAATTTCCTGTTGCACCAGACTTTAACTTTAAACATTTTTTAAGGTTTCCTGTGTCTGGATCACACATTCAGCTTGTTCTTTGCATTGCCCTTTGGACCATCCACTGATGTAAGGGTTTTCACAAGGTTTCTAGCTCCACTGGTAGCTTAAGCTGACTGTAAGGTATTCACACATTTTCTTATTTAAATGATTTGCTTATCTTTGCAAATTCTCTTTCACTGTATCAGGAATATCTCACGTGGGTTAGCGATCTGCACAGAATGGAGTTTCAGGAGAACATTCAAAAGTCATGTTGATGACTCCTCACAGGATTGTTTCTCTGGGGTGTCTTCTACATAACTCCATTGAAAGAGCTTTTTGTCAGTAGGAAAAAAGTACATCTGTATCTAGATCTATTTCTGAGTTTGTCCACTTGATCCAAAGCCACACCAAGGAAATTTCTTGGGATTTCCAAATTTATGGCATCTGACTCATTTAGGCAGACTCCATGTGAGAAAATTTCACTGGTACCTTAAACCATATGGCACCAACATCAACATCCCCTGACATTCCAGATACCTGGTTTGACATTTGTGAAAGGCAAACAACTTTGTTGGCGAAACCAGATTTACCTGAGCCCCAGGTCTCCCATTTTGTTTTTTAGCTTCAGTGTTATCTCTAACAGAGTGATTTAAAGTGCAGTATCTTTGAAACAAAAAAGAATAACCAAAATGCACAAACATAATAGAGATGTTGGAAGTAATAAATGCTTTCAACTCTCAAATCATCAATGGACCCAAGACTGTTGCAAGTGATTACAGACAACACAACAGCAGCAGCATGGTGCGTAAATGGGGTGGGGGACCATATCTTGTCCTCTGAGCAGACTAGTCATGGTAGCTTGAGATATAGTTTTTCAGCATCTTACAATCCCTTCAGAGCAAAAGTTAATCCAGACAAGCTGAGCAGGACCAGGATAGACATCTATGAATAAAAACTGAATCGGGAGTCTTCCAGGAATTGATCAAATGGGTCGAGGTCGAACAGCCTTCCCTTCACAGACAATCATTTGGCAAAATTCTGCTCCAGGGCTTAATGCAAGAAGGCCTGGAAATGCATGAATTCTCTTCCATGGACAGGAAAGCTCCTGTATCTTTTTCCACCTTTCCCACTGATTTCACTGACCATTCTGAAGATTCAGAAGGACTGTCCAAAGATCATTGTGATGACTCCCTTCTTATCCAGACAGAAGTGGCTGCCCTTTGTTTGGAAATGACCAAGGACAGTTACCACAAAGCTTCCTAACAACTGTACTCACACAAGATAAGAAGGTGTTTGATACATCCCCAACTAAAAACAACTGCAACTGACTACCTGGAAGGTAGAATGTTAGTACCTTTTGGTCACCTGTTTGCTGAGGTCACGCATCAGGAATTAAGAGGCAAGAAAACCTTTTGCTAGAAGTCCTATACTGGCATATAGAAAAGATTTTTTAGTTGGTACCTAGACAAGAAGCAGGCCTTGTTTAAGGTTAGTACTCCTCAGGTTCTGCAATATTGCAAGTTATTCTCTTTCCTTTCTTCTCTGTCAAGGTTCATTCATTGGCCATTTCATCATGTCTGCTCATGGATCCTTCCCTTTAAGTGTATACCCATGATAATATATAATAAGGCAGTAAAGACCAGGCTCTCTCACCACGAAACAGTTGGAAGCAGTTAGGATATTTAACAAAAAGTCCAATTTCACCAAGATGAAATAAATCAGCATCTATTTACAGCACAAACTTGACCGTAGACCAGGATGGATTAAACGAAAAAGAACATTTATTTGAATGTGAGCGCTTTCGCGTAGCAACTACTACGCTTCATCAGACAATATACAAGCATTTAAAACTTCAGTTTATATAGCATAACATAGTAAAAAGGCGCCAAAATTAAGATAAATAATTACTTCATTAAACAATTAATCAGTTAGACTAAATAAAATGATCAGACATTTCCAATGGACCTTATATTTATGCAGTGTCATTCAAAGTCAGGCAATACTGTGTCGTTTATTATTTTCTTAAAAAAAAATATATATATATATATAAGCGCAGTTAGAACAAAATGCTTACCAAATAAGTAAATAAATAGATATAAAACATTAGATGTTCTGCGCAAAAATGCAATAACATATTGTTAATAAAATTCTGAGAATTTGAAAATTTAATATAGTTGTGATTGGGTTGTTTTTATAAAAATATATATACATATATATTATTATTATAAGAATGCATATATATATAAATAGGTAAATAAACAAATGAATGAATAAATAAATAAATAGATAAATGAATGGGCAAATAAATGAATAAATAAGTAAAAGTGTGTGAAACAACCAATTTATATATAGTTTGAAGTTATATAAAACTTTATGATATCAAACTAATGTAATATAAAAGTACCCATGATAAAAAAAAAATTTCCTAGGGATGTTGCATACCAGGCCTCCTAGAAAACAGGTGGCTTCTCATTGAGATTGTAACTGTGTTTTAGAAAAATGGACGCTTGCTCCATTTGAACTTGGCTTATCAGGCTTATTTGTGGTTCTTAACATGAAAAACAGATGTTCTTCGTGTTTCACTGTTGCAGTCATCATGTTTGGGTTATCCCTGCCGGGGTAGCCCTCAGCCCACCCGAATACCAGAGACTTAGTATTTCTGCGTTGGTTGCTGTCACTTGAGAAATGATGTCAGGTCGTCAGTAGTATAAAGTAAGGCAGCCAACGCCATTACATCAGTCTTTCTTGCCATGGAGCCTGAAGCAGAAGCAGTTCGCACGAGTGCCGGTCGGCCTCAAACTGAGTTTCGTCTACCGAATTGAAGTTGAAGTCATCTAAAGCTAAGTACCCCATTGGTGATCCTTTTTTCTTGCACTAACCAATGTCAGAAAAAGTTAATAATTGTCTCGCCTGTGGAAAAAAAAGTACCACACCGAGATTTTCATTCTTACTGTGTCACTTGTTTAGGCCCAGACCACGGTGTCCCTCATTGTCACTTCTGTGCTTTGTTCAAAGCCAGAACTGTCTGTCATCGGGCCCTTATTGTAGCCAGATATTTTTGCTTACAGTCCTCTAATTTTGATATGGCTTCCGTAAGCCATCCAACAGCAGATCTTCTGAAAAAACATAAAGATAAAGACAGAGACAGACCACACAGGTTCAAACCAACCGACGATATGTCCGTTAAGCTAGTCATCAGTTCTTCGGTCCTCAGTGAAGCACTTTCGCAGCCCCTGATGCCCACTTCTGTTGATTCACAGGTAGCTACCGAGACCTTTTCGGAGTCCGGTATGCTACAAAACTATTCTGCGATTAAGGATCCTGCAGTTGTCTCAACCTTGGATGGGTCCAGAGCCACTGAGCAGGCACTGGCTTCAGAGGAAGTCCTTTGCACTATCGAATCTCGACACAAACCGACGTCTTCTTTCATGACTACCGTTCCTTCTAAAACTGCCGAATTTCTTAGGCCCAGGGTATGAACCACACCCAAGAAACCGACGACCCACTCTCAGGCGCCTTCTACCTTGTCTCAATCTCGATGTTTAAAATGGTGGAAGACCTTATCATGCTGATCAGGGGAAGCCAAGCTACCCCCTCCAAAAGGAAAAGAGATCTGTCCCCTGTAGTTTTGTCTGAACAAAAGTCAGATGAATCGGATGCATCCGAATATGAAGACTTGCAACCCCTCTCCACTTATGAGGATTCTGATGCAGAGGATTCCATTCCTTCAGCCTCTACCCCAGAGGATTTTTCCTTTGGGGAAACCCTACATACCTTAAGGGAGCATTTCCAATGAGAGAGTCAGGACTACCCTCAGTCTAAAAAGAGACTCAGGGAATTCCTGGATCTTCCACAGCACAGACCTCTGGCCATCCCCCCAGTCCTGGACTCGGAATTCCTGGATCTTCCACAACACAGACCTTTGGCCATCCCCCCAATCCCGGATGTTGTGGAGGATGTTTTCCTTGAATCCAGCTTGACTTCTGATGCCCTTCCTCCTGCTCCCAGAAAACCAGGCAGGTACTATAGAGTCCCTGATCCCACAAACATCTTTTTTAAAAATCCTACAGCTGACCCTGAGGTAATTTTTCAAGGGCTAAAAGGAATTAAAGCAACCTCTACTAAGAATCCCACCCCCTCAGACAGGGATTCCCGAGTTTTGGACAGATGGGGTAAGAAAGTGTACACCTCAGCTACTCATGCTATCAGGGCACTAAATTGTCAGTTCCATATGCTGAAATTTCAGCAACATACCTTGGAACTCCTTAAACAAAAAATGTCTTACTTTCCTGCTTGGGCAGAATCTAAAGATTAACAAGAATTAATGCATTCTGTAAGTCAAGTAACTAAACGCACCTTGCACTGTGGTTTTGACGCCCTAGAAGCTTCTTGCAGGGCAGCAGTCACTGGATCTGTCATTAGAAGGCATGCATGGCTTAAGGAACAGCCCCTGCCAGATCATGTCAAATCTAAATTGTTGGATGCCCCCTTGCACAAAGATCACTTATTTGGCACTAAGGCAGAAGAGGTCTTAAAAAAGATGTAAGAAAAAGCAAAATCTATGCAAACAGTTAAGGATTTCTTGCAGGTCCAGCCTCCTAGGTTCAGCAGGCATTGTCCCTCCAAACACTGGTCCTTTCCTGCTCCCAGGAAACCAGCCCAGTCTAGGCCCCAGGGAAGCAACCCCCCCCTCAGACAGCAGCCCCAGGGAATGCAGAGATCTAATCAGTGGACTACATCCACTTCAAACTAGTGAGTTCTAAGCTACCTTATGGTAAAAACTCACAACGACTCATCTCCTCCACCCCCTCCCTCTGCCCACCTTCACTTACTCCTAGGAGGAAAACTCTCCTTTGACACAAGCACCTGGGCCACCATTACCAAGGACCACTGGGTTCTAAACATTGTGTCTCAGGGATGCAAATTTTCCTTCCACGCCCTTCCAACCCCAAAAGGGTTCTCAGATCTACCACTAAATCAGTGGACAGAGGCTCAAAAGCAAATCCTTTCCCTGCTCTCTCTGAGGGCAGTAGATTACGTGCCTGCAGAACAGATAGGCCAATGTTTCTACTCCAGACTTTTTCTGGTGCCCAGAAAAGAAGGCACCTGGTGCCCCATCCTTAATCTATCCATTCTCAACACCTTCCTGGTGATACCAAAATTCAAAATGCTCACCCTCCACCAGCTGCTACACATGCCTCTCCAAAGACGCCTGGCTAGCCATCCTAGATCTAAAACAGGCCTACTTCCACATTCCTCTCAGGGAATCCTGCAGGAAATATCTCTGCTTCAGGGCAGGATATCAACAGTTTCAGTTCTCTGCGCGTCCCTTTGGCTTATCTACTGCTCCCAGAGTTTTCACAAAATGTCTGGCTCTGGCCATTGCCTTTTGCAGACAAAGGAATATTCAGATTTACTCATACTTTGATGACTGCCTTATTCAGGCAGATGGCCAGGAGAAGCTGCCCACGCACCTGGCCTTTGTAAAGACCCTACTAACTTCCCTAGGGAACACAATCAAAAAGAAATCCAAACAGGTCCCCACCTAAAGGATAATCTTCTTGGGAGCAAGTCTGGACACAGCTTCCCAGATGGCATACCTTAATCCAGATTAACAAATTTTCATGACAGCCTACTTCTCTCAACTAGCTACCAGGCCCCAGCTAACTGTAAGAAAGATCCTGCAAGCTCTGGGGTTCATGGCATCTTGCATACTAATTCTATATACCAGACTGCATATGAGGAAACTTCAGTGGTACCTAAAGAGCCTTTGGTGCCAACACTCTCAAGACCTGGAAAGTGTTCTACCTATAATTTCTTGCCTCAGAAAAGATTTTCTTTGGTTGGCAACAGCATGCTCCCACAGCAAGGGAATGCCTTTCTCCCCACCCCTCGCCGCCCAGACCCTTACGACAGATGCATCTTGCTACGCTTGGAGTGCACACCTGGATGGCAGGTGCATACAAGGCCATTGGAGCTCACAGCAAATTCCTCTATACATCAGTCAGAAAGAGATGATGGCTGTGCGGCATGCCTTGATAGCTTTCAAGCCCATTCTCTCTCCATGGCTCTCCTGATCAAAACCGACAACACCACGGTGATGTGGTATATAAACAAGCAGGGAGGGACTCACTCCTACCCTCTATGCAAGCTGGCCATGAGCCTTTGGCACACAGCCTCTGCCATGCAACTACACCTGTTAGCACAGTTCCTACCAGGCTCTCTCAACTCTCTGGCAGACCAGTTAAGCAGAAATCGTCTGGACCCACATGAGTGGCAACTCTACAGAAGTATCTTCACCCTAATAACTCAGAACTGGGGAACCCCGAAGGTCAACCTTTTTGCCTCTTACACCAATCATCAGCTCAGCAAATTCTGCACCAGGGAGCATCACTGCATGGCTTGGAAAGTGGATGCCCTGTCCTTCCCCTGGGTCAGTCTATCGGTCTATGCTTTTCCTCCCCTACCTCTCATCCCCAGGGTACTGCTCAAAATAAGGGAGGAAAAACCAAGAACCATTCTTACAGCTCCAGACTGGCTCCGTCAACACTGGGTACCGCCTGCTGCACTGCCTGTCCTCGCTACCCTCATGGCATCTTCCTCAGATTCCAAACCTCCTGACCCAGAGAGAAGGGGAGTTCTTGCATCCCCAATTGTAGACACTTAGTTTTGCAGCTTGGCTTATTCCCTAACCTCGAACCAATCTGCCAACATCAGAAAGGTATTGGATGTTATCCGTGAGTTCAGGCGTCCTAGCACCAGAAAGTCTTATGCTGATAAATGGATAAGGTTCTGCACCTGGATCCAGGCTAAGGGAGCCAATGCGGCACAGCCCTCCCTCCCTCTCATCCTGGAGTACTTAGCTGACCTATTACACAGTGGCCTCACTTTCTCCTCTATAAAAATTCACACCTCTGCTATTTCTGCTCATTTTCCCACTGAGCAGCTCCTTTTTTCACACCCTTTGATCAAACAGTTCCTAAGAGGGTCTAGCAACTTGAGGCCACCACCTTGGGACCTTAACTTTGTATTGGAAAAGCTCACCCTGCCCCCTTTCGAACCAGCTTCTTCTGTAGAACTAAAATTTCTCTCCTGGAAGACAGCATTCCCTCTGGCCATCACTTTAGCCAGGAGAGCCTTTGAGCTGCAAGCACTCATGGCTATGGAACCCTTCATTATCTTTCATGCAGACAGGGTATCCCTCAGAACTAACCCATCCTTCATGCCCAAGGTGGTGTCCAGTGTGGCTGTCAACCAATCCATTAATTTGCCCACCTTTTTTCCTAATTCCCTATGGGTTATCTGCTTGCAGTAGCCCTCAGTCGGCCTGATTAACAAAGTCTTGGGTCCTGCGTCGGATTTTGTCTCTTCCGTAATGTCAGGTAGTCAGGGGTATAAAACATGCATCCGGTGCCATTACATCAGTCTTTCTTGCCGTGCGGTGCCCGAAGCAGAAGCAGTTCGCAAGTGCCAGTCGGCCAACTCCTGAAATTTTCATTTTCAAGTTTCAGAACCGAAGTCTTCGACTAAAAGCTAAGTACCCCATTGGGGAAACTTTTTCTTGCTCTAAACCGATGTCAGTAAAAATAAATAATTGCATTTCTTGTGGTAAGCAAATACTTCATAAAGATTTTCATTCGTACTGTATTCCTTACAAAGATCAAAAACGGTTGTGGGTAAAAGCAAGGTGCAAAAAGGAATCCAAACAAAATAAAAAAAAAATGCACTGAGCTAACACACTGAGAACATTTATTAATAGACCAAACAAAAAACAGAAGATGGTGAGCGCTTTCACAACATAAAGTTGCTTCATCAGACAAAGCTTACATTCTATTTAAATAGTCAAATATCCATTACTCAATTAACTAATTAGGGCTAGCAAGCTGTAAGAGAAGCTTACCACAGTGAATCCTACAATAAAGATGCACTATGCATATAATGTTACACACACTTACAAAGTTACTAAACATACATAACCACACTATATATAGTGTAAAAAACCATATACATACATATATAAAATAAAACAACAACAGTAAGACATATAAAAGGCTAAAAACATCTAAAATGTCTTCTAAGAGATCTTAAAATCAGTGCATGAGTGGTCGAGTCTTCAAAAAGGGGACGAAAGTAGTGGCAGCATTCAATCCAGGAAACTTCTCAGCGTTAAGCTTCAGTATCCATTTTTGCTCATGCCCCTCTGTAATATTTTCTATGTCACCACCCCTAGGATTCATGTAAATGTGTTGCAAAACCAAGAATTTAAAAGAATGCGAACGATCATTGGACATAACATGACAGGCCAGAGCACTGGACTGTTTACAGTTGGTAATGTCTCTCACATGTTCTAAGATACGATCTTTAAACATTCTGTTCGTTTTGCCTACATAATAAGCATGGCATTGTTGGCAAAAACAAAAATAAACAACATCAGTGGTTCTGCAATCTGAATATTGATTAGAATGTAACGAAAAATGCCTGGTAGGATGCACATAATTATTTTTGTTATAAACAAACTGACAGGCACTACAGTTTCTACATGGAAAAGTTCCATGGCGAACAGAGTGGGTTAACTTTTTGCGTTTCTCCATGGCAAAGGTGTTGTTTAAGTGACTTACTATTCTTAAAACTAAAATGTGGAGTCAGTCCAACCTGATCTACAAGGCCAGGAACTTCTTGTAAAAGGTACCAGTATTTCTTGACAACATCCACATATTGATTAATATTGCTAGAAAACTGGAGAACCACTCTAAAGTCATTCTCAAGTGTGTCACTGTGTGTTACATTTGCAGTGGCTCTGTTGTGATTATAATAAGGTTTGCACCTAGTATCTCTAAGCTTCCAGGCATCAGATATTGCATTATCAATGTCTGCACTAGAATATCCTCTAGCCAAAAACTCAATTTTCAAGTTATTGAATGCAGCTACTGCATCATTGTCACTACTATGTAGCCTGAGTGTCCTATAAACTAGGAATGTGTCTAGGGTGCATACTAGATTTATGCAGCAATGTGTTCTTTCTAGTTGGTTTATGGTATATAGTACTGCGGAGATGATTCAAATCAGATTTACTGATTTTGACATCAAGAAAACTTATATCAGTGGCTGAACTCTGGTATGTAAACCTTAAAATATCAGTTGTTGAATGCAAGTAATCCAAAAATTGGTTTAAATCCGAGCCAGAGCCCTTCCATAACATAAAAACGTCATCTACAAACCTAACATGCCACAGTATTTGTCCAAAGAATGGATTAGTGACAGACAAAACGTTTTGCTCTTCCCAACTAAGCAGTGCTAAGTTGGCATAGCTATTGGCACGGGCAGTGCCCATTGCCACGCCAACTTTTTGCAGGAAAAACTGTTCTTGGAACATAATATTGTTTTCTAAAATTATCTCTAATAGGGTGCAGATTAACTGTATCTTATTATTAGTCAAAAGTTTGTGCACAGTAAGAAAATCTCTAATACTATCAACAACCCCAAACATTAGGTGTACTGGTAAACAGAGAATGTGAAATTGTTCGATTTCGCTGTTTGTTCTTGCGCTCGGGTTCGGAGCTGACCCTCGGCTCCGAGTCGGCCACATGGCAGGCTCTGCATCTAAGAGAAGCTCAGGGCCTAGTTCCTATCCCATGATCCCCTGCTGCTATCCCCCAGATCTAGTTTGCCGCTGCAACAGATCGCATCAACGAGAGAGCTCGGGCTAGTAAAACTTAATTTTTTCACGTTTTAAAAACAAATATTTTTTTATTAATAGTTAGTTTAAAAGAGTTTTGTGTGTGTGCTAATTAAATTATATCCTCTTTAATATTAGTAGTCATAGTTGTAGAAGCGGCTGCTCCTAGGCAGTAGGCCGGTTTTCTGTCAGGGCTCTGGCGGAATTATTACTATCCTAATACTGCATATTTGTAATTATAGTTATATACATCTATATATATATATTTACTCATAGTGTGGTTTGCTGTTATATTTACGCCTATAGTTTAGTGTGGTTTGCTGTGTGTTTTTTCTACAGTAGTGTTATTATATTCTTACATATCTATATATATCTATATAGGGTTAGCTTGTAGTCATGTCTGTGAAAGCTAAATCAGGATTCAAGCGCTGTCAATGTGGACAGAAGATGTCCATTACGGACAATCATACCTCCTGCGTCTACTGTCTTGGCCCTCTCCACCTTCAGGAGGATTGTTCCATCTGTCACTCCTTTAGTGGAACGGTCATGATGGAGAGAAGCAGGAAGCTTATTGAGAGGGGCCTTCTAAAGCCCGATTTTCAAGAGGCCTTAGAGAAGGCCGACCAGGCATCGAAGTCTTCGACGGGGTCGAAGTCTTCGAAGGTATCGGAGCCCAAGTCTTCGGCTCCGAGCACCTCAATTAAGATTCGGTCGCTGGCTCCACAGACCTTGGAACCCGAGCATCGAACGGTTGTCTTGAATCGAGGCCCAGGTCTTGGAGCCGGTGTCAGAGGTGCCTCCGTCTTCGATCCTTCGCTCGGTGACCTCTTCGGCCCCTTCAACCTGTTCCTCCAGGGTGATGTCTGACACCGATGTGGATCGAGTGGTACAAAAGCTTATGGAGAAAACGGCTCTGTCCAAACTCATTGCGGTTTCGTCCCAGTTGGTTTCGAAACTTGAAGCCCTCCCTGTTCCATCCATAGATCCTCCTTTGAGACCCATCGAGTCTTTGGAGCCAGGAGTCGAGGAACTGATATTTGTTGATCCCCCAGTGCCAAAGCCTTCCTTAGTGCTGTCGGCACCACTGACCTCGACGCCCTCGGATCCTGTCGAGGGGTCTCGGAGCCGACGGTCTCTCCTTGGTTCCGGGGTGGAGAGTCGAACTGAGCTTTCGGTGCAGACTCTTCCCCTTGGGGCCTCGGTGCAGATTAGCTCTGCTCCGTCCTCTGGATCCGGAGCCCGTGGCTCCAGTACCGGGGAAGCTACCGCATTCTTTGTATCCGGTGGAGTCCTCGGCCTGGGGCTCCGGTGCCTTCGCCATGAGGAAGGTCTTGTCTGGTCAGACACTCACAACATCAGAGTCCACTTCTTCTTCCCCGAAGGGACCGTGTTCTGCTTCTGCACCCTCGATCCCCACCAAGCGTAGAGACCCATTGCCTCAGCCAACCCCAGAGGGTGAACCCTGTTCCCTGGAAGCTTCACCAGATGCCCCCTCTGATGAAATTCCGAGGAAGAGATTGTGCAAGAGGAGGCACATTGATTCCTCACAGGAATCATTGACATCGAACACCGACCTGGATGAGTCAGAGGGGTCCCCACGGTCCTCCCCCGAGGATGTCTCATTCGCTGACATCTTAGAAATTTTAAAACAGAGGGGTGGCTGGCAGACACTTGCCCCCACTGAGGACGAGTCTGTGTTGCTGAAGGTATTTGGGGCTCAACCTTCCACTTCCTGGGTGACTCCGCCTTTCGACGAGTTAATGGATTTAATAGCTCGAAGGGCATGGGAGGCCCCTGATACCGTAGAACCAGTCCCTCAGAGACCAAATAAATATATTATTGACCCCCAAGATAAAGCTTACCTTACCAAGGGAGTCCCTGTCGATGCTATGGTGGTGGCGGCAGCCACTAAGAAGGAAATGTCTGAAGCATCTTCCTTTGTTTATTCTCCTAACAGGAATTCTAGGACTATGGACAGGTATGGGAAGCGTGTGTTTAGTTCAGCGATTTTTGCCATGCGATCGCTGAACTACCTTACCCATTTTACGCGCCTTCAGAGAGATCTCATTAAGGAGTTGGGAGATATTCTCCAGGGTACCACAGATGCTGCTGTCTCAGACAAGGTGACAGCACAGCTTAACACCCTAACTTCAATAGTTAACTCGTCCATGAGGCTCATATATGTGGCCGAAGGTTCGAGTAGGGCGGCAGCCTCAGCGATTGCTCTACGGAGACCATCCTGGATGCGCCTGTGCTCCTTTGTGGAAGCCTTTAAGTCTTCCTTTACTAATGCTCCCTTTGATGGTGCCTCCTTATTTGGGCCCAAAGTGAAGTAGACACTCACTAGGTGCGAGCAAGAGGGAAAGACCCTGTCTGCCGTAGGGGTCTGTTTTTCCGCCCCCTCTAGACCGTACCCCAAAGGGCAATGAGGCGGAAAAATGTGGTTCCGGAAGACTTGGGGATCTTTCCAGTCTGCACCTAGCGATACCCCCTCCAGAGGCAGAGGAGTGGGAAGAAATGGAAGACGCCGCCCAGGCAGCAGAGGGGGTCCGCAAAACCAGAGCGACAGGGATACCATCCCTGGGAAGCCCTTCCAGCACTCCTGAGTGGAGGCCCGGCTGTCCTGCTCTGGAGGCAGTCGGGGGGGTCCCTTTGCTTTATACTAGGAGGCCTGGCTAAATCTCACATCAGATTCCTAGGTAAAAAGCATATAACCAGAGGATACGATATTCCCTTTCTAAACAAACCACCCACCCAAAAAAGATTCCCAGATGTTCCACCCGCTCTGCGGGATCAAGCAGCCATAGAAGTACAAAGGCTGTTAGAAAAAAAAGAGTCATCCAGCCAGTCCCGGCGGACCAAATAGGATCCGGAACTTACTCAAGGTTCTTTTTAGTTCCAAAGAAAACGGGACTAGAGGCCAATACTGGACCTCAGCAGACTCAACACCTTCGTGACGAAGGAAAAATTCTGGATGGTCACGCTACAATCGATTCTTCCGTTTCTTCAAACGAACGATTGGATGTGCTCTATAGATCTCAAGGATGCGTACTACCATATAAAAATGGCCAGGCCATCCAGAGATCACCTGCGCTTCTGGCTGGGAGCCAGTCATTTTCAGTTTCAAGCTCTGCCCTTTGGCCTCACCTCAGCCCCCAGGGTGTTCACCAAGTGCATGGCAGTAGTGGCGTCTCACCTGAGACGACGGGGATTCCGAGTGTTTCCGTATCTGGACGACTGGCTCCTTTCCGCCACCACCAATCACCACCTAGTGCAAGCCAGGGACTATACAATCAACCTCTGTTCCAGCTTAGGAATAACAGTGAACTTCGAAAAATCTTCCTTGGTGCCCTCACAGCATATCTTATTCATAGGGGCGGAGTTAGATACTTCCGTAGCACGGATAAGACTTCCTCAGGCAAGAGTGTCAGCCCTGAGGGATCAGGTCTCTGTTCTTCTTCAAAACAAAAAAGTCCCCGCGGCACAAGTCTTGAAAGTATTGGGAATGATGGCAGCTACCCTTATTTCAGTTCCCCTAGGGAGAATGCACATGAGGATCCTCCAGTGGCTCCTCTTTGCTCAGTGGTTGTTCCAACGGTTACCGTTGTCACACAGAATCTTAATCACGGATACTTGCAAGCGGGACCTCCATTGGTGGATAAACAATCAGGAATTGACGATGGGGCGTCCATTTGCACTCCCTGCCCCCGTAGCCACAATAACCATGGACGCTTCCCTGATAGGGTGGGGGGGAGACTTTTTCAGGGGAGAACAGTCCAAGGAGAGTGGTCGAAAATAGAGTACAACCTGCACATCAATGTCCTGGAGCTGAGAGCAGTGTTCCTGGCGTTCCAACACTTTCACGACTCCTTACCTCTGGGAACAGTGGCAATTCAGATGGACAATATGTCAGTAGTCTGGTACATAAACAAACAGGGAGGACCAGGTCTTACCCCTTATGCAGAGAGGCCCTGAGAATCTGGCAATGGGCTGTGTCCACCAGACGCTTTCTAATAGCAACGCACATCCCGGGAATATCCAACGTCATAGCGGACAGGTTGAGCAGAGCCATCCTGTTACCTCATGAGTGGTCCCTCAAGAATCAAGTTGCAGAGGAGATCTTCTGCAGATGGGGCCAGCCTTACTGCAATCTCATTGCTTCCCCCTTGAACGCCAAATGCAGAAGCTACTTCGCCCTACTTCCCTCTCTGGGGGGTGCCCCCAGGGACGCAGGGGTATACGATTGGCCCCCGGGTCTCCTATATGCCTTCCCTACTATTCCATTAATTCCCAAATTTCTACAGAAAGCCAAAGGTCTGGGAAGGATGATCATCTTGATAGCACCATTTTGGCCTCGACAGATCTGGTTTCCCTTTCTTCAAGCTCACCAGATGGAGGAACCTTGGACTCTGGACCCAGTGCCAGACCTGCTGACCCACTAGTCAGGAGTTTCTCACCCATCTCTTCAGTCCTCAAACTAACAGCTTGGCTGCTCCACTTCCCAACCTAGCCAGATCGGACCTTTTATCCCCGGTAGTGCAGCACATTTTAGTTTCTTCCTACAAAGCTTCCACAAGAAAGCTGTATAGGAGCAAGTGGAAATGTTTTGCGTGTTGGGCCTCCAGACAGGGTATAGACCCTTTAGTGGCCCCTAGTCACAAAATTTTAGAATTTCTCTCCACACTTTCATCAAGGGTCCTCGACGTCCATGATAAGAGTTCAACTAGCTGCCATATCAAATTTTCATGTGGATGAATGGGGAGCTACAGTTATGTCCCACAGACTTTGTAGAGCATTTATGAAGGGTACATTCCATCTCAGGCCACCCATACGAAACCCGGTATTTCCCTGGAATTTGAATCTAATGCTGTCTCAACTTATGTTGGAACCCTTCGAGCCAGCTTCGACGTGTCCACTTAAGTATCTATCCTGGAAAACCCTGTTTTCTGGTGGCAATCACTTCAGCTCGCAGAATCTCGGAACTACAGGCATTGTCTATTAGACCCCCGTATATAGTCTTTCACCCAGACAGGGTCACCTTGCGTACTAATCCATCCTTTCTGCCGAAAGTATGTTCAGTATTTCATATTAATCAATCCATTGAGCTTTCCACTTTTTTCAGGAACCATTCTAATAAATTGGAATACATGTTACACAAATTGGACTTCCACAGACAGCTGAGATTTTATCTGGACAGAACCAAGGAATGTAGGAGATCAGATCAACTTTTTGTTTCCTTTGCGGAAAATAAGAAAGAACTGGCAGTGACAAAATACATGCTAAGTGGCTGTCAGACTGTATAAATTGTGTCTATTCATCCTCCAAGCAGTCTCTTCCGTTCAAACCTAAAGCTCATTCTACCAGGGCTGTTTCCACTTCTCTGGCCCACGCCAATCGTTTATCGTTGGATACCATATGTGCGGCGGCTACTTGGGCCAAACCTCATACGTTTATTACTCACTACAAAGTGGACAGGACCTCCAGGGACAGGGCTTCCTTTGGTTCTACGGTTCTCAGGAATGTTCTTCCATGAGCCACCCAGGGTTACGGTGCTAGGGACGCTACCCATGCGTAAGAACAAACTGCGAGATCGAACAGTTTCACATAAAGAAGTTATGTTCTTACCATAAAATTCCATGTGAATTGTTCATCTCGCCTTTGTTCTTACAGTCCCTCCCTCCATCCCCCTCCACGTTCTGGAAAAACGGGTATGACTGGTGTCTGGTTACTTTCTTGGGGTTACCTGTAACTGTCTGCTTCTTTTAGGTGTACTCATTACTGTATGCCTGTCTGTATATATAATTTGAGTATTTCAATCTCGTGTGGATGAGAGAGTAGGCAAAGGGGTTAGTTATGTTATTGAAGTCTGGTTTCTTAGCAAACTAGATCTGAGGGATAGCAGCAGGGGATCATGGGATAGGAACTGGGACTCGAGCTTCTCTTAGATGCAGAGCTTACCATGTGGCCGACTCGGAGCCGAGGGTCGGCTCCGAACCCGTGCCGTGCGTAAGAACAAAGGCGACATGAACAATTCACATGGAACGTTATGGTAAGAACATAACTTCTTTTTCTATATCCATAGTCATGGAGCTGATTGGAAGATCTGTATCATGAGGGAACTTTTTAAAAATGTTATTTAAACTGGGCTTAATGTTTTTAAGCTTGCCTGAAGAAGTCACTGTACCACAGTGACGAAAAGCGCTTTACAAAATAAACTGTGGACTGGTTTGAAGTGTTGGTGCACTTGTTTTTGTGTATAACTAGTTTTAGTATTCTTTTTGTCGAATTTCAACCTTATAATTGTGTTAGGGGAAGGCAAATGCCTCCATTAATCCCAGCTTGCTGTGTTGAATGCTTTCTCTGCATCAAAACGCACCAACTACAATATATTTTTACATTCTGCTTCCTTGTGTATCATCATTATTCTATTAATGTCGTCAACTATTTACCTCCCCTCCAAAAAATCACATCAGTACGTATCAAGTTTGGCAACACCTTTGCCATTCTTTTAGCTAGTATAGACGTAAACATTTTATAACCATGGTTTAAATTTGTTATGGGTCTGTATGAAGGTGAGTCTGATAGGTTTCTTACCCTCCATGAGTAATACAGCAGCCATTGTTTTTTTCTAAGATGCTGGTGCTTCACCTCCCTTTAAAGTACTGTTAAACACAATCTTCCAGATCTTTATGACTTTTTGTCCTAACTTTCATAGGAATGCCATCTGTTCTTGGAGACTTTCCTCCAGATTGATTATACATCTTCTCTTTTCTTAACTATTAGTTAAGGCTCATCTTCATCTATCTTTGACATCAAGTCTTCTGTTTTTCTACAAATTTTCATAAAATTTTCCAAAGTATCTCTTATACCTATATAAGATCTCTGGTTACTTTTCTTGTTGCATGCTCCCTAAGTTTGGCAACATCCATTTCTACTTTCTGTTGCCTTAGTTGTGGTCAAAGTTTTTGTGCCCTGTACTTATCAGAAAGTACTTGTTTAATAACAGTCTTTCTAAATTCATGCGTATTGTTCAAATACTCCCTTATTTTATTTTCTCTTTAGCACTCTGCAGTTACTACTCTTATTCTTTGAGTCCCCTTATTCTGCAATGCTTTAACCTTTGTCAGTCCTATTTCCTATTCCTTTTCAACCATGACTCTCTTGTATTTCTACCCTGTTTTTGAACTCCAGTTTCACTAGCTATATCTTCTGAAAAAATTTCTGTCATCCCCAATAACTCTTGCGTAATGAACACTACACATTCCTTACATTCATAGGTTCATACTAGGCTATCTGCCCTAGGGCATTTATAAGCCTATTGTAACCTGACAAGGATGTACAGGCAACCAGAAAATGTCACCAACAACCAAACCAGCATACAACCCGACAGATTTGAAAGAATGTAGAATCCAAAGGTGAAATAAAATCCAATTTCTGTTTATTGCGACAACGAATATTACCTAGGTTTCGTTCGAAAACGAACTTCTTCAGATAAACATCCTGAATGAAGCACCTTCCTTAAATACAATGCTTTGCGCTTAATTGCTTCAAACTAGCCAACAATTAATCACATTATTTTCTAATTAACTGTGAATAAAATCCAAATGCACTAAAAACATGTAAAATGAACTACTCCTTTTATAATATATATTGAGTAGCATCGTAACCTACTGCAAAAACAAGTTAAACACTGATTGTATCTAAACACCTTACTTGTCATGCACAATATGAAAAATAAATGTAATAAACTAACCAACTACAAAATACATAATCTAATTCATGTATAAAAATTAAATAAATTTACTTTTTCATAATAACTATAAATATGCAAGTGACTTCCTATTAGATTTCATACAAAATGTACAATATTAAAATCTCATCCATAAGGTTATAATGTACATATTGAAATAAATATAAAATTTTACGTATATGTAGGTAAATGAACAGAAACCCAAATTATTACAGAATCCTTCCACACTAACCATCTAGTATGTATGTGTGTACGATGTTAAGAAAAACATTGTCCCAACTCAAACTATTTCCCTTTTATCATATTATTTTGTAATATTGACTTGATAGTACAAAATTCATTTAAACCTGGTCTATTACATGCATCTAAAAATATCTGCCATTTCAACTCATAAATGTCTAAATCATATATAGTAGATCTACCTTGTATATCGTGTATTAAATTTTGAATGACACAAAATTTAAATTTGTGTCCATCATTGCCTTGTATATGTCTGGCAAGGGCATTGGTTGTTTTTAAATTTTGAATATCTGAAAGATGTTCCCTCACTCTATCCCTGAAATGTCGGGCAGTCTTCCCGACATAAAACGAATCACAGTCCTGGCATAGTGCGAGGTATACTACATTAGATGTATAACAATTGTAATGTCCTATTATTTTAATGCTACAGGAATTTACGTCTATATTACCATTGGTGCAATAAACATAGGGGCATATGGTACATCGACCGCATTTAAAATTACCTACCGGTCTATGTGAAGTTCCTTTTTTAAAACTATTATCCCTCTCAAAAATATTTTTAAATGATGAATCTTTTTTGTACACAAATTTCACATCACCTTGAAAAAGGTGTCCCAATTTCTTATCTTTACACACTATATCCCAATTTCTCTCAATTATATCTTTAATGACTTGAAAACAGTCATTAAATACAGATATATACAAGGGAACATTATTTAATATAGATTCATCCATGTTCCTATTGTTATTGCTTCCTAAATTTGAATGTTGTGAAGTTAATATGGCCTGATATGACCCTATTTTCCTTTTATGTACCACCTCATTGTATATTTTGGTACATAACTGTATGGGATACCCTCTATTTTGAAATAAATTTGATATATATACCAATTCTTTAACAAATTCCTCTTCATCACTCACCATCCTGGCTGCCCTGACCATTTGTCCTTTGACAATAGCTTTTTTCTGGTGGTCAGGGTGCCAGCTGTTGTAATGCAAGTAGGCGTTTGAAAATGTTGGTTTCCTGTATATATTAGATTTTACCCTTCCCTGCTGTTTGTCATAAGATAACCTAATATCCAAATATGAAATTTTTTCCTGATTTATTTCATGGGTAAATTTTAAAAATCTAACAGTATTGTTGATATACAGCAAAAATGATTCCAGCGGTTTTTTATCTTCATCCCAAACAATAAATATATCGTCAAGATATCTTGTGTATATTTTAATATGTTGGTAATATTCAGTTTTAAAGATATAATTAGATTCCCAATAACTCATGATCAAATTTGCGTATATGGGGGCGCAAGCTGCCCCCATTGCCACGCCATTCACCTGTTGGTAATAATTACCTTCATAATATAAAAAATTATTTAATAACACAATTTCCATAAGATTAACAAACGTATTAATCCTTCCTTGATGGTATATCCTGGTCTCATGGAGTTGTTCTTCGAGCCATATCAAACCTATGTCTTGGGGTATAGTTGTGAACAAGTTACATACGTCCACCGTGACGAATGAATACCCTTCTTTCATACTAAGCTCCTTTATTTTCCCCAAAAAATCCCATGAGTCTTTAGTAATATATGGGAACTTGGTCAAACATTTCTTGAAATGATGGTCCAAAAATTGACTGACAAAACACGTCTTACTCCTCTTCCCCTCAACAATGGGTCGAAATTGCAAGTTATTCAACCCCTTATGTATTTTAGGTATGCCGAATATTCCACTTATAACTGGATTACTATTAGCCATGAAATTAAATTCTTCTTCAGACATTTCCCCTTGATATAACATGTCCTTAAGAGATAGGTCTATCTTTGCATATGCAATGTGTATTTCATTAAGACTAACTTCTATATACGAGTCTCCCTGTAACATATCTGTCATATAGGATATATAATCATGTGTGTTGGTTATAACAACACCATTTCCCTTATCGGGTCTCATGATCCTTATGTCCCGTATCTTACATATATCCTTAAACATCTCTAGTTCTTCTTTTGACATGTTATGATGTATTTGTTTTTTATATCTTTTAAAGAACTTCCTCATATCATTTTCGCTCAGTTTCTCAAAAATGGCTACTCTATCATTCATTGGGGGATTGAATATACTTGACTTTTTCGGTCTGCCATCTTTATCACTATTTTTATTATCTGGACAGTCATTAAACTAAGTTTTTAAGTTCAATTTACGAGTAAATAATTTTAACTCCAATATGGAATTGACCAAGTTCCCCTTGTTACATGAAGCCTTTTGCAAATAAGTCTACTTGTTTCTCATCCATAATAACTTTAGAGTAATTAAATAGCTTAAAGTCACCTACATTATTCGTTGTAATTGTGGGGTGACTTAAAACTGCGTGCATTATGTTATCTATAACCTGAATTTCACTTTGATTTAAATCCTGTACATCCACGTTATTCATGGACCCTTCGTTATAATAAATTTCTGGATCAAGATTGATATAGAAATTCACATATGATGACCCATCTTGTTTTTCTGTATCGAATGCATTTTGTTCCACATCATTTTCTCCACATGTGTTATTACCAACTATCACTTGTTCGCCATGTTTTACACCTTCCAGTGTCATACTACTATTTGCGTATTCATGTGTACTCATATTCATCAAATTTGTCAAATTAATATTTTCCATCTTGTCCCCCTGATATTGCACCAAACATGTATTGATGTTACATTCGTCATTTCCATCTTGAACATTGTTTAATTCTACTTGTACGTTTGTATTTTTGATCAATTGCACTTTACCAACATCTATTTCTGATGAACACAAACTAATGTTGTCAGTACTCACAGTATGTACTATCAAGCCAATATTACAAAATAATATGATAAAAGGGAAATAGTTTGAGTTGGGACAATGTTTTTCTTAACATCGTACACACATACATACTAGATGGTTAGTGTGGAAGGATTCTGTAATAATTTGGGTTTCTGCTCATTTACCTACATATATGTAAAATTTTATATTTATTTCAATATGTACATTATAACCTTATGGATGAGATTTTAATATTGTACATTTTGTATGAAATCTAATAGGAAGTCACTTGCATATTTATAGTTATTATGAAAAAGTAAATTTATTTAATTTTTATACATGAATTAGATTATGTATTTTGTAGTTGGTTAGTTTATTACATTTATTTTTCATATTGTGCATGACAAGTAAGGTGTTTAGATACAATCAGTGTTTAACTTGTTTTTGCAGTAGGTTACGATGCTACTCAATATATATTATAAAAGGGGAGTAGTTCATTTTACATGTTTTTAGTGCATTTGGATTTTATTCACAGTTAATTAGAAAATAATGTGATTAATTGTTGGCTAGTTTGAAGCAATTAAGCGCAAAGCATTGTATTTAAGGAAGGTGCTTCATTCAGGATGTTTATCTGAAGAAGTTCGTTTTCGAACGAAACCTAGGTAATATTCGTTGTCGCAATAAACAGAAATTGGATTTTATTTCACCTTTGGATTCTACATTCTTTCAAATCTGTCGGGTTGTATGCTGGTTTGGTTGTTGGTGACATTTCCTGGTTGCCTGTACATCCTCGTCAGGTTACAACAGTTTGTTCGTCATTTATAAGCCTAGCCAGAGTATGTTTGGCTTTCGCCACCCATTTTAAATTAATTTTGCTATGCCCTTTTTCGAGGTTAGTATACTGTGCCTCTGTCTAACAGTGACACAGAAGTGATACCCGGGGTAAACCTACGATCTCCCATCCACTCATCAAGATTCCTCTTGAAGAGAATCAATGAGGGACTCTGCCTAACCTGGACTGGGATTTTATTCCAGAGTGAAGGGAGCCTCTGGGTTATGAATCTGTCCCTCCAGCATGTCCTATTTATTTCAGTGCTGAGGTTCAAGTCTCTCGAGCGTATAGCTCGATGGGATTTGGATTTTTTGAGGTGCAGCATGTCCCTTAATTCCGGGTTGGACATGGCTTTATACGTCAGGCACAGGTCGCCGCTGAGCAGGTGGTATGCCACTGAGTAGAGCTGGAGTTTCTTTAACCAGGTAGCATATGGCATCTGTTTGAGCCCTTTGATCCTCTTGGTGAGATACTTTTGGGGTCTTTCCAGTTGCTGCAGGTGTTTGGTAAGGTACATCCCAAAAGGGGCATTGTACTCGATTATGGGCCTGATGAGGGATGAGTAAAGAGGCACTATGACCTCCCCTAATCTAGATGTGAATCCCTTCATGATTAGGTGGGCTATATAAAATGTTTTTCTAACCACTTTGGCCACGTGGTTGTCAAATGAGAGATTGCTATCAACTTGGGTCCCCAGGTCCCTAATTACTTCTTCTGTACTTAATGGATTACCACCTATGTGGTAATTTGTGGGCACTTTGTTTTTGCCAAAGGGGATGACTATACACTTTTTGGCGTTTAGCTTGAGGCAATGGCTCTGGCACCAGTTGTCTGTTTCTATGAGGCCCTTTTGGAGGATGCTTGTGTCGGCTGGAGAGTCAATTATGGCACCCAGTTTGCAGGCATCTGCGAACTTGGTCAGCCGCAGTCGTCTTGTGTTGGCCTGTACCTCCGAGAAATATATACTGAACAAGAGAGGTCCCAGGACTGAGCCTTGTGGGACGCCACTTGTAAATGGTTTGGAGTATGACATGGCGCCAGCAATTCTAACCATGTGGGTTCTGTCCTTGAGCCAGTTTGCAACCCATCTAGTGACATAGGGGTTTATATTTAAGCTGGTGAGCTTATCTATAATGCCCAAGTGGGGTATTGTATCGAAGTCTTTTGCGAGGTCCAGGTAGGCTGTGTGGACCACCTTCCCTTCGTCAATGGCCTTGGTGACTGTTTCAAAGAAATCGACCAGGTTTAAGAGGCAGGATCTGCCCTTAACAAAGCCGAACTGGGTAGGATCCAGTGTCTGTAGGTCCCCAATTTCTTTATTTATGAGGTCCATGATGATCCTTTCCATAGCTTTGCAGACCAAGCTAGTCAGGCTTATGGGGCGATAGTTTCCAGGTTTCGTTGAGGCACCACCTTTGTGGAGAGGGACCACTGTTGCTGTACACCACTCTTTGGGTACATATCCTGTAGTAAGGCTGAGATTGAACAGTAGTTTTATGTTTGTGTTTAGCTCTTCTTGGAGTTCATGTTGGACGCAGCCCGGGACACCGTCTGGTCCCATTGATGCTGTGTTTTTTGCTTTGGAGAGGGCGTCTCTTACCTGAGCATCTGAGATGTCAGGGGGGCATCACTCTGCTGGGATAGATATTTGCCCTTTTGGTGGGGAGGGGGGGAGAAGTTTGCGCTGAACCTGTCAGCTAGGATGTTGGCAATGTCTGTGGGTTTGGTGTATTTTTTGTCATTTTGGACTAATTCTGAGCATATCTGGGAATTCCCACCCAGGTTCCTAACATAACTAAAGAAAGCCTTGTGATTATCCTTAGTGTCCTGTGCAATTTTTCTCTCGAAGCTGGCCTTAGACGATTTTATGAGTGCCCTTACTTTTTTGCTAATACTGATCAGAGATGCCTTCCCTTTTTGGGATTTTGCTCTATCATGTAGTAGCTTCCTCCTTCTATTGTATAGTTTGTTTATGGCTGGGGTCCACCAGACAGGACGTCTGCCTTTGGAGGATTGGGTCTTGGTTTTATTTGGGATTGCATGATCCTTGCATTCCTGAAGGTGATGTTCTTCGTTTTCCATTGCTGCAGTCCTGACTATTGGGTATAGTCCGCGTCCAGTCGGCCCGAATACCAGAGTATAAGGCTGACGTCGGTCATGGCGCCTTAGACTGACGTCAGTACGTCAGGGTACTAATGCGCATGACCGACGTCATATCCTCAGTCTTTTTTGCCGCATGGTCCGATGCAGAAGCAGTTTTGCGAGTGCAGGTTGGCGTTCTGAAATATTTCCGAAACCGGAGTTTCAGACCGAAACAGAGTTGGCTAAGTACCCCGTTGGGGAACATTTTGGTTTTTTCTTGCCTCAGTATTTAACCGGATGTCAGAAAAAGTGAATAACTGTATTTCTTGTGGGAAACAGATACCTCATAGGGATTATCATACACTGTGTATACCTTGTTTAGGGCCTGAGCACGACGTTGTTGGTTGCCGTTCTTGTGCTAGATTTAATAAACGCACTATTAAGAGGAGGCTAGACTGTGCCAGGTTAGTGTTTGGGAAGCGTTGCAATTATAATATGCCGTCGGATGCTCCGACGCCCGCTTCATCCAAGAAGCGCAAGGACAAAACAGTGAAGCCTAGGGTTGATGAACCGGCAGTCCCGGACGTCGGTTCTTTAGAAGGCTCAGTGGAGCCAGAGGTTTTGCCAGGAGTTTCCATGGAGTCTCAGGCAGAAACTTTATTGTTACAGGATGTGCCTTCTCAGGAGGTAGGCCAGGCTGAGGGGGCTTCTCAGGTAACTGTTCTTCCCTCTCTTCCCAAGGTAGTTAGGGCCTCTCCTTCTGTTGCCAAAGCTTCTTTTAGAGGTAGGCCTAGTTCAGCTTCTGGGGGGGCTTCTCCTAGCATTTCGGGCTCTGTACCTAAGAAACATATGCTTAAAATGGCAGAAGATTTGATTACTATGATTAGAGGTTCTATGTCCCCGCCTGATAAGAGGCCTAGGGTGGAACAGGAGTTTGATAGTTTTGAACAGGGTTCAGAGGCTTCAGAGTCTTCTGCGGAAGACTTACAGGAGTATCCTACTTATTCTGATTCTGATGTGGATGATTCTACTCCTACAGCTTCTCCTCCTGAGGATTTCTCATTTTCAGAGACTCTGCATTCCAGGAGGGAGCACTTTAAATGGGAAGGCCAGGATTACTCTGATTCCAGGAAAAGGCTTAGGGAATTCTTGTTTTTACCCCAGCATAGGCCCTTAGCTATTCCTCCTGTGTTGAATGTGGTGGAGGATGTTTTTGCAGAGGCTTCCCTGAATCCTGACTCCTTGCCTCCTGCTCCTGTTAAGCCTGATAGGTATTATAGGGTGCCCGAAGCTCATAAGTATTTGTTTAAGAGTCCTAGGGCGGACCCAGAAACCATTTCTCAAGGGCCTAAAGGTGTTAAGGCTTCTGTAGTTAAAAATCCTGTTCCCACTGATAAAGAGGCAAAAGCTTTGGATAGGTGGGGAAAGAAGGTGTATACTTCTTCCACTCTAGCCATGAGAGCGTTGAATTGTCAGTTTCACATGCTAAAATATCAGAATTATCTCCTTTCACAATTGAAATCTAAAGTGGATGCTTTGGCGGAAGGTATTGAGTGTAAAGAGTTGCTGGATTTGGTTCATGTGTCTGAACAAGTGGGTAAGCATTCTTTGCAATGTGGTTTTGATGCTGTACAGGCCTCCTCGAGGGTGGCGGCTACTGGTTCTGTTCTTCGCAGGCATGCCTGGTTAAAGGATCAGAATTTAGCTGAGCATGTTAAGACAAGGATTTTGGATGCTCCTTTACAGTCTGATGTGTTGTTTGGATCGCCTGTGGAAGCAGTTTTAAAGAAAATGGAGGACAAAGCTAAGTCTATGCAAACTGTTAAAGATTTTTGCAGGTGCAGCCACGAAGTTTAGTAGAAATTGGCCTGCTAAGGGGTGGACATATCCTGCTTATGATTCCCAGTCTAGGGGTAGGTCTAGGCGTGGTAGGGGCAGGGCTCAAGGTTCTTTTCGGCCTAGATCAGGGAGTTCACCTGCTCAGACTTCTGGTGAGGGCAGGGGTCAGTCCTTTCGTAAACAGACCCAATGACCTGTCTTTTCAGCTGCCAGTAGATTCTTGTCTGGCAGCTCCTTTGGGAGGAAGACTGTCTCTTTTCAAAGGAAATTGGGATTTAGTTACTCAAGACAAATGGGTGTTGGATATCATTCACCACGGTTACAGATTTTATTTCCATACAATGCCCCTTTCAAGGGCATGCCAGACGTTCCTCCTACACAAAGAAAAGAGGCTCACAAGCAAGTTTCTCAGTTACTACAGATGGGGGCCATTCAACCAGTCCCTGTATCAGAAAGGGGCCTAGGATTTTATTCTCGCCTGTTCCTAGTACCAAAGAAGGGGAACACATGGAGACCAATTTTGGATTTATCTCTCCTCAACACTTTTCTGGACATTCCCAAGTTCAAGATGTTGACGTTGCAACAGCTTTTACCTCTGTTGGGCAAAGATCACTGGATGGTAACTTTAGATCTCAAGGAAGCTTACCTTCATGTGCCTATAAGGCTAAGTTGCAGGAAGTATCTGCGGTTTCGAGCTGGAAATTCTCATTATCAGTTCTCTGCATTGCCCTTTGGCTTATCTACTGCCCAGAGTATTCACAAAGGTTCTGGCTCCAGTGATAGCTTACTTCAGGCTTCAAGGAATTCAAATCTATCCTTACTTGGACGATTGCCTGATTCTGGCTCAAGAAAAAGAAGACCTTCTGCAGCATCTGGAATATGTTATAGCAGTGCTAAGATGCCTAGGGTATTCTGTGAACGAAATAAAGTCCAGTCTAGTACCCTCTCAAGACATGTGCTTTCTGGGTGTGAGACTGAATACAGCAGCCCAGATGGCCTTTTTAACCCCGGACAAACAAAAGAGTCTATCACTTTACTTCCATCAACTATCTCATCAGTCCGTGCTGACTGCAAGGACAGTCCTTCAAGCATTAGGGTTCATGGCATCTTGTATTCTGGTGCTTCCCAATGCCAAACTGCATATGAGGAAGCTACAATGGTATCTCAAAAATGTATGGACTCAGCACTGCCAGGATTTGGACACTGTCATTCAAATAATACCTTGCCTTCAGAAAGAATTTTTGTGGTGGGCTCAGAAATGTCACCTAAACAAGGGACTCTCTGTGACCCGGCCAGAGGCGAGTCAGATTTTAACGACAGATGCCTCGGACATTGCTTGGGGAGCTCATCTAAATGGAAAGTGGATACAAGACAAGTGGCCTGCCAGACTACAGCATCTACATATCAACATGAAGGAGATGTTAGCAGTCCAGTTTGCATTAGTGGCTTTCAAGGAGTTACTTCTTCCTGGGCAGGTGTTGATTCTAACAGACAACACAACTGTCATGTGGTACATCAACAAGCAAGGGGGAACACATTCTTATCCTCTATGCAGGCAAGCAATGATTTTATGGGAGACTGCGCTAAGCTTGCAACTAACTCTTCAGGCAAGGTTTCTGCCAGGAGCACAGAACTCCTTAGCAGATGTGTTAAGCAGACAAATCATGGATCCCCACAGTGGAAACTGGATCTTCATGTATTTCAGAAATTGACAGTGTCATGGGGAACTCCAGACATAGATCTGTTCGCTTCTCCACTAAACCACCAGCTGCCACAGTATTGCACAAAGGGGTTTCATCACACAGCTTGGAAAGTGGATGCTCTGTCTTTCAGTTGGAAAAATCTTCATGTGTATGCCTTTCCACCTCTGCCTCTTCTTCCAAAGGTACTATTAAAGGTCAGACAAGACAGGCCAAGGATGATTTTGATAGCTCCAGATTGGCCTCGGCAACACTGGTACCCACTACTACGGAGTCTGGTACAGAAGCCTCCATGGCCTTTACCTCTGATTCCTCATCTGTTATCTCAGAAGGACGGTCATCTGCTCAATGTCAAGCTTCACTCTCTTCATCTAACAGCCTGGCATATTCTATGTTGAAACACAGCAGGTCTCAACTTCCTCAACAAGTTTTAAATGTGATTATGGAAGCTAGAAGACCCAGTACAAGGAAGGCGTACGCAGAAAAATGGAAGAGATTTTTATTTTGGAGTAAAGCAAGGAATTTGGAGATTTCTGAGCCTAATTTGAGTGTGGCTCTTCAATATCTTACTGAGTTATTGGACAAAGGTTTGTCCTTCTCTTCCATTAAGATTCATGCTGCAGCAATTTCAGCTCACTATGATTGTGACCCACCATTGTTTTCGCATCCTTTGTTCAAGCAGTTTCTTAGAAGGGCAAAGAATATAAGACCCCCACGTAGAGCTCCTACTCCTGCTTGGGACCTCAATTTTGTGTTGGAAAAACTTACTCTACAACCTTTTGAGCCTGCGGCTACTGCTGAATTGAAATACTTGTCATGGAAGACTGCTTTTCTGTTGGCTATTACTTCTGCAAGAAGGGTGTCTGAGTTGCAGGCCCTTATGGCAGTAGAGCCCTTTTTGATTTTCCATAAGGATAGGGTATCATTACGTACTAATCCTTCCTTTATGCCTAAGGTGGTTTCTAGTGTGGCTTTAAACCAAACTATTCATTTGCCTACCTTTTATGCAGACCCCCAAAATGCAGGGGAAAAGATTTTGCACACTTTAGATGTACACAGGCAATTGCGTTATTACTTGAGCAGGACTAAGGATTTTAGGCAGTCTCAGCAGTTGTTTGTTTCTTTTGCTTTGAGTTCACAGGGCAAGCCTGTGTCAAAACAAACTATTTCTAGGTGGATTGGCTTTTGCATTGCATTTTGTTATTCCCATCATGGCAAGGAGATTCCAGCTGGGATTAGGCCTCATTCCACTAGGGCTACTGCCACTTCTACTGCATTTCTAAGGGGTGGCAACTAAGGATATTTTGGAAGCAGCTACTTGGAGTTCAGTGCATACTTTCTCTAAGCATTATCACCTTCCTATTTACTCTAAGTCTAGGGCTGGTTTTGCCACAGCTGTTTTGCAAGGCATTTTGTCAGCTCCTACTTCTTTATGATTTGCCAGCCTCCCTTACCTCTGCTTTGGGATTCTACCCAATAGTCAGGACTGCAGCAATGGAAAGCGAAGAACATAGTACAGTTTTGTACCTACCATAAATGTAGATGTTCGAGGATTCCATTGCTGCAGTCCAATTTACCTCCCTCCTTCCCCTCTGTGTTTAGGGGTGGTTGTGTAGGTGAGTTTACATGCTTATGTTTTTGTATATATTTTTGTATATATTGTACATGTTTTTGGTGCAGGTATTTTGGGCCTTGTTTTTTTAGGGTCTTCTGACATCTGGGGCAAGAAAAGACTGAGGATATGACGTCGGTCATGCGCATTAGTACCCTGACGTACTGACGTCAGTCTAAGGCGCCATGACCGACGTCAGCCTTATACTCTGGTATTCGGGCCGACTGGACGCGGACTATACCCAATAGTCAGGACTGCAGCAATGGAATCCTCGAACATCTACATTTATGGTAGGTACAAAACTGTACTTTCATAGAATGCATTTATAAAGGATTCTGCGGTATGGGCCGTATTTTCCACAGGCCTGGGGGCTTTGAAGGATTCCACCTCGGTTTTGAGGAGTGTGAAATTTGCTTTAGAGAAGTTTTTCACTGTGGTTTTTCCGGGCAGGGGGTGGGGTCGGGATGTGAATATCCAGTGAGATCAGTTTATGGTCTGATCTTACCAGTGAGGGATACACTTCTGGTCTAGAGCATAGAGTCCCCATGTTGGTGATGATCAAGTCCAGTATGTTTTCCCCTCTTGTTGGAGTGGTAACAAGTTGTTCCATAGCATTTGAGTTTATGAATTCTAGGAACCTTTGGGCTAGGGTGTTGGAGCTAGAGTAATGCTCCCAGTCTATGTTTGGGTAGTTGAAGTCGCCCAATATAATGGTATTTGGAGAGATCTTCATGTTCTCCAATGTTTTCAGGAAAGCCGAATGGGATTCCTGACTTTGAGAGGGTGGTCTGTAGGATGCTATAAACTGGAAGGCAGTTTTACCCACTGTTAGTTGCACATGGATGGTCTCTGATGCTTCGTGTTTTGCCACCAACCTGGAGGTGTGGGTATCTTTGAATATCGATACTCCCCCTCCTTTTGTGGTTCGGTCCAAGTTTTGGGGCCAAAAAGCATGGTATGAGGTATAACCTGGTAGTGCTGGGGTGCTCTCGGGATCCCTGAACCAGGTTTCTGTTACTGAACAGATATCGATGTTTTCCATGCTAAGGAGAGTTTCGAGTGCGTGCATCTTGAGGTTTAGACTTCTGGCGTTGAGTAGCATTACTCTTAGTTTCTTATCCCTTGTGATACCTATGGAGGTGGTTTTGTCTTTTGAGCCTTGCCTAAAAAAGGCACTATGGGGGTAGCAAGAGCCTTTGCCAATATCCAAAAGCCCAGGGGTGACAGGTGCAAGCCGTCCCTAGCGAAGCATCGTGGCTTGTCGAGCATATCATCCCAGGCTGACAGGCATTGGATCCCCTTTGAATGACACCAGTACTTAAGCCAATTGTTGAAATTGATCGTCTTGTCTTCATATTGTGGCATCATTCTTGGTGAGGGTAAGATGCTACTCAAGGTCAGGGTCATACCGGCCTGGGCTACATGCTCAGAGAGCTCCTCTATGTCTCTCTTCATGTAGTCCAGGGAGGTACGTCTCAGGTCATTCACACCAGCATGGACAATGACTGAGTCATATTTGTACTTGCCTTGGAGTGACCTGAGTGCTTGTGTTATGTGGTGGATCCTAGCGCCTGACATGCTGCTCACCGTGACCTTCTTGTTCAACCTGGTGAGCGGGACATCAGTGTGCCTGACGATAGTCACCTATTACAAGTGTATCAGGTGTGTTGTTTAGCCTTAAGGGCTGTGACTGTTCGGCACACTGGCTTTGTGAGATATGTGTTGCATGTGTTTTGTTTTGGGGTAGCGGTTGCTTGGGTGTCTGCTTTGGAGGTCTCTGCTGCTTAGGCAGATCTTTATTTAGAGCCGCCGAGTATGTTTTTGTGTGATTATGTGTTTGGTTTGCTGTCGTGGTAGGTCTATGTGAGACTGGAATTGTAGTGCGTGTGGTTTCCTTCTCCTCCTGACTGGTTATGCCAGTACTGAGTTGAGAGAGCTTAGCCTCCAGTTTGGCTATATGGTTGCATCTCTCACATGTTGGAATTTGTTGGGAGGAGGAGAGGGTTGTCTGTGTACATGAGGCAGTTGTAACATTGCCTCAAGATTCCCAGATTCACCAGCTGAACCGGAGAGGAGATTGATAACTGACCTTTGGACATGCTAGAATAATATTGGGAATTCTTTTATAATTGAAAACAAGGGCCAATGGGGAGTGAGGGTGTAGTGCTTTTAATTTTTAGTGCTGACGTGTATAATTGCTTTAGTGAGCAAGTGCCAGGTAACTTAAGTGCAATGTGTTACAAGTAACTTAAATGCAAAAATGACAAACAGTAACTTTCTTTCAAGTGAAACAAGGAAATAAGTACAGTAAGCAATGCAGATATCACTAGGGATCCACAGAAGCGCTGAGAAGCCGCGTTTTAGGTGGAATTAGCGTTCCAGGTAAATAACAAGCAAACAAACAACAAGCATACAAACAAAGCTAGATTCAGCAGGCCTGGATCTAGTCTGTGCTACAGCAAACAAGGTGTACCAATTTCTGTAAGAAACAGTTCAAATATGCAGGCACTATAAACCTTTAACCAGAAATTCCCAGCTCAGAAGGGCAGAGTCCAGCCTCTCCTCCCACAAGAGTGCAGACCACGAACCTTCTTAATGTAAAATAACTGGCCTGAAGCCCAAGTGCTTAAACCAGAACGAATACACTTTAAGAATAACAGACACTGAGCTCTCAATCAGCAGTTCCCAACTTAGAAGGATGAAAGCTACCTGTCCTGCCACCACAGTGCATGCCACAAACCATCCTAATGTAAAACAACTGGTCTGAAGCCCAAGTGCTTAATCCAAAAGACTTAGAATGATAGCTACACTTTAATCAAGTTACTACCAAGCAGTAATAAATACAATTGAATACTTTAAAGAATGCCTGGATTAGTGCTCAAGTTGTACAAACAAAGCTAGATTCAGCAGGCCTGGATCTAGTCTATGGTACAGCAAACAAGGTGTACTAATTTCAGTAAGAAGCAGTTCAGATATGCATGCACTATAAGCCTTTAACCAGAAATTCCCAGCTCAGAAGGGCAGAGTCCAGCCTCTCCTCCCACAAGAGTGCAGACCATGAACTCTCTTAATGTAAAATAACTGGCCTGAAATCCCAAGTGCTTAAACCAGAATTAATACACTTTTAGAATAACAGACACTGAGCCCTCAATCAGCAATTCCCAACTTAGAAGGATGTAGGCTACCTGTTCTGCCGCTACAGTGCAGGCCACAAACCCTCTTAATGTAAAACAACTGGTCTGAAGCCCAAGTGTTTAAACTAAAAGGCTTAGAATGAGTTACACAAAGCAGTAATAAATACAATTGAGTACTTTTAAGATGACGCAAAAGCAAAATAAAGTAGGAAGAAACACAAGTACAGTAAAAGCAGGTAACATTATTTTTTTCAGAAAAGTAGCAAAAGCAGTAGTAAATACAATTCTCATGCAGTGCAAGCTGGCACACTTGAATATGTAGCAATATTAGTCCACACACAGTTTGAAAAAATGTAATTAAATTAAAAGGGACTAAAAGCAAGTGCAGAAAGGGTTTATTAGCTAGAATGCGGTAAAGAGATGGGCCTGGGAGAGTGTCTTAGATCAAATCTACAGTGGGGCGGGCACTGCAAAAGCCACCAAATTTAAACTACAACCAAGAACAGGGAGGGGGGGATGGGGAAAAACAGTTTCAACACAGATGTGAGGAATGTGCAAATTATAAAGCCAAAACATATATACTGTTCTCTATATATTTGCAGAGCAGTAAGACAACAGATATCTAAACAAACAATTTAGCTCTATAATACAGAATAATACAGAAAAATATATTCAGCTCTATATATTTGCAGATAGTTCTGTAAGGCTGTCTCTCAAACTAAAGTTCCAGTTTGAATGCAGATTGTTAATTAACAGGACACACAACACTAGCTCAATTATATCAGCTGAAGACAAGACAGGAAATGCGGGGGGGGGGGGTTTCAACACAGATATGAGGAATGTGCAAATTATAAAGCCAAAAAATATATACTGTTCTGTATATATTTGCAGAGCAGTAAGACAACAGATATCTAAGCAAACAATTTAGCTCTATAATACAGAATAATACAGAAAAATATACTCAGCTCTATATATTTGCAGATAGTTCTGTAAGGCTGTCTCTCAAACTAAGGTTCCAGTTTGAATGCAGATTGTTAATTAACAGGACACACAACACTAGCTCAATTATATCAGCTGAAGACAAGACAGGAAATGAGGGGGGGGTGGGGAAAAACAATTTCAACACAGATGTGAGGAATGTGCAAATTATAAAGCCAAAAAATATATACTGTTCTGTATATATTTGCATAGCAGTAAGACAGCAGATATCTAAGCAAACAATTTAGCTCTATAATACAGAAAAATATATTCAGCTCTATATATTTGCAGATAGTTCTGTAAGGCTGTCTCTCAAACTAAGGTTCCAGTTTGAATGCAGATTGCTAATTCCTCTTAATAGGTGGGAAAGTGCCAGTGTCTCAAATTTCATTTCAGTACCCTGCATTTTTATCTTGCTTTTTATTGGCGCGTAATCCAAAATAGTTCTTGGATGTATGTTGAAGCTTTCAAGTAAATGCACATGCTCTTTTGAAATGTATTTTCCTTACAGTCTAGCCCAGGTGTTGCACTTTGAAGAATACCATGCAAATTCTGAGTTCGAGTTCCTACTACTGAATTCACTTGTCTTGCGGTAGCGTTGTCACCTCACAGACGTTGCCCGTTCGATTCTCGGAGCATCTTCTGTGTAGCAACATGCGTGAATGGGCGTTCCTTTGTTGAAGATTGTGCGTTAGGCCCGGCAAGCCAGTACGTAAATATCTACTGCCAATCATTAGCGGACCGGAGTTCTGCTGTGGCGACCCCTAACCGGGAAAAGCCGAAAGACACAAACATTCATTGTTTAGGATTTCATGGATGCACATTAAGCTGAAATTAGTTTCTTAAAGGTATTTAGTATGGCAGCTGCATAAGTAGGGTTATAAAAATATGGCACCATGGGACAGAGTGAAACACTGAGGATGTGGTCTAACCTGTATTCAATGTGTATTCTAGAATAACACATATCAGATGATATTCAGCTCCCTTTAGGTAGCAATGTAGTATTTAAAGATTTAACATTCCTTTTTTTTCACAAAAAAGGACTATACATTGAAACTACTATCTTGCTTTTTTGTGGTGAGTCAAATGAAAGTGGCTGAATTTAAGCTGTTTGTGCTGAATTTTCAGTTTGTTTTGGCGCTATGTAACTGTGTTTGTATGTTTGTGTTCTGTATGGTCAAACCCACATTGGGTTGACCGAGGTGTAGTCATGTGGAAAAAGAATGACAACACATTATGTTCAGTGCGTGGTTATGCAAGTTGAGCAATATTGACTCTGTTTCTGGTAGACTGCTGTGAGACAATGTAGGGCAGATTTAGGAGATTGGTTGAGGTGCACAGGACTGTGTGGGGTCTACATGAGGTGGTACAGTGCCATAATATATGGTAAATTGCAATACAGTCATATTGGCAGTATGTCGTTTCCTCTGCTGTTGTATGATCTCGGAGTTGGTACATATAAAATAGGGGGTTATTAAAGGGTATTGAAGTTTGTTTTCAGTTTATTTTAGGATTTGGGATAAAAATAGTTGTTTTCTGGTATTTTTATAAAGGTGTGTGCATTTTTTTTCTATTTTTTGAGTAGTCATTTGATGGTTGTATTTTATGTAGTCTGTTACAATGTGTGTGATGTATAGTATGCATACATGCACACATTATAGAAAATTATACTCCTCTTCTATCGTAATGAACTTACAAGGAAAAAGATGTCAAGAAATTCAGCTCAAGATCGAAGTAAAGCTTGAGAGGTTAATCTTGACATGTATTTTGAGAACACAAAACTAACTAGTTGTTGATTGGAGAAAACTGATCATAATTCAGTGGAGTATATGGAATTTTAGCTGACCCTGTTCACTACCCTGCTAAAGAGAGAAAAGTAAAACTGAAGGAACATGAAGCGTTCTACAGCTTTAAAATCTTCACGACAGTAAGCTGGAATACAGACAGTGGCCAAAAATGAAGCTTCATCTGATAAAGTTGTAAAAGCTGCTTAATGTTTTATTCTGCCATACTTTTTGTTTTGTGTGTGTAGTAATGTTGTGTACATTACAACTTAAACTGTCAAAGATTTTTAGATGTGGTTCATTGGTGGATGCTGTGTGCTGCATCACAAGACCAGAACAATACAGCTTTCAAAGGAGGCTGACACAAGTTGAGCACTTTTCTGACATCAGAGAAGTGCATTAACAAGCTTATTTAGTTAATTTCATGATGTAATCAGCATACTCCGCGTTTTTCTAAATATGTTATATGTGCTTATGCACATTTGTGACTGTGTGTGTATTTGTATATGTATGTAACTATGAGAGAGGGATAAGAGAGAGAGTGAGATCTGTGTGTATATATAGTTAGTGTTGCTGCTTCATAGTGCTTGGTTTTTCACTGGGATGCCTTCGCATGTGTTTTCCATGTTTGTGTGGGTTGTTGCTGAGTGCTCTAATTTCCTTCCGTAATCCAAAAACATGCTGAAGGTGAACTGGCAGCCTTCCATATTTCCTGTTTGTGTATGTATGTATGTACACATATATATCATATAATGTATATGTGTGTGTGTGTATGTATATGTATATAATGTGTGTGTGTGTGTGTGTGTGTAGTCACGTAATATATATATCGTGTACATACACACATGATTGTCGCATCTTTGGTCAAATGTTCACATAACTGAACAGTAAGCATGACAGCAAAGCCCTTTCCATCACAACACTAGAAACCTGAGTCCTGCAGAGAGCTAGACTTTGTTCTTCATCCAGAAATCAATCCACAACCTTCAGAATGGCCTTCAACGTGGGTCCCATAGGGGAACAAGTCTTGTCCTCTGTGAAAACCCAAGGAGCAAAACTAAATTGCAATAAAACAGTCATGGCCACTTGATTGTCAACCATTTGTACATTTCATAAAACAGTGTTACTATCATTTCTGCAGTTCATAAAACAGTTTTACTACATGCGCACACCTGTATAGCGATATACACATACATATGTGTTTAATATTTACACATGTGCATGCACACTATACATGATTACGATGTTTTTCGTGTTTCACTGTTGCAGTCATTACATTTGGGTAATCTGCTCGCAGCTTGCCCTCAATCAGCCTGAATAACAAAGTCTTGGGTCCTGTGTCGGTTGCTGTCTCCTCTTCCATGACGAAAGGGTATAAAACATGCAGCCAATGCCATTTTAATTATTCTTTCTTGCCATGCGGTGCCCGAAGCAGAAGCAGTTCGCAAGTGCCGGTCGGCCGACTCCTGAAACTTTCATTTTCGAGTTTCAGAACCGAAGTCTTCAAACTAAAGCTAAGTACCCCGTTGGGGAAACTTTTTCTTGCTCCTTACCCATGTCAGTAAAAGTTAATAATTGTATTACTTGTGGGAAGCAAATACCTCATAAGGATTTTCATTTGTACTGTATTTCTTGCCTAGGTCCTGATCACAACGTGCCTTGCTGTCGGTTTTGTGCTAAATTTAACCAACGCACTATTAAGTGTTGGTATATTTTTCTTCTAAGTACTTTGGTTCAAGATTTAACTATCCTCAAATGTCGTAGGTTAGCAATCTGACTACGGGAATTCAAAAAAAAACGTAAGAAAAAAGACCTAGACCATCAAGGTCCAAAACCGATGAAGCTTCTCCTAAGCTATTCGCCGGTACTCAGGTGCTTTCGCAGCCCCTGATGCCCACTACTTTTGAGTCGCAGGCCTCTACCGAGAGCCATTCGGAGTCCGGTATGCCACGAAATTCTGCAAGTATTAAACCCATGGATTGGATGGGTCCAGAGCCGCTGAGCAGGCACCGGCTTCTGAGGGTGCTTTCAGGCCTCAACATTTGTATGTTAAACCGACGCCATCATCAAAAACAAGGCCAAAACCTACTTCTATGTGTAAAAAACCAACACATGAGCCACGTGCTCAGGCCCCTATGCCTAAAAAACAAATGATCAAAATGGCTGCTAATTTAATTACCTTGATCATGGGTTCCCAATCTCCCCCCCCCCCCCCCAAGAGGTCTAGGCAAGGCACTGATTATGAATCTTCAGATCAGGTTTCCATTTCTTCTGATTCCTCTTCTGATCAGGAATTTTCTATCCCACCTTATGAGGACTCTGATGCAGAGGAATCCATCCCTTCTGCTTCTCCTCCTGAGGAATACTCTTTTGGAGAGACTTTGCGTACTTTAAGGGAACATTTTCAGTGAGAGAGTCAGGACTTCTCGGAATTCAAAAAGAGGCTTTAGGGATTTTCTTCTTCCTCAGCATAGGCCTTTGGCTATGCCTCCTGTATTAGACATTGTGGATGATGTTTTCTCAGAATCAAGCATGGCTCCTGATTCCCTGCCTCTGGCTCCTAGTAAGCCAGACAGATATTACAGGGTTCCTAACTCCCACGCATTTCTTTTCAGAAATCCTGCTGCTGACACTGAAACTATTTCTCAGGGTCCCAAGGGTGTTAAGGCTTCTACAGCCAAAATTCCTACCCCTTCAGATAGAGACTCCAGGGCGCTGGATAGATGGGGTAAGGTCTATATGTATGCAACCTTGGCAATCAGGGCTTTAAACTGCCAGTTTCATATGCTTAAATATCAATGGCATGTTATGGGCCTACTGAAACAGAAAGTGATGTTGATTGCTGATTGTGTGGAAAATAAGGAGTTACAGGATTTATTGCATTCAGCAGAACAGGTTGGAAAGCATATTTTGCAATGTGGTTTTGATTCCTTGGAGGCCTCTTGCAGGGTCGCCGTAACTGGATCTGTGATAAGAAGGCATGCTTGGCTCAAGGAGCAAAATCTGGCTGATCATATTAAAGCTAAATTGTTGGATGCTCCTTTACAGCAGGGCAATCTGTTTGGTAATAAGGCAGAAGAGGTTTTAAAAAAGATGGAAGACAAAGCTAAATCTATGCAAACTGTAAAAAATTTCTTGTAAATGCAGCCACCCAAGTTCAGTAGACACTGGCCTACTAAGAATTGGTCCTTTCCAGTGTCCAACCCAGACACTCCAAAGGCTCCAGGTTTCAGTCACAAGGATCTTGCAGATCAAAGCAATGGGGTGCCTCCACCTCCAAATCAGGAGGTAGCAAAGCACCACCCTACAGTAAACAGTCTCAATGACTTTCCTCTGCCGTCTCCAAGCACTTATCTTTTGGCAGCCCCTTTGGGGGGAAAACTAGCACTTTGTGCTCAAAATTGGCATCTGATTACCCAGGACAAGTGGGTCTTAAATATAGTATCCTAGGGATACAGATTTCATTTCCACATGTTACCAATCTGAAACGGATGGCCAGATCTGCCACCAAATCAGTGGGCAGAGGCCCAGAAACAAGTCATGTCCCTCATGGATATGGGGGCTATTCAACCAGTTCCATAAAAGGAAAAAGGACAAGGGTTTTATTCAAGACTTTTCCTGGTTCCCAGAAAAGACAAATCATGGCGTCCAATTCTGGACCTATCCATTCTAAATACCTTCCTGGACATTCCAAAATTCAAAATGCTGACTTTACAACAGCTCCTGCCTATGCTAGGCAAGAATGCCTGGTTGGTAACTCTAGATTTAAAAGAGGCATACCTGCATATCCCAATCAGGGAATCTTGCAGAAGATACCTCTGCTTCAAAGCAGGCTGTTTGCATTACCAGTTCTCTGCACCGCCCTTTGGCTTACCTACTGCGCCCAGGGTCTTCACAAAGTGCCTGGCACCAATAATTGCATTTTGCAGACAAAGAAACATTCAAATTTATCCATATCTGGCCGATTGTCTCATTCAGGCAGAGGACAAGGGCACTCTTCTTCAGCGTCTGGCTTTTGTAAAAAGGCTTCTAGCATGCCTAGGGTACACCATAAATGAAAAGAAATCACAGCTGGTACCCTCTCAAATAATTACATTCTTGGGTGCAAGCTTGAGTACAACTGCCCAGATGGCTTACCTCACGCCAGACAAACAAATTCAGTTGACAGCATATTTCAAACAAGTGGCAACAAAAGCCCAGCTATCTGCAAAACAAATTCTGTAGACTTTGGGGTTCATGACATCCTGCATTCTAGTAATTCCATATGCAAGATTGCATATGAGGAAACTTCAATGGTACCTAAAAAGCATATGGAGTCAGCATTGTCACAGCCTGGAAACAATGATTCCTCTCATTCCCTGCCTGCAACAGGAATTCCTTTGGTGGGCAGAGGCATGTCACCAAAGCAAGGGACTGTCATTCATTCTACCCCCGCCACCCAAACCCTAACTACAGATACATCAGACTATGCTTGAGGGGCCCACCTGGCAGCGAGATGCATTCATGGCAAATGGAGCCCAAATCAAATGCATCTACATATCAACCAGAAAGAAATACTAGCAGTACAGAATGCTCTAACAGCCTTCAAGGACTTCCTTCGTCCAGGACAACAACTGATAAAGACGAACAACACCACAATCATGTGATACATAAACAAGCAGGGGGGTACCCACTCCTACCCCCTTTGCAGACTAGCCATGGCCTTTTGGAACACAGGCTTGACTTACCAAATACATCTTCAAGCTCAATTCCTGCCAGGAAAGCAAAATACTCTGGCAGACAACCTAAGCAGAAATCTTATGGACCCACACGAATGGAAACTGGATCCACAAATCTTCAGCATGTTGGCACGAAAATGGGGGAGCCCAGACATAGATCTATTTGCCTCTCCCCAAAACCATCAGTTGGACAAATTCTGCACAAGAACTCATCACAAACGAGCATGGAAAGTGGATGCTCTATCCTTCAGCTGGAAAAAACTATCAGCCTGTGCCTTTCCCCCTCTGCCTCTACTCTCCAAGGTCTTACTAAAAGTCAGACAGGAAAAACCAAAAATGATTGATTGCTCCAGACTCGCCTCGCCAACACTGGTACCCGCTTCTAAGGAATATGTCACACCTTCTTCCGTGGTACTTGCCTCAAACACCTCATCTACTGTCTCAGCAGAACTATCAAATTCTGCATGCTCGGCTCCAAACTCTGAATATTGCAGCATGGCTAATCAATTAAATTCACCAATCACATCTCTCAGTAAACCTGTGATGGATGTTATTTTGGAGTCTAGAAGACCTAGTACTAGAAAAAATCTTATGCTGATAAGTGGAAGAGATTCTGTGTTTGGAACAAAGCACAAGGAATAGACACAGCAAAGCCCGATATTCCTCAGATTTTGCAATACTTAACTGAAATGCTTCACAAGGGCCTATCTTTTTCATCAATAAAAATCCATGCCTCTGCCATCTTGGCTCATTACAACACAGACCCTTCTCTCTTCTCTCATCCCCTGCTAAAGCAGTACCTCAGAGGGGCCAAAAATTTAAGGCCTCCCAGGAGAGCACCGACTCCTGCATGGGACCTCAATTTTGTGCTGGAAAAACTCACCCTACCTCCTTTTGAACCAGCTGCTACTGCGGATATAAAATTTCTTTCTTGGAAGACCGCCTTTCTTTTGGCAGTCACTTCAGCTTGAAGGGTTTCAGAACTACAGGCTCTCATGGCAGTGGAGCCTTTCATTATCTTTTACCTGGACAGAGTGGCCCTCAGGACCAATCCTTTTATGCCTAAGGTGGTATCCAGTGTGGCTCTTAACCAGACCATTCACCTGCCAACTTTCGTCCCAAATCCACAGAACAAGGGGGGAGTGGATTCTGCATTCATTGGATGTATACAGACAACTAAAATTCTACTTAAACAGGACAAAATCTCTAAGAAAGTCTGAGCAATTACTGATGGCATTTGCTGCAGGAACAGAGGGGAAGGCTATATTAAAGTAGACTATTTCAAAATGGATAAGCCATTGTATTCGTTTCTGCTACTTGCACCATGGTAAACCTGTGCCCAAGGGGATCAAATCACATTCCACCAGGGCTGCTTCAACTTCTGCAGCATTTCTCAGAGGGGTTCCTTCCAGAGACATTCTACAAGCTGCTTCTTCACAAAGCACTACAATTTACCTCTCTTTTCTAAATCCAGGGAAGGCTTTGCCACTGCAGTCCTGCAGGGCCGTATAGCTGCTCCTAATGCTGTTTAGTTCCATCCTCCCATCCATAGCTTTGGGATTCTACCCAAATGTAATGACTGCAACAGTGAAACATGAAAAACATAGTACAGTTGTGTACACTTACCATAAATGTAGATGTTCGAGTGTATTCACTGTTGCAGTCCGGGTTACCCACCCACCAGCCCCCTTTCTTCTCTATTATACCTATTTTTTCCTTCACTATGCTCAAAAGCCTTTGTGGTGTATTTGCTTTTAGTTGAAGGTAAAATTTTTGTGTTCTAAAGTACATGTATATATATATATATATATGTTTTTTGCTCCCCATTTGGGGGGCACCTGCCATGTGGGGCAAGAAAAACTGACTAAAATGGTGTCGGCTGCATGTTTTATACCCCTGACGACCTGACGTCATGGAAGTGGAGACAGCAACCGACGCAGGACCCAAGATTTTGTTATTCAGGCTGGATGAGGGCAACCTGCCAGCAGATTACCCAAATGTAATGACTGCAACAGTGAATACACTCGAACATCTACATTTATGGTAAGTGTACACAACTGTACTTTACTGTTGACCGAAAATACATTTGTCATGACATTGTTCATCAGATTTAATTTAAAACAACTTAAACATCAAGTTTTGCGGATTGCTGTTGTAAATAAAAGTTCATGTTTTGTGATCAGAACACTGCAACAACAATAAAACCTTAATACATAAAAAGCTTCCTACGTGCCTTGTGTGTATATGTGTATATACATATATATAAATATATATATATATATATATATATATATATATATATATATATATATATGTGTGTGTGTGTGTAATTTATGTATGCAAATATTTAAAACACTTTTTTTACGTGGAACGATTTACCACCCCATCTCACTTGATGTGGGGGCTGTGCTTCATATTCTTGAATCTGACATGTACCAGTGTCATGGTCGCACTTTGACCACAGTTTATTCAGTATGAATTGTTATAGTCTGCAAGCATCAGTTCAACTGTAGTGTGATTTGCTCAGTTTAGTAAGTGACTATTTTTGCAGAAAAATGTGTACTATTCTTACACCAGTAAATGGAAATCATACCCTACCTGTGTGTATATACATTGCACACACACACACACACACACAGACAGACTCTTATTTCCTCCTCCTTGTCGCCCTGCAGATTTTTTTCTTAATCTTACAGCTGCAAACAAATTTTGAATGTCAGAGAAGTATAGAATATGTTGTATTTATGCATGTTGTATTTCTTGCAGTCTTTGTGATTGCTTAATAGATTGATTGGAACTTAGTGGTATAGGGGCTGTGTATGTCTCCTAGCCCATGTGACTCAGCTGAGTGCACCAGTAGAATGTATGTATGGCATGGAAGTAAGACAGAAATGATCTTGTAAGTTTGCAGAAGAAGAAATACCAGATGTTCTTCGTGTTTCACTGTTGCAGTCATTACACTTGGGTTATCCTGCTGGCAGGCTACCCTCAGTCGGCCCGAATTCCAAAGTCTAGGTCCGGCGTCGGTTGCTGTCACCTCTTCCCTGACGTCAGTGTGCCAGGGGTATAAAAGATGCAGCCAACGCCATTTTCTTCAGTCTTTCTTGCCGCGTGGTGCCCGAAGCATAAGCAGTTCGCAAGGGCCGGTCGGCCGACTCCTGAGATTTTCGTGTTCGAATTTCAGATCCGAAGTCTTCATTAAAAGCTAAGTACCCCATTTGGGAAACTTTTTTCTTGCTCCAGACCGAGGTCAGAAAAAATTAATAATTGTATTTCTTGTGGGAAGCAAATAGCTCATAAGGACTTTAATTCTTACTGTATTCCTTGCCTAGGCCCTGACCACAACATTGCTAGTTGTCGGTTTTGTGCTAGATTTAACCAACGCACTATTACGCGTCGGTACGATTTTGCATTACACTATTTTGGCAGAAGATTTAATTGTACAATGTCGTCGGATAGCCATCGACTACCGGAATTCACAAGAAACGCAAAGAAAAAGAAAAGGACAGGCATCAGAGGTCCAAAACCGACGACAAGGCTTCTTCTAAGCCAGTTGCCGGTTCGCCGGTTCTCAGTGAGGCACGTTCGTAGCCCCTGATGCCCACTACTTTGGACCCGCAGGCCGCTACCGACTCCCACGTGGAGTCGACTAGGCCGCTGGAAGCTCAAGGTATTGGACCTTCGGAGACTATTCTCTCAGATGGGTCTGGAGCCGCTGAGCAGGCATTGGCTTTTGAGGGTGTTTTAAGACCTACTCAGTTGTACATTAAAATGACTTCAGCTTCAAAGGCAAAGACTAAAGCACCTTTAAAGACAAAGAAACAAGTACAATAGCCTCATGAGCAGGCCTCCATGCCCAAAAAACAGATGCTCAAAATGGCCGAAGACTTAATTACTTTGAACAGGGGTGCCCATCCCCCACCTGAGACAGAATATGAATCTTCAGATCAGCTTTCCATTTCATCTGAATCCTCTTCTGATCAGGAATACTCTCTTCCTCCCTGTGAGGATTCTGATGCAGAAGAATCTATCCCTTCAGCCTCTTTTCCTGAGGATTACTCTTTTGGGGAAACCGCAGAAGAATCTATCCCTTCAGCCTCTCCTCCTGAGGATTACTCTTTTGGGGAAACCTTGCATACCATGAGGGAGCATTCCCACTGGGAGAGCCAAGATTTTTCAGAATCTACGAAAAGGCTCAGAGACTTCCTTTTACTACCACAGCACAGGCCCCTAGCTATTCCGCCTGTGTTAGACATTGTAGATGTATTTTCAGAGTCCAGTCTGACCCCTGACTCCTTACCTCCAGCTCCTGTTAAGCCGGACAGGTACTACAGGGTTCCTGACTCTCATAAATTCCTTTTCAAAAACACTGCTGCTGACCCAGAAACTATCTCTCAGGGTCCCAAAGGGGTCAAGGCTTCCGCTGCAAAAACCCTACCCCCTCTGACAGAGATTCTAGGGCATTGGACAGATGAGGAAAAAAGATTTACACTTCTGCTACCTTGGCTATAAGGGCTTTAAATTGTCAGTTTCATATGCTCAAATATCAGCAATATATTATGCCACTGCTTAAACCGAAAATGTTGATAAATTCTGAATGTGCAGAAAACAAAGAAATGCAGGATTTATTGCATGCAGCTGAACAAGTTGGAAAGTATACTTTGCAATGTGGTTTTGATTCTTTCGAGGCCTCCTGCAGGGCCACTGTTACAGGTTCTGTCATCAGGAGGCATGCTTGGTTAAAGGAACAAAATCTGCCTGATCATATCAAAGCAAAATTATTAGATGCTCCATTATAGCATGATACCTTATTTGGTGTTAAAGCAGAAGAGGTGTTAAAGAAAATGGAGGACAAAGCTAAATCTATGCAAACAATTAAGGATTTCTTACAGGTACAGCCTCCAAGATTTAGCAGACACTGGCCTACAAAGAATTGGTCTTTTCCAGTGTCAAGACAGACCACAAAGGGGCAGATACAGACGCCCAAGAGGCAGATCCCAGCCCCAGGGTTCATACAGGTCTAAACAATGGGGTGCTTCTACCTCCAAAAGTGGAGAAGACAAATCACAGCCATACAGGAAACAGTCCCAATGACTTCCCCCTGCCTGCACCAAGCACTAATCTTCTGGCAGCACCTTTAGGAGGAAAACTAACACTTTTTTCTCAAAATTGGCACATAACCCAGGACATATGGGTCCTAGACATAGTGTCACAAGGCTACAAGTTTCACTTCCATACCCTGCCAAGGTCAAACGGTTGGCCAGACCTGCCAAAACATCAATGGGCAGAGGCACAAAAGCAAGTCTACTCCATCGTGGACATGAGGGCCATTCGACAAGTACCAGAGGAAGAGCAGGGACAAGGATTTTATTCAAGACTCTCCTTGGTACCAAGAAAGGACAAGACCTGGAGGCCAATACTGGACCTGTCTATTCTAAACACATATCTGGATATACCAAAATTCAAAATGTTGACTCTACAGCAACTTCTGCCCATGCTGGGCAAGAAGGCTTGGCTTGTAACTTTAGACCTAAAAGAGGCATACCTGCATGTCCCAATCAGACAAACATGCAGAAGTTACCTCAGATTCAAAGCTGGCTCAATGCACTACCAATTCTCTGCACTGCCCATTGTCTTATCTACTGCGCCCAGGGTCTTCACAAAGTGCCTGGCACCAATAATTGCATTCTGCAGACAGAGGAATACAAATATATCCCTACTTGGAAAACTGTCTCATTCAAGCAGAGAACAAGGACATTCTGCTACAGCATCTGGCATTTGTAAAGAGAATTCTAACAGGCCCAGGGTACACAGTCAACGAAAAGAAATCAAAACTAGCACCCTCTCAAGAGATAATATTCCTGGGTGCAAGCTTAAATACAACTGCCCAGATGGCTTATCTCACGCCAGACAAAAAAAGGCAACTGACTACCTATTTCACCCTGTTGGCAACAAAGGCCCAGTTATCTGCAAGAAAAATTCTGCAGGCTTTGGGCTTCATGGCCTCCTGCATTCTACTAATTCCATATGTGAGACTGCATATGAGGAAACTTCAATGGTACCTAAAAAGTGTTTGGACTCAACATTGCCACAGCCTGGAAACAATAATTACCCTCATTCCCTGCCTGCAACAGGAGTTTCGATGGTGGGCGAAGGCTTGTCACCAGAACAAGGGACAGCCATTCACTTTACTCCCAGCCAGGCAGACTTTAACAACGGATGCATCAGATTATGCCTGGGGGGCCCACATGGCAGGAAGATGTATTCAAGGCGCATGGTCCGCAAACCAAATGCATCTACATATCAATCAAAAAGAGATGCTAATTGTTCAAAATGCCCTGACAGCCTTCAAAGACCTACTTCATCCGGGACAACTACTGATAAAGACAGACAACACCACAGTCATGTGGTATATAAACAAGCAGGGAGGCACTCATTCTTACCCCCTTTGCAGACTAGCCATGACTTTGTGGGACACAGCATTGACTTACCAAGTACATCTGCAGGCACAATTCCTGCCAGGAAAGATAAATACTCTGGCAGACGAACTAAGCAGAAACCTCATGGATCCCCACGAGTGGAAATTGGATCCACAAGTCTTCAGCATGATAACAAGGAAATGGGGATGCCCAGATATAGATCTATTTGCTTCTCCTCACAACTACCAACTAAAAAGATTCTGCACAAGTACTTATTACAGACAAGCATGGAAAGTGGATGCCCTATCTTTCAGCTGGAAAAGCTTAGCAGTATATGCCTTTCCTCCACTGCCTCTCCTCCCCAAGGTACTCCTAAAAGTCAGACAAGAGTAGCCAAAGATGATACTGATTGCCCCAGACTGGCCCCACCGGTACTGGTATCCAATCCTAAGGAACTTGTCTCAATGCCCGGCTTGGACCTTGCCTCAAATATCTCATCTACTATCCCAAAAAAAAATTGGATCCTGCACAGCCAACTAAAGACCTTAAATCTGGCAGCATGGTGGATAAATGTAGTCATACAAAATGCGCATCTCACTAAAGCTGTGATGGATGTCATTTTGTAGGCCAGAAGGCCTAGTACCAGAAAAGCTTGCGCTGGAAAATGGAAGAGATTCTGTGGTTGGAACTAGGCACAAGGAATTGACACAGCTGTACCAAATATTCCTCAGAATTTGCAATACTTAACTGAGATGCTGGACAAAGGTCTATCCTTTTCATCAATTAAAATTCATGCCTCTGCCATTTCGGCCCATTACAATACTGAGCCACCAATCTTTTCTCATCCTTTAAGGCAGTACCTCAGAGGAGCCAAAAATTTAAGGCCTCCAAGGAGATCACCAGTACCTGCATGGGACCTCAATTATGTCTTGGAAAAACTCACCCTGCCTCCTTTTGAGCCAGCTGCTACAGCTGATATAAAGTTTTTATCTTGGAAAACAGCTCTGCTCCTAGCAATAACCTCTGCAAGACGAGTCTCAGAGCTGCAGGCACTCATGGCTGTGGAACCTTTTATCATTTTTTATCCACACAGGGTTTCTCTGAGGACAAACCCGACATTTATGCCTAAGGTAGTGTCCAGTGTGGCCCTTAACCAAACTATTCATCTGCCTACTTTTTATCCAAACCCACAGAATAAGGGGGAGAGAATTCTGCATTCTTTGGGCATACACAGACAGCAACGCTTCTACTTGAACAGAACCAAAGCTTTCAGAAAGACAGAGCAAGTACTAGTGGCTTATGCTGCAGGTTCACAAGGAAAGGCTATCTCAAAGCAGACTATTTCAAAGTGGATAGGCCACTGCATTTGTTTCTGCTATTCACAACATGGCAAGCCAGTGCCTAAGGGCATTAGGCCACATTCAGCCAGAGCAGCAGCCACTTCAGCAGCCTTCCTCAGGGGAGTACGAACCAAAGACATTTTAGAGGCTGCTACCTGGAGTTCAGTGCACACCTTTACAAAGCACTATCATTTACCACTCCACTCTAAATCCAGGGCAGGCTTTGCTAATGCAGTTCTGCAGGGCCTCATAGCTGCTCCTAACGCTATTTAGCTCCAGCCTCCCAAACTTAGCTTTGGGATTCAACCCAAGTGTAATGACTGCAACAACGAAACACAAAGAACATAGTACAGTTGTGTACACTTACCATAAATGTAGATGTTCGAGTTATCCTTGCTTGAACTTATCTGCACTTCTCTAATCTATACAACCTATATGGTGTATTTGCTTGTAGATGAAGGTATAATATATTTTGGTGCATGCATGTTTTATTGGCGTATTGTTAGCCTACCCTTTTGGGGACACCTGACATCTGGGGCAAGAAAAACTGAAGAAAATGGCGTCTGCTGCATCTTTTTGTACCCCTGCCGCACTGACGTCAGGGAAGAGGCGACAGCAACCGATGCCGGACCTAGACTTTGGAATTCAGGCCGACTGAGGGTAACCTGCCAGCAGGATAACCAAAGTGTAATGACTGCAACAGTGAATACACTCTAACATCTACATTTATGGTAAGTGTACACAACTGTACTTTCTTACTACCTAAGTGGGCTTTATCACAAACCAGCTGATGTAGTGATTACTTATTAATTAATCTAATGTTGTCAGTCTTCATTTATCCTTGGGCTTTGGGAATCTGTTCCAATCCTTGGAACCAGCTCCGCTGTTATACAGCTCGCGCCAGCTAAAAACTCTCGAGCTAAGACTCTACCCACAGTACCCCTCTCTGCATTACCCCAGATCTCATTTGCTGCAAGACGTGTCAGCCATTTACTTACAGCTAAGTAAAAATATCTTTATTTACTGATGTTCTTCGTGTTCCACTGTTACCCGTGGTAGTGGTGCTGCGGTAGCGTTGTCGTCTCACAGCAAGACGTTGTCGCGTTCGATTCTCAGCTAGAGCGTCTTCTGTGTGGAGGCATGCATGAATGGGCGTGCCTTCGTTGAAGGTTGTGCATCAGGACTGGTAACTCGACACGTAAAAATCCACTACCAAACATTAGCGGACCAGAGTTCTGCTGTGGCGACCCCTAACTGGGATAAGCCGAAAGACACAACAACTTCGTGTTTCACTGTTGCAGTCCTCACACTTGGGATTATCTGCCTGCAAGTAGCCCTCAGTTGGCCCAAATACCAGAGACTTAGTAATTCTGCGTCGGTTGCTGTCGCTTCTGGACTGATGTCAGGTCATCAGGGGTATAAAAACAGGCAGCCAACGCGATTTTATCAGTCTTTCTTGCCGAGGAGTCCAAAGCAGAAGCAGTTTGCACAAGCTCCGGTCAGCCGCTACCTGAGTTTTCATTTCCGAATTGAATCATCCTGAAGTCTTCTAAAGCTAAGTATCCTGTTGGGGATCCTTTTTTCTTGCTCTAACCGATGTCAAAAAAGGTTAACAATTGTCTCGCCTGTAGAAAGCAAATACCACACCGGGATTTCCATTCTTACCGCTTCACATGTTTAGGCCCAGACCACGACATTCCTTGCTGTCGATTTTGTGCATTGTTCAACGCCCGAACTATTCATTGTCGGGCCCTTATTTGTAGGTAAATACTTTCGTTCTCGATCTCCGTATTCCAAAAAGACATCAGTAAGCCATCAGTCTACCAGTCTTCTGAAAAAAACGCAAGGATAAAGACAGACTCAGACTGCACAGGTCCAAAACTGCTGACGATGCTTCTGTTAAGCTAGTTGCCAGTTCGCTGGTGCTCAGTGAGGTGCTTTCGCAGCCCCTAATGCCCGCTTTGATGGATTTGCAGGCTGCTACTGAGACCCGTTCAGAGTTCGGCATGGCGCGAGACTCTTCTTTGACTACGGAACCTGCAGATGTCTCTACCTTGGATGGGTCTGGAGCCACTGTGCAGGCACTGGTTTCTGAGGAAGTTCTTCGCATTACCAATATTCAACACAAACCAACAACTTCTTTCGCATCTTCAGTTCTTTCTAAAACTGCCAAGTTTCTAAGGCCGATATTACGAGCTACTCCTAAAAAAACGACTACCCCAGCTCAAGCGCCTGCTTCCTTGCCACAATCTCAAATGTTTAAAATGGCAGAAGACCTGATCATGCTGATTAGGGGAAGCTAGCCTTCCCCTGCTAAGAGAACAAGAGACCTGGCCCCCACAGCTTATACTGACTAAGTGTCCGATGACTGTGAGGTTTCTGAATATGAAGACATGCTTTTATCTGCGTATGAGGATTCAGGTGCAGAGGAATCCATTCCTACTCCTTCCCCTCCAGAGGATTTTTCTTTTGGTGAAACCCTACATACTTTGAGAGAGCATTTCCACTGGGAATGCAAAGATTATCCTCAGTTCAAAACGAGACTCTGGGAATTTTTTGATTTACCACAGCACAGACCCTTAGCTATCCCTCCTGTTCTGGATGTTGTGGATGATGTCTTTATGGAATCCAGTCTAACTCCTGATACTTTACCCCCTGCTCCAAGGAAACCAGACAGGTACTAGAGAGTCCCTGACTCTCTCAATTTTTTTTCAAAAATCCTACTGCTGACCCAGAGGTCATCCCCCAAGGGTTTAAAGGAATAAAAGCAACTACAGCTAAGAATCCCACCCCTTTGGACAGTGATTCCTGAGCTTTTGACAGATTGGGTAAAAAAGTCTACACCTCTGCAACTCTTGCCATTAGAGCATTGAATTGCCACTTCCACATGCTGAAATACCAGCAACATACTATGGAACTTCTTAAACAAAAATGATCTACCTTTCCTAACTGTGCAGAAAATAAAGAATTACAGGAGCTTATGCATTCTGCAAGCCAAGTAGGCAGGCATACCCTGCAATGTGGGTTTGACGCCTAGAAGCATCTTGCAGGGTAGCAGTCACAGGTTCTGTACTTAGAAGGCATGCTTGGCTTAAGGAGCAGACCTTGCCAGACCATATCAAATCAAAATTACTGGACGCTCCGTTGAACAAAGACAGTCTGTTTGGCACCAAAGTAGAAGAGGTTTTAAAAAAGATGGAAGAAAAGGATAAGTCTATGCAGACAGTCAAATATTTTTTTGTAAGTACAGCCTCCAAGATTCAGTAGGCATTGCCCCTTGAAACATTGGTCCTTTCCAGCCCCCTTAAGGCCATCTCAAACTAGACCTAGGGGAAATAGACCACCCAGGCTCTACAGTCTCAGGGTATGCAGAGATCCAAGCAATGGAGTACCACTTCCAAAACAGGGAGTGCTAAGCCACCCCCTTACGGAAAGAATTCACAATGACTTCTCAGTTCCACTCCTCACCTCTGCCCAATTGCTCATGCCCTAGGAGGAAAACTTGCCTACCATGCAAAAACCTGGACCGCCATCACCAACAACCAATGGGTCCCCAACATAGTATCCCAGGGGTACACATTTTACTTCCACACACTGCCCACCCCAAAAGGGTTCAAATACCTTCCTCCAAACCAGTGGGCAGAAGAACAAAACCAAGTTCAGTCCCTGCTCTCCGTAAGGGCAATTCAGCCTGTTCCTGCAGAGCAAATAGGCCAAGGTTTTTATTTCAGACTTTTCCTGGTACCCAGAAAAGAGGGCACCTGGTGCCCAATTTTAGATCTATCCTTTCTAAACACCTTCCTGGTGGTACCAAAATTCAAAATGCTCACCCTACAGCATCTTCTGCCTATGCTGTCCAAAGATGCCTGGTTAGCCACCCTCAACCTGAAAAAAGCCTATCTGCATATCCCTATCAGGGACTCATGCAGGAAATATCTACGGTTCAGGGCAGGATCTGTGCATTATCAGTTCTCTCCACTTCCCTTTAGCTTATCCACTGCTCCCAGAGACTTCACAAAGTGTCTGGCTCCAGCCATTGCCTATTGCAGACAGAGAAAGATTCAAATATATCCTTACTTGTACGACTGGCTTATTCAGGCAGTCAGTCAGGAAAAGCTGCTGCAGCACCTGACATTTGTAAAGGACCATCTAACCTCCCTGGGGTACACGATCGACGAAAAAAAAATCAAAACTAGTAACCACTCAAAAGATTGTATTCCTGGGAGCAAGCTTGGACACAGCATTCCAGATGGCATTCCTTACTCCAGAAATACAAGCCTATCTGACAAGCTACTTCACTCAAATGGCCAACAGAACCCAGCTATCCGCAAGGAAAATCCTGCAGGCTGTAGGGTTCATGGCCTCCTGCATTCTACTAATTCCATATGCCAGACTGCATATGAGGAAATTTCAGTGGTACTTAAAAAGTCTTTGGTGCCAGCATTCTCAGGACCTGGAAACTATCATACCTTGTCTCAGGACAGAGTTTCTTTGGTGGGCAGCAGCATGCAACCACAACAAGGGACTTCCTTTTACACAACCCCACGCCACCCAAACCCTAACCACAGACTCATCAGACTATGCCTGGGGGGCACATCTGGACGGCAGGTGCATTCAGGGCCACTAGAGCCCAAATCAAATTTATCTGCACATCAACCAAAAATAGGTACTAGCTGTTCAGCACACTTTGACAGCTTAGAGATCCCTACTGTCACCAGGGCCCCTCCTAATAAAAACCGACAACACCACAATGATGTGGTACATCAACAAGCAGTGGGGAGCCCACTCTTACCCACTCTGCAGGCTAGCCATGACCCTGTGGAACATGGCCTTGGCTATGCATATTCACCTGCAAGCTCAATTCCTGCCAGGCAAACAAAACTCTCTATCATAGGTTCATAGATTAGTACTAAGCTAACTGCTCTTGCGAGCCATTTTAAGCCTAGCCAATTATCCCTTGTGAGACTCGAACCCTGCACCTTGTGTTTGTAAGGCAAACACCTTAACCATTAGGCCACCCTCCCAATACAACTTAAGCAGGAATCTCCTAGACCCTCACGAATGGCAATTAGACCTCAGCACCTTCAGTCTTCTAACCCAGAAATGGGGTATCCCAATGGTGGACCCATTTGCCTCACCATACAATCACCAGCTCAGCAAATTCTGCACCAGGGTACCTCACAGCAAAGCTTGGAAAGTGGATGCCCTATCCTTCCAGTGGGTAAGCCTCTCAATCTATGCATTTCCCCCTCTGCTTCTTCTTACAAGAATACTAGTCAAGATAAGACAGGAAAGACCAAGGGCAATCCTGATTGCCCCAGACTGGCCACGCCAACACTGGTACCCACTACTGCACAGTCTGTCACCGGTGCCACCTTGGCAATTACCCCAGATCCCAACCCTCCTCACTCAGCAGGAGGGACAGATCTTGCATCCGCAACTGCAAACCCTGAACCTTGCAGCCTGGCTTATTCCTTGAATTCTCCTCCAGTGTTCAGCCTAAGAAAGCAGGTGCTGTATGTCATTCATGAAGCCAAAAGACCCAGTACAAGGAAATACTATGCTGATAAGTGGAAAAGGGTTTGTTCTTGGATTCACTCTAAAGGAGCGGACACAGCACAGCCCTCCTTACTTCTCATCCTGGATCATCTAGCAGACCTACTCCACAGAGGCCTGTCCTTCTCTTCCATTAAGATCCATGCCTCTGCCATCTCTGCTCATTACAGCACTGAGCCACCTGTCTTCTCTCACCCCCACATCAAACCGTTCCTGAGAGGGGTTAACAATTTAAGGCTACCAAGAAGAGCCCCCACCCCTGCTTGGGACCTTAAATTTGTGCTGGAAAAAATCAAGCTATACCCCCCTTTGAGCCTGTAGCGTCAGCAGCGTTGAAATTCCTCTCGGAAAACAGCCTTGCTTCTGGCCATCACTTCAGCTAGAAGAGTGTTTGAGCTACGAGCACTTATGGCTGTGGAACCCTTCATTATTTTCCATAGTGACAGGGTCTCCCTCAGGACTAACCCTACTTTTATGCCTTAAGTGGTGTCCAGTGTGGCTCTCAACTAACCTATCCATTTGCCCACCTTTTTCCCTAATCCTCAAAGTAAGGGGGAAAGGATCCTGCACTCTTTAGATGTGCACAGACAGCTCAGATTCTACCTTGATAGGACTAAGCCCTACAGTTACTAGTCAGCTTTACACCAGGGGCAGAGGGCAAGGCCATATCAAAACAAACAGTCTCAAAATGGATAGCACACTGTATCCATTTCTGTTACAAACACCATGGGAAACCATGCCCTCAAGGGGTCAGAACACAATCCACTAGGGCAACTTCAACCTCTACAGCATTCCTCAGGGACATTCTGGAAGCTGCTACTTGAAGTTCTGTTCACGCCTTCACTAAGCATTACCACCTACCTATCTTTTTGAAATCCAGGGCGGGTTTTGCAACAGCAGCCCTAACTCTTCTTGACTGCCTCCACCCATTCTTCAGCTTTGGGAATCAACCCAAGTGTGATGACTGCAGCAGTGAAACACAAAGAACATAGTACAGTTGTGTACACTTACCATAAATGTAGATGTTCGAATATATTCACTGTTGCAGTCCTGGTTTCCCACCCTCCGGCCCCCTTGTCTCACTCTCTCACCTCCTCTGTTTCTCTAACTCACCGCTTACAGGGCCATTGGTATTTACTTTTTACTGGTGGTGTTTTTTCCACCATAACTTAGCTCCCTGTTTGGGGGCTCCTGACATTTGGGGCAAGAAAAACTGATGTAATGTCATTGTCTGCCTGATGTTCTTCATCTCACATTGCTGCAGTCCTTACACTTGGGTAGTCCGCTGTCCTCGGTCGGCCCGAATATCAAAGTATAAGGCTGACGTCGGTCAAGGCGCATTTGACTGACATCAGGACGTCAAGGTACAAATGCGCATGACCGACGTCATATCCTCAGTCTTTTTTGCCGCATGGTCCGATGCAGAAGCAGCATTGCAAGTGCCAGTTGGCGTTCTGAGATTTTTCGATTTCGAAGTTTCAGACCGAGTTCAAAGTTGGCTAAGTACCCCGTTGGGGAATATTGTAGTTTTTTCTTGCCTCAGTGATTTACCGGATGTCAGAAAAAGTCAATAATTGCATTTCTTGTGGGAAACAGATACCGCATAGAGATTATCATACTTTGTGTATTCCTTGCTTAGGGCCTGAGCACGACGTTGTTGGCTGTCGCTCTTGTGCTAGATTCAATAAACGCACTATAAAGAGAAGGTTGGATTGTGCCAGGTTAGTCTTTGGGAAGCGGTGCAATTATAAAATGCCGTCGGATGCTCCGACGCCCGCTTCTTCGAAGAAGCGCAAGGACAAAGCAGCTAAGCCTAGGCTAGAAGAACCGTCTGTCCCGGACGCCGGTTCTTTAGAGGTGTCGGTGGAGCCGGTGCCTCCACCGGAGGTTTCTTTGGGTTCTCAGGGAGAGACTTTATTATTGCAAGATGTGGCCTCTCAGGAGGCAGGTCAGGCTGAAGGGGCTTCTCAGGTTACTATACTCCCCTCCCTTCCTAGGGTGGCTAGGCCCTCTCCTTCTGTTTCCAAGGCTTCTCCCAGAGGCAGGCCAGGTTCAGCTTCAGTTGGTGTCACCCCTAGTTCTTCTGGAACTGTGCCCAAGAAGCATATGCTTAAAATGGCAGAAGATTTAATTTCTTTGATTAGGGGTTCTTTGCCCCCTCCTGATAAGAGACCTAGGGTGGAGCCTGAGCCTGGGAGTTTTGAGCAGGCTTCAGATGTTTCAGAGTCTTCGGCTGAAGACTTGCAGGAGTATTCTCCTTATTCTGATTCTGATGTGGATGATTCTACTCCTTCTGCTTCTCCTCCTGAGGATTTTTCTTTTTCAGAAACTCTTCATTCCATGAGGGAGCATTTTAAGTGGGAAGGTCAGGACTTCTCTGATTCCAGGAAAAGGCTTAGAGAATTTTTGTTTTTGCCCCAGCATAGGCCTTTGGCTATACCTCCTGTTTTAGATGTGGTGGAAGATGTTTTTGCGGAGGCTTCTCTTAATCCTGATTCTTTGCCTCCTGCTCCTGTTAAACCGGATAGATATTACAGGGTGCCTGAAGCTCATAAGTATCTTTTTAAGAGTCCTAGGGCAGACCCAGAAACTGTTAGTCAGGGGCCTAAAGGTGTTAAGGCTTCTGTTGTCAAGAATCCGGTTCCCTCAGACAAAGAGGCCAAGGCTTTGGATAGATGGGGAAAGAAAGTTTATACTTCTTCCACTCTAGCTGTGAGAGCTTTGAATTGCCAGTTTCACATGTTAAAATACCAAAACTATCTCCTTTCACAATTGAAGTCTAAGGTTGATGCTCTGGCGGAAGGTATTGATTGTAAAGAGTTGCAAGATTTAGTACATGTTTCTGAACATGTGGGTAAGCATTCTTTGCAATGTGGTTTTGATGCTGTACAGGCCTCGTCTAGGGTGGCTGCCACTGGGTCAGTTCTTCGCAGGCACGCCTGGCTGAGGGATCAGAATTTATCTGACCATGTTAAATCACGGATTTTAGATGCTCCTTTACAATCTGATGTGCTGTTTGGTTCTCCTGTTGAGACAGTCTTGAAGAAAATGGAGGACAAGGCTAAGTCTATGCAGACTGTTAAAGATTTTTTGCAGGTTCAGCCTCCAAAGTTTAGTAGAAATTGGCCTACTAAGGGGTGGATGTATCCTTCTTATGATTCCCAGTCTAGGGGTAGGTCTAGACGTGGCAGGGGCAGAGCTCAGGGCTCTTTCAGGCCTAGAACAGGGAGTTCTCCTGCACAGTCTTCAGGTGAGGGCAGGGGTCAGTCCTTTCATAAACAGACCCAATGACCTACCTTTTCAGCTGCCAGAGCCTTCTCGTCTGGCAGCACCTTTGGGAGGAAGGTTGGCACTTTTCAAAGAAAATTGGAGTTTAATTACCCAAGACAGATGGGTATTGGATATCATACACCACGGTTACCGGTTTTATTTCCATACCTTGCCTCCTTTCAAAGGCATGCCAGACGTTCCTCCTCCACAAAGAATAGAGGCTCACAAGCAAATTTCTCTGTTACTCCAAATAGGGGCCATTCAGCGGTCCCTATGCCAGAAGTGGGCCTAGGATTTTATTCTCGCCTGTTCCTAGTACCAAAGAAAGGGAACACGTGGAGACCAATTTTGGACTTATCTATCCTCAACACTTATCTGGACATTCCCAAGTTCAAAATGTTGACGTTACAGCAGCTTTTACCTCTGCTGGGCAAAGATCATTGGATGGTAACTTTAGATCTCAAGGAGGCTTATCTTCATGTTCCTATCAGACTCAGTTGCAGGAAGTATTTGCGTTTTCGAGCTGGGACTTCTCATTATCAGTTCTCTGCATTGCCCTTTGGCTTATCTACTGCGCCCAGAGTGTTCACGAAGGTTCTGGCTCCAGTGATAGCTTTCCTCAGGTTAAAAGGAATACAGATTTATCCATATTTGGACGATTGCCTGATTCTGGCTCAAGAAAGGGACAAGCTTCTTCATCATTTGGGTTATGTGATAGCAGTGCTAAGATGCCTAGGGTATTCTGTGAACGAAATAAAGTCCAGTCTAGTACCCTCTCAAGACATGTGCTTTCTGGGTGTGAGACTGAATACAGCATCCCAGATGGCCTTTTTTGACCCCGGACAAACAAAAGAACCTTTCCCTTTACTTTCATCAGTTGTCTCATCAGTCCGGGCTGACTGCAAGGACAGTCCTTCAAGCCTTAGGGTTCATGGCATCTTGTATTCTGGTGCTTCCCAATGCCAAACTGCATATGAGGAAGCTACAATGGTATCTCAAAAATGTATGGACACAGCACTGCCAGGATTTGGACACTGTCATTCAAATAATACCTTGCATTCAAAAGGAATTTTTGTGGTGGGCTCAGGAATGTCACCTAAACAAGGGACTCTCTGTGACCCGGCCAGAGGCGAGTCAGATTCTAACGACAGATGCCTCAGACAAAGCTTGGGGAGCTCATCTGAATGGAAAGTGGATACAAGACAAGTGGCCTGCCAGACTACAACATCTACATATCAACTTGAAAGAGATGTTAGCAGTCCAGTTTGCATTAATAGCCTTCAAGGATTTACTTCTTCCAGGGCAGGTGTTGATTCTAACAGACAACACAACTGTCATGTGGTACATCAACAAGCAAGGCGGAACACATTCTTATCCTCTATGCAGGCAGGCAATGATTTTGTGGGAGATTGCTCTCAGTTTACAGCTAAATCTTCAGGCAAGGTTTCTGCCGGGAGCACAGAACTCCTTAGCAGATGTGTTGAGCAGACAAATTATGGATCCCCACGAGTGGAAATTGGATCCTCATGTATTTCAGAAATTGACAGTGTCATGGGGAACTCCAGACATAGATCTGTTCGCTTCCCCTCTAAACCACCAGCTGCCAAAGTTTTGCACAAAAAGGTTTCATCCCACAGCTTGGAAAGTGGATGCTCTTTCTTTCAATTGGAGCAATCTTCATGTGTATGCCTTTCCGCCTCTGCCTCTCCTCCCAAAGGTACTACTAAAGGCCAGACAAGACAAGCCAAGGATGATTTTGATAGCTCCAGATTGGCCTCGACAGCATTGGTACCCATTACTGAGGAGCCTGGTACGGAAGCCTCCATGGCCTTTGCCTTCAATTCCACACCTGTTGTCTCAGGAGGACAGTCATTTGCTCAACGTCAAGCTTCACTCTCTGCACCTAACAGCCTGGCATATTCTGTTTTGAACCATTGTGGGCCTCCACTTCCACAACAAGTTTTGAATGTTATTTTGGAAGCCAGAAGGCCTAGTACAAGGAAAGTGTACGCAGACAAATGGAAGAGATTTTTATTTTGGAGTGTAGCAAAGGATTTTGATGTTTCTGGGCCTAATTTAAGTGTGGCTCTTCAATATCTTACTGAGTTACTGGACAAAGGTTTGTCCTTCTCTTCTATTAAAGTTCATGCTGCAGCAATTTCGGCTCATTATGATTGTGACCCACCATTGTTTTCTCATCCTTTGTTCAAGCAATTTCTTAGAGGGGCAAAGAATATAAGACCCCCACGAAGAGCTCCTACTCCTGCTTGGGATCTCAATTTTGTGTTGGAGAAACTCACTCTACAACCTTTTGAGCCTGCAGCTACTGCTGAATTAAAGTTTTATCATGGAAGACTGCTTTTTGTTGGCTATTACCTCTGCAAGAAGGGTTTCTGAGTTGCAGGCCCTTATGGCAGTTGAGCCTTTCTTAATTTTCCATAAGGATAGGGTATCTTTACGTACTAATCCTTCCTTTATGCCTAAAGTGGTTTCTAGTGTGGCTTTAAACCAAACTATTCATTTGCCTACCTTTTATGCAAATCCCCAAAATAAAGGGGAAAAGATTTTGCACACTTTAGATGTACACAGGCAGTTGCGTTATTATTTGGACAGAACTAAAGGGTTCAGGCAGTCTCAGCAGTTATTTGTTTCTTTTGCTTTGAGTTCTCAGGGCAAGCCTGTGTCAAAACAATCTATTTCTAAGTGGATTGGGTTTTGCATTGCTTTCTGTTATTCCCATCATGGCAAGGAAGTTCCAGCTGGGATTAGGCCTCATTCCACTAGGGCTACTGCCACTTCAACAGCCTTTTTGAGAGGGGTGGCAACTAAGGATATTTTGGAGGCAGCTACTTGGAGTTCAGTGCATACTTTTGCCAGGCATTATCACCTACCACTTTACTCTAAATCCAGAGCTGGTTTTGCCACTGCTGTTTTGCAGGGCATTTTAGCAGCTCCTGCTTCCTTATGATTTGGCCATCCTCCCTTTCCTCTGCTTTGGGATTCTACCCAAGTGTAAGGACTGCAGCAATGTGAGATGAAGAACATAGTACAGTTTTGTACCTACCATAAATGTAGATGTTCGAAGATCCACATTGCTGCAGTCCAATTTACCCTCCCTCCTTCCCCTCTGTTGTTAGAGGCGGTTGTGTGGGTTGGGTGGTCAATTGGGTGTATATTGTCTATTGTATATATTGTACATATTTTTAGTGCTAGGATGGTTGGTTGTTGGTTTGCTGTCTTTTGGTTTTTGACCTTTATTTTTAGGGTCTGCTGACATCTGGGGCAAGAAAAGACTGAGGATATGACGTCGGTCATGCACATTTGTACCTTGACGTCCTGATGTCAGTCAAATGCGCCTTGACCGACGTCAGCCTTATACTTTGATATTCGGGCCGACCGAGGACAGCGGACTACCCAGGTGTAAGGACTGCAGCAATGTGGATCTTCGAACATCTACATTTATGGTAGGTACAAAACTGTACTTTTTTATACCCCTGACGTTAGTCCAGAAGCGACAACAGCCGACACAGAAATACTAAGTCTCTGGTATTCAGGCCGACTGAGGGCTACCTGCAGGCAGATAACCCCAAGTGTGATGACTGCAACAGTGAATACACTCGAACATCTATATTTATGGTAAGTGTATACAACTGTACTGTACTTTCTCTTTTTTATATTGTGTGTGTGTGTGTGTGTGTGTGTGTGTATATATATATATATATATATTTTTTTTTTCCTTCTATTTTCCTTGTCTCTACCCTTTTTTCTGGTCAAGTGAGTGTTTCCTTTCAGTACGTTATGGTATTCTGTCCCTATCACCGTTGGTAGTACCCCTCCCTCTATTTTTACTTCTCTACCTCTTTACCATAGTTGGTAATCCCTTTCATTTTTACCAATCTTTTGGTAACTCTCTCTACCATTGTTGGTAGTTTTCCTTCTGTCTCTTTTGCGTGTGTGTGTTTGTGTGTGTGTTCCCGCCTGTTGACTCCTTTTTCTTCTGTTTGTCAACATGGCTGAAAAAGCAACAGGCGCTATGGGTTTTAAGCAGTGCTGAGATTGTTGATGGAAGGTGCCCAATTCTAATGGGCACTCTTCCTGTGTATATTCTTTGCACCCAGCTCATCTGGATCAGGAATGTGCTGTCTGCCAGGCCATGGTTGAATGAAAAAATAAATTAATATTGAAAGGGCTAATCAAGTCTTCCTCTGAAGAAGCCGTATCCAAGGCTGATACGTCTCCCTCTAAAATAGACTTTAGTATGAAGAAAAGTCACTCTGTGCCAACTTCTCCTTCAGCATTGGTGGCAAAAAAGAATAAGCCTTCCATTCCCTTTACTTCTATGGAACTGAAGGCTAAGGTTCCAAGACTTTCGGAACAGATGACACCCTCGGCATGGCCTACTGCTATGGCACCACAGACCTTAGTGCTGATTTTGTCAGTACAACTTATTCAGTTCCTCTGTTGGTGCTGACTTCTCCTGCTGCACCACAGCAGACATTGAAACCTCCATTAGTACCGAAATCAGGATTAATATTTATAACCAGGACAAGGTATTCACCTTCTATTGACCCCTTTGTGGGGCAGCTTCCCAGTCCTTTCCTAGAAAGGCCAGGATCCCCTTCTGGGTTACCTGTCCGTTCCTCCAGGAGTCTTAATGAAGTAGGGCCTTTCTGTCTCATCCCAGACTCCTCTCCCCTCTGGAGTTTGGGGTGTTTTCTCCCAGGACTCCACCAAATCTTCCTCCTCTAACCTCCTTGGACGGCTTAGAGCTTCCCACTCCGATCCCTCCAGTTTCATCTGCTTTGGTGCCAACAGCCTCCCCCCCCTTCAGTTCCAGGATCTGTTCTGACATCTTTGGTTCCTTTGGAACCGGTGGACTCCCGGGGCTGTAGCTTCACTGTTGGGTCTGAGGGTTTTGGATCGGCTCCAGCTTTTTATTCAGAGTCGTCCTTAACTCGGGGAACCTCTGCAGCTGTGGGCTGTTCATCGGCTCCTGCTTTGGAGGTGGAGATCTCGGAGCAGAGTGTGAGGTTCCAAGGTTGTCCTCCTTGGTTCTGGGCTTCCATCCTTCTTTGGGGGGGGGCTGCCTTTCAGGTGATGGAGAGGGCATTGACCTCTGCAGGCTTTCAGCTGGCCCCTTCTTTGTCAGAGTTTCATTCACAGACTCCTTGCTCAGAGCTGCCACCATCCTCCAAAGCTGCAAGTTACCCCTTTGCAGAGCCCCTCTTCTTCCAAGTCCTCCTCAGAGATCCCCTGTGAGGATCCACCCCAGAAGACAATGTGCAAGAAGAAGCACTTAGATTCCCTGGAGGAATCTGTCAACAAAGACTCAGACTTCGATGATGGGTAGGGTTCCCCCCAGTCACCCCTGGAAGACATCTCTTTTGGAGACATTTTAGAGATCCTCAGAGTGGTAACTGGCAGTCCAAAGACCTGACCTTTGAGGAATCTGTGTACATGCAAGCTTTTGTTGCTCACCCATCTACTTCTTGGGTGACCCCTCCCGCTGATGATCTTATTAAATTGATTGCGCAGCGGGTGTGAAAGGCCACTGATTCCACAGAGCCGATTTCCTAGAGACTAGACAAAATACTGGCAGCTTCAGCAGACCATCAGCACTAGGCTAAGGGTTTAGCAGTAGATGATGTGGTGGTGGGGCAGAGGGGGGGGGGCACTAATGGAAGATACCTACCTCGTGGCAGAGGTGGCCCAGAAAATCAGGGTTCCAGAGATTAATTCTCTGGGCAAACCTACCAGCGTTTCTGAAAGAAGGCCCAATTGCTTACCTCAGGAAGCAGTCAGGGGAACATTTTCACCGCACTTGACAGCCTGGTGACAAAAAACTATACAGATGCTTGAGTGCAAAAGATCATTGCTAGAGGTTAACGTATCCCCTTCACTGTTTTTCTGAGAACAAAATGAAGACTCCCTGATGTTCCACCCAATGAGAGGGACCAAGCGGCCTTAGAGATTCAAAAGCTGTTAGAAAAGAGTCATCCAAGAAGTCCCACCAGACCAGATAGGATCCTGATTTTACTCCGTATTCCTTTTGGTGCCAAAAAAAACAAGGGACTTGAGACAAATTTTAGATCTCAGCCTTCTGAACAAGTTTGTTCAGCAAGCAAAATTCCAGATGGTCACAGTTCAGTCTCTACGTCCCTTTCTAGAGGAAAACTATTGGATGTGCTATATAGACCTATAAGAAGCATGTTACCACATAAAAATGGACAAATGCTCAACAAGGTTTCTCCACTTTCAGCTAGGAGCTAGTCATTTTCAATTCAGATTGCTGCCCTTTGGTCTTACCACAGCCTCCAGGGTGTTCACCAGGTGCATGACAGCAGTCGCAGCTTATTTGAGACTGTACGGATTCCTGGTGTTTCCTTACCTAAACGACTGGCTTACCACTTCTCCCACCAGGCATCTACTACTTCAAGCAACAGACTTCATCCTGCATCTGTTCGCTCATCTGGGCATTACAGTGAATCAAGAAAAATCTCTACTTCAAGCAACAGACTTCATTCTGCATCTGTTCGCTCATCTGGGCATTACAGTGAATCAAGAAAAATCTCAACTAAGTCCCACTCAAGATCTAGAGTTTATAGGAGCTCATCTGAATACCATCTGTTGTGTAGCTTCCCTTTCTCTTCACAGGCTACAGAGGATACAATCCCAAGAACAAGCCATTCTGTCCACGGACAAGGCTCCTGTACTTCTAATTCTCCAAGGTTTAGGAGGACCCATGGCAATGACTATTAGTTTGGTTCCACTACCGAGATTTCACATGCGGCTGCTACAGTGGCTTCTAGCATTCCAATGCTCCATCCTAACCCATCCAGTGATGTACCTGATACTTATCACCAGTCACTGCAAGAAGGACTTAACCTGGTGGATGGAGTCCGAGGAGATTTTGGACCGTCCCTTTGTTCCCCGTCAGCCCAAGGCCATAGTGACCACAGATGCCTCCCAGATGGGGTGGGGGGAGAACAGTCCAAGGCACTTGCTCTCTGATAGAGGCCAATCTGCACATCAATGTCCTGGAATTGAGAGCAGTGCTGTTAGCATTGCAAGCCTTTCAGTCTGTACTCCCTCTATGAGCAATTACAGTTCAGTCAGACAGCATGTTGGTGGTCTGGTACATCAACAAGCAGGGGTGGAACCATATCTTCTCTTCTGTGTTTGGAAGCCCTCAGAGTGTAGCAATGGGTGATATCATCCAACTGCTTTCTAATAGCAATACACATCCTAGGGAACTCAAATCTGATAGGGTACAAACTGCGCAGATGCATTCTCCTGCCTCATGAGTGGTCTCAATCCCAGAGTGACAAAGGAGATCCTTCATCACTGTAGCCAGCCTTGCTGTGACCTCTTTGCATCACCTCTGAACAACAAATGCAGCAGATACTTTGCCCTTATCCCCCCTCAGGAGGAGTCCTCGAGAGATGCTCTCCTTCTCGATTGGCCCTCTGGTCTACTGTGTGCCTTTTCCCCTTCCCTCTCATTCCCCTCTTTTTAAAGAAAGCCAGCAGGTTGAGAAGCAAAGTGATCCTCATTGCATCCTTCTGACCTCGACAAGTCTGATTCCCCTTCCGATGGCCTCATCTAATTCACCGTCCATAGATTCTGGACCCAGTTCCAGACCTGCTGTCTCACCCGCAGGGACTGTTGCACTCTAACCTACAAAACATTAAGCTTACAGCTTGGTTCCCCCAATTCCGTTAGTTGCCAGGCAGAATAATTTACTTCCCCAGTTCAAAAAATTCTACTGGCTTCCCATAGACCATCCACCAAGAAACTCTACCTTAGCAAGTGGAAGAAATTTTGAATTTGGGTGTACGATAATGATCTCAACCCCTTCTCTACAATGGTTGAGAAAGTTTTGGAATTTTAGCCATACTTTTTGATCAAGGAGCTTCTGCTTCCACAATTAAGGTCCAGTTAGTTGCCATTTCTAATTTCCACAGTGGCTTCGAGGACCATTCACTAATTTCCCATTGGTTATGTAAAGTGTTCGTTAAATGTGTTTTGAGATTAAAACCTTTGTTTAAAAACCCTCTAGCTCATTGGGATCCGAATTTGGTTTTGCAGTCTTTGGTGCACCCCCCCCCCCCCCCCCCCCGGTTTGAACCAGCAGCGACTTACTACTTAAAGTTTCTCTCATGGAAAACTTTTTTTCTGATAGCCATTACTTCTGCCAGAAGAATTTCTGAGTTTCAGGCATTATGTTCAAAACCCCCATATTTCCTTTTTCATAAGGATAGAAGTTCACTAAGAACCAAGCCATCCTTTCTTCCTAATGTGGTCTCAGAATCCAGTATTAATCAGACTATTAATTTGCCAGTTTTCTTTCCCAATTTCTTCAACAAATGTGATTATTGCTTACATTTTTCTGGACATTCACAGATAATTACGTTTTTACCTCAGGAGGATTAAAGGCTCTAGAAAATCAGACAAGTGTTTTGTATTCTTTTCTGGTCCAGTTTTGGGAAAATCCATTTCAAAAGTAACCATATCAAAATGGCTAAGAGACTGTATTATTTTCATATACAATAGTAAGAATTTCAAGATACCTGCTCCTGTGAGAACACATTCCACCAGATCAGTGTTCATGTCTGTTTTCCATTCTAAGGCTGCCATGGATGAAATATGCACAGCAGCGACATGGGTACTCCAAATATCTTGATCTCTCATTACAAATTGGATCTGGTCCCCAGGGGAAGAGCATCCTTTGGCTCTATGGTTCTCAGGAATATTCTTCCATAAGGCCACCCAGGACCTAAAGTAGCTGGGGACTCTGTCCTAAAGGGTCAAGGATAATGAAGACTGACAGCATCAGATTAGTTATGCACTTACCATAAAGTTCCATCTGTGTTGTCGATCTTCATTTATCCTTGACACCTCACCCTCCTTCATTGTCCTGTAGACTTCCTGGAAGATCATAGGTTCATACTAGGCTATCTGCTCTAGGGCATTTATAAGCCTAGCCAGAGTGTGTTTGGCTTTCGCCACCCATTTTAAATAAATTTTGCTATGCACTTTTTCGAGGTTAGTATACTGTGCCTCTGTCTACCAGTGACACAGAAGTGATACTTGGGGTAAACCTACGATCTCCCATCCACTCATCAAGATTCCTCTTGAAGAGAGTCAATGAGGGACTCTGCCTAACCTGGACTGGGATTTTATTCCAGAGTGAAGGGAGCCTCTGGGTTATGAATCTGTCCCTCCAGCATGTCCTATTTATTTCAGAGCTGAGGTTCAAGTTTCTCGAGCGCGTAGCTTGATGGGATTTGGATTTTCTGAGGTGCAGCATGTCCATTAATTCCGGGTTGGACAAGGCTTTATATGTCAGGCACAGATCGCCTCTGAGCAGGCGGTATGCCACTGTGTAGAGCTGGAGTTTCTTTAACCGGGCAGCATATGGCATCTGTTTGAGCCCTTTGATCCTCTTGGCGAGGTACTTTTGGGGTCTTTCCAGTTGCTGCAGGTGTCTGGTAAGGTACATCCCAAAAGGGGTATTGTACTCAATTATGGGCCTGATGAGGGATGAGTAAAGAGGCACGATGACCTCCCCTGATCTAGATGTGAATCCCTTCATGATTAGGTGGGCTATATAAAATGTTTTTCTAACCACTTTGGCCATGTGGTTGTCAAATGAGAGATTGCTATCAACTTGGGTCCCCAGGTCCCTAATTACTTCTTCTGTACTTAATGGATTACCACCTATGTGGTAATTTGTGGGCACTTTGTTTTTGCCAAAGGGGATGACTATACACTTTTTGGCATTTAGCTTGAGGCCATGGCTCTGGCACCAGTTGTCTGTTTCTATGAGGCCCTTTTGGAGGATGCTTGTGTCAGCTGGACAGTCTATTATGGTGCCCAGTTTGCAGTCATCTGTGAACTTGGTCAGCCATAGCCCTTTCGTTTTGGCCTGTACCTCCTAGAAATATATACCGAACAAAAGAGGTCCCAGGACTGAGCCTTGTGGGACGCCACTTGTAACTGGTTTGGAGTCTGACATGGCTCCAGCAATTCTAACCATGAGGGTTCTGTCCTTGAGCCAGTTTGCAACCCATCTAGTGACATGGGGGTTTATATTTAAGCTGGTGAGCTTATCTATAATGCCCGAGTGGGGTATTGTATTGAAGGCTTTTGCGAGGTCCAGGTAGGCTGTGTGGACCACCTTCCCCTTATCAATGGCCTTGGTGACTGTTTCAAAGAAATCGACCAGGTTTAAGAGGCAGGATCTGCCCTTCACAAAGCCGAACTGGGTAGGATCCAGTGTCTGTAGGTCCCCCAATATCTTTATCTATAGATCGGATATTTTTCCTGGTAAATTCATCAGGTTTGACCTTGGACATGGCTTCTTTCTTTTGTTGCAAATTCCTCTCTTTTTCTATGTAGCTGTAAACTCTACCTGAGGGTAATATAGAGGGTGTATTTTGGGTAGAGTCTTAGCTTGAGAGAGTTTGGCTGGTGTGAGCTGTATAATGGCCAAGCTGGTTCCGGGGATCGGAGCAGAGTCCCAAAGGTCAAGGATAAATGAAGATCGACAACACATGGAACATATTGGTAAGTACATAGCTTCTTTTTTCTTTTTAAGGAGGAGACCTATTTATTTCTGTGTACAGATCTATTTGTAAGTCTCTATACATCTGTGTCTATTGGTCTGTTTATCCGTATATATGTATATATGAATCCAGGTAGTATATCTCTTAGTTTGAACTGTTGTAAGCAAAACCAGGAAATTATGTCTGAAAAATGATATATACAAAAAATAATGTGGTGTATGGCTTTAGGATAGATGTGCTGAAGATATCTGGAAATAAGACTGCAAAACAGGAGCATATCAGTTACATGCAGATGAAGATTTGCTGGAAGGGAGGTAGCTGGCATTCATGAGGAAAAAACTTTCCAAGTACACATGTTGCACTTCTTATGATAAATAAGAATAATGCATCTGGTCATTTAAATCTGGTCTCAGCTGTAAGTTTAGCTAGCTTAGTTTTATGGTCTAATTTATTTTCTTTACCATTCCTGAAGCATAGGATATATGCTGACAGTGGCACTGAACAGTAGTAATTAAAAAGTGTGCAAATCTATTGAACAATTATAGTTATTTTTTTTAAGAAAATGATGATTAGGTTCCTGTAGATGACTCTAACTTCATGCAATCAATACAGTGAAACACAACAATAGAAGTATTTTACTATATTAACTCTGGCTGATGACAGTGGTTTGTTTGATAAATGTTGTTAATTCTCTTCTGAAATCTCCATCAGACTGAAGTCACTTTGGTACGAGATATAAACTCAAGGGAACACATGGATATGCTTTAACCCATATGGAAAAGAAAGAAAGAAGAAAAAAATGTCAATTAATCCCAAAACATATTTAAACCTAGCACATACAAGTAACTTTACAAAATTCATCTGCACACAAATAAAGGTCCCCAAGGTTTTTGGATATACTGTGTTAGGGACGTGCAATTTTAAAAATATTTTAAGACAAACAAATATAACAGGTACTTACTAGGTGCCGAATAACTTCGGAAGTGTAAGGAGCATACCAGTCAGTTAAGTTGTTTCAAGACTGGGATTTTTTTTGTTTTGTTTTTTTTTTTTTTTTTTTTTTTTTTTAAGATAGGAAGGCAGATGATAAGCCCATGGCAATTGAGGTAAATCTGGGGAGTGATAGCAGCTGCCTCAGATCCACCTTACCTTTCCGGAGTTGTCAGCTGAAAAGACACATTTTTTTTGCACAGAATAAATACATTATCGATTCTAAAGGCTGAAAAAAGGAAACCTGAACAGGATTCAACAAGGCAGCTCATGTTTCTGCACTGTCAGAAAATTTAGTGCTGTACGCGTTGTACTTAACCACAGCAATACAGGAGGGTAGGAGCAAGGAGTCCAGTAAATAGTAACAGATTGATTTGGTAGCTAATTTACAGGCTTCAGTAATACTGCAACTACTGATTTAGCAATTTGAGCTGAAACTCATCTGTGACATTCCAGTTAGTCTAATCTTATTTTTAATGCAGACAGAAAAATGCTGCTAGAAGTATTTCATTTTCTTTTCTGATGCATGATCCATCAACAAATATAATCAGGTCAGGATTCTGTAATGGAATGTCTTGTAGGTCTTGTCAAGGAGGAAACAAATGGTTAGTAATTAAGACAGTTGTGGGGTTTTTCCTCATTTGCCGTAGGAATAAGTGAAGCTGGATGCCAAGGTGGGCAAGCAATCTGCAAAGAAAGGTTATTAAGAAAAGTCATTCAGAAATGTATTGAATATTAGTTCATTCACAGTAACATATGAATGGGATGTGAAATTGCAACCAAAATGCTGCTGTCATGAGAACCAGCTTGATAGTTATGGTTATATCTCTGAGGCATGGGGGAAGGGCAGCCGCCACTGAATTTAACATTGTAGTATAGTAAAGCATGGTCAGACTCCTTTATTTTGCCTTTGGGCTAGCAGTCCTACAGTTACTTTAACAGTATCACACTGACCCTGTGTTCAAAGATGCAGAGGTCTGAGAAAGCCATCCTTAGTCCCCCCCCCCCCAAACCTGCCAAAACAGGATAAAGGGGATCCCCTTTTACTGGTTTGTTGTGCCTTTTAACCTCTTTTACTTGTTACAACAGTTATTAGCATCCTCTAACCCCCTTAATGCTGTCTCCTTTTTCTTTTTAAAGCCCTTCAGTGTACCAAGAGTAAAATACTACCACTGTTCCCCCACTTCTTTTTATTTCTTTAAAAAATGCTTTTTAATTGTATTAATTTATTCTTATCATAAGTTCCATAAATGAAAATACCCCACCAGAGTAATTCTTAGTAAGCTGGAACCAAGTAATTAAATACTTACAACTTTTGTTACCATAATTTAATACATAAAATTTGCAGGTGTTCCCTTTTTAGGGATTTGATCCTGCTTACTTATTTTTGTTTTCAGTTTCTCTCTCTCTCTCTGCATTCATACATTACACAAACAACAAAGACATCAGTCGCACACTAAAGCAGCACAAAGAAACTATAACAAGCAACTTGGTCATTCAACAAACAGTAACACCATATATGAAAAAAAAAAGCTTTTTACCAAAGCCATTTTTTCATCTGTAGCCTAATATGTTTGCACACCCTGAATAGTTAAGTATCCCATCTCTATTTCATAAAAAAGTGTGGAATTTACAGAACTTTTTTTTCTATCAACTTTAAAGCCCAAGTTAGCTAAGGTGGAAAGTATAAAAATAGTGTCTGACAGGCAGTCAAAGAATTAGAAGCTAAATGTAAAGGATCTACATACTGTGTTAGGGAAATTGTATTTTATCTGTCTTGTATTTCTCTAGAAAATAAAGTAGGAGAGACTACATAACTGTGGTAAGCGTGTTGAAGTATATTGCTACCCTCTGTAGATGAAAGTGAACAAGTACTGGCTGGCTGGATGAATGGGCATAGAGAAAGCTGAGGAAGTATTTGTAATCGAAAAGGTAGTGGTAGAAGGTGATATGGAGCCAAGAATGGTAGAAAAGTTGGGGACAATAGGGAAAGAAGGTATAACTATAGAATTTACAACTTTAAGGTCATGTAACAATCTAGAAGTGTCTTTACTTTTTTCTTTACAGATAAAATAGGGGTATTATATGGGCTCTTAGGTATTGTGATTCTTGCATCAGTAAAGCTGAAATGAACAATTTTATTCCAGACTCAACTACAGCAGAGAGGGGATACTGAGGTACGCCTGGGAAACATTACATTTTAAAGTTATTTGAACAGATAGTGCATGTGTAATAATCCTATGTCATTTTTATGAGTTGTCAAGATGTGAGATGATACAGATTCCAAAGTTTTAATTTACTATTTTAATTACTATCAGTATTTTGGAAAAAATAAAGAGCAATTTTTTTTCTGTAAAGTATCTGTGCCAGAACTGTGTAAATAGAGATGTGTCAGGAAGTTTTAACTATACTTTATGGAATGTAGTGCACTGTAATTTGCAAAGCAAATTTTTGCCTAAAAGATTTAAAGGTGCAGAAGAACTGACAAGGAAGGCAACTTTTAGTTAAGAATCCTATCTGTATAGGCATACTTTCTGTTCCTTTATATTTTAAAAGGACTTTTGACACTTTCATAGCGTCGATCTACTGACACCTGTATCAATTAAAGATGTGACTTAACCATCATTTACTTTAATATCAGCAAAAGGACATTTTTGTTTTAAGGGAAATAGTTGAAATATTTTGTTCAAGGCTATCTTATCTACTCTCTTTACAGGCAGGGGGTTGCCAAAGGGTAGTCTAGACAGGTGGCTCCTGTTTATCTTCTGGTGAAGTTTAAGTATTTTGGCATATTTTGCAGGATTTGTTTTTACTGAAGGAAGGGAACCTAAAATAGTCTAAAAATTCACTGCTGACTGTGGCAGTACTATATTTAACTGAGGTTTTAGTTTGCTGTATTGTTTTAAACTTTGTGCTATTTATACACACACACACATATATATAAAACATAAATGTACATATATATCGCAAACAACAGGAAGACCCTGGCAATTAACAGCTCAGTACAAAAATGATAAAAGTGAATCAAATAGGTAACCAAAGCTGAAGCACGGCTGTAAACAAATTCACTCTGCTTCAAACGTAAAAACGAAGTCCACTTTAATCACAAATAAAACAGGATAAGCACTTTCACAATATAGATTGCTTCATCAGATCGCAATTACTGAGGCTTACCAGCTAGATGTCCTTCAAGAATGCAACTGCAGTCATAACATATGGGTTGTCCTGCCTCAGGCAGCCCTCGGTCGGCCGGATTCCAAAGTCTGGGTCCGACGTCGACAGACTCCTAAGAAACGAAAAGACCGGGACCGACATCCTCGGCCCACGTCTTCCTCCGACACCACGCCAAAGCTTACCGCGAGTGCCCCGGTTCCCTCTGAGGCGGTTATTCCACCGCTCCGAACCGAAGACACCGCATTACCGATACCTCCGATACCGGAGGCTACTCCGACGCCAGTTATTGATTTTCCTCCGGATACTGAAACCGAGGAAATGCCCGAGACCATTGCTGTTGATAAGGTTACTCCTGCACGTGGAGCAGCTAGGCCTCCCATGTCCATGTCTATCAAGGCCTGCACACGTGCTAAGGCAGCCAGCAAGTCCAAGCATCTTACTGCTAAAACCTTACCTCAGCCTACTCCTGAAACTCAAATCATGTCTATGGCCGCAGATTTAATTTCTCTGATCAGAGGTTCCCAGGCCCATCCTGAGAGAGGATCCCAGCCTCCTCCTGATAAGAGGCCCAGGGTTGAACCCTCTGAACCAATTCCTTCAGATGAAGATTCTGAGGACTCTGTTCACTCCGAAAGCCAGGAAGAGCCCTTCCACACCTATGAGGATTCAGATGCAGAGGACTCCATTCCCTCGGCCTCTCCTCCTGAGGATATTTCTTTTGGGGAAGTTCTGCATTCCATGAGGGAACATTTTAAGTGGCAAGGCCAAGAATTTTCTGACTCCAGAAAGCGCCTTAGAACCTTCCTTAAAAAGCCCCAACACAGACCCTTAGCTATACCTCCTGTGCTTGATGTTTTGGATGAATTGTACTTTGACTCCAGTGTTACCCCTGATACTCTGCCCCCTGCTCCTGTCAAGCCTGACAGATACTATAGGGTCCCAGAAACCCATTCTCATTTCTTTAGGGCCCATGCTGTTGATTTAGAAACAATCTCCCAGGTGCCTAAAGGGGTTTCAGCTACCACATCCAAAAACCCTTTGCCTTCCAACAGGGAAGCAAGGTCCTTAGAGAGATGGGGGAAGAAGGTTTACACCTCCACTACTTTATCTATGAGAGCTCTCAATTGTCTCTTTCACATGTTTCAATATCAGGATTTCTTGTTAGATGATTTACAGAAAAGATTAGCCTCTCCTGAACCTCTAGATAGGAAGTCTTTGCAGGAGGCTGTGCATAATTCTCAGCAAGTTAGCAATCACTTTCTACAGTGTGGATATGATGCATTGGAGGCTTCATGTAGGGCAGCTATGACAGGGGCGGTCATACGTAGACATGCATGGTTAAAAGAACAACCTTTACCAGATCATGTTAAGGCAAAACTTCTTGACGCACCCTTGGAAAAGAACAAGTTTTTTGGTGCTAATGCTAAAGATGTGTTAAAGTCCATTGAGGAAAAAGCCAAGTCAGTTCAGACAGTCAAAGATTTCCTCCAGGTTCAGCCGCCTAGATTCAGCAGGAACTGGCCTTCTAAAAACTGGTCCTTTCCTAATCCTGAAAGATTTCAAAGGGGCAAAAACAGGCGTGCCCGAGGAAGAGGACAATACAGAGGATCCTACAGGGGACGACAATGGTAACCAGCAAACCAAAGAAGTGACACAGGGGTTTCTCCTGCCCCGCAGGGACAATCTCAATGACTTTCCTCTAGTTCCGCCGACCAAGGAGCAGACAGAAGCTCCTTTGGGCGGAAAGCTATCTTTGTTTTCAAAAAACTGGCACAAACTGACAAAAGACAAATGGATTTTGGACATTATAGACCACGGTTACAGGTTCCACTTTCATACCTTGCCAAGAAAACAAGGCATGCCAAATCTTCCACAAAACCAGAGGGCAGAGGCTATCAAGCAAATTTCTCTGCTTGCTCAGATCAAAGCAATAGAAAAAGTTCCAGAACAAGAACAAGGTCTGGGGTTTTACTCAAGACTGTTCCTTGTTCCAAGAAAATAAACTCAATGGAGACCAATACTGGACTTGTCCGCTTTAAACACTTTTCTCATAGTACCAAAGTTCAAAATGCTGACTCTACAGCAACTCCTTCCCATGCTGGGCAAGGGGTCTTGGCTGATCACTCTGGACCTCAAGGAGGCATACCTGCATGTCCCTATCAGACACAGCTGCAGAAGATACCTCAGATTTCTTGCAAGGCCAGAGCATTATCAATTCTCAGCATTGCCATTTGGCTTATCTACTGCGCCCAGAGTATTCACGAAATGCCTGGCTTCAGTAATTGCTCACTGCAGGCTCCAGGGGATTCAAATCTACCCGTACCTGGACGATTGCCTCATACAAGCGGACAACAAACTAACATTGACAAAAAACCTGAATTATGTCATACATTTGCTACAGGCTCTGGGATACACAGTCAACTTTCAAAAGTCAAGACTACAGCCATCCCAGCAAATAACCTTTTTAGGAGCCAGACTAGACACAGTCTCCCAAATGGCTTACCTGACAGAAGACAAGCAAAAGAAATTAACTCATTACTTCAAAAATTTGGCAAAACTCACCCAGATGACTGCAAGGAGTTTCCTACAGGCCCTGGGTTACATGGCATCCTGCATTCTCCTGGTTCCACTAGCAAGACTTCACATGAGAAAGCTTCAATGGTACTTAAAAAGCTTATGGTCTCAACACAGCAACAACCTAGAAGCAATTATTCCACTCATTCCATGTCTTCAAAAGAAATTCCTATGGTGGGCCACAGTAAGCCAGTCAAACACAGGTATGTCGTTCAAAAAACCTCAGATAACACACTCCATGACCACAGACGCCTCAGACCTTGGATGGGGGGGCGCACATGGAGGGCAGATGTATCCAAGGCCAATGGTCTCCAAAGGAAATACATCTGCATATCAACCAAAAAGAAATGCTAGCAGTAATGCATGCCATCGAGGCCTTTGGGCAACAACTTCAACAAGGCCACCTACTAATTCGGACAGACAACACCACTGTGATGTGGTACATAAACAAGCAGGGGAGCACTCATTCATACCCCCTTTGCAGACTGACAATGAATCTTTGGGAAAAATCACTGGGTCTAAACATACAGTTACAATCCCAGTTTGTTCCAGGCAAGGACAATGTTCTGGTGGACAGTCTAAGCAGGAATTTCCTAGACCCCCACGAATGGAGACTACATCCAGACATCTTCATACGACTCACCTCGACATGGGGCAGGCCGGACGTAGACCTATTTGCCTCCCACCTCAATCATCACTTACAAAAGTTCTGCTCAAGGACATATCATCCACAAGCATGGAAAATAGATGCCCTCTCATTCAAATGGAGCTCCCTAATAATTTATGCATTTCAACCTCTGCCGCTGATGACCACAGTGTTATTAAAGATCAAAGCAGAACAGCCGAAGGGGATCCTAATAGCTCCAGACTGGCCCAGACAACACTGGTACCCATTACTACGGAGCATATGTCACAGCAAAACGTGGGCCCTTCCACAATGGCCCCAACTTTTGACTCAACACAACTTCAGGGACAGTTCATCCCAACATCCAGACACTACAGCTAACAGCTTGGGAAATCCCATGAATAACCTCAGTTTACCTCTTTCCAAGGAAGTGCAGCGGATACTAACAGAAGCCCGCAGACCATCCACCAGAAAGGCTTACTCAGCCAAATGGAAGAGATTCAGCATTTGGAATACCAACAAGGGTCATGATGCATCACTTTTGAGCATTCCACTCATTCTGGAATACTTGGCAGATATGCTACAAAACGGACTCTCATACTCTTCCATAAAAATACATGCTTCAGCTATCTCAGCTAGATACAACACTGATCCACCTGTGTTTTCACATCCTTTGTTAAGGCAATTTCTTAAGAGGAATCAAGAATATAAAGCCCCCAAGAAAGGCTCCAGTACCAGCTTGGGACCTCAACTTTGTCCTAGAAAAATTGACTCTACCTCCCTTCGAGCCAGCAGCTTCTGTGGATTTACAATTTATTTCCTGGAAGACAGCTTTCCTGCTGGCCATTACCTCAGCAAGAAGGGTTTCGGAATTACAGGCCTTAATGGCAATACCACCGTTCATAACCTTTCACAGAGACAGGTTCTCCTTACGAACCAACCCTACCTTTCTGCCAAAAGTGGTATCTAGAGTTTCTTTAAATCAAGCAATTCACCTGCCTACTTTCTTCCCCAATCCTGAGAACAAAGGGGAAAGACTGTTACACACCTTGGACATACACAGACAACTTCGCTACTACCTGGACAAAACCAAGACCAGTAGGAAGACTCATCAGCTTTTTGTAGCTTACGCCCCTGGAGTACAAGGAAAAGCAATCTCCAAACAGACAATTTCAAAATGGATTGGACATTGCATCAGATTCTGTTATTCATACCATGGAAAGAGTGTGCCAGCCAATGTCAGACCACACTCCACCAGAGCAACAGCCACCTCTACAGCATTTTTAAGAGGGGTGCCTACAAAAGACATTCTAGAAGCTGCTACATGGAGCTCCGTGCATACATTTTCCAAACACTACAATCTCCCTTTATATTCCAGATCCAGAGCAGGCTTTGCTCCTGCAGTCCTGCAGGGATTGATAGCTACACCATCCTTTTCTTAGAGCATACCACCTCCCTCAGCTAAGCTATGGTATTCAACCCATATGTTATGACTGCAGTTGCATTCTTGAAGGACATAGTACAGTTTTGTACCTACCATAAATGTAGATGTCCGATAGATATGCAACTGCAGTCGGGTTTTCCCTCCCTCCCTCCTTCCCCTCTATGCCTTGGGTCCACTCCTCTCCCTGTTATCCTTAGCTGGGGATATCTGTTATGGTGTATCTGTTTATTGCTTATTTGTTGTCTGGAAACCTATTACTGTCTTCCAATTTGATTACAGCCTTCCTTGGAGGGCACCTGGCATCTGGGGCAAGAAACACTGAAGAAGATGGCGTCGGCTGAGGAGAGAGATGCGACATCAGCCGACGTTGGACCCAGACTTTGGAATCCGGCCGACCGAGGGCTGCCTGAGGCAGGACAACCCATATGTTATGACTGCAGTTGCATATCTATCGGACATCTACATTTATGGTAGGTACAAAACTGTACTTTTTATATTACAATTATCCAATAAAATTAAATGCATCCATGTAGCCAAGCAACAAAATCAGTTGCAAGGTATCTTATAACATGGTACAGATAAAAATACAAATTAGCAGCACCCAAGCCATTAAATAGAAACTGCTGTATAAAAAATAACAAATGACAATATGTATCAACTCATGCATAGTCAATTATGAAAAGGTAATGAAAATGAACTATATACAAGAAATAAACCCTTCTATGCTTGGTCTTCAGCCAATAAAAATCATTTTTTCAACGTATGTCTCTTCAACACCAGTTTCACTGAAACCTGATCATTAAAACCTGGACTTTGATGAGCTCTCAATTTAAATATCCAGGTTAATTCCTTTTGTTTTGTCTTAACTATGTCCCCTTGTCTAACAACTTCATATACAACATCAAGTACCATAAACATAAATTCATGTCCTACACCAGCTACACTCTTATGTTTAGCTATATAGCGCTATAAGTTAGCCACTTCTTAGCACAGTATAAATGATCTTTAATGCTTTCCCTCAACCATCTGTTAGTTTTACCCAAATAAAATGATTTACAGCAAACACATTGGGCCAAATATATAACATTTTTTGTATTCCAATTTGTACTAACATTAACCCTATATTTGATGCCACAAATAGAATGGACAAATACATTGGTCTCCTGTACAGAGTTGCAGAACTCACACTTATTACACCTAACAGTACCTGATAATTGCTCTTGTACCTTAAGGCCAGATGTCTGCTTGGGATAACATAGTCTGTATTTAGGGGATCTTTATTTTTGTATCCATATCTGGGTTTATGTCCAATCAGTGTAGCAACTTTAGGATCTACCTGTAGTACATACCAATATCTATTTATAATTTCCTTCAACCGTCGATCATCACTAGTGTACGTTAAGGGAGAAACTATACCCAAGCAAAAAGTGAGGCAGGGTGCCTGAGAATACTAGTAACCACAAAAAACACAGTTACAGGCACCACCAAGAGGCTGACAAAATACCAGTTCAGGCAATGACTCGAAAGAAACAGACATTTATTCAGTAACATAAACGCAACACTCCCCACACAGCGTTTTCATCAAACAAGACTTCTTCAGATGTACAAATGAATCACGAGCTGTTATTCTCCTTATATACCCCCATGATCCCTTAATAAAATAATTATTTAATGAGTTAATAACCTACATAATTTAAAGACACAGTTTAAAAGCACTATAAATCCAACCTCAAAATAACTTAAGCATTTAAAATTCCAATACAAATGCTAATACACTAATAGTATATATAAATATGTATATATAAAATTGCATTAATACACTAGTATGTATAAAAATATATATATATATATATATATATATATATATATATGTAAATATAAATATATATACAAGTGCATAATAAAATTCTTTCAAATGTAAGGATGTAAATATATAAATACCTATATACTTCTATTCATGAAATCACACTTGTATAAATACAATGTATGACCAAGAAAAGCGAAACAATAAAGCTCTGGGCGGCACTTAAAAAACAAGCCGATATTTAATGAACCACATACAAAGACTACATTAATGTCACACAATACGTTTTCGTTTCTATCACTTCCTCAGATGTGGGCTGGTAAAATACAAAATCCATTATATGTTGTATACTCTGCCTTAATTAACCAATCAAAATACAAATTAGTTAATTGAGTTGTGAAAATTCATTTAAATACAAAATGTTCATACAACGGACCTGTTACCCTAAATGTTTAAAATTAAAACATATACCAATTCATTACAATAAAAATACTGTAGTAAAAACAATAATAAAGAGCAATAAAATGGACACATATTAATGTACTGCTTTCCCATTTTTTTCAATTCATCAAGCACCATCTGGTGGTCAAAATCAAAAAATTCATAAGAAACATCACCTCATCTTAAGACATACCTAAAAATTTAATGTGTGTTTTAAAATCAAATATATATATATATATATATATATATATATATATGTGTGTGTGTGTGTGTTATATAAAAAAATAATCATAATGTTAAATAATTACAATAATTGATGTCATTAAAATGTTTAAAAACTTTGTGTGGACATTACTAAAGTTTTATGATCTCAATTTCAGAAGGGGGGGTATAGAAATATTTTCATTAAGGCCTGGAACTTTATTTGCCTCCAGGGTTAATTGCCAGTATAACTTTGTATATTCAAATTTTTCCTCCCAAAGGCCGCCCCGTGCATCAATGTTCACACTCTCAATGATAAAAAATACAAATTGTGCAATGAAACATCCCTTTGTATGCTTGTAAAGTGCATTTGTTTCCTTTTTAACCTGACTAATCGTACATGTGCTCATAAATTCTTCTTTTCAATTTACGTTCTGTTTTTTCCTACATAAAAAGCCTGACATACCTGACACAATGCCAGGTATGCCAGGCCTTTAGAATCACAATTATTGTAATCCTTTCCTTCTAACCTTATGTTTCTACTTTCTAAAAAAACTTTTTCTTTGTTAATAACATATGTACACTGCGAACAATGGCCACATTTAAATGTTCCTTTTTTAGTTTTGTCATTGGAATGCCACATATTTTGATTTCTTTCCAACAACTTTTTTAGATTGCTTAAATTCTTATAAACTACATTCATCTCGTCTTTGGAAACATTGTCCAAATCAGTGAAGGCTATAAATCTGTTCCATTCACTTTCCATAACATCCCTTACTATTTCCGCACTAGCATTATATTCTAGGACCAGTGCTTTACCAAAATTTTCATCTATTTTTCTTCCATTTACCACATTCTCAGATAAATCTACTCCAAGGATTGGCTTAAATTTCCCCCTCCTACCTTCCAGCACTTCATTTTCAGTCTTTTCTAACAACCAGTCAGGTTAGGTCCTACTTTTGAACATATTCCTAAGAACGTTCATTTCATTAATGAAGTCATCATTATTATGAGTCATTCTACATGACCTAATATACTGGCCTTTAACTATGTTTCTCTTGTAATACATAGGGTGAGCACTTTTATAGTGTAAATAAGAATTGGAATAAGTCATTTTCCTAAAAACTTTAGAATGAAATGTATTATCTTTTTTATAAATTTCGATATCCAAAAATTGTAGAATGTCCTCACTCAACTTAAAAGTAAATTCTAAAAAATTTGTACTTTCATTTAAAAACTTGATAAGTGATCAAACTTGTTCAGCAGGTGCAACCCAGAGAATACATATATCGTCCAAAACTCTCTTGTATTGGATCCAACATTTACTATATTCAGAGTGTAGGACAGTTTTTTCCTCCCACATAGCGAATACCAGATTAGCATATGTAGGGCACAAGCAGCCCCCATCGCTACTCCCTTTATCTGGTGAAAGTATTCCCCCTTGAAATAAATAAGGACCTTAAGTTTTTGACTGTAGATGTGGTTGACCTGTTTTCTAGTATACCCCATGAACAAGGATTAAGGTTATTAGAAGAGATAGTTTTCAAAGATAATATTTTAAGTCACAATGAATGTACTGTTATTATGCAGTTAATTGATTTGGTATTAAAATATAATTTCATTTATTTCAAGGGGGAATACTTTCACCAGATAAAGGGAGTAGCGATGGGGGCCACTTGTGCCCCTACATATGCTAATCTGGTATTAGCTATGTGGGAGGAAAATACTGTCCTACACTCTGAATATAGTAAATGTTGGATCCAGTACAAGAGATTTTTGGACGATATATGTATTCTCTGGGTTGCACCTGCTGAACAAGTTTTATTGATCAAGTTTTTAAATGAAAGTACTAATTTTTTAGAATTTACTTTTAAGTTGAGGACATTCTACAATTTTTGGATATCGAAATTTATAAAAAAAGATAATACATTTAATTCTAAAGTTTTTATTCATAGATTCATAGATTAGTACTAAGCTAACTGCTCTTGTGAGCCTTTTTTTTAAGCCTAGAAAATTATCCCTTCTGAGACTCAAACCCTGCACTTTGTGTTTGTAAGGCAAACACCTTAACCATTAGGCCACCCTCCCAACCCAAAAGGATTTAGGAAAAAGACTTATTCTAATTCTTATTTACACTATAAAAGTGCTCACCCTATGTATTACAAGAGAAACATAGTTAAAGGCCAGTATATTAGGTCATGTAGAATGACTTCTAATAATGATGACTTCATTAATGAAATTAATGTTCTTAGGAATATGTTCAAAAGTAGGAGCTACCCTGACTGGTTGTTAGAAAAGACTGAGAATGAAGTGTTGGAAGGTAGGCTGGGGAAATTTAAGCCAATCCTTGGAGTAGATTTATCTGAGAATGTGGTAAATGAAAGAAAAACAGATGAAAATTTTGGTAAAGCATTGGTCCTAGAATATAATGCTAGTGCGAAAATAGTGAGGGATGTTATGGAAAGTGAATGGAACAGATTTATAGCCTTCACTGATTTGGACAATGTTTCCAAAGACGAGATGAATGTAGTTTATAAGAATTTAAGCAATCTAAAAAGCTGTTGGAAAGAAATCAAAATATGTGGCATTCCAATGGCAAAATTAAAAAAGGAACATTTAAATGTGGCCATCGTTCACAGTGTACATATTTTATTACTAAAGAAAAAGTTTTTTTTAGAAATTAGAAATGTAAGGTTAGAAGGAAAGGATTACAATAATTGTGATTCTAAAGGCCTGGTATACCTGGCATTGTGTCAGGTATGTCAGGATTTTTACATAGGAAAAACGAACGTAAATTGAAAAGAAGAATTTATGAGCACATGTACGATGTTCAGGTTAAAAAGGAAACAAATGTGCTTTATAAGCACACAAAGGGATGTTCCACTACACAATTTGTATTTTTTGTCATTGAGAGAGTGAACATTGATGCAAGGGGCGGCCTTTGCGAGGAAAAAATTGAATATAGAGAGCTATACTGGCAATTAACCCTGGAGGCGAATAAAGTTCCAGGCCTTTTAATGAAAATATTTCTATAGCCCCCTTCTGAAATTGAGATAATCAAAACTTTAGTAATGTCCACACAGAGTTTTTAAACATTTTAATGACATCAGTTGCTGTAATTATTTAACATTATGATTATTTTTTTTATATAACATATATATTTTTTTGATTTTAAAACTCACATTAAATTTTTAGGTATGTCTTAAGATGTGGTGATGTTTTTTTATGAATTGTTTGATTTTCACCACCAGATGGTGCTTGATGAATTGAAAAAATGGGAAAGCAGTACATTAATATGTCTCTGTTTTATTCTTTATTATTGTTTTTACTACGGTATTTTTATTGTAATGAATTGGTATATGTTTTAATTTTAAACATTTAGGGTAACAGGTCCTTTGTATGAAAATGTTGTACTTAAATGCATTTTCACAACCCATTTAATTAACTAATTTGTATTTTGATTGGTTAATTAAGACAGCATGTACAATATATAATGGATTTTGTATTTTACCAGCCCACATCTGAGGAAGTGATAGAAACAAGAACGTATTGTGTGACGTTAATGTAGTCTTTGTACGTGGTTCATTAAATATCGGCTTGTTTTTTTAAGTGCCATCCAGAGCTTTATTGTTTCGCTTTTCTTGGTCATCTTTTGGATTTTACAAGTTGCGGTTTGGTGACTTTGTGGTTTTTTTGGTTTATTTGTATGAATACAATATAAATACATAAAATCCATATGATGAATAAAATAATACACACTATTATTGTAAAATCAAAATTCATTAGTTAAAGTGCATTGCAACATTGCCATAAGGTGGTGGGAAACCCACCCACAATTACAATTTTGTAGCCCTCATTCTAAGTATAGGGGCAATGGATAAATGTTCATTAAGCCCCGGTATCCTATTTGCCTCTAATAGCAGTTGCCAGTATAACTCTCTTACCTCAATCCTAGTCTCCCAGGGCCCCCCCTTCACATCCTGCTCAACCTTCTCAAGGACAAAAAAGCCCCATTTGGCCTGTGTACATGATAAAGTGTGTTTATAAAGTGCATTGTTGTTATCTTGTGTTCTTATAGCATTAAGGTGCTCGTAAATTCTTCTTTTTAATTTACATGTAGTTTTTCCAACGTAAAATGATGCGCACTGTTTACACAAAGCTAAATAAATCACAGCCTCACTGCAGCAGTTGGAAAAGCTATCACCTTTGACCATATAACCCCTGTCCAAGATACACACAGATTCCTGATTTAGAATAAATGGACACTGGGCACATGATCCACACTTATGCCTGGTCTTTTTGTAGGGACTGGCTTGTGGTTTCTTTCCAGAAGTTCCTTCAGGTTCCTTCCTTTCTTGTATGTGAACCTTAAATGAGTTTTAAGTAGCACTTCCAATATAGAATAGCAACCAAACTTATCCCAATGCTTGGAAATAATGTCTCTAATATTAGGGGTATCCTGGTTATAAAACATGACAAAGTTTCCCCTAAAAGCCCCTTCCCCTTGATCATGTGTGTGGTTCTGTATAACATTTGAGTCCATCAAAGAACTCTACCCATTATGCGTGTCCACCCTGTCACCACCTAAAATGGGGCTAAATCTGCCAAGTCTTCCTTCCCTCACCTCTGCCATGACATCTTCAACTAACTCTGTAGGGTATTTTCTAGCAAGGACTATATCCCTTACTTTAGCACTTTCACTTTCATAATCCACGTCCTTAGAGGTCATTCTGCAACTATGAATGAATTGCCCCTTTAAGATACTTCTTTTTTGCTTGAAGGGATGTGAGCTGGTAAAGTACAAATAGGAGTTGGAGAAGGCCTCCTTTCTATACACCAGTGATACAAATTCCTGCAGTTCCATGTCTTTTTTTATTGTAACATCAAAAAAATTCATCTCCTGGTGTGAAATATGGTGGGTGAACCTTAGAAACTGTGTGGTTTGGTTCAGATATTGTATAAATTCCATAAGTTTAGTTTCAGTCCCCACCCAAAAAAGACAAATATTGTCCAAGTATTGTTTATAGCAGACCCAATACTGGGCATATTCTGAATGAAAAACAAACATTTCCTCCCATACCATGATCGCAATGTTAGCGTAAGCGGGGGCACAACATGCCCCCATCGCTACACCCTGAATTTGCCTGAAGAACTCACCCTCAAAAAACAAAAAATTATGCCCCATAACTAGGTCCATTAATTCTATGTACACTAGAAAATAGTTATGATAAGTTACCATATTGATTAATAGCTTCTTCGAACCATTCCATGCCCACTTTGTGTGGAATTGCATTATTTAAATCCTGTACATCTAGTGTTACAAAAATAAGGGAATACGAGTACAGTTCCTTTTTGATACTCCTAAGGAAATCCCATAAATCTTTGAGTATTCCACCCGCACTAGTCCAAATGTTTTTTAATTTTAAATCCAAATATTTAGCTAGGGTTAGGTTTTAGACCCATTAGCCGCCACTGTAAGTGTCGTGGGGGGTTTTAGACCCATTAGCCGCCACTGTAAGTGTCATGGTGGATCCTCAAGGTTTTTATGCACCTTGAGACTCCCAAATATAGAGGGTATTCTTGGCTTATCCATGTAAAGATACCTAAAAGTTTCCTGATTGATAAGATCATCTTCTAGCATGTCCTTCAAGGCAAAATCAATTTTACGGTATGCCAGGTTAATTTCATTCCTAGAAACTCTAATATATCTAGACATATTTAGCATGTCTGGCATCTTCCTGGTGTATAGGATACTGTGCATGAGTATGACCCCTCCCCCTTATAATCCTAACATACTGGTTTTCCCTAAAGGTTTTTATCACATTAAATTCTTCCTTACTGAGGTTATACCTACAATTCTGCTGGGTGGCAATCCTATTTCTGATCTCCCTTTCCACCTACACCTCAAAATTTCTCAACTGTGGGTGCAAAGGTGGATTAATGGTACTAGCTTTTTTAACTGCTTGAGTTGTTGTTGTGTCTTTCGGCTTTTTCCCGGTTGGGAGTCGCCACAGCAGAACTCCGGTCCGCTAATGATTGGCAATAGATTTTTACGTGCCGTGTTGCCAGCCCTGATGCACAACCTTCAACGAAGGTATGCCCGTTCACATGTCTCCACACAGAAGACACTCTAGCTGACAATCGAACAGGACAATGTCTTACTGTGAGGCGACAACGCTACCGCAGCACCACCTCTGCACTTCCTAACTGCTTGAGTGGTAATCCTATTTTCATGTCCCTGAAACATGATTTCTAAGTTCTTTTTTCTCTGGAAGAATTTTAAATCAGTGAGTGTATCTGCAATATGTCCCTTACTGGTAGGAATGAATTTAAAGTCTTTTGAGAATAACTGAAAGTGTTTACCAGTGACTTCCACTCGACTATAATTGTAAATACTGAAGTCATTCAACATATGACATGATCCCTCCACTACAATATTTTCCTCCCCCGTACCAGCTACTTCTTCTAATACCTCTTGCCGTTTGGGGGACCCCTCTGAAAATATTGAACCGGGGTTTTTTGTCTCAGTCTGTCTGACCTCCTAAGTTCTGGAAAATCAGTGGTATCAGGAATGTCTAGATCCAGTCCTCTAGTTGACCTAAAATCGTACTGTCCATACTCTGTCCCCCATGCATTGTGGGGATAATGCCCCTGTGTGTCTGGGCTCTTGTATGAACCACGTTCCCTCATGAACCCTCTACGTGTGAACGGGTCTTTCCTTGGAAAGGGGTAGGCCTGTTTCTGATGGTATTCCCTCAAATCCCTGTCTATTTTACCACATTTTCTTTTATAAATCATGTTACATTTATCCTCCACCTGTTTTTTAATCAGATGGTATTTCCTGTTTTCCTCCTTTATCGAAAACATTGTCATTGATCACTATATTCTCAATCCCCTCAAACAATTTGTGCATTTGCCTTTCCTTTTCTTTAATTACAGCCCTCATAACATCATGTCCACTACGATCAAAAATCTGCAATAATTCTTCGTGGAAGTGGGCATCCTCCACCACATTATTTGGGAATTTATACATGCGTAGGCCTTTAGGTACAATACCCCATAGATATACATTCCTTCAAGTAACTGTTATCAATACCCAAGGCTTTGTGTTTAGAAATTAGCTCACTGAGCTTTTTTATGTTTGTACTATATGTCCTGTTTCTTTCGGGTCATTGTCTGACCTGGTATTTTGTCAGCCTCTTGGAAAAACTATACCACTGCTAAAATCTCTCCTCTTCACTTGTTCTAATTGTAGGGGTCCAAAGTAAGGTCTCCCCTTCCCCTCTCTGTCGGCCTTACCACTTATTTGTGCTGCGTGTACATCTTGAATGTTGTACCCTCGCATTTGAAATTCATTGCCCATCGGAATCTTCACCCCATGCTGTACATCTGCTGTTATGTAGTATCTGTCCTTTAAGGACATTTCTAAAGACAAACCTAGGATACATACTTGTATGATGCACATAAGTAGGATTAATGCATTCCTTTCTATATCTCCTATCTATATATCTCACCAAACAAATATCCAGGCATTTTTATAAGAAAATACAAGTGAAAATAACAAGTGATGTGAAGTTGTTCTGTCTCGCCAGTCATTCTTTACTGATGGGTTCTGGGCCAACTGCAAAAGCTCAAGATCTTGAACCAACTTGAGGCCAACTCCCTATCCCATGATGCACCCTGATCTTCCCTCAGATCTTGTTTGCCGCTGCAACTTGATCAGACATTCACCAGCTCTGGCCAGTGATTAACTTTTCTTCTTTGAATATTATAGCTATAGTTTTAGTAAAAAATTAATAGTTTAGCATTACCATAGTAGTTAGTGCGTAGCTTGTTCTTCTAGTTAGATTTAGATTAGATAATTATCCTTAAGGCCGTTTTTTTGTGGTTAGGCCTTCTGTTCTCCTTGTTCTTGAATTAGCATAGTTAGTGTGTTTAAGAGGAATTAGTGGCCCTATTTTTTTAGGCCCTTTATTTCTCCTTTCTCTTTAGCTTAAAGTGTGTGGTAGCTCTTTCGTAGAGCATATAGATATGTATTCTAGCATAGTTAGTGTGTTTAATAGTTTTAGCCCATATTTTTCATAGGGCACAGAGTTCTTCCCTAGAGTGTGTTGTTTAGCCCTTCTTTTTTTACAGGGCGTGTACTTACCTTTACTTCCTATTTAGTGAAGTTAGTGGCCTTTTTTTTAGGCCACTGGGTTTCTGTTTCTTATTAGTGTTAGTATACTGCGTGTTGTGTGTAGTGCAATTGTAGCCCTTCTTTTTACACAGGGCATATAAATAATTTCTGTGTTGACTGATTTGTTTAAGGCTAGAATAGTTGTGTGGATTGTTTTTTGTTATTGTGGAAGATGTTACACCAGGAAAAAGATAAAGCCAAGTCTGGCTTCAAGAAGTTCCCTAAATGTGGGCAAAAGTTGTCCATAACTGATGGACGTATTGAATCTGTTTACTGCTTGGTTGTGGTTCACCTGCAAGAAAGCTGCTCTATATTCCACTCTTTCAGCTCGTGTGTTGCATGAGAGGAAGAGAAAGTTGATGGACAAAGGTCTACTTAAATCATAATTTCAGGAATCATTGGATAAGCCAGACAAACACTTAAAGAAGATGGCACCAACAAAATCTCTATCTACATCGAAGTCAGCTTCCAGTAAAGCATCAACATCGGTTCCACAGCCTTCGGAACAGACTGTCGTTATGGTTAGGAGCTGGTCCCCGACCTTGGAGCTGGTATCTCCAACCTTAAAGTCTCCTATACTGCAATCTGTGGCCTCGTCACATTTCTCATGGACCTCAAGTAGACTGTCTGATCTGGATGTGTACAGTATGGTGAAGAAGCTCCTACAGATACTGGCGCTAGCAAAAATGTTATCGGCACTGACCCAGGGGGCTTCGGAGCCGATCTTAGTGCCTCCTACATCTTCTGTTCCTCGTCTGACTCGCATGGATGTTTCAGAGCCGGAGACCACGGAATTGATGATCGTGGACTCTTCGGGTCCAACACCTTCTATAGGTTTTTGGCCCCGACTGCCCTGATACCCTCGGTGCCGACTGAGGAATCTCAGAGCTGACCCTCACCGGTCGGGTCTGGAGAGGACGGTCAGACCGACTTGGTGCCAACTTTACCTCTCGGGGCTTTGGCTCGAGTGATCTCTGCCCTGACCTCTGGCTCGGATCCCTCTGTACCAGCGCAGATGATTTCCATTGGTTCTTCGGATCCGTGGGTTTCTTCTCGTCAGGACCGAGGGACCTTCGAAGCTATGAGAAGGGCTTTGTCCGCCACGACAACCACTCCCATCAGTTCGAGCAGGTCCCTCTCTGAAAGCACTGGTGTCTGCCTCTTCATCACATGCTCCTTTGAAGCGTAGAGATCCTGAGCTTCAGGAAGCTCTACTGGGTGAGCCATGTTTTTACGAGACCTCTCCAGAAGCCCCCCACTGAAGAAGTGCCTAGGAAGAGACTCTGCAAGAGGAAGCATTTGGACTCCCCCCAGGAGTCAGTCACTTCGGATACTGACTTGGATGAGTCAGAAGGGGTCTCCATGGTCCCCCTCAGAAGATAGTTCCTTTGCAGATATCTTAGAGATTCTTAAACAGAGGTGTGGCTGGAAATCCCTTAACCCTTCTGATGATGAGTCATTTCTCTTGAAGGCTTTGGGATCTCAACCCTTCACCTCTTGGGTGTCTCCACCCTTTGATGAGTTGCTGGAATTACTCACTCGACGGGTGTGGGAGTCACCAGACACCACGGAGCCTGTCCCTAGGAGACCCAAAAAATGTATTACTAGCCCACAAGACAGACTTTACCTTACCAAAGGAGTACCGGTTGATGCTATGGTGGTGGCGGCAGCCACCAAGAAGGAATTATCAGAGATTTTTTTCATCCGTTCATCCTCCTAATAGGGAATCTAGGATTATGGACAGATACAGGAAGCGTATGTTCAGTTCAGCGACCTTCGTTCTTTGATCGTTGAACTACCTCACACATTTTACTAGGTTACAAAGGAATCTCCTGAATGAGCTAGGAGATGCACTACAGGGTTCAGTAGCTGCGGGAGTTTCGGACAAGGTAACTTCCCAGCTCTCCACTCTTGATTCGATAGTGAACTCTTCCATATGTCTGTTGTCTTATGCAGCTGATGGTACGAGGAGGGCAGCGGGTACACGAATTGCTCTCAGGAGACATTCCTGGATGCGCTTATGTTCCTTTGCGGAACCCTTTTAGTCTTCCTTCATTAACACCCCCTTTGATGGTTCATCCCTTTTCGGACCTAAGGTTAAGGAAGTGCTTACCAGGAGTGAGAAAGACTGAAAGACCTTGTCTGTCATCAGTGTACATTTTTCTACCCCAAACAGACCTTACTCCAAAGGGAGGGGTGGTGGAAAGGTATGGTTCCGTAAGTCTCAAGGATCTTTCCAAAACACTAGTGGTGACACCCCCTCTAGAGGCAGAGGAGGGGGTAATAATGGAAGACACCGTCCACACGGCAGGGGGGGTCCGCAGAACCAGGGCGACAGAGCAGATGTTCTTCGTGTTTCACTGTTGCAGTCATTACATTAGGGTTATCTGCTTGCAGGTAGCCCTCAGTCGGCCTGATTAACAAAGTCTTGGGTCCTGCGTTGGTTGCTGTCCCTTCTTCCATGATGGCAGGGAAATAAAGCATGCAGCCGATGCCATTACATCAGTCTTTCTTGCCGTGCGGTGCCCGAAGCAGAAGCAGTTCGCAAGTGTCGGTTGGCCGACTCCTGAAATTTTCGTTTTCGAGTTTCAGAACCAAAGTCTTCAACTAAAGCTAAGTACCCCGTTGGGGGAAACTTTTTCTTGCTCTTTACCGATGTCAGTAAAAGTTAATAATAATTGCATTACTTGTGGAAAGCAAATACCTCATAAAGGTTTTCATTGATACTGTATTCCTTGCCTAGGCCCTGACCACGACGTACCTTGCTGTCGGGTTTGTGCTTTATTTAATCAGCGCACTGTCCGTCATTGGTATATTTTCGCCTGTAAATATTTTGGTTCTCTGTTTAATTATCCAAAAATGTCGTCTATTAACCATCCGACTACTAGGATTCTGAAAAAACGCAAAGATAAAGACAGAGACAGGCCGCCGAGGTCCAAAACTGCCTACGACACTTCTAAGCCAGTCGCCAGTCCGCCGGTACTCAGTGAGGCGCTTTCGCAGTCCCTCATACCTGCTACTTATGATTCACAGGCCTCTACTGAGACCCATTCGGAGTCCGGTATACCGCGAGATGCTTCAACTATGGAACCTGCGGATGTCTCTACCTTGGATAGGTCCGAAGCCACTGTGCAGGCACCAGCTTCTGAGTTTGTAGTCAGGCTTACGGACTTGCATATTAAACCGATGCCTCCTCCTTTACTTACCATGCCTAAAAAAAACAACTCCCAGACCACATGTTCAGGCCTGTATCCCTAAAAAACAAATGATAAGAATCTAATAACTCTAATCAGGGGTAGCCAACCCTCCCCCCCCTTCTAAGAGGCCTAGGACTGAAGTTGATTATGAATCTACTGATCAGGATTCTGTTTTTTCTGATTCTTCTGATGATCTGGATTTGACCTTATCTACTTATGAAGATTCTGATGCAGAGATGACTCCATTCCCTTTGCTTCCCCTCCTGAGGATTTTTCTTTTGGGGAAACCTTACATACTCCCTAAGGGAGCATTTCCACTGGGAAAGCCAGGATTTTTCTGATTAGGGATTTCCTTCTCCTACCTCAGCATAGGCCTTTAGCTATTCCTCCTATACTAGACATTGTTGATGCTTTTTCAGAATCTAGTTTGGCCCCTGATTCCTTGCGTCCTGCTCCCAGAAAACCTGACAGATACTACAGGGTCCTTGAGTCCCACACGTTCCTTTTCAAAAATCCTATTGCAGATCCAGAGACTATTTCACAGGGGCCCAAAGGCATTAAGGCTTCTACTGCTAAAAATCCTACCCCTTCTGATAGAGATTCCAGGGCGCTGGATAGATGGGGTAAGAAGGTTTACACTTCTGCACCCTTGGCCATTAGGGCTTTAAACTGCCATTTTCATATGTTAAAGTATCAGCAACATATTATTGGACTGCTTAAACAGAAAATGATGTTGATTCCTGACTCTCTGGAAAATAGAGAATTACAGGATTTAATGCATTCTGCTGAACAAGTTGGAAAACATACTTTGCAGTGTGGTTTTGAGTCATTAGACTCCTCTTGCAGGGCTGCTCTTACTGGGTCTGTGCTCAGAAGGCATTCTTGGCTTAAGGAGCTTTTTTTGCCTGATCATGTTAAAGCTAAATTGTATGCTCCCTTAAATCAGGACTGCCTGTTTGGCAACAAGGCTGAGGAAGTTCTTAAAAAGGTGGAAGATAAAGCTAAAATCTATGCAAACTGTTAATGATTTCTTACAAGTTCAGCCTCCTAGATTTAGTAGGCACTGGCTCTCTAAGAATTGGTCCTTTCCAGCCTTTCCAGGTCTTCTCAAGCCAAACCCAGACACAGCAAAAACCCCAGGTTTCCGTCCCAGGGGACGCACAGGACTAAGCAGTGGGGGGCCTCCACTTCCAAATCTGGGAGTAATAAGACTCCCCCCTATGGTAAACTGTCTCAATGACTTCCTTTTAAAATTTCCAAGCACTTATCAACTGACTGCCCCTTTGGGGGGGAGGATTGCTCTTTATGTGAAGAACTAGGAACTCATTACCCAGGACAAATGGGTTTTAAATATAGTGTCCCAGGGATACAGATTTCACTTCCACACATTACCAACACCAAGTGGGTGGCAGGACCTACCCCCAAATCAGTGGGCAGTGGCCCAAAAACAAGTACTTTCTCTCTCAAGCATTCAGTTCAACTGGTACCAGAAGAGGAAAAGGGACAAGGTTTCTACTCAAGACTTTTCCTGGTACACAGAAAAGACCATTCAAGGCGCCCTATCCTGGACCTGTCTGCTCTAAACACCGTTTTGGAGATTCCAAAATTCAAAATGCTGACTCTTCACTAATTACTTCCTATGTTAGGCAAAGATGCCTGGCTTTCAACACTAGATTTAAAAGAAGCATACCTGCACATCCCAATCAGGGAATCTTGCAGAAGATACCTACGCTTCAGAGCAGGCTACACGCACTCTAAGTTCTCTGTACTGCCCTTTGGCTTATCTACTGCGCCCAGGGTGTTCACAAAGTGCCTAGCTCGTTATTGCTTTTTGCAGGCAAAGAAATATTCAAATATACCTATACCTGGATGATTGTCTAATTCAGGCAGAAAGCCAGGGCATACTTTTGAATCATCTGGCCTTTATTCAAAGAGTTCTAACTTGTCTGGGGTACATCATAAACGAAAAAAAATCACACCTGGTACCCTGTCAACAAATTATATTTCTGTGAGCAAGCTTGAATAAAACTTCCCAGATGGCTTACCTCACGCCAGAGAAACAAATTTATTTGACAACCTACTTCAAACAAGTGGCCACAAAAACCCTGCTATCTGCAAGACAAATACTGCAAGCCTTGGGGTTCATGGCCTCCTGCATTCTTCTAATTCCATATGCAAGACTGCATATGAGGAAACTACAGTGGTGTCTAAAAAGCCTATGGTGTCAACATTCTCAGGCTCTAGAAGCAGTGATTCCTATCATACCTTGCCTACGCCCAGAGTTCCTTTGGTGGGCAGAGGCCTGCCACCAAAACAAGGGGCTACCTTTCACACCACCCCCTGCCACCCAAACACTAGCAACAGACGCATCAAACTATGCACGGGGGGGCTCACCATACCTTGCCTATGCCCAGAGTTCCTTTGGTGGGCAGAGGCCTGCCACCAAAACAAGGGGCTACCTTTCACACCACCCCCTGCCACCCAAACACTAGCAAAAGATGCATCAAACTATGCATGGGGGGGCTCACCTGGCAGGGAAGTGCATTCAGAGCAAATGGAACCCAAGTCAATTGCACCTGCATATCAATCAAAAAGAGATGTTAGCTGTACAGAATGCTCTGACCACATTCTTCCAGGACAACTAATGGTAAAGACGGACAACACCACTGTTATGTGGTACATAAACAAGCAGGGGGGTACACATTCTTACCTCCTCTGCAGACTAGCTATGTCATTGTGGAACACAGCCTTGAGCTACCAAGTGCACCTACAAGCTCAATTCCTGCCAGGAAAATTAACTACGCTCTCATACGGACTAAGCAGAAACCTCAAGGACCCACATGAGTGGGAGCTGGAACCAAGGATTTTCAACATGTTGACAAGCAAATGGGGGAGCCCAGATATAGACCTTTTTGCCTCTCCCCAGAACTATCAACTGAACAAATTTTGCACAAGGACTCCCCACAAACAAGCCTGGAAAGTGGATGCTCTGTCCTTCAGCTGGAAAAACCTATCAGTGTATGCCTTCCTCCCCTCTGCCTCTTCTCTACAAAGTACTACTAAAAATCAAACCGGGCAAACAAAGGATGGTTTTGATTGCTTCAGATTGGCCGTGCCAGCACTGTGGTAGCCCCTTCTGTGCAGTGTGTCACGGTTATCCCCATGGCACTTGCCTCAGACTCCTTCCCTGTTGTCTCAGCAGGAAAACCAGATTCTGCACCCTCAGCTTCTAACACTGAACCTTGCAGCCTGGCTAATTATATAATCTCTCCATTACCATCCCTCAGTAAACCTGTGATGGATATCATTTTAGAGGCAAGGAGGCCTAGTACTAGAAATTCTTATGCTGAAAAATGGAAAAGATTCTGTGCCTGGAACCAGTCTCAAGGGATGAGCACAGCAGCGCCCAATTTACCTCAGATTTTACAATACTTAACTGAGATGCTTCACAAGGACCTGACTTTTTCCTTCATTAAAATGCACACCTCAGCCATTTCAGCTCATTATTTATTTATTTTATTTATTTTACATTTGTTTACCGGGCTGGTCTGACTGGATATATTTCCATTTTCAGCAGAGGCCCGGGGAGAAAAGCTCCACATAGAGACAAAACACAGTTACGTTATACATATAAAAATAAGTAGCAGGTTAAACATGATTCTAGACTACATTACAGAATTCTACTTACATACCATGTAGAGAAACACAATTAAGTAGCAGTTATAGAAATACAAAATAGAAAGGTTCTGCAACAGTAAAACATTTGTGGCAAGTGTAAGGCACATTCAGGAAATTTCTTTTACATTCAAAATTCTTTAATGGATTGTAATAGATGCTACTTGCAAAAGAAGTAGATTGTTAGGGAAACTTCTCAAAGTGTAGGTAGTAGAGAGCGAATAGAAAGGTGTTAGAGAGAGAAAAAATTGTGGAAGTCACAAAATTTAGTCAGGATTGAAGCATGGGAGTAACCAGTGTATTTTAAGGTGTTTTTTAAGCTTTTGTTTAAAGAGAACAGGGGAGGAAATGGAAGTTAGAGCAGTAGGTAGAAGATTCCAATATTTACCAATGGTATTGGAGAATAGGGAGTCACCGGCAATGTTATTAGACTTGGTTAAGGTTACTAGAAGTTTGTTTGAAGAGCGTAATGAATTTAGGTTAGTGTAAGGGGTAAATAGGTTAGAAAGTATGGGTGTGTTATTAGGTTGGTAAAATATCCTATGGACAAAGGTGAGTTGGGAAAGTATCAACATGTTTTTTTAGTTCAAACCAGTGGAGCTGCTGTAGGTTCAGACAGTGGTGAGTTCTAAATTGTTTCCCAGTAACAAACCTAGCAATACTATTGTAAGTATTAGCCAATTTAGAGAGATTATTTTTCTTTAGGTTAGTGTATATAGGTGAAGCATAGAGAAGAGTGGAACTAAGATGAGAGTGGGCAAGTGTAGCTTTGGCTATTGGAGTTAAGAACATTTTAATTCTGTAGAAGGAGCCCAGTTTTCTATTTACAGTTTTGACAGTATTATTAATGTGGTTATCAAAGGTAAGGTTATTGTCTATAGTGACACCTAGCAGCTTGGTGGTAGAGTCAGGGGATATATGGGTGCCATTTTTGTATAAGATAGAGAATTCTATTGGGGAGGACCTAATACTAGGCTTAAAGAGCAAGAGTTTGTTTTTTTAGCATTCAAAAGGAGGCAGCGTTTTAAGAACCATGCCTCAACTGCGTTAAATACATTTTGTGTTAGTGTTTGTAATTCTGAAATGGTTTTAGCAGAACATATGAGTATAGAATAGTCTGCGTATTGCATGCATGTAGCTTGAGGTATAGCTACTTGTAGGTCGTTTATGAATAAGGAGAATAGAAGAGGTCCAAGAATAGAACCTTGGGGGACACCACGTGAGACTGGCAGAAGAGATGAGAGTTTGTTATCCCAGAGAACTGCCTGTTTCCTATTGCTGAGGTAGGACGTGAACCAGTGAATAGCCTTGGGTTCTAAAGAAAGAGATTCTAGGGGTTTTTATGAGCAGGGGGTGGTTAACCATATCAAAGGCTTTTGACAGGTCTATAAAGAGTGCTGATGAGAGAATATTATTGTTGCGGTTTTTATTGATGAAATCAGTAAAGGAAAGGAGAGCTGTGGTGGTACTATGAAATAGCCTAAAACCGTGCTGGCAGTTAGTTAGTATGTTATGTTTAGTTAAGTGACCCATTAACTGATAGTGAATACATTTCTCCATAATTTTTGCTAAGGGTGATAGGAGTGCTATAGGCCTGTAATTAGAATACTCGTTAGAGTTGCCTCCTTTATGTAAGGGGATAATGTATGAGATTTTCCAGATATCAGGGATGGTTTCTTCACTGATGGTTCTGTTTATAAGGATGGATATGGGATAGGCTACTGCATTAGCTGCTTTTTGAAGGTATTCTGATGGTAGCTGATCAGCAGAGGGGGTACAAGGTTCAAGTTTTTGGATAAGTTTTTGGATAAAGGTGGTAGAGATGGGTTGTAATTGGAAAGTAGGCAGATTTGAAGATGTGTGGCTAGGGATGCTAGAATTGTCAATGGTAAGGTGAGAGGCTAGTGAGTTAATGGTATCAGATAAAAAGGAATTAAAGGCATTAGCAGTTTCATGTGTTGTATTCTTTTCAGACCCTGAGGGGGAGGGTGTAGTAGTCTGGCCTGGGTGAAGTAGTCTAAGGTTGACCAAAACCTTTGGGGATTGTTGTGATTCATTTGCTGCAGTTTACTATAGTAGTTCTTTTTGTCTGTAAGTATGGCTTTTTTGGTACTATTAAGTGTCTAAAGGTTTGTTGATCAGAGGGTGATTTGCTAGCTCTCTACTTTACCCATGATTTGTTTCTTAGTAATAATTTTTGTCTTGTTTCTTTAGTTAGCCAGGGGGCAGGCTTAGATTGGACTCTAATAGATCGTTTTGGTGAATGCTTATCAAGGATTGTTAAGAATTTGGCATTAAAATATTTAACAGCATCTTCAAGTGGGAGAGTTTTTAGAGGGTTCCAGTTGCAGGCATTTAGTTCAGTTTTAAATAAAAGTAGGTTAAAGTGTTTATTACTTCATGAGATCCTATAGGTTGGGGTGTTAGTAGTGACACTTTTTTGTCTTATGATGTAAGTTAAAGTATGGTCACTTACATCATCAGGCAAAGTACCTACTAGATAAGTTTGTTGTTGTTTGTTAATAAGAATCCAATCTAATATACTTTCTTTGTTGTTAGGTTTATTGATTCTAGTTCATAGGTTCATAGGTTTATACTAGGCTATCTGCCCCAAGGCATTTATAAGCCTAGCCCGAATTTTTGTGGCTTACGCCACCCCTTATATGAAAAAATACTGTACCCATTAGTTTGTTGTGCCTCTGTCCAGCAGTGACACAGATATGATTCCCGGGGTAAACCTACGATCTCCCATCCACAGGTCAAGATTTCTCTTGAACAGAGCCAGCGAGGTGCTCTGCCTCACATGGACCGGGACTCTATTCCACAGCATAGGGAGTCTTTGAGTGATAAATCTATCCCTCCAGCATGTCCTATTTATATCCGTGCTAAGGTTTAAGTCGCTTGCTCTAGTGGTTTTGGTGGATTTGGATTTTTTGAGGTGGAGCATGTCCATTAATTCCGGGTTGGACATGGCCTTGTATGTCAGGCACATGTCACCTCTGAGCAGACGGTATGCGACTGAATAGAGCTGGAGTTTCTTCAATCTGGCAGCATATGACAGATTTTGGAGTCCCTTTATCCTTTTGGCGAGAAACTTTTGGGGTCTCTCCAATTTCTGCAGATGTCGGGCGAGATACATCCCGAATGGGGCATTGTACTCGATCGTTGGTCTGATAAGTGAAGAGTACAGGGGAACAATGACCTCACTAGATCTGGATGTGAATCCCTTCATGATCAGGTGGGCAATGTAGAAGGTCTTTCTAACCACTTTAGCAATGTGAGTGTCAAAAGAAAGGTCACTGTCAACCTGGGTCCCCAGGTCCCTGATAACCTCTTCTGTGCTTAGTGGATTGCCACCTATATGGTAGCTTGGGGTTACCTTGTTTTTCCCGAAGGGTCTGACTATACATTTTTTGGCGTTTAACTTCAGGCCATGGCTCTGGCACCAGCTATCTGTTTCCGTGAGTCCCTTCTGAAGGATATCCGTGTCCGATGCACTTTCCACTATGGCCCAGTTTGCAGTCATCTGCAAACTTTGTCAGCAAAGTCCCCCATGTTGGCCTGTACTTCTGAGAAGTAGATGCCGAACAATAGGGGCCAAGGACCGAGCCCTGTGGGACACCACTTGTGACCGGCTTGGAGTCTGACATAGCGCCAGCAACTCTAACCCTGTGGGTTCTGTCCTTAAGCCAGATTGCAACCCATCTTGTGACATATGGGTTTACATTTAAGCTGGTAAGTTTTTCTACAATACCAGTGGGGTATTGTGTGAAAAGCCTTGCAAGGTCAAGGTAGGCTGTATGGACTGCCTTTCCCTCATCAATGGCCTTGGTGACTGCTTCGAAGAAGTCGACCAAGTTCAAAAGGCATGATCTTCCCTTGACAAAGCCAAACTGGGTCGGGTCCATTGTCTGCAAGTCCCCTATATCTTTGTTTATGAGCTCCATTATGATCCTCTCCATAGCTTTGCAGACTAGACTTGTTAAGCTTATGGGGCAGTAATTACCAGGGTCCGTAGAGGCACCGCCTTTGTGGAGTGGGACCACAGTTGCCGTACGCCACTCCTTGGGCACGTATCCTGTGGTAAGGCTGAGATTAAACAGCTGCCTTATGTGGGTTTAATTCCTCATTTAGCTCGTGTAGCACACAGCCGGGGACACCATCAGGTCCCATTGATGCTGTGTTTTAGCTTTAGAGAGCAGCTTTCACCTGCATTTGAGATGTCTGGGAGGCTACACTCCGCTGGGATAGTTATCTCTCCTTTAGGGGAGAGGGGTGAAGTTTGCACTGAACCTGTCTGCCAGTATGTTGGCAATGTCTGTGGGTTCAGTGATTTTTGTATCATTTTGGACTAATTCTGAGCATATCTGGGAGTTTCCACCCAGGTTCCTAACATAGCTGAAAAAGGCCTTATGATTGTCCTTTGAATCCATGGCAATTTTTCTCTCAAAATTGGCCTTAGTTGATTTTATGAGTGCTCGTATTTTTTTACTAATAATGATCAGGGGTGACTTCCCTTTTATGGATTTTGTACTATCATGTAATAGCTTTCTCCTCTTATTGTAAAGTTTGTTAATGGCTGGGGTCCACCAGACTGGATGTTTGCCCTTTGTGGAAAGAGTCTTGGTTTTATTTGGGATTGCCTGATCCATGCAGTCCTGGAGGTGTTCATAGAAGGCATTTGTAAGGGCTTCAGCAGCTTGGGTTGTGATTTCCACTGTCTCAGGGGCCTTGAAGGATACCACACCAGTCTTGAGTAGTGTGAAGTTTGCTTTAGAGAAGTTCTTCACTGTGGTCTTTTTGTTTGGGGTGGGGGATGTGGATTTCCAGTGAGATTAGTTTATGATCAGATCTCACCAATGAGGGATATACTTCCGGTGTGGTGCATTTTGTCCCCATGTTTGTGATAATGAGATCTAGTATATTTTCTCCTCTCATGGGAACAGTGACTAGCTGTTCCATGGCATTTGAATTTATGAACTCCAGGAACCGTTGGGCTAGAAAGTTAGGGCTTGAGTAATGTTCCCAGTCTATATTCGGGTAGTTGAAGTCACCCAATATGACGGTGTTTGGAGATACATTTATACCCTCCAGTGTCTTCAGGAAGGCTGTGTGGGGATGTCCTTCAAGGATGCATCTGCAGTCTTCACAAATGGGTTGTCCTGTCGTCAGGCAGCCCTTCGGTCGGCCGGATTCCAAAGTCTGGGTCTGGCTTCGGCTGGTGTCGCACTTCACCCGACGTCATTGCGGCAGTTTTCGGGTATAAAGGCATCAGCCGACGCCATTTTCCTCAGTCTTTCTTGCCGCGTGGTGCCCGAAGCAGAAGCTGTTCGCAAGTGCCGGTCGGTCAGATCCAGAGATAACTATTACCGAATACAACTTCGAAGACTTAAATAAAGCTAAGTACCCCGTTGGGGACTCTTTCTTGCCTCAGCCGATGTCAGACAAAGTTAATAACTGTTTAGCTTGTGGGAAACAAATACCTCATAAAGATTTCCACTCCTATTGCATTCATTGTTTAGGCCCAGACCACGACGTAGCAGCTTGTCTAGCCTGTTCCTCTTTTAACCGACGGACGCTTAAACGTCGGTCGGACTTTGATGAACAGATATTCGGCTCTGATTTTGCCTACATTATGCCGTCGGATCCTCCGACTACACAAATTACTAAAAAACGCAAAGAAAAGGACCGACACTCGCGGTCCGCGGTTTCGGCTGAAACCGCGGTTAAGCAAACCAGGAGTGTCTCGGTTTCAGACGAAACCGAGCAAGCGGTTCTTTCTTCAGCCGATAACATGCCTTCCACCGAGGCCTCTTCCAGCCTGGTAGAGACGGCCTCCGAAACCCAACCGTCTGTTGTGGTTTCACAGGATTTATCAGACACCATTCCCCTGGATGTTTCTACCCCTGCACGTGGAGCTGCTAGGCCTCCTCCAGCTATGTCTATTAAGGCCTTTGCCAGAGCTAAGGCAGCCAAAACAACAAAATCTGTGCCTGCCAAGCCTCCTTCTCACAGGCCCAGCACCAGCTCCCACATGCTTTCTTTGGCTGAGGATCTCATATCCTTAATCCGTGGAACCCAGCCACATCCTGACAGGGCCTCTCTCCCTCCTCCAGAAAAGAGACCTAGAGCAGAGCCCCCTGAGCCAGTATCCGCAGATGATTCTTCTGAAGATTCGGAGCATTCAGACCCTGCTGAGGCTGCTTATTCCCCCTACGAAGATTCAGATGCTGAGGACTCCATTCATTCAGCCTCCCCACCTGAGGAATTTTCCTTTGGGGAAACCTTGCATGCTATGAGGGAACAATTTCAGTGGCAGGGCCAGGATTTCACAGACTCCAGAAAGAGACTTAGAACCTTTCTGCATTTGCCACAACATAGACCTTTAGCCATTCCCCCAGTTCTTCCTGTTGTTGATGATGCATTTAATGACGCATGGTCTGCTCCCGATTCCTTACCTCCAGCTCCTGTTAAGCCTGATAGGTACTATAGGGTCCCGGACACGCATCACCATTTTTATAAGGCTCCTGTTGCGGATCCAGAGACTATATCCCAGGGCCCTAAAGCTGTAGCAGCTACTTCTTCTAAAAACCCCCTCCCCTCTGAAAGGGAATCCAGGTCCTTAGAGAGATGGGGTAAAAAGGTTTACACCTCTGCTACTTTGTCAGCTAGAGCTTTGAACTGCCAATTCCATATGATTCAATACCAAGAGTTTATGCTTGATCAGTTGACTAAAAAGCTATCCTCTGAAGAATCTTTAGATAAAAAGTATGTTCAGGAAATGGTACATAACATACAGCAGGTTAGTAACCATTCTTTAAAATGTGGCTATGATGCACTGGAGGCTTCCTTTAGATCAGCCATGACTGGCACAGTTATTAGAAGGCATGCATGGTTGAAAGAACAGGTATTACCAGACCATGTCAAATCAAAGCTTTTGGATGCACCTATGGACAAGGTCAACTTATTTGGTTCCCCTGCGCAGCAGGTACTAAAAAGGATGGAAGAGAAAGCTAAATCTATTCAAACAGTAAAAGATTTTCTGCAAGTTCAACCTCCAAGGTTTAGCAGGAACTGGCCCTCCAAGAACTGGTCCTTTCCGGAATCCTCTAAGCCACAAAGAGGCAGGAATAGGCGTACTAGAGGCAGAAACCAATCCAGGGGTTCCTACAGGGGTCGCCAATGGCATGGCAACAACCAACGAGGCACGGATACAGCCACCACCTCTACAACAACTCAATCTCAGTGACTGGACGGTGGTATCACCTACCAGGGAACAACTACAAGCACCCTTGGGCGGAAAACTAGCATTATTTTCAAAAAACTGGCACTGCATTACAAGAGAAAAATGGATTTTGCAAACTATAGACCAAGGCTACAGGTTTCATTTCCATACTCTACCAGGAAAGAGAGGAATGCCAAACCTTCCACCAACCCTAAGGGCAGAAGCTCTACAACAAATATCTCAATTATTAAAAATGAGAGCCGTGGAAAAGGTACCGCCTATGGAGCAGGGAAAAGGATTCTACTCAAGGCTCTTCCTGGTACCAAAGAAACAAAACAAATGGAGGCCTATCCTAGATCTGTCCTCCTTAAACACATTCATCATTGTACCCAAATTCAAAATGCTGACCCTACAGCAGCTTCTTCCCATGCTGGGCAAGGAGTCTTGGCTGGTAACTCTAGATCTCAAGGAGGCATACCTGCACGTCCCCATAAGACCAATTTGCAGAAGATACCTCAGATTTCTTGTAGGATCAGAGCATTATCAATTCTCAGCATTGCCATTTGGCTTATCTACTGCACCCAGAGTGTTCACGAAATGCCTGGCATTAGTTATAGCTCATTGCAGACTTCAGGGGATTCAAATCTATCCCTACCTGGACGACTGCCTGATACAAGCGGACAGCAAGAACAAACTAGCAGAAGACTTACAAAGAGTCATCCACCTGCTACAAGCTCTGGGATATACAGTCAATACAGAAAAATCAAGGCTGATTCCATCCCAAAGAATAACCTTTCTGGGTGCAGAACTGGACACATCAAAACAAATGGCATTCCTGACTGCAGAAAAGAAAGAACAACTTCCTCTCTACTTCTTGGCATTAACAAAGCACATTCATTTGCAAGAAAAGTGTTACAAGCCCTAGGCTTCATGGCATCCTGCATAATACTGGTCCCTCATGCCAGGCTGCATATGAGAAAGCTACAGTGGTACCTAAAGAATTTGTGGTCCCAACACAAACACATCCTAGAAACCAAAATTCCATTGATTCCATGCCTGAAACAGGACTTCCTATGGTGGGCTCAGGCATGCCAATCAAACAAAGGATTGCCCTTCTGCAGAAGTCAACCGAGACAAACCATCACGACAGATGCCTCAGACCTCGGCTGGGGGGCTCACATGCTGGACAAGTGCATTCAAGGTCTATGGTCTCAAGAACAGCTACATCTGCACATAAATCTCAAAGAAATGATGGCGGTGAAATTGGCAATCCAGGCATTCAGACCCCTTCTCCAAGAAGGCCAGTTGATGATAAGGACAGACAACACCACAGTTATGTGGTACATCAACAAACAAGGAGGAACACACTCATACCCTCTATGCCGGCTGGCTCTCGACCTATGGGATGTGGCTCTGAGCTACAACATTCAGTTACAGGCAATTTATGTACCAGGGAAGGAAAACATTCTAGCAGACATATTAAGCAGAACTACAACAGATGCCCACGAATGGATGCTGCATCCGGACATCTTCAAAACCATCACAAGAAAATGGGGGTTACCACAAATAGACTTGTTTGCATCCCCAACCAATCAGCAGTTGAAGAAATTCTGCACAAGGACCTTCCACCCACTTGCTTGGAAGGTGGACTCCCTTTCTTTCAGTTGGAAAAGCCTGACGGCATATGCATTCCCACCTCTTCCTTTGATGCACAAGGTGCTTCTGAAGATCAAAGAGGAACGCCCGAGGATCATTCTGATAGCTCCAAACTGGCCAAGGCAACATTGGTACCCACTCCTGAGGAGCATGTCCAGGGAACAAATTTGGACGCTGCCCCTGATTCCTTTACTGCTGACACAGAACAACTACAGCATTCTGCATCCCAGTCTAAAGACTCTGCAGTTAACTGCATGGCACATTACCTAACAACAATTAACCAGAATTTATCCCAAAGGGTTAAAGACATAATGCTGGAGGCTCGTAGACCTTCCACAAGGAAAAATTATGCAGCAAAATGGAAAAGATATCTCATTTGGAGTACGACAAAGAGGCAAGATGTGACACTGGTGAACATAGCCAACATCCTGGAGTACTTGGCAGAGCTCTACCATACAGGCCTGTCCTATTCCTCCATCAAGATACATGCATCAGCTATTTCAGCAGAATACAACTTGGATCCTCCTGTCTTCTCGCATCCTCTGCTTGGACAGTTTCTGAGAGGAATCAAAAATGTAAAACCTCCCAGGAAACCTCCATTGCCAGCATGGGACTTGAATTTTGTACTGGAAAAACTAACTTTACCTCCTTTCGAACCAGCAGCAACAGCAGAATTTTACAATACTTATCCTGGAAAACTGCCTTCCTGCTAGCAATAACTTCAGCAAGAAGGGTTTCTGAACTGCAGGCTTTGATGGCAGTGCAACCCTTCCTGATCTTCCACCAAGACAGAGTGTCCATGAGAACAAATCCTACATTTATGCCTAAGGTGGTATCCAGAGTTTCTCTAAATCAGGCTATCCACCTTCCTACATTCTTCCCCAACCCACAGAACAGGGGAGAAAGGCTCCTACATACCTTGGATGTACATAGACAATTGCGCTACTATCTGGACAGAACAAAAAACAATAGAAAGACTGACCAGCTTCTGGTAGCATATGCAACAGGGAAGGAAGGAAAACCAATCTCTAAACAGACAATTTCCAAATGGATAGGAAATTGCATTAGATTCTGTTACTCCTATCATGGGAAGAAAACTCCAGAGAACATCAGACCTCACTCAACAAGGGCTACAGCCACTACCACAGCTTTCTTACGAGGAGTGGCTACCAAGGACATTATAGAGGCTGCTACTTGGACCTCCGTGCATACATTTGCCAAGCATTATAACTTACCACTATACTCTAGATCCCGTGCTGGTTTCGCCACTGCGGTTTTGCAAGGGATCCTAACTACACCATAATCTTTTATCTTTCCTCCTCCCCTAGTTTAGCTATGGTATTCTACCCATTTGTGAAGACTGCAGATGCATCCTTGAAGGACATAGTACAGTTTTGTACCTACCATAAATGTAGATGTCCGAGAGGAATGCATCTGCAGTCAGGATTACCCACCCTCCTTCCCCTCTGAGGTACTCCTAGGGTATTTACCAATCTTAAGCTAGCTTGGGGGGGAATCTATTATGGTGTATTTGTTTGTATATATGTACATACATGTTTATTTTGTGTGTTTGCTCTCTACTATTTGGAAACTTTGACATTTATCCAAATTTAGCCTTCCTAGAGGGCACCTGGCATCTGGGGCAAGAAACACTGAGGAAAATGGCATCAGCTGATGCCTTTATACCCGAAAACTGCTGCAATGACGTCGGGTGAAGTGCGACACCAGCCGAAGCCAGACCCAGACTTTGGAATCCGGCCGACCGAAGGGCTGCCTGACGACAGGACAACCCATTTGTGAAGACTGCAGATGCATTCCTCTCGGACATCTACATTTATGGTAGGTACAAAACTGTACTTTCCTGAGTTTGAGAGGGTGGCCTGTAGCATGCTACAATTTGTAGAGCAGTTTTGCCTATTGTTAGTTGCACCTGGATGGTTTCCGAAGCTTCGTGCGTTGCCACCAACCTGGAGGTGTGGGTATCCTTTATGAATATGGATACACCCCCTCATTTTGTGGTGTGGTCTGGGTTTTGGGGCCGGAACACATGATATGAGGTAAAACCTGATAGTGCCGGGGTGCTCTCAGGAGCCTTGAACCAGGTTTCAGTTACAGCACAGACATTGATGTTCTCCATACTGAGAAGGGCCTCGAGTGCGTGCATTTTGAGATTTAGACTTCTGGCATTGAGCAGCATTACCCTCAGTTTCTTCCCATTTTTGTTTTCTAGGGTGGTAGGTTTAGAATTTGAGTCTTGCCTAAAAAAGGCACTATGGGGGTGGCAAGAGCCTTAGCCAATATCCGGAATCCCAGGGGTGACAGGTGCAAGCCGTCCCTTGCGAAGCAGCGTGGCTTGTCAAGCGTGTCATCCCAGGCAGAGAGACACTGGATCCCCTTTGAATGACACCAGGCATTAAGCCAATTGTTAAAGCTGATCATCTTGTCTCTATATTGTGGCATCATTCTTGGTGAAGGAAGGATACTGCTCAGGGTTAGGATCATACCTGCCTGGGCTACATAATCAGAGACCTCCTCTATGTCTCTCTTCATGTAGTCCAGGGAGGTACGTCTCAGGTCGTTCACACCAGCATGGACAATGACTGTGTCATATTTGTACTTGCCGTGGAGTGACCCGAGTGCTTGTGTTATGTGGCGGATTCTAGCACCCGATAGGCAGCTTACTGTGACCCTCTCCTTGTTCAGCCTGGTGAGTAGGACGTCAGTGTGTCTGACTATGGAGTCACCTATGACAAGTATGTTTGGTGTTGTATTTGGCTTTAAGGGCTGTGACTGCTTTGCACACTGCTTTTGTGGTTTTTGTGTTGCTTGTGGGGTGTCTTGAGGTAGCAGTTGTTTGGGTGTCTGCTTTGGAGGCCTCTGCTGTTTAGGTAAATTTTTACTCAGAGCCTCCGAGTATGTCTTTGTGTGTTTATGTGTTTGATTCAGTGGTGTGGTAGCATTATGTGAGGCTGGTTTTGTGGTGTGTGTAGTTGCCTTCTCCTCCTGTCTGGTCTTGCCAGTCCTGAGTTGAGAGAGCTCAGCCCCCAGTTTGGCTAAATAGCTGCATCTCTCGCCAAGTATTTGTGTTATGTGGGAGGAGGAGAGGGTTGTCTGTGTACATGAGGCAGTTATAACATTGCCTCAAGATTCCCAGATTCACCAGCTGGACCGGAGAGGAGATTGACATCTGACCTTTGGACATGCTAGAATAATATTGGGAATTCCTTAATAATTGAAAACAAGGGCCAGTGGGGAGTGAGGGTGTAGTGCTTTTAATTTTTAGTGCTGACTTATATAATTGCTTTAGTGAGCAAGTGCCAGGTAACTTGAGTGCAATGTGTTACAAGTAACTAAATGCAAAAACGACAAACAGTAACTTTCTTTCAAGTGAAACAAGGAAATAAGTACAGTAAGCAATGCAGATATCACTAGTGATCCACAGAAGCTGAGAAGCAGCGTATTAGGTGGAATTAGCTTCCAGGAAATAACAAGCAAACAAACAACAAGCATATAAACAAAGCTAGATTCAGCAGGCCTGGATCTAGTCTATGCTAGAAACAAGCGAGGTGTACCAATTTCAGTAAGATACAGTTCAAATATTCAGGCACTATAAACCTTTAACCAGAAATTCCCAGCTCAGAAGGGCAGAGTCCAGCCTCTTCTCCCACAAGAGTGCAGACCACGAACCTTCTTAATGTAAAATAACTGGCCTGAAGCCCAAGTGCCTAAACCAGAACTAATGCACTTGGACACTGGGCTCTCAATCAGCAGTTCCCAACTTAGAAGGATGAAAGCTACCTGTCCTGCCACCACAGTGCTTGCCACAAACCTTCCTAATGTAAAACAACTGGTCTGAAGCCCAAGTGCTTAATCCAAAAGACTTAGAATGATAGCTACACTTTAATCAAGTTACAACCAAGCAGTAATAAATACAATTGAATACTTTAGAGAATGTCTGGATTAGTGAGCAAGTTACACAAAACGCTAGATCCAGCAGGCCCGAATCCAGTCTATGCCACAGCAAACAAGGCGCACCAATTTCAGTAAGAAGCAGTTCAGATATGCATGCACTATAAGCCTTTAACCAGAAATTCCCAGCTCAGAAGGGCAGAGTCCAGCCTCTCCTCCCACAAGAGTGCAGACCACGAACCCTCTTAATGTAAAATAACTGGCCTGAAAGCCCAAGTGCTTAAACCAGAATTAATACACTTTTAGAATAACAGACACTGAGCCCTCAATCAGCAGTTCCCAACCTAGAAGGATGTAAGCTACCTGTTCTGCCACAACAGTGCAGACCACAAACCTCTAGTGGTGTTTATTGTCTGAGTAAAGCCATAAAGATTAATGTGCGAGGAAGGGTTGTTAGTATTGACTGAGGACCAGTCATGGTTAAGATCTCCTAATATGATAGTTTCTTGTGGGTAAGTAGAAGACACCCAACTAAGGATTTTTTCTATTATGGTAGAGTTATTTCCAGGAGGTAGATAGATACAGATAATATAGATTGACTTGTTTGGGTTTAATTGTAGTTTAGAAATAAGGAGTTCAGCCTTAGTATCCTCCAGTGGGTTATAGGGTACTGAGGAGATGAGTAGTCCAGTCTTAAACAGCAGTGCTACTCCCCCACCTTTATGTGTAGTGCGGTCCAGTCTCAGTATATTGTAACCTGGGGGAATTATTTCGTTATCTTTAGTACAAGGTTTTAACCAAGTTTCAGTTAGACAGAAAATATCAAAGGAGTGATATTCAAGGAGAGTGTGGAGATGGGTGACCTTGTTGTTAATACTTCGGATATTAAGATGTCCTATAAGTAAGGCATTTGAATCAGTGGTTAGTGTAGGAAGGGTGGAGTTTGTGATATGTCTAGTTTCAGCAGAGGTATTAGTGGGTCCTGGGTTAGGATGTATGTCACCATCTTTTAGGGTTGAAGTTTTAAATTGTAAAGATGGTTTACAGGAGAAGCTGGTTAGGTATTTTAGTCTCCTTAACATAGGATTATTAAATTTAATGTGTGAAAGTCGATGGTATTTGGCTAGGAGGTAGTTAGAGGTGGATGTGATGTTTAAATGAGTCAATTTTTGGGTAGTAAAATCAAAGGCTGTTTGAGAGAGTAATTGATGTGGTAATTATTCGCCTTTTCATAAGAGGTAAGGAGATAAGACCTCTTATGACACAGAACCTCCCATCTTCTCTCATCCACTGCTCAAGCAGTTCCTCAGAGGGGCCAAAAATTTGAGACCACCCAGGAGAGCTCCAACCCCAGCCTGGGACCTTAACTTTGTTTTGGAGAAACTCACTCTACCTCCTTTCAAGCCAGCTGCTACTGCAGACTTAAAATTTCTTTCTTGGAAAACAGCTTTCCTTTTAGCAATCACTTAAGTTAGAAGGGTAGCTGAATTACAGGACTTATGGCAGTGGAGCCTTTCATCAGCTTTCATGCAGACAGGGTGTTCCTCAGAACCAATCCATCCTTCATGCCCAAGTTGGTATCCAGTGTGGCTCTTTATCAGTCCATTCATTTGCCAACCTTCTTTCCCAATCCACAGAACAAAGAGGGACATATACTGCTTTCCTTAGATGTGCACAGACAACTTAGATTGTACTTGGACAGGACTAAACCTCAAAGGAAATCTGAACAACTGCTGGTGGCATTTGCTGCAGGGCAGAGGGGAATGCTATTTCAAAGCAAACCATTTCTAAATGGATAGGACATTGCATTCATTTCTGCTATAAGCACCATGGAAAACCTATCCCCCAGGGGATCAAACCTCAATCCACCAGGGCTGCATCTACCTGTACAGCCTTTCTCAGAGGCATCCCTACCATGGACATCCTATAAGCTGCTACCTGGAGTTCTGTACATACTTTCACCAAGCATTTTCATTCCAATTTTCTCTAAATCCATAGCTGGCTTTGCCACTGCAGTCTTGCAGGGCCTTATAGCTGGTCCTAATGCTATCTAAATTCCTCCTCCCAACCATAGCTTTGGGAATCTACCCAAATGTAATGACTGCAACAGTGAAACATGAAGAACATAGTACAGTTGTGTACACTTACCATAAATGTAGATGTTTGAATGTATTCACTGTTGCAGTCCTGGTTACCCTCCCTCCAGCCCCCTAACTTACTTTTGCTGTACCTCTACTTTCCTTTACCATGCTTAAAAGCCTTTTTATTTTATTTGCTTTTTTGTTGGAGGTATATCATTGTACTTTTATATTTAATTGCTTCCCATTAGGGGGGCACCTGACATCTGGGGCAAGAAAGACTGATGTAATGGCGTCGACTGCATGTTTTATACCCCTGATGACCTGATGTCATGGAAGAAGGGACAGCAACCGATGCAGGAACCAAGACTTTGTTAATCAGGCCGACTGAGGGCTACCTGCAAGCAGATAACCCTAATGTAATGACTGCAACAGTGAATACACTCAAACATTTACATTTATGGTAAGTGTACACAACTGTACTTTCTTTGGCAAGCCTTATCAGCGCTCTTGAGAGGAGGCCTGACTGTCCATCTCTGGAGGCAGTCAGGGGACACCTATCTTTGTACCTAGATGTCTGGCTAAAATAACAAATGATAGCTGGGTATAAAGCATAATATCCAAAGGATACTGTATTTATTCCCTTTGCCACACCACCCCCTCTAGTAATGAAAATCCCAGACGTTCCACCCAGTCACAGGGGCCTTAGCAGCCTTAGAGGTCTAAAGGTTGTTGGACAAAAGAGTCATCCAGCCAGTCCCTGCAGACCGAAGAGGATCCGGAACTTACTCTAGGTTCTTTTTAGTTCCAAAGAAAACAAGGGACTAGAGACCTATTCTGGACCTAAGCATACTAAACAAGTCAGTGAAAAAGACGAAGTTCCTGATGGTCACGCTTCAGTCAATACTTCTCTTTCTGGGGAAAGACAATTGAATGTGCGCTGTAGATCTTCAGGATGCGTACTACCACATAAAGATGGACAGACCATCCAGGGATCATCTACGCTTCTGGCTGGGAGCCAGCCATCATCAATTTCGTGCTCTGCCCTTTGGTCTCACTACAACCCCCAGAGTGTTCACCAAATGTATGGCAGTAGTCACCGCTCACCTGAGACTGTTGGGAATTCCAGGTGTTTCCATATCTAGACTGGCTCCTCACTGCCACCACCAAGCATCAACTGATTCATGTGAAGGACACAACCTTACACCTATGCAATCAATTGGGGGATTTCCATCATCTCAGAAAAATCTGCCTTTTTGCCATCACAACAAATTGTCTTCATAGGAGCAAAACTAAACACAGTTTCTATAACATTGTCTACCTCCAGAAAGAATTTCTCTCTTACGAGAACAAGTATCAGACCTGCCCCAGTCTCAGTGGTTATTCAAATTGCTAGGATCGATGGCAGCAACAGTCATTGCCATTCCCCTCGCACGAGTGCATATGCAAACTCTGCAATGGCTCCTATTCTCTCAATGATCCTTTCAGGAACTTCTATTGTCCCATCAAATTGTTATAACGAATGCATGCAAGAAGGACCTTCAATGGTGGCTGATGTCTCAGAATGTATCTCGGGGACGTCCATTCATTCTACCCAGTCCCATAGCCACGGTGACCACGGATGCTTCCTTGATTGGGTTGGGGGGGCATTTTCAGGGAAGAACAGCCCAAGGCAGGTGGAAGAAACACAAAACTCATCTGCATATAAATGTCCTGGAGACGAGAGCTGTACTTCTAGCTTTGCAATCCTTTCAAGACTCTCTACCTCTGGGAACAATTGCTGTTCAGACAGACAACATGTCAGTAGTCTGATACATCAACAAACAAGGGGGAACCAAATCTTACCCCCTGTGTCGAGAGGCCATGAGAGTATGGCAGTGGGCAGTAACCTCCCAGTGCTTTCTGTTAGCAATGCACATCCCGGGGAAATCCAGTGTGATAGCAGACAAGCTGAGCAGGGCAGTCTTACTGCCTCACGAGTGGTCCCTGAAGCAACAAGTAGTGGAAAGGATTTTCCGCAGGTGGGGCCAGCCTTGCTACAATCTTTTTGCCACCCCAACAAACACGAAATGCAGCAGCTACTTTGCCCTAATTCTCCAACCGGGGGAAGCCCCAAGGGATACACTGATGCACAGTTGGCCCCTGGGTCTCCTTTATGCATCCCCCCTTCCCTCTGATTCTCAAGGTATTACAGAAAGCAAAACTTCTGGGAAGGACCATAATATTAATAGACCCTTACTAGCCTCGACTAATTTGGTTTCCCTTCCTCCAGCCTCATCTTTTGGAAGAACCCTGGACCCTGGACCCAGTCCCAGGTCTGTTGACCCATTCGTCGGGGGCTCTTCACTGTTCTCTTCATTCCCTAAAACTGACAGCTTGGCTGCTCCAATTCCCACAACAGCCAGCATTTACAACCTCTCAGCTGAGGCCCAACGTATTATAACATCCTCTCATAAATCATCTACCAGAAAGTTATATCTTAGCAAATGAAAGAGATTTTCTTTATGGGCCTCTCAGAATGATGTTGATCCTTATTTCGCTCCAATCCCATCTATATTGGAATTCCCAACTAAACTTGTCAATGAAGGAGTGGCTGCAGCTACCATTAGAGTTCAGTTAGCAGCAATATCAAACTTTCATTTTGGTTTCCAAGGCTCTAATATCATGTCTCATCAACTTGCTCAAGCCTTTCTTAAAGGTGCCATTCATTTGAGGCCTTCAGTCATGCCATGGAATCTAAATTTTGTTCTATCCAGAATCATACTACCTCCTTTCGAACCAGCCTTGTCCTGTTCTTTGAAATTCCTTTCATGGAAGTCTATTTTTCTGATAGCCATTACTTCTGCTCGATGGATTTCTGAGCTGCAAGCCTTAACCATCAAAATTCCTTATCTGATTTTCCATAATGACAAAGTTTCACTCAGAACTAATCTATCCTTTTTACCAAAAGTTTGTTCAGAGGCACATCTTAACCAATCTATTGAGTTGCCAGTTTTCTTTCCCCAGTGCACAAATAGGATGGAACACATGCTGCACAAACTTGATGTTCATAGACAACTACGATGTTACCTATATAGAACGAAACAATTCAGGTCAACAGATCAACTCTTTTCCTTTTCAGAGTCAAAGAAGGGTGCCTCAGTGACAAAAGTAACCTTGTCAAGATGGCTATCAGATTGCATTTCCTTCATTTATAATTCACAAAATACCCCCTTGCAACAAAAAGTAAAGCCCACTCTACTAGAGCTATTTCAACCTCATTAGCTTTTTCTGCAAGGTTACCATTAGAATCTGTTTGTGCAGCAGCTACCTGGTCAACACCTCATACCTTTATCACTCATTACAAAGTAGACAAGGCCTCCAGGGACAGCACCTCCTTTGGTTCCACAGTTCTGAGAATATACTCCCGTGAAACACCCGAGAAGATGGTGCTTGGGGCGCCATCCATCAGTAAAGAATGAACAGCGAGATAGAACAACTTCACATAAAGAAGTTATGTACTCACCATAATGTTCCATGTGAGTTGTTCATCTTGCCTTCATTCTTAAATCCCACCCGCCAACCCCCATCCAGTCTACTTGAGGTCCTTATAGAGTGTTTTGTCTTCTATCCAACTCTCTGAGTAGCGTATTTATACTACTTAGTAGTCACGCAGCAAACAAGATCTGAGGGAAGATCAGGGTGCATCATAGGAAAGGGAGTTGGCCTCAATCTGTTTCAAGACCGTGAGCTTTTGCAGTTGGCCGAGTCAGAGCCGAGGATCGGCTCCAAACCCATCAGTAAAGAATGAAGGCGAGATGAACAACTCACATGGAACGTTATGGTGAGTACATAACTTCTTTTTATTTGTCAGTCCACTGCCAAGTTATCCAATGAAAAGTTGTTTACTACCAATGTCTATCAATGTAGTTATTCATTAGAACAGTACTACATATCTAAAATGAAATACGTCAATGTCCTAAAAATAGGTTAGTTAACACATCCTTTTCCTAATTCAGCATAAGTAATGTTACAGTGGTCAAACTGCAGATGAAAAACTCGAAGGAATGCAGTCTTAAGCAGCCTAGCTGATACAGTGTAATCCGTTCACATGTTCAAGCTATCAAGCAGTTTTAGCAAAATACATAAACATGTGCAGACCATAATATGTATAAAAGAATCTGCTGACATGGTTACAAGTTTGCATTGACCACATACTCTTTCTTCTGACATGCTCAGTTTGTTTTACACCAGGTGTTTCAACTTTCCTATCCTTTACACTATACAATGCAGAATAAGTGAGAGGTTGGCATAATGGTTAAGATGTTTACCTTGTAGACCCAAGGTGCAGGTTTTGATTCCCACATGGGGTAATTGGCCAGGCTTAAAATGGCCCACAAGGGCAGTTAGCCTTGTGCTAATCTGTGAACCTATATAGTGACAGGGACTTCTTTAATCGGTCTGTGTAAGGCATGTTCTGGAATTCCTTGATCTTCTTTGTTTGAAACCTCTGAGGTCTCTCTAATTGTTGCAGGTGCATTGTATGGAACATGCCAAAATGGGCGTTATACTCGGGGGTTAAAACCTCCTTTGCTCTAGAGGCAGTGCCTTTGCTAATCAAGTGTGCTATGCAGAAGACTTTCCTTACTACAGTAGACATATGGTGGTCAAAGTTAAGATTACAGTCTACTTGTGATCCAAGATCCCTTCCCACTTCATTGGTACATAGGATATTGTTAATTTGATAGTGTGAAGGGACATTGTTTTTACCAAAGGGAATGGTGATGCATTTCTTTGCATCCGGTTTGAGCCCGTAACTAAGACACCAGTTGTTGGTTTGCATAAGACCCTCCTGAAGTATACTGACATTATTTGGGGATTCAGTAATTTCACCCAGTTTGCAGTCGTCTGCAAACTTGGTCAGCCACAGCCCCTTAGTTTTGGCCTGAACTTCTGAGAAGTTTATACCAAACAGTAGGGGGCCCAGCACTGACCTTTGTGGCACCTTGCTGGTGACAGGTCTGCTCATAGCTCTCAACCTCCTTTCTCCAAAATGAGAACATTAGCCCTCATAATGTGTGACAAATGTGCAAAATGTGGAACACTTACTAATGGCTTACTAACAACTTCAACTAGAAAGGTCATATGATGGCTAAAATATGCTGGTTTTACTTATAAAAAATATTTTTTAATGAATTAATATGATTCATATCTATTTCCCCATGGCTAGCAGTTAAAAAATTCATAAGGTTCATAAGTTAGTACTAAGCTAATTGCCCTTGCGAGCCATTTTAAGCCTAGCCAATTATCCCTTGTGAGACTCAAACCCTGCACCTTGTGGTTGTAAGGCAAACACCTTAACCATTAGGCCACCCTCCTAACCACAACACTGAATGTGTGACAGACCCTTTCATTGTGGAACTTTGAGGAACAACCACTTTTAAGACCCCAGATGAGGTCCGTTCCTCATAATGAGGTACACTTGAGAGCTATGGGTCTGTTGGTTGATGTGGATTCACCCACTTTGGTGTCTGACCGGTTTGTGAGGCAGCTGGCAACCCATCTTACAACAAAAGGGTTTACATTCAGTTCATTAATGCCTGAGTGTGGGATTGTGTCTAAGACCTTTGCAATTTGAGGTATGCTGTGTGCACAGATTTGCCCTTGTTAGTGTCCCTGGTCACATTTTTAAGAAATCCACCAGGTTTAATAGCCAGGATCTACCCTTGGTGACGCCAAATTGGGACGGTTCCAGGGTTTGGAGGTCACCTTTGTCTTCATTTGAGGTCCATGATGATACGTTCCATGGCCTTACATATGAGACTGGTCAGACTTATGGGCCTATAATTCCCCCGGTCTGTTGCTAAGCCATCCTTTTGGAGGGGGATAATTGTTGCTGTTCTCCATTCTGCAGGGACAAAGCCTTGAGGATAGGCTGTGATTGAATAGGGTACTTAGTGGTGATGCTAGTTCATGTTTTAGTTTTAGAAGACAGCCTGGGATACTGTCTGGTCCCATAGAGGCTGTGTTTTTGTCTTAGAAAAGAGTTTAATGACCTGCTGTTCAGATATGTAGGGTTGGGGTTAAAGTTGAGGGCAACACAAACCAGATTGTCAATACACCAACCAGGGGTGCAACCATTACTGGTTCTGCTCTTCACTAATATGGGAGAGTGCTGCACACCCTCTACTGTAATGTCCCCCCGGTATGGCCAGACCACAGAATGGTCTCCTTTGAAGTAAAAATAAAACCTGGGACCCTCATCTAAACCTGGAATATTCAGGAACTACTCTAAGGCTCACCTCCTGCTATTAAGTGATAATCTGGCTAAATGTCAAGCCCCCATAAACTCTGAGAACACTACTGCCTATGCAGAACTGTTCACAGAAACCCTGTACAAGCTTGTTAATAGCTTCATAGAGGCAGCTGTACCCACCAGAAATAACTACAGAACTAACTCAGAAAACAAGCCACCCTGGTGGAATCGCAAAATCAGTAGGCTGTATAACCGAAGGAAGAAAATCACTGCAAAAATTGAGATGCAGCACCCAGCAGGATAAAAGTGCGCTCATCAAACTAAACAAACAACTCAGAGGACAAATAGTCTGCCAAAGCCAAATTTGAGGTAAGTTTGGCCTCCCAGGCCAAGGACAGCCTCAAAACATTCTTCAGCTATATCAGCAGTCTCAAAGGCAAAACACAATTGTGTTCAGAGCTCATTGTAAATGGAACCACCTATACTGAGCCAGAAGATGTAGCAAACCCTCCTGGCTGATAAATTCAGCTCCAACTTTACCCCTCTCTCCCTCTCAACCTTCCCAAAGGAAATACTATCAAATGTTACTCCCTCTACTACCACTAGGGAACAGGTCCTTAATGCTCTCTCTCTAAGACCAGGAACACTGCATCAATGGGCCCAGACAGTATCCCAGGATGCCTTCTAAATAGCATGAAACATGAACTATCATGGCCTCTGGAATTACTATTTTAACTATAGCCTCCAAACAGGCTTCATGCCTCATGAATGGAGAACAGCAAAGGTGGGCCATCTACAGACCCATGTCTCACTAGTCTAATATGTAAAGCCATGGAAAGAATTATCATGGAAATGATCAATAGAGATATAGTAAACCTTCAGACACTGGACCCAACCCAATTTAATTTTGTCAAGGGCAGATCATGCCTACTCGACCTGGTGGACGACTTTGAGAAGATAACCAAAACAATGGATGAGGGGAAAAATGGTTCAAACTGCCTACCTTGACCTGGCAGGTCTATATCAGATGATCGAAGTTTCAAAACTTTGAATCTGATATGGTCAAAGTCTTGAAACTTCAAATCTTTTAACAGAGATCTCCCTTTTTTGCACTGCAGTGCGATCTCGGAGTTAGTATATTTAAGTAGCAGGGGGGCTTGACTTCCTGCTTAGAGTGTTTACATGGTTTGTTTTTCTAGGTTGTTGTGTTTTATTACATTTTCGATGTTTCAAGACATTCGATTATATGGTGTCAACCATATCAGATTCGAAGTTTTGAAACTTCGATAATGTAATATAGACCTGATTTTGGCAAAGGCATGTGATGCATTACCCCACTCGGACATTGTTGATAAACTCAAGAGGTTAAGTATAAACTTGTATGTCACCCGGTGGATAGCCATCTGGTTCACAGACAGGACCCAGGAAGTTAGAACTGGGGAGTCCACTTCTACAAAGAGGCCAGTCACAAGTGGAGTTCCTCAGGGATTAGTTCCTGGACCACTCATGTTTGGCATTTACGTCTCTGAAGTCAAGCCCAATGTCAGTGGTCTTGGACTGACAAAATTTGCAGTTGATTGCAAATTAGGAGCGGTCATTGTATCCCACACTGACACAAATGTTCTGCAGGAGGGCCTGACACAAACTGGTGTCAAAGCCAAGGACTAAAACTAAATGCCGAGAAATGCATAATAGTATCCTTTGGGAAGTCATCCACCCCTGGTAACTATCATATTGAAAAACACACCCCTTAGAGTTGACTCAGTAGTCAGGGACTTAAGAATTAATTACCTGAAGAGACAGCTTAGTCTGTTAAAGCACTTGTGGTGTCGACAGTAAAAGTTTTTTATTGAAACTGGCCGTTTTGGAGTCCCTCTGTCTTACTAGATTAATTCTATGGTTTTCTTTACTGGGACTTCTTTACCAGAGAGGGTTGGTATTTGTGTTTGTTTTGATTGTTCCAGTGTATTCGCCAATCATCAAACCTATCATTGAGCACAATGCTCCCTTTGGTATGTACCTAACCAGGCATATCCAACAATTGGAATGTCCACAGAGGTTCCTCACTAAAAAAAAATACAGGTCGCAAGTAAAATGTCCTATGCAAACCGCTTCAAGGCTATATCCCTATATTCTTTCTGCTTCAGGCTTTTGAGGGGAAATCTATACCTGGCATACAGGGCATTGTCACACACCACTCTGATGGACCTCCTGCATATTCACAAAACAGACATCACCAGAATTACCTGTTCTAAAGACTTAAACCTTGCCTGTGATATAAGTAGGACCTGCTGGAGAGGCAGGTATGTATCCCAGAAACTACCCCTTCTGTGGAACAGGCTTTCCATCCATTTGAAGCAGAGTGCCTCCCTAACCCAGTTCAAGTGCAACTTGAACAGTGGGATGGGGAACAGGAAATTCATCCCTGGTTTGGCACCTATATCTCTAATGGACACAAGCAACTGTAAATGGTTCGTCTCCCAGGCCCCAGCTTGTAAATGTTTCATCTTCCAAACCCCTGCTTACATTTATCAAGGGTATTAGAACTTGTCAGAGATTTGGGATACATGGCCAGGCTTAAAAAGGCCCTCGTGGTTGTTAGCCTAGTAAACACCTATGAACCTATGAGCAAGGTTTGTGACAAGTTTGGAGGGGATTTTCCTGTCTGCTAGCAGGTTTGCTATCTCTGCAGGATGTGTGTGTGTGTGATACTGTTAATCACTAGTTCAGCATATGCTTGGGATCTACCTTTTAGGCCAGGTACGTAGCTGTAAAAATCCTTGTGGTTATCCTTGGATGTGATTGCTAAGTTTTTCTCAAAGTTACCCTTAGAGGATCTGACATGGTGTCTCATTTCTCTTTTGAGTCTGAGGAGGGTGCTTTTCCATTGTTGAGGCCTCACCTTATTTTTCTTAGCAACGTTTTGCATTTGTTGTAAAGTTTGTTGATGCTGGATGTCCACCAGGGTGGCTTGTTTTTTCTTGGGGCTCTGGCTTTGATTCAGTCTGGAAAAGCAGAGTCTGTACACTTATATAACTGATTGTACAGGGCTTCAGTGTAAGCTTTGTTGTAGTTAACCACTTCCAGCTGGGGGTGAGGCTTGGAATGCCTTTACACCTTCCACTAGGCGGATATAGTTTGCTTTGGTGTAGTTTTTAGTCTGACTTTGCCCTTTGTGAGATGTTCATCATGTTTCACTGTTGCAGTCCTAACCAATGGGTTATCCGGCTCACGGTAGCCATCGATCGGCCAGAATACCAAAGGTAAGTAATAATGACGTCGGCTATCCGTTGTAAAGGTCATCAGAGCGTCCAATACAAAAGGAGGCAGCCGACGTCATTTCCTCAGTCTTCCTTGCCACGGAGCCAGAAGTATTTCTTGCACGAGTGCCAGTCGGCAGTTTATAGGTTCATAGGTTCATACTAGGCTATCTGCCCTAGGGCATTTATAAGCCTAGCCAGAGTGTGTGTGGCTTTCACCACCCCTTAGGATGAGAATACTATACCCATTAGTTTGCTGTGCCTCTGTCCAGCAGTGATACAGAGATGATTCCCGGGGTAAACCTACGATCTCCCATCCACTCGTCAAGATTTCTCTTGAACAGAGTCAGTGAGGGGCTCTGCCTCACATGGACTGGGATTCTGTTCCATAGTGTAGGGAGTCTCTGGGTGATGAATCTGTCCCTCCAGCACGTCCTATTTATATCCGTGTTGAGGTTTAAGTCTCTTGCTCTCGTGGCTCTGGTGGATTTGGATTTTTTGAGGTGGAGCATGTCCATTAATTCCGGGTTGGACATGGCTTGTATGTCAGGCACAGATCACCTCTGAGCAGACGGTATGCGACTGAATAGAGCTGGAGTTTCTTCAGTCGGGCATCGTATGACATATGTTTGAGCCCCTTTATCCTTTTGGTGAGGAACTTTTGGGGTCTTTCCAACTGCTGCAGGTGTTGGGTAAGGTCCATTCCGAATGGGGCGTTGTACTCAATCATTGGTCTGATAAGTGAAGAGTACAGGGGTACAATGACCTCTCCTGATCTGGATGTGAATCCCTTCATGATCAGGTGGGCAGTGTAGAAGGTCTTCCTAACCACTTTGGCAATGTGAGTGTCAAAAGAGAGGTTACTGTCAACTTGGGTCCCCAGGTCCCTGATAACTTCTTCCATGTTTAATGGATTACCATCTATGTGGTAATTAGGGGTTACCTTGTTTTTCCCAAAGGGTATGACTATACATTTTTTGGCATTTAGCTTAAGGCCATGGCTCTGGCACCAGTTATCCATTTCTGTGAGACCTTTCTGGAGGATGTCTGTGTCTGATGGAGTGTCAATTATGGTGCCCAGTTTGCAGTCATCTGCAAATTTTGTCAGCCACAATCCCCCTATGTTTGCCTGCACTTCAGAAAAATAAATGCCGAACAAAAGGGGGCCCAGGACTGAGCCCTGTGGGACACAGCTCTTGACCGGCTTAGAGTCTGACATGGCACCAGCAACTCTAACCCTGTGTGTTCTGTCCTTGAGCCAGTTTGCAACCCATCTTGTGACATATGGGTTTACATCTAAGCTGGTGAGCTTTTCTATGATGCCCGAGTGGGGTATTGTGTTGAACGCTTTTGCTAGGTCAAGGTAGGCTGCGTGAACTGCCTTACCCTCATCAATGGCCTTAGTGACTGTTTCGAAAAAGTCGACCAAGTTCAAGAGGCAGGATTTGCCCTTGACAAAGCCAAATCTGGTAGGATCCAGTGTCTGTAGGTCCCCAATGTCTTTATTTATGAGTTCCATTATGATCCTCTCCATAGCTTTGCAGACAAGGCTCGTCAAGCTTATGGGGCGGTAATTTCCAGGATCCATAGAAGCACCGCCTTTGTGGAGTGGGACCACAGTTGCCGTACGCCATTCTTTGGAGTGCATTATCCTGTAGTAAGGCTAAGATTAAACAGCAGCCTTATGTGTGGGTTTAGTTCCTCATTGAGTTCGTGTAGCACACAGCCGGGGACACCGTCCGGTCCCATTGATGCTGTGTTTTTTGCTTTAGAGAGAGCAGCTCTCACCTGGACATCTGAGATGTTTGGGAGGCTAGACTCTGGTGGGATAGATACTTCTCCTTTTGGGAGGGAGGGAGGGGAGAAATTTGCACTGAACCTGTCTGCCAGTATGTTGGCAATGTCTGTGGGTTCAGTGATTTTTTTATCATTTTGGACTAATTCTGAGCATATCTGGGAGTTTCCACCCAGGTTTCTAACATAGCTAAAGAAGGCTTTATGATTGTCTTTTGTGTCATTAGCGATTTTTCTCTCAAAGTTGGCCTTGGATGATTTTGAGTGATCGTAGTTTTTTGCTAGTATTGATCAGAGATGCCTTCCCATTTAGGGATTTTGCTCTGTCATGTAGTAGCTTTCTCCTCTTGTTGTAGAGTTTGTTTATGGCTGGAGTCCACCAGACCGGGCGCCTGCCTTTGGTGGAAAGGGTCTTGATTTTATTAGGGATTGCTTGATACCTTTTTTGTTTCCGATTACACAGTTGAAGTCAACTACAGCTACGTACCCCATTGGGGATCCTCTTTTTTTTACCTTAACGAATGTCAGAAAAGGTTAATTGTCTTACCTGTGGAAAGCAGATTCCCCATAGAGATTTTCATTCCTATTGTATTATTTGTTTAGGCCTTGACCATGACATTCCTAATTGTGATCTCTGTGCTTCCTTTAATCCAAGTACTATTCGTTGTTGGGCTAAGCTTTTAGCTAAGCATTTTGGAGTTTGGCCTAAGTTTGTCGGTATGGCGTCCGCTGGTCATCAGGCTTTGGATATCCCCAAGAAATGTAAGGATAAGGACCACGACAGGCTTCCAAAGGTCAAGTCCTCGGCTGATGTTAAGTTGGTTGTCATTCATGCGGTAGCCAGTGAGACGCCTTTGAAGCCCCTGCAGCCCGCAGATTTTCAACAGCAGGCCTCGGTTGAGACCATTTCAGAGGCCCCCAGGCCTCCGGCTTCCATTTTGCCTTCTGACCTTCTGCCTGTTGTCTCTTCAGCTGGATCCAGAGCCGCAAAGCTGACTCCGGTGTCCGAGACCTCCGTTCTTCGTTCAGACAACAAGCTCATACCAACTACTTTGGCTGCAACTTCGGAGCTTACCAGGCCTCCAGAGTCCTTTAGACTTGCAGGTAAATCTTCCAGTCGTAAGCCTGTGAAGAAGCAGGCTCCAGTTTCCTCTCGTTCCCCTCATTCTCAAATGGTTAAAATGGCTGATGACCTTTTGACTCTTATTAGGGGTTCACAGCCTCCTCCTTCAAAAAGAAGTAGGGATGTCTCTCCTGAGGCTTTGTCCTTTTCAGGTTCTGATACTTGTAGCATTTCTGTTGATGAAGAGGAAGTTTCTCAAGCTTTCTCTCCTTTTTAGGATTCAGACGCAGAGGAGTCCATCCCTTCTGCTTCTCCTCCAGAAGATTTCTCTTTTGGTGATACTTTAAATACTCTCAGGGAGCATTTTAAATGGGAAAGTCAGGATTATCCCCTTTCTAAGAAAAGGATTAGGGAGTTTTTGGATTTGCCTCAGCATAAGCTTTGGCTATTCCACCTGTGTTGGAAGTGGTTGATGTTTTTCTGGAAAATTCCTAGACTCCAAATTCGGTTCCTCCTGCTCCCAGGAAACCTGACAAGTACTATAGAGTCCAAACAAAATGAAAGAAAATGCACCGAGCTAGCACACTGAGAACGTTTATTGATAGATAAAACAGAAAATGGTGAGCGCTTTCACAACATAAAGTTGCTTCATCAGGCAACAGTAAAAGGCTTACACTCTATTTAAATAGTCAAATATCCATTACTCAATTAACTAATTAGGGTTAGCAAGCTGTACAGAATCAAAATCAAGAGAAGCTTACCACAGTGAATCCTACAATCAAGATGCACTATGCATATAATGTTACACACAAAGTTACTAAACATATGTAACCACACTATATACAGTGTAAAAAAACATATACATACATATACAAGATAAAACAACATATATAAGATAAAACAATAACAGTAAGACATATAAAAACGCTAAAAACATCTAAAATATCTTCTAAAAGATCTAGAAATCAGTGCATGAGTGGTCGAGCCTTCAAAAAGGGAACCAAAGTAGTGGCAGCATTCAATCCAGGAAACTTCTCAGCGTTAAGCTTCAGTATCCATTTTTGCTCATGCCCCTCTGTAATATTTTCTATGTCACCACCCCTAGGGTTCGTATAAATATGTTGCAAAACCAAGAATTTAAAAGAATGTGAACGATCATTAGACATAACGTGACAGGCCAGAGCACTGGACTGTTTACAGTTGGTAATATCTTCTCACATGTTCTAAAATACGATCTTTCAACATTCTGTTGCAAACTCTATCTATCTATGCAGACAGTTAGACTTTCTGCAAGTTCAGCCTCCTCGCTTTAGCAGGAATTACCCTTCTAAGAGTTGGACGTTCCCTGATACCACCAGACAGAGTTGTTCTAGGACTAGAGGTTACAAATCTTTAAGGGACAGGTGGCTACCCCTCAAAGGTCTAAGCATTGGCAGGCTTCCTCTTCCAAGGCAGGAAGTTCTAAGCCTGCATCTCAATCTAAACATTCTCAATGACTCTGTCCAACTTCTGCCTGTTCTTGCCTGCCTGGAGAGTCCTTTAGGGGGAAGGTTGGCCCTTTTTACAAATGTCTGGGCCAGCATCACGGACGACAAATGAGTACTCAGAACTGTATCCCTAGGACACAAGTTTTCTTTCCACACCTTTCCAGTACCCAAAGGATTCCCGGACACTCCTCCAAACCAAAGGGCAGAAGTAGAAAAGCAAATTTTATCTCTGTTACATCTGGGAGCAGTAGAATAAGTTCCTGCTCAGCAGGTAGGCCAGGTTTCTATTCCAGACTTTTCCTAGTTCCAAAAAAAGAAGGCACCTGGCGTACTATCCTAGATCTATCCATCCTGAACTCTTTCTTGATAATTCCAAAGTTCAGAATACTCACTCTGCATCAGTTGCTGCCAGTGTTAGAAAAGGATTACTGGCTGGTAATGGTGGATCTCAAAGAAGCTTGTCTGCACATCCCTATTAGGGAAAGTTGCAGGTAATACCTTTGTTTCAGGGTGGACAAGCAGCATTATCAATTCTCTGCGCTGCCCTTTGGCTTATCTACTGCTTCCAGAATTTTCACGAAGTCCCTGGCTCCAGTCATTGCTTTTTGCAGGCAGAAGAAAATTCAGATTTAGCCATACTTGGACGACTGTCTAATTCAAGCAAATTCTCAGGAACAGTTGTTAAAGGATCTAGAATTTGTAAAGACTCTTCTCTCTTCCCTGGGTTGCACTCTCAACGTGGAAAAATCAAAAATGGTGCCATCCAAAGAGATGACATTCCTGGGAGTGAGTTTGAACATAGCCACCCAGAGGAAATATCTCACCCAGGAGAAGCAGACAACTCTTTCAGTTTACTTCAAGGACTTGGCAATCTTGTCCCAGCTCCCTGCAAGGAAATACCTGCAAGCTCTGGGATTTATGGCTTCTTGCATTCTCATGATTCCATATGCAAGACTGCATATGAGGAAATTGCAATGGTACCTCAAGAACATTTGGTGTCAACACACACAGGACCTGGATGTGATAATTCCTCTGCTTCCATGTCTGCAGACAGAGTTTTTATGGTAGGCAACAGCCTGTCTACAGAACAAAGGCATGCCTTTTCGCCTACCCCTGGCAACTCAAGTTCTTACCACAGATGCATTGGACTATGCCTGGGGAGCACACCTGGATGGCAGATGCATACAGGGAAGTTGGAATGCCCAGCAGATGCACCTGCACATAAATTTAATGGAGTATGGCAGTCCAGCAGGCCTTACTAGCTTTCAAGCATCATCTTTTTCTAGGGACCCTGCTTGTCAAGGCAGACAACACCGCAGTCATGTGGTACATCAACAAGCAGGGAAGGACTCATTCTTACCTCCTGTGCCGACAGAGCATGAGTCTTTGGTCCATAGCAGCATCCCTGGGCCTGCATCTTCTAGTTCAGTTTCTTCCAGGAAAGCTCAATGTTTTGGCAGACCAGTTGAGCAGACAGACCCTGGATCCTCATGAGTGGCAGCTGAACAGAGCAGTTTTTTTACAGCATCATTCAACGTTGGGGCAGACCTCAAGTGGATCTTTTCTCCTCTCCAGACAACCATCTTCTGCCTCTTTTTTGCACCAGACATCATCACAGGAGAGCGTGGAAAGTGGGTGCTCTGTCCTTCCCTTGGATGCGGCTGTCAGTTTATGCCTTCCTTCCTCTTCTTCCCAGTGTATTATTGAAGATCAGGGACGAGCAACCAAGGACTATTCTCATAGCTCTGGACTGGCCCAGGCAGCATTGGTATCCACTGCTTCGCAGTCTCTCCCAATTTCCTCCTTGGCATCTTCCTCTGAAGCCAGATCTTTTGGTTCAGAAGGGGGGGAAACATTCTACATCCTCATCTTCAGTCTCTCCATTTGGCAGCATGGCTTATTGTATGACTCCATCCTTTTCTTCTTCCCTTTCCCAGCAGGGGGTTGATGTGCTGAGGGAGACCAGGAGGCCTAGCACTAGGAAGTCTTATGCTGGCAAATGGGAAAGATTCTCTCTTTGGATGCAGGCTAGAGGGGAATCTTCTCCACCCACCCTTCCTCTGACCTTGGAATACCTGGCTGATTTGCTTCAGGGTGGTCTCTTTTTTTTTTCCTCTGTCAAGATCCATGCTTCAGCCATTTCTGCTCATTGTTCATTTGAACCACCCATTTTCTCTCATCCTCTCATGAAAATGTTTCTCAGAGGTGCTAGTAACTTAAAACCTCCCAGAAGGGCGCATACTCCAGCCTGGGATCTTAATTTTGTTCTAGAGAAACTCACTCTTCCTCCTTTTGAGCCAGCTGCCACTGCAGATTTAAAATTTCTCTCGTGGAAGACTGCCTTCCTCTTGGCTATAACTTCAGCAAGAAGGGTTTCGGAGCTGCATGCTTTTGATGGCTGTGGAGCATTTTCTTATTTTCCATGCAGATAGGGTCTGTCTGAGAACCAACCCCTCCTTTATGCCTAACGTGGTTTCTAGCCTGACTCTTCATCAGTCCATACACCTTCCTACCTTCTTTCCTAATCCTCGAAATAGAGGTGAAAGAATCCTACATTCTCTTGATATGCACAGGCAGCTCAGGTTTTACCTGGACAGGACTAAAGACCTTCGGAAATGAGCACAGTTATTGGTCAGCTTTGCCCCTGGAACCCAGGGCAAGGCTATTTCTAATTGCATTACTTTGTTATTCCTTTCATGGCAAGGTTCCTCCTCAACTAGAGCAGCTTCCACTCCTGCAGCCTTTTTAAGGGGTGTCCCTACTAAAGACATTTTGGAGGCTGCCACATGGTCTTCATTTCACACTTTCACAAAGCTATATAATTTGCCTTTGTTTTCAAGAGCCAGGGCAGGATTTGCCACTGCTGTTCTGCGGGGCATTATCTCCAATCCTTGATTCTCTCTCCCTTTTCTCTGGACTTTGGTAATCAACCCATTTTTAGGACTGCAACAGTGCAACACTATGAGCATAGTACAGTTGTGTACACTTACCATAAATGTAGATGTTCGAGTGTATTCACTGTTGCAGTCCTGCTTTCCCTCCCTCCTTCCCACTTTTCCTAAGGTACAGGCTAAATTTTGTTTAAGCCTTGTTTTCTGGGAGCTTCTGACTGTTATGGCAAGAATGACTGAGGAAGTGACGTTGGCCGCCTCCTTTTGAATTGGACGCCCTGACATCCTTTACAGCCGACGACATTATTACTTACCTTTGGTATTCTGGCTGATCGAGGGCTACCGGGAGCCGGATAACCCATTGGTTAAGACTGCAACAGTGAATACACTCGAACATCTACATTTATGGTAAGTGTACACAACTGTACTTTCTGGTGTTAGTGCCAGTTCAAAGGTGACTGATTTGTGGTCCTATTTAACTAATGAGGGTTCGACAGTTGGCTAGTGCATCCGTTTGACATATTAGTGAAGACCAGATCTAGTATGTTTGTTCCTCTTGTTGGGGTTTGAACAGTTTGATGTCCTTCTATTCATATGCTGCTGTATTCATAACACAAGGGAGTCTGCCCCTGGTCGACTCCAATACATCCGGCCATTTTACAAAAGATAAATGCTACCGCTAGGGTGTATGTGATGTTCCACGTCTTTCTGTGGATGTCGGCCATAAATAGACGGGTACAAAATGGACATCAGCATGCACCCTCTGCTGCCTGTGTGACTGCCAGCTCCAGTTGTCGCTCCTTCGGAAAAGTGATCGCATGTGACTTGTTCATCTTATCTGACTTCAGATGATAAATACCCCATAGGGGTTTTTGATTGTCCTTTGGTACGGCTGTTGGGTTTCATGTCAGGTAGAAAGGGCAAGTGTAAGTGTGGAAGGCCACATAAGGATTTGGATGAACTCTGCCTGTTTTGCTTAGGCCAGGAATGTGACCACACTACTCCCTTCCAACCGTACCTCTCTAGTCCGGTGAAGTCCGAGTCCAAGCCAAAATCCTCAGACATTCCATTAGCGGGTACCGAGGTGGAAGCCGTTAAAGAAGCCAAGGACACGACTCAGAGGGAATCACAGGTGTCCATATCAGTTGCCGAGGGGGAACCTAGGCTCATCATAGCCAAGGGTCCGCATGGGGTCTCTCAAATTGTAGTTCACAAGGACATTAGCTCTGATATTGTGGAGTGCTGTCTGACCCTCCCACTGTTCACTGGATCTCAGATACCTCAATGTCGGAGTCCCATAAAAAGAAACAAAAAAAAACCAAACAGCTTGCTCCTTCACTGACACCTGCGACATCTCAACAACTTACTGACTGGCAGGCCTTCACCCAAGGTCTTTTGAACGCCTTCTTAGCCCTATGCCAGAACCCTACTCCGGCCCAGGCCCTTACAGCATCTACCCCCAAAGGTAAACTTGCTCCGAATGTCTCATCCGAAGAAGAGGATTCATCAGGGGATGAATCTCTCACCTACACCTCACAAATTGCTTTCCCTCTTGGGTAAGCTTCCCCAGAGGAGGAGTCCAATGGCACTGATTCCCCAGGAGAAGGTTTCACCTTTGGGGAAACCATTGCTCATATGAAGGAATCCTTCAAGTGGGACAGCAGTTAGGTCACAGAATCCCAGAAGAGGTATTATGACCTCCTGCAAATGGAGTCTCCCAACCCATCTGTTATATCTCCAGTGCACCCTGCCTTCTTGCTGCCTCCAAAAACCCTGATTCACAATCTCTGGCACCCAAATGCCTAGACAGGTTTTATAAGGTCCCTGAGGATGCGAAATCCTGTATAAAGCACCCTCAGCAGACCATTCAGTCATTTCTGTGGCTGTAGACAAAACTGCTAAGCTACTCCCTTCCACCTCCCTCTTGCTCTCTGATAAGGAGAGCAGGTTAATGGAGCACCTAGGGAAAAAGATCTACACTTCTACTACCCTAGCAGTAAGACCAATTAACTACCAAACCCACATGGCCAAATATACCCTGGCTCTGCTAGCTGATGTGACAAAAACAACAAGGTTCCTCCCTGACTCCCCAGCCAAGGCTAAAATATTGACCCTGTTGAATTCTTGCACTTGGGTGACCAAGCACTCTCTTAAGAGCAATTATGATGCAGTAGAGGCCTCATCTAGGGCTGCTGCTTCCAGGTTTGTCATTAGGAGATGCTCCTGGCTTTAGTTGCATCCACTGATGACATCAAGTCTAAACTCTTGGACTACCCCTAGACAATAAAGAATTATTTGGTTCAGAAGCTGCTGACCTTTTTAAGGCCCTCCAAGTGAAGGGCAAGGCGCTACAGGATCTGAGGCACAATTTTGTCTCTCCGATCCCATGCTTCCAAAGGAAAGACCCTACCAAAACCTCCTTTGGAAGAAGGCCTGCCAGATAGTTGCCTGCCAAAATCAAAAAGGACTCCAGAAAACAGACCTCAGCCATATCTGCTCCCTCTACTCCTACTACCCAGCAGCCCTTTCATGGTAAGCCTTGTAGCATGTGACAACCAGGCACTGGATCCAAACACCCCACTTACTATGAGTCTCCCTCTCTCTCCGCCTACCAGCTTGGCATCAGGTTACCCAGAACTCTTGGGTCCTCTCTGTAATAAAATAGGGATACTTCATGAGATGGGAGATGAAACCTTCTCCCAAAGGCATTCCTTGCCACCCTCAAGAACAACTGCCTTCTTTCCCCTCAGTTCTTCAGGAGCTCCTTGATCAAGGAACCATTCAAGAAGTCCCTCCACATGCAAGAGGAAAGGAATTTTATTCCAGGATTTTCCTAGTTCCCAGGTAAGAAGGTCCATGGAGACCAGTCCTGGATTTGTCCCACCTCAACACCTTCCTTTAAGTTCCCTCCTTTCCGATGCTCACTCTTCCTACCCTTCTCCCCCTGATCCTACCCCATGCCTTCTTAGTATCCTTGGATATAAAAGACGCCTATTTACATATCCCAGTCCATCTCCTCCTCAGGAAATGTCTTTGCTTCTCAGTGGGTTCTGTACACTATCAGTTCTGTGCTTTGCCTTTTGGTCTCTCTATGGCCCCCAAGAGTGTTTACAAAATGCCTGGCACCAGTCATGGCCTTTGCCAGGACAAAAGGGTATCCACTTACTTTTCCTCTAATTAGACAATATCCTAATCCAAGCCCCATCAGATGTTCATCGTGTTTCACTGTTGCAGTCATTAAACTTGGGTTATCCTACTGGCAGGCTACCCACAGTCTGCCTGAATTCCAAAGTCCTGGTCTGGCGTCTGTTGCTGTCGCCTCTTCCCTGACATCAGTGCGCCAGGGGTATATAAGATGCAGCTGACGCCATTTTCTTCAGTCTTTCTTGCCGCGCGGTGCCCAAAGCAAAAGCAGTTCGCAAGTGCCGGTCGGCCGACTCCTGAGATTTTCAAAATCGAATTTCAGATCCGAAGTCTTCAATAAAGCTAAGTACCCCATTGAGGAAACTTTTTTCTTGCTCCAGACCGATGTCAGAAAAAGTTAACAATTGTATTTCTTGTGGGAAGCAAATACCTCATAAGGATTTTCATTCTTACTGTATTCCTTGCCTAGCCCCTGACCACGACGTTGCTAGTTGTCGGTTTTGTGCTAGATTTAACCAACACACTATTAAGCGTCGGTACGATTTTGCATTTCATTACTTTGGCCAAAGGTTTAATTATATAATGCCATCGGAACAGCCGACGACCGGAGTTCATAAAAAGCGCAAGGAAAAAGAAAAGGACAGGCATCCGAGGTCCAAAACCGACAACGAAGCCTCCACTAGGCCAGTCGCCGGTTTCAGAGGCACTTTTGCAGCACCTGACACCCACTGCCTCAGAGCCACAGGCCGCTTCCGACTCCCACATGGAGACAACTAGGCCTCTGGATACTCAAGGTATTGGACCTTTGGAAAGTATTCTCTCAGATGGGTCCAGAGCCGCTGAGCAGGCATCGACTTCTGAGGGTGTTTTCAGACCAACACAGTTGTACATCAAGCCAACTTCAGCTTCCAAGGCAAAGACCAAAACAGCTTTAAAGACAAAGAAACAAATACAGCATTCTCCTGGACAAACTTCCATGCCTAAGAAACAGATGCTTAAAATGGCCGAAGACCTAATTACTTTGATCAGGGGTTCCCATCCCCCTCCTGACAAGAAGCCTAGGCAAGACACTGAATATGATTCTTCTGATCAGGTTTCAATTTCTTCTGATTCCTCTTCAGAACAGGGATATTCTCTTCCTCCCTATGAGGATTCTGATGTTGAAGAATCTATCCCTTCAGCCTCTCCTCCTGAGGGCTATTCTTTTGGGGAAACCCTACATACCATGAGGGAGCATTTTCACTGGGAGAGCCAAGATTACTCAGAATTTAAGAAACGGTTCAGAGATTTTCTTTTACTTCCTCAGCACAGACCTCTTGCTATTCCACCTGTACTAGACATTGTAGATGTATTTACAGAATCCGGCCTATCTCCTGACTCCTTACCCCCTGCACCCGTTAAGCCATATAGGTACTACAGGGTTCCAGATTCACATAACTTTCTATATAAAAACCCTGCTGCTGACCCAGAAAGTATATCTCAGGTTCCCAAAGGGGTCAAGGCTTCCACTGCAAAAAACCCTGTTCCCTCTGATAGGGATTCTAGAATACTGGACAGATGGGGAAAAAAGTTTACACTTCTGCTACCTTGGCTGTAAGGGCTTTAAATAGTCAGTTTCATATGCTTAAATATCAGCAATACTTAATGTCACTGTTAAAACAGAAAATGTTGACAAATTCTGAATGTGCTGAAAACAAGGAAATGCAGGATTTATTGCATGCAGCTGAACAAGTGGGAAAGCATATTTTTGCAATGTGGTTTTGATTCACTGGAGGCCTCTTGCAGGGCCGCTGTTACAGGTTCTGTCATTCGAAGGCATGCTTGGTTAAAGGAACAGAATCTGCCTGATCATGTTAAAGCAAAATTATCGGATGCTGCATTACAGCATTGATACTTTGTTTGGTGTTAAGGCAGAAGAGGTGTTAAAGAAAATAGAGGATAAAGCGAAATCTATGCAGACAGTAAAGGATTTTTTACAGGTTCAGCCACATAGATTTAGAAGGAACTGGCCTTCTTAGAACTGGTCCTTTCCTGTGTCAGACAGGCCACAAAGAGGCAGATACAGATGCCCTAGAGGCAGATCTCAGCCCCAAGGCTCATACAGGCCTAAACAATGGGGTGCTCCTACCTCCAAAAGCGGAGAAGACAAGTCACAGCCATATAGGAAACGGTCCCAATGACTTTCCACTGCCAAGACCGAGCATTTTTCTTTTGGCAGCACCCTTAGGGGGGAAAGCTAGCACTTTTTTCACAAAATTGGCACATGATCACCCAGGACAAATGGGTCTTGAATATAGTTTCTCAGTGCTACAGGTTCCACTTTCACACTCTTTCAAAGACACAAGGTATGCCAGACCTGCCACACAATCGATGGGCAGAGGCACAAAAGCAAATCTCATCTCTCTTGGACATGAGATATTCAGCCAGTGCCACAGCAAGAGCAGGGACAAGGAGTTAACTCAAGACTTTTCTTGGTACCCAGAAAGGACAAAGCTTGGAGACATGTACTGGACCTGTCTATTCTAAACACTTTTCTGGACGTTCCAAAATTCAAAATGCTGACACTACAGCAACTTCTGCCCATGCTGGGCAAGAAGGCTTGGCTAGTAACTTTGGACCTCAAAGAGGTATACCTGCATGTCCCAATCAGACAAGCATGCAGAAGATACCTCAGATTCATAGCTGGCTCAATGCACTACCAATTCCCTGCACTGCCCTTTGGCTTATCTACTGCGCCCAGGGTCTTCACAAAATGCCTGGCACCAGTAATTGCATTTTGCAGACAAAGAGGAATTCAAATATATCCCTACTTGGATGACTGCCTTATACAAGCAGAGAGCAAAAACATTCTACTGAAGCATCTGGCGTTTGTAAAAAGATTACTAATTTGCCTAGGGTACACAGTAAACAAAAAGAAATCAAAACTAGTACCCTCTCAAGAGATAATATTCCTGGGTGCAAGCTTAAATACAACTGCCCAGATGGCTTATCTCACGCCAGACAAACAAAGGCAACTGACTTCTTACTTCAAAAGGATGGCAGCAAAGACCCAGTTACCTGCAAGAAAAATTCTGCAGGCTTTGGGTTTCATGGCATTCTGCATTCTGCTAATGCCATATGCAAGACTGCATATGAGGAAGCTACAATGGTACCTAAAAAGTGTTTGGACTCAACATTGCCACAGCCTGGAAACATTAATTACCCTCATTCCCTGCCTGCAACACGAATTTCGATGGTGGGCACTGGCTTGTCACCACAACAAGGGACAGCCATTCACTTTACCCACAGCCAGGCAGACACTAACAACAGATGCATCGGATTATGCCTGGGGGTCCACATGACAGGAAAATGTATTCAGGGCACGTGGCCTGCAAGCCAAATGCATCTTCATATCAATCAAAAAGAGATGCTAGCTATACAGAATGCCCTGACAGCCTTCAAGGACCTACTTCATCCAGGACAACTGTTGATAAAGACAGACAATACTACAGTCATGTGGTACATAAATAAGCAAGGGGGCACACATTCTTACCCCCTCTGCAGACAAGCCACGACTTTGTGGAACACAGCATTGACTTATCAAGTGCACCTGCAAGCTCAATTCCTGCCTGGAAAGACAAATACTCTGGCAGACGAACTAAGCAGAAACATCATGGACCCTCACGAGTGGAAACTAGATCCACAAGTCTTCAGCATGATAACAAGGAAATGGGGATGCCCAGACATAGATCTATTTGCCTCCCCACACAACTGCCAATTAGAGATTTTGCACAAGGACTTATCACAAATAAGCATGGAAGGTGGATGCTCCATCATTCAGCTGGAAAACCCTTACAGTATATGCCTTTCCTCCTCTGCCTCTCCTCCCCAAGGTACTCCTAAAGGTCAGACAAGAGAAGCCAAAAATGATACGGATTGCTCCAGACTGGCCACGCCAGCACTGATATCCAATCCTAAAGAGTTTGTCTCAAGGCCTAGCCTAGACCTTACCTCAAATTCTTCATCTACTGACCCAACAAAACAATCAGATCCTGCACAACCAACTCAGAACCTTAAATCTGGCTGCATGGCGGATAATATAAACACTCAAAGCACACCTCTTTCTAAAGCAGTTATGGATGTTATTTTGGAGACCAGGAGGCCCAGCGCCAGAAAATCTTATGCAGAAAAATGGAAAAAATTCTGTGCTTGGAACCAGGCACAAGGATTTGACACGCTTGTTCCAAATATTTCTCAGATATTACAATACCTAACTGAGATGCTGGACAAAGGCCTATCCTTCTCATCAATTGATATCCATGCCTCTGCCATTTCAGCTCATTACAATACGGAACCGCCTATTTTTTTCATAACCACTGCTAAGGCAGTACCTCAGAGGGGCCAAAAACATAAGACCTCCAAGGAGAGCACCGATACCTGCATGGGACCTTAATTTTGTTTTGGAAAAACTCACACTGCCTCCTTTTGAGCCAGCCAACACAGCCAAGATAAAATTCTTATCATGGAAAACAGCTCTGCTCCTAGCAATTACTTCAGCAAGAAGAGTCTCGGAGTTACAGGCATTAATAGCTGTGGAACCTTTTATTATTTTCCATCCGGACAGGGTTTCTCGAAGGACGAACCCAACATTTATGCCTAAGGTAGTGTCCAGTGTGGCTCTTAATCAAACCATTCATTTGCCCACTTTTTATCCTAACCCACAGAATAAAGGGGAGAGACTTCTGCATTATTTGGACATACACAGACAGCTACGCTTCTACTTGGACAAAACTAAAGCTTTCAGAAAGACTGAGCAACTTCTAGTGGCATATGCTGCAGGATCACAAGGAAAGGCCATCTCAAAGCAGACTATTTCAAAATGGATAGGCCACTGCATTCGTTTCTGCTATTCACAACATGGCAAAACCGTGCCTAAGGGCATTAGGCCACACTCAACCCGAGCAGCAGCCACTTCAGCAGCCTTCCTCAGAGGAGTACCAACCAAGGATATTTTGGAGGCTGCAACTTGGACTTCAGTGCACACATTTACAAAGCACTACCACTTACCTCTTTACTCTAAATCCAGAGCAGGCTTTGCCACTGCAGTTCTGCAGGGCCTCATAGCCACTCCTAATTCTATTTAGACCCAGCCACCCAACCTCAGCTTTGGGATTCAACCCAAGTGTAATGACTGCAACAGTGAAACACGATGAACATAGTACAGTTGTGTACCTACCATAAATGTAGATGTTCGAGTGTATTCACTGTTGCAGTCCAGGTTACCCACCCACCATCCCCCTTTCTTTGCTGGGACTTATCTGTACTTCTGTATTCTATACAACCTATGTGGTATATTTGCTTGTAGATGAAGGTAATTTGTATGTTAGTGCATGCTTTTTTATAAGCATTGTTTTTTAGCCTACCCTTTTGGGGGCACCTGACATCTGGGGCAAGAAAAACTGAAGAAAATGTCGTCGGCTGCATCTTGTATACCCCTGGCGCACTGACGTCAAGGAAGAGGTGACAGCAACCGATGCTGGACCAGGACTTTAGAATTCAGGCTGACTGCGGGTAGCCTGCCAGCAGGATAACCCAAGTGTAATGACTGCAACAGTTAATACACTCGAACATATACATTTATGGTAGGTACACAACTGTACTTTCCTATGCTACTGCAACATCTAGAGTTCACCATTTCCCTCTTGAGAAGTCTGGGATTCACTTTAATTATCAAAAAGTCATCCCTGAATCCTTCTCAGGATCATGTGTTCTTGGGGTGCAGGATCCTAACAGAAAAAGTGATGGTTTGTCTGCCCCCAGAAAAAATGTTATCTCTCACTACTTACTTCAAAGAACTACTCACTCTAAAAGCCATGTCAGCTAGGGAGTTCCACAGGCTCGTGGGATTCATGGCCTCCACCATCCCTGTGGTTCCCCTGGCAAAACTTCACATGAGAAAATTCCACTGGTACTTGAGAACAGTCTGGAAACAACATCTGCATGATTCCAATGCTCCCATGCCTTTCCTGGGAATTGAACTGGTGGCTAGCCCAGATAAATGCCAACCCAGACCTGCCCCTGTAAGCCCCCCCCCCCCCAAACAGGACCTGTTCACAGATTCTTCAGACACAGGTTGGGAGGCAGCTTTGGGAGACTGGAGAGTGAGAAACCTATGGACCCTCACTCAACAGAACACATCAGTATCAAGGAAATGAGAGCCCTGATATTAGCCCTACAAATTTTCAAGGATCACCTCCCACTAAGCATGCAGAGGTGGTACACAGACAATACCACTGTGCTGTGGTATGTCAACAAACTGGGGGGACAAGGTCCTACCTCCTGTGCAGGTTAGCCCTGCAGGCATGGGAAATCACCCTAGACAGATAAGTCAACATCCAAGCTGTGTAGATTCCCTCAGCAGACATTATTGTGATGGCAGATACTCTAAGCAGGACCATGACGCTATCTTATGAATGGATGCTAAACAGGGATGTGTTTCTGGACCTGGTCAACCAATGGGGTCTTCCGGATGTGGATCTGTTTGCTCCCCCATGAACAGACAGCTTTCAGATTTCTGCTCCAGGGTACCACACCCCAAAGCATTGAGTGTGGATGCTCTCTCATTCCCTTGGAAGGGGATGTACACTTATGCATTCCCCGCTTCCCTCTCATACAAGAATTTCTGCTGAAAATTCAGAAAGAACAACCTCAAATCTTGTTGGTGACTCCCTATTGGCCAAGGCAGCACTGGTTCCCCCCTACTACTCCATCTAGCCAAGGGCAATCACCACAAGTTACCCCAACGGATAGACCTGTTCACACAAGAGAGGGGAACATACACTCACAGCTGTCCACTCTGAGCCTTACACTGTGGGTGATAGGGCATTGATTCCCCTCAGACATCTTTACACAGAGGATGTGCTTCAGGTTTTGCAGGAGGCCAGAAAACCAAATACCAGAAAATCACACCTTTCATAGTGGAATAGATTTTCTGCCTGGTGTCAAAAACACAACTTACAACCACTGGTAGTAGAACCCTCAGTGGTCCTGTCCCACCTGTGTGAATTGAAGTCTGGACTATCTTATTCCTCTGTCAACACCCATTTATCTGCCATGTCAGCATGCCTGCCTCTCACCCCTCCTTTGGCTTCTAGGCTGGAAGATAAACTTTTTCTAAATAGGTTCTGCACCTCAGACCCCCAAGGAAGCCCATTCCTCCTCTTTGGTATCTTAACTTTGTACTGGAGAAATTGACACTGCCTCCTTTCCAGCCAACCAAAGACTGTTCTCTCCAGCATTGTACAGTGGAACACTATACTCTTGGTGGCTATTACTTCAGCCAGAAGGGTCTCAGAACTACAACCCCTTATGACTTCCCATCCTTTTACAGTTTTCCACAAAGACATGGTGGGCATGCGCTCCAGTCCTACCTTTATGCCCAAAGTGGTTAATGAGCTGACCTTGAATCAGGCCATCAATCTACCCACATTCTTTCCTTCAACCCAAAACATGGCAGAAAGGATTCTACATACCCTAGATGTTCACAGACAACTTGGGTACTATCTGGCCAAAACCAAAACGATCTGTAAATCAGACAGGCTTTTTGTGTCTTTCCATGCAAGAGCCCTGGGACACCCCATTTCGGAGCAAGCCATATCCTCTTGGATATCTAAAACAGTCACCTTTTGCTATATTGCCCATGGCAGAAGGCTTCCCTTCCCAGTAAAGGCACACTCCACTAGGGCAATATCCTCCTCTGGAGGCTTTTTCAAGGGTCTGTATACAGCTGCCCTTTTAGAAGCAGCGACATGGTCCTCTGTCCATACCTTTACCAAACACTACAAGTTGGACAATGTTTCGAGGGCCAGAGTAGGGTTTGTCAGAGCCATTCTGCATGGGTTTGTGGAAAATGCTTATGTTCCTCCTCCCAGTTCTTAATACAGGAGCTTTTGCACTCTCCCTTGTGTTATGAATACAGCAGCATTTGAATAGAGTATTGTTGTGTAAAATCATAGCATAACTTTAGATGTCCTTCTCTTTTATATGCTGCTGTATAGTTTCCCACCCTGCCTTCACCCTTGCACTTGCCTGACCTCTGAGTACCCACTCTCCAGTCATTGATACCGGCAGCATTCAGTTCTGAGGAGGGTGCGTGCTCACATCTGTTTTGTACCCGACATCTGTTTATGGCCAGTGTCCACAGAGAGAGATGCAGGATGTCATGCACCCTGGAGGTAGCATCTGTCTTTTGTAAAATGGCTGAATGTACGAGAGTTGACCAGGGACAGGACTATCTTGTGTTATGAATGCAGCAGCATATAGAAGAGAAGGACATCTAAAGTTACAGTAAGATTTTACACAACAGTACTTTCCAGCGCATTTGAGTTAACTAAGTCAAAGAACTTTTACACTAGTGGGTTAGTACTAGCGTAGGTTTCCCACTTGATGATCATTGAATAATTGAAATCCCCCATAACCAGAATGTTCGGTAATATTTAGATAGTCTCCAGTTTGGCCAAGTAGGCTTTGTGCACGTCATGACTCATGGAGGAGGATCTGTAACTGGCTTTGACTTGAATGTGGGTCTTACCCACCATAACCTGAACTTGGAGCAACTCCATGGAGTTGTCCAGTCTAACTAGTCGGGAGATGAATTTATCTCCAATATAGATAGAAGCACTGCCTCCTCTGGTTCTCACACGATCATCTTGCAGTCTGAAGGTGTGAAAGGCATTGAAGCCTTGCAAGGCTGGGAAACTCTCTGAAGCCTTGAACCAGGTTTCTGTGACTGCACAGACACCTACATCTTCTAGTGATAGAAGTGTTTCCAGGGTGTTCAGTTTTTGGTTTACGTTCCTAGCGTTTAGCAGAATAACCCTTATTTTGTTATGATAGGCAATTTTCACATCAGGAATTTTGTTTGAGACCTTCCCTAAAAAGACATTATAGGGGAGGCAAGAGCCTTTGCCAGTAGCCAAAAGCCTAGTGGTGCCAGGTGCAAACCGTGTCTGACAAAGCAGCAAGGTTTGTCGGCCATGTTATCCCAGACTAACAGAAGCTGGATCCTCTTTGGCTTAGTTGTTGCTGTCATTCAGTCATTGAAATCTGTCACTTTTTTTGTTTATACTGTGGCATAATTCTACGTGAGGATAATATGCTGCTCATGGCGAGGCACATACCTGCCTGGTTCACATGTTCAGAGAGCTCAGTCATGTCTCTCTTCAAATAGTCCATTGAGGTACGTCTCAGGTCGTTCACTCCAACATGAACTGTGATGGAGTCATTATGGTGCTTGTTGACGAGAGACCCGACTGCATGCATAATCTGACTAATCCCTGGCACTGGACAGACAGCTGACCATGACTTTCTCCTTATCTAGCCCGGTGAGTGGGATAGCTGTCTCTCTTACTATGGAGTCTCCAATGACAAGAAAATTTGTTTTTTGAGTGTTATGCCTTAAGGGCTTGGTAGGTGAGACACTGGTGTTGCTATGTGTTTTGGGTGCTGTGAGACGTGTTAGTTTCAACAGCCTTGTGTTTTGGAGGTCTCTGGTGTTTCAGTAAGCTTTTTGGGAAAACCTTTGCATATGTAGATTTATGTATTGGATGCCTACTATGTGTATGAGTAGTGGTACTATGTGCCTGAGTAGTGGTGGGTGAGTTGACAGCCTCTTCTGTTACTGTTTTGAGTACAAGAGAGCAGGGATTCAAGATTCTTGGCGTAGATGCAGCTCTGTCACTCTGTACGAGAGTGAGTTATTAGTAGAGGGTTGTCAATGTACATGAGGCAGTTGCTACACTGCCTCAGGAGACATAAGATAAACAGACTGGCAGGAGAAACAGGGGTGGTCCAACTGTCTGTAATGCTAGGTTTGAAGAACTATTATAGTAAAGGGGGTGCTTTCAGGACTGATCTAGGATGTGCTGTGTAGATGGGCATTTCTGACTGGGTTTTTGGCTGGTGGTTTAACAGGTCACAGCTCACTAGCAATACTTCTTTGACTGGAAATGTTCTAAAGAGGACTACACTGATGTACTATGGTTGTATCTAAGGGCAAAATTGTCGAATTATCTGTAAGGCTGTGGTGCAAATTTTGCACTGCAATGCACGGTGCTGTGTGACGCTCAAGCAAGCAGAAACCTGTTCAAATCCAAAAAAAGAAGAAGAAAAAAGAACCAATGAGGATGCTTGCTCCAAGCCCTAGACCAATCACACTTCGTCAGACAGATTTCAGTCAGCACACTTCTCTCACAAGGGTGTAGAAGGGCCCCTTCCAAACAAAGATGGCTTGGAAAATGTGCTCAGAGTACAACAGCCACTACAAATAGATCCAGATGCAGCAAACCTGTATCTGGACTATGCTACACCTATTAGCTACACTTATTTAGGCAGGAAACACTATAAATGTTTTAAACAGCAGAAAAACAGCAGAGAGACACTGTTTTAAACAGCTAAAAAAACAGCAAGGAGATGCTAAAGAATGTTTTAAATAGCAAACAGATATTTCCTATTTAAAGCTGCTTGGTGGGAAATCAACTGATACTTTGCAAACTGTGAAAGGTAGCAACACTTATTTTGCAAACAGTAAAAATAGCAAAAACTTTGCAAACAGTGAAAATAGCAACAGAATTTGATTTAACAGGCACATTAAGGCAGACAAATGCAGTACAAACAGTGCAGTTTAGTTTGCAGTATTAAAATCAGTATTACTTAGAGTACAATAAAAAGTGCAGTAAATAGTATTTAAGCAAAACAGGCAACGTATGATTTTTGGGAAACTCAGAAGCCTCTAGTCGTCTGGTATCTCATGTCAGAGTTGTGGCTGGTAGCCCATCTCACTTAAGCTCGGATCAAACAAGCCTTAAATTAGTACAAGGCTAACTGTCCTTGTGGGCCATTCCAAGCCATGCTAACTACCCCATGTGAGAATCAAACCCTGCACTTTGTGCCTGTAAGGACCTTAATCACTATGCCAACTTTTTACTATGTCATTTTTAGATAGGGTAGATGCATGCTGTTGTAATGTACTAATGCACTGGTGCACAGTTTAACACACTACTTTATTCATGTAAAAAATGTTTTTGTCTTTAACTACAAATCCAGAAAGTTACTTCTTAAATGCATTTTAGAAAATGAAAAACAAACTTTTTTGTTTTTTATGGTTATATATTTTATAAAAACATGTCAACCATTTAGTTTGCTGTTTTGTGAAAGGTATATGGCAAAAGCAGGAAGCATAATATTGAGGTAATACTGTCAAATTCCTATATACAATGTTGTGTACACTGTGTTGTGTAAATAAATGTGACTTATTTATAAAGTAGAAGTGAGAGACAGATGGTTGTTGGAGGTAGGGGTGAGCAAAGCGTACAGACATTGGGGTAAGAAGAAAAGGAGATGCTAGTAGGAAGCGGAGTGTCATAATAGTACATTAGTCTGGATAAGTATGAGTTTTTTTAAATTTATTTATTTATTTATTTTTCTCCAGAGGCAGAAGGGGACATATGCAGTGTATCCTAAAGCAGACCCTGTCCCAGTGACTTCATCAGCTCCTCCAGTCAGTACGCTTTATTCTTCGCCCATGGTAAGAGCATGTAATTTATTTGTATCATTGTGTGTGTAATCCTGTGCAGCTGAAGTTCTCATCCCAGGAACCTGTGGTGCATAACGTTTATCTGGCTAGCTACATTGCAGTATTGAATGTATGCAGATGTTGTGGTTAAGGTGTCCAGTCTTGAAAGCATCAAGACTTAATTTCAAATCTGATATTGCCAGTGAGTTTTGGAGCCATCCTCTCATCAGACTTCGGACTCTTTCCAGACTTAGGATCCATAGCTCCGACTCCTCCCCTTACTCATAATCCTGTCCAAACCCCAAAATTACCTCAGATCTCATTTCCTGCTGTTTGCATTCAGATGTGGTTTCATGCCCAAGGCTTTAGAGAGAAGTGTGAACCTTCCCTGTGCCTGCCTTCACCAGGAGTGTCTGTGTGGTTATATAAACTCTTAAAGTGTGTGTGTGTGTGTCAGCTACTTGGGCAGGGACACGAAGCACTGGTTGGATAGAGAGGGTGCTGAAGGTATTAGCTTGCCCAGTCGGCTGATATCTGGACCCTATAGCTGCGCCAGTGGGGAGTCTTATTGGGGACCTGGAGAGCAAGGTAGCGACCAGCCCTGGACTGACTGTGATCTCTGTGCCCTTTTAAGGGAAATTGCACTTTACTGTGTGTATTTGTTATCCTTTCCTTCTATACGAGATGCCCCCTCACTGGTGTTAGTGGTGAGAATTGATATATATTAGTATTGTGTGTGTGTGTTAGTGGTAATAATTTTAGCCTTTTTCATGGCCACTTTAGCCTTTCTCTTACTGCTACGATTTTTCTACTAGTTTACTTAATAACTCTTTTTATTGCTATTACTGTGTCTTCACCCACCATTCTGTAGGGTATTCTGTATTTATCACTGTTTATTTTTATTTTTCCTGCTATAGTTCTCTGGTAGTACGTTGAGTAAATTGCTGTGATGACTGTTTTTTTTTCTTGGGCATGGATGATAAACCCAAGAGGTCCATAAGATGCCAAGTTGCAACTCTAGCAATAAGTGCATGTATTGTTTGGGGGCTTGCCACTTAGATGAGGATTGTGACATCTGCACTGCCTTTTGACCCAGGGCAGTGGTCAATCATTGGAACAAATTAGTTCTTTGGGGTCTCATTCCTGCTTTGTTGTCTGCTCCTGGAACATTTCTATCTGGAAAGAATGGACAAGGAAAATAAGATAAGGCTGAAGAATCTAGGAAGCGATCCCCTTACCGATCTTCTTCTTCGGCTCCTACATCAGCTCTAGGCAACTAAGATGTTTAAGGCCTCTGAACAGTCTACTTCCTTGGATGCATTTTTTTCCCTCTTCCAGGGCTCCCTGTTATAGGGAACCAAGATTTTCCCCGGAGCTATTTGCTTCCAGGTTACATTCTTCCTTTTTACGGTACACACTGATCAAGAGAGCTTCTAGACTCCCTTCCTTATCTTTGTCCTTCATGTCTACCAGAAGTGTTCGAGGGTGATGTGGCCAGAATGAGGAAATTTCTAAGGACTCAGATTTGGTTGGGAGTTGTTCCTGCCCCATCTGCCACTGAACCTGTGAGCACTGGACCATCACCCATGCATATTGCTACTCCTACTCTGATCTGTCCCCCAGTTTCAGAGCTCTCTGACCACAGACTCTCAGGATTGCCCTCATTGGATCTGAAGTTGTAGATTTCTTCAACTCCGCCCTGGAGCCTCTGCCCCCCCCCCCTTGGAGCTTTAGTGGCCCTGACTTCAGTCTTGAGGCAAGGTCAGGAAGATAGCCTTGGCCTTCTGGCTCCAAAGCTTTGGTTCCGACTGGGGTATTTTGGGCTCTCCTTCTGCATCTGCTTTCGAAGCTGTAGAGAGTTGCCCTGTCCATGTCGGGAGTTGAGACCTCCTTGCCCCCCTTGACTCCACCCTCTCCACGACTGTTGGCCCTGGGTCCTGATCCTACTCACTCTGTCCCATTGGGGCTGCAGGTGCACACTAGCTTCGAGACGGTCCTTGTTCAGGACACCCCTCAGATTCCAAAGTCTTCTATGGAACATCACCCTGTAGAAGCTCCTTGGAAGCGTAAGTGTAAGAGGAGGCACATTGATTCCCCACAGGAGGCTTTGACAGAAGATACAGATATCAGTGAAGTGAAGGGATCCCCCAAATCACCTGTTAACGAAATTTCCTTTGGAAATATTCATAAATTATTGAGACAGAAAGGTGTTTGATTCCGCCTGAAAAGGGGCTTTGGAAATCAAGCTTTCTTCAAAGCATTTGGCACTTGCTCCACTACTTCTTGGGTGGTTCCCCTGGCTGATGAGATAATTGACCTGATCTCTTGCTGGGTGTGGAAGGAATCGAATGTGGTGGAACCAGTTCTACAAAAAACTTAAGTATTTAGCAGCCCCTAAAGCCTTTGTTCATTGAAGCAAAAGCCCAGACATGGATGCTATGCTGGCAGCCACCCAAAAGGAGTTTGAGGTGCTCATCTATTTGTTGTCTATAATAGAGTCTAGGGCTCTGGGCAGATATAGGAAGGATGTTTATGCATCTTTTGCTTTGAGATTGCTGAATTACTTGGCACACATGACAAGGTTTCAGAGGGAATTGACTTTGCAAGTCCCTCTCTGGGTACATGTCTGCAGAGGGCAGAAAAACTATGGATTTGTAAGTGGCCACTCTATAATACTTTCCTAATGCCTCCATGCAATTGATTATTATGCAGTGGAAATTGCTTCTAGAGATGGAGGCATAGGCATTATTGTACGGAACCATGCCTGGATATGTGTGTGTGATTTTGTGGAACCCTTTAAGAAGTCTTTCATCAATCCTCCTTTTGGTGGGATAGACTCTTTTCAGCCCAGTATCTTAGACAATCTCTCCAAGAGTGAAAAGGATGCGAAATATTTTTCTGCCTTAGGGCAGTTGTCAACACATCAGAGGACTTTTTTCAGGAACCAGAAAGGGTGTAGGAAATAAAAAAATGTGTTTCCATAACTCACAAGGTTTTTTTCCAAGACTGTTCTGAAGATAGATCCCCCTTTTGTTAGAGGAAGTCTGCAGAACCAAGACTTTATAGGTCCCTTCAACAAAAAGCCTTAGCGCCTGAAGGGTTGTCTGACTGCTGTACACTGATGGCAGCTGGTTGGACATCCATCACCAGGGATATCCTGGTGCAGTCAGTTATCACCAGAGGCTATTGTATCCCCTTCCTTTACCCACCCCAAAGAATAGAGAAATTCCCCAACCTTCCACCCCACCAGAGGAAAGCTGCAACATTGGAAATAGAAAAGCTGCCACCAAAAAAGCTCCTTCAGAAGGTCCATCATATCAGAATTGGTTCGGAACATCTTCAGGCTGGTTTTTAGTGCGAAAATAAGGAGGACCTCAGGTCAGTCCTGGGCCTAAGTTGTCTAATTCTATTTGTCAAACACCCAAAGTTCCAAATGGCCACAGTGCAGTCCATTCTCTGGTTACTACGAAAGGACGATTAGATGTGCTCAGTTGACCTTCAGGATGCATACTATCACAAGATATATGATCCAGAAGATTTCTATGCTTCAGACTTGGAGCCAGTCATTTCCAGTTCAGGGCCCTGCCCTTTGGTCTCGCTGCAGTGCCATGGTGTTTATCAAATGCATGGCAGTGGTTGCTGCTCATCTCAGACTGCAAGGGTTCCAGGTGTTTCCCTATCTGGATGATTGTCTCTTCACTACTCCCACCAAGCATCTTTTAGTCCATGCCATGGATTTTCTTCTTAGACTTTGCTGCAAACTAGGCGTCCCAGTGAATCACAACAAGTCACAGCTATCCCTGACCCAAGTGCTGAAGTTCATAAGCGCCCACTTGGACACTACTTCCCAAGTAGCACACCACAAAGTCAAGCCTTACAACTGCTTTCATTTCAAACCTCTCTGACCAGGTTGATCCTACAGCTTCTAGGGTTGATGGCAGTGTCTGTCACTCCTGTTCCCCTGGCAGGGTTCTATATGAGAGAGCTTTGGTAGACATTGACAGTCCCATTGGTCAGTCAGGTGGTAAAACATGAACTTTCCAGTTCATCTTAACAAAATCTACAGAGACAATGTAACTTGGTGGATCAGTCATTCAAGGTCTCTCAGGGCCACCCCCTTTATTTCCCCCCTTTATCCAAAGCCACAGTGACCATGGATGCTTCCAGTTTGGGGTGGATGGGCATTGTCTGGAGAAGTCAGTCCAAGGCAAGTTCCCTTTAGAGGCCAGTCTTCATAGCAGTGACTTAGAAATTAGGGCAGGCCTTCTAGGATGTCCTCCCTCTAGAAATGATATCCATACAGACGGATGGAATGTCATTGGTTTGGTACATCAGCAAACTGGGGGAACACATTTCTGTCCCTTGTGTCAAGAGGCAGGAAGAGTGTGGCAGTGGGTGATTTCTTCCGGTCACTTTCTAATATCACTGTACATACAAGGGTGGTCCAGCATATTAGCAGACAGATTGAGCAGGTCTCTTCTGCTACCTCATGAATGGTCCCTCAAACCAACAGTGGTAAAACAGATTTTTCATTAGTGGGGCCAGCCATACTACACTATCTTTGCTTTTCCCACCAATTCCAAATGCAGCTAGTTCTTTGCCCTGATCTCTCCAGAGGGGAATTCACTGAGGGACGCTGTGATGCATGATTGGCCCTCTGGTCTACCACCAACCCCTCTGATTCTAAAACGTATTCATAAAGCATCTCGTCAAAAGAGCATAGATGTTCTTTGTTTCACTGTTGCAGTCCTCACCTTGGTTATCTGCTTGCAGTAGCCCTCAGTCGGCCTGATTATCAAAGTCTTGGGTCCTGCGTCGGTTGCTGTCTCATCTTTCGTGACATCAGGTAGTCAGGGGTATAAAGCAAGCAGCCGACGCCATTACATCAGTCTTTCTTGCTGTGCGGTGCCCGAAGCAGAAGCAGTTCGCAAGTGCCGGTCGGCCGACTCCTGAAATTTTCGTTTTCGAGTTTCAGAACCAAAGTCTTCAACTAAAGCTAAGTACCCCGTTGGGGAAACTTTTTCTTGCTCTAAACCAATGTCAGTAAAAGTTAATAGTATTTCTTGTGGAAAGCAAATACCTCACAAAGATTTTCATTCGTACTGTATTCTTTGCCTAGGCCCTGGCCACGATGTACGTCGCTGTCAGGTTTTGACTTATTTAAGCAACAAACTATTTGTCGTCAGTATATTTACGCTTCTAAATATTTTGATACTCAGTTCAATTATCCAGATATATCTTCGGTAAGCCATCCAACAACCGACTTTCTGAAAAAACGCAAAAATAAAGACAGAGACAGGTTGCCTAGGTCCAAAGCTGCCGACGATGCTTCTCCTAAGCCAGTCACCAGTTCGCTTGTACTCAGTGAGGCGCTTTCGCAGCCCCTGATACCTACTACTTCAGATTCGCAGGCCTCTTCTTAGACCCATTCGGAGTCCGGTATGCTGTGAGATGCTTCAACTGTGGAGCCTGCATATGTCTCGACCTTGGATGGGTCCGGAGCCGTTGTGTAGGTACTGGCTTCTGAGGGTGTATTCAGGCCTACTGACTTGCATATTAAACCGACGCAGTCTTCTTCAAGGCCTAAAATTCAAACTAAGCCTAGAAAACCGACGCCCAGACCGCATGGTCAGGCCTCTATGCCTAAAAAGCAAATTATAAGAATGGCTGAAGACCTTATTACTTTAATCAGGGGAAACCAATCTTCCCCGTCTAAGAGACCTAGGACTGAATTTGCTTATGATACTTCTGACCAGGATTCTGAAATTTCTGTTTCCTCTGATGATCAGGATTTACTCTTATCCACCTATGAGGATTCTGATGCAGAGGACTCTATTCCCTCTGCTTCCCCACCCCAGAGGATTTCTCTTTTGGTGAAACCCTGCATACTCTTAGGGAGCACTTTCGCTGGGAAAGCCAGGATTACTCTGATTCTAAAAAGAGGCTTAGGAATTTCTTACTCCTGACCCAATACAGGCCGCTATCCCTCCTGTTCTATACATTGTTTATGATGCCTGTTTGGAATCTAGCTTGGCCCCTGACTCTCTACCTCCTGCTCCCATAAAACCTAATGGATATTACAGGGTTCCTGACTCTCACAAGTTCCTTTTTAAAAATCCTATTGTGGATCCTGAGACCATTTCACAGGGACCCAAGGGCATTAAGGCTACTACTGCCAAAAATCCTACCCCTTCTAGATAGATGGGTTAAGAAAGTGTACACTTCTGCAACTTTGGCCATTAGGGCCTTAAACTGCCAGTTTCATATGTTAAAGCATCAGCAGCATATTATTGGATTGCTTAAACAGAAAATGATGTTGATTCCTGACTGTGCTGAAAATGAGGATTTACAGGATTTAATGCATTCTGCTGAACAGGTTGGAAAGCATACTTAGCAATGTGGTTTTGATTCACTAGAGGTATCTTGCAGGGCTGCTATCACTGGGTCTGTACTTAGAAGGCATGCTTGGCTTAAGGAGCAATCTTTGCCAGATCATGTTAAAGCTAAATTGCTGGTTGCTCCCTTACATCAGGACCACCTGTTTGGCAATAAAGCAGAAGAATTTCTTATAAAGATGGAAGAAAAAGCTAAATCTATGGAAACTGTTAAAGATTTTATACAAGTACAGCCTCCTAGTTTTAGTAGGCATTGGTCCTCTAAGAATTGGTCTTTTCCTGCCTGTTCCAGGCCTTCTCAGTCCAATCCCAGAACCAGCAGAACACCCAGGCTTCAGTCCCAGGGTACACACAGGACTAAGCAGTGGGGGGCTCCCACTTCCAAAGCAGGGAGTAGTAAGACTCCCCCCTATGGTAAACTGTCTCAATGACTTAACTTTAGAACTTCCAAGCACTTCTCAAATGACTGCTCCTTTAGGGGAAAAGATTGCTCTGCAGGAAAAAAACTGGGAACTCATTACCCAAGACAAATGGGTTTTAAATAGTTTCGCAAGGATGCAGATTTAACTTCCACACATTACCAACCCAAAACGGTTGGCTAGATCTACCCCCAAATCAGTGAGCAGAGGCTCAAAAGCACGTACTCTCTCTCTTAACCATAAAAGCTATTCAAACTATACCAGAAGAGGAAAAGGGACAAGGATTCTACTCAAGACTTTTCCTTGTACCCAGAAAAGACAACTCATGGCGTCCTATCCTGGACCTTTCTATCTTAAACACCTTTTTGGAGATTCCAAAATTCAAGATGCTAACTCTTCACCAGTTATTTCCTATGCTAGGCAAAGATGCCTGGTTGGCAACACTGGATTTAAAGGAAGCCTACCTGCACATCCCAATCAGGGAATCTTGCAGAAGATACCTACGCTTCAAAGCAGGCTACATCCGCTATCAGTTCTCTGCACTGCCCTTTGGCTTATCTACTGAGCCCAGGGTATTCACAAAGTGCCTAGCTCCAGTCGTTGCATTTTGCAGGCAAAGAAATATTCAAATATACCCTTACCTGGACGATTGTCTAATTCAGGCAGAAAGCCAGGACATACTTTTGAATCATCTGGCATTTGTACAAAAGGTGCTAACTTTTCTGGGGTGCACCATAAATGAAAAGAAATCACATCTGGTACCCTGTCAACAAATTATATTCCCGAGAGCAAGCTTGAACGCAACTTCCCAGATGGCTTTCCTCACGCCAGAGAAACAAATTCATTTGACAACTTACTTCAAACTAATGGCCACAAAAACCCTGCTATTTGCAATGCAAATACTGCAAGCCTTGGGGTTCATAGCCTCCTGCATTCTGCTAATTCCATATGCAAGACTGCATATGAGGAAACTACAATGGTATCTAGAAAGTCTATGGTGTCGACATTCAAAGGATCTAGAAGCAATAATTCCTATCATACCTTGCCCACGGTTAGAGTTCCTTTGCTGGGCAGAGGCCTGCCACCAAAACAAGGGACTACCATTCACTCTACCCCCTGCTGCCCAAACTCTAACTATGCATGGGGGGCTCACCTGGCAGGGAAGTGCATTCAGGGCAAATGGAACCCAAGTCAAATGCACCTGCATATCAATCAAAAAGAAATGTTAGCTGTACAGAATGCTCTGACAGCCTTCAAGGACCACATTCTTCCAGGATAATTAATGGTAAATACAGACAACACCACTGTTATGTGGTACATAAACAAGCAGGGGGGTACCCATTCTTACCCCATCTGCAGACTAGCCATGGCTCTGTGGAACACAGCCGTGAGCTACCAAGTGCATCTACAGGCTCAATTCCTGCCAGGAAAACTAAATACAGTGGCAGACGAACTAAGCAGAAATCTCATGGACCCACACAAGTGGAAACTGGAACCAAAGACTTTCAACATGTTGATAAGCAAATGGGGGAGCCCAGATATAGTCCTGTTTGCCTCCCCCCAGAACTACCAATTGGACAAATTCTGCACAAGGACTCCCCACAAACAAGCTTGGAAAGTAGATGCTCTCTCCTTCAGCTGGAAAAATCTATCAGTTTATGCCTTTCCTCCTCTGCCTGTTCTCTCCAAAGTACTACTAAAGATCAAGCAGGACAAACCAAGGATGATACTGATTGCACCAAACTGGCCACGCCAACACTGGTACCTCCTCTTGCGCTGTTTGTCACTGCTGGCTCCATGGTACCTGCCTCAGACCACTACCCTGCTGTCACAGCAGGAGAGCCAGATTCTGGACCCTCAGCTTCAAACCCTGAACCTGGCAGCCTGGCTAATTACCTAATCTCTCCGTTACCATTCCAAGTGTTGGATGTCATTTTGGAGGCAAGGAGGCCTAGTACTAGAAACTCTTATGCTGAAAAATGGAAAAGATTCTGTGCCTGGAACCAAACTCAAGGGTTGGGCGCAGCAGCGCCCAGTTTACCTCAGATTCTTCAATACTTGACTGAGATGCTTCACAAGGGCCTTTCTTTTTCCTCCATCAAAATTCACGCCTCAGCCATTTCAGCTCATTACAACACAGAACCACCCCTCTTCTCTCATCCACTGTTCAAGCAGTTCCTCAGAGGGGCCAAAATAACGTAAGACCACCCAGGAGAGCCCCAACTCCAGCCTGGGACCTTAACTTTGTTTTGGAAAAACTCATTCTTCCTCTCATTTGAGCCAGCTGCAAGTGCAGAGTTAAAATTCCTTTTTTGGAAAACAGCCTTCCTTTAGCAATTACTTCAGCAAGAAGTTTATCTGAATTACAGGCCCTTATGGCAGTGGAGCCTTTCATCATCTTTTATGCGGATAGGGTGTCCCTCAGGACCAATCCCTCTCTCATGCCCAAGGTGTGGTATCCGTTATGGTGCTTAATCAGTCCATTCATTTGCCAACCTTTTCTAATCCACAGAACAAAGGAGAATGGATACTACACTCCTTAGATGTGCGTAGACAACTTAGACTACTTGGACAGGACTAAACCTCAAAGGAAATCTGAACAACTGCTGGTGGCATTTGCTGCAGGGGCAGAGGGGAAGGCTATTTCAAAGCAAACCATTTCTAAATGGATAGGCCATTGCATTCATTTCTGCTATAAGCACCATGGAAAACCTATCGCACAGGGGATTAGACCCCTTTCAACCAGGGCTGCATCTACCTCTACAGCATTTCTCAGTGGTGTCCCTACCAGGGACATCCTAGAAGCTGCTACCTGGAGTTCTGTACATACTTTCACCAAGCATTACCATTTACCAATTTTCTCTAAATCTAGAGCTGGCTTTGCCACTGCAGTCTTGCAGGGCCTTATAGCTGGTCCTAATACTATCTAAATTCCTCCTCCCATCCTTAGCTTTGGGAATCTACCCAAATGTGATGACTGCAACAGTGAAACACGAAAAACATAGTACAGTTGTGTACACTTACCATAAATGTAGATGTTCGAGTGTATTCACTTCACTGATGCAGTCCTGGTTACCCTCCCTCCAGCCCCCTGACTTCTTTTAGTTATACCTCTACTCTCCTTTACTATGCTTAAAAGCTTTTTGGCGTATTTGCTTTTTTGTTGGAGGTATAACCTTGTGTGTATATATATATATATATATATATATATATATATATATATGTATATACACACACACACACACACACATATATATATATATATATATATATATATATATATATATATATATGTATATATATATACACACACACACACATATATATATATATATATATATATATATATTTATTTAATTGCTTCCCATTAGGGGGGCACCTGACATCTGGGGCAAGAAAACTGATGTAATGGCTTCGGTTGCATGCTTTATTCTCCTGACTACCTGACGTCACAGAAGATGGGACAGCAACTGAAGCAGGTCCGAAGACTTTGATAATCAGGCCGACTGAGGGATACTGCAAGCAGATAACCCCAAATGTGATGACTGCAACAGTGAATACACTCTAACATCTACATTTATGGTAAGTGTACACAACTGTACTTTATACTCATTGCCCCTTTCTGACCTCAACAGTTGTGGTTTTCCTTCCTTTGGCCTCATTTGCTATTGGGTACTGGATCCAGATCTGCCTGACCCACCTGGGATGCCTCACCAGAACATTTGAGTCCTTAAGTTGACCACATGATGTTAAGTTGTCTATCTCGCCTTCATTCTTGCTGGTTGGGTCCTGAGCCGATCCTCGGCTCCGACTCGGCCATCTTCAAAAGCTTGAGCGCTGCTTACTTGCTCGAGGCCCCCCTATATCCCATGATGCCTGGCGCTAGATACCCAGATCTTGTTTGCCGCTTCTGCTGCAAGGTTGTTGTACTGGCTCAGGTCGTATAAAACTTTATTATTATTGTATTTTTCTTGTCACAAAACTTAGTTTTTAGTGTAGAATTAGTCGTTAGATAAAACTGTTGTATTGTAGTTAGTTTTCTCCAAATCCTGATTACTTCTCAAGAAACTCGTTTAAGTTAGAGAGTTCCCCCTCCCCCTTTCTCTCCCTTTCCTTACCTCAGAAAGGTTTTTCCGTTTTAGTTAGAGGATAACCTTTTCTATCTCCTTTAAAAAAATATATATATAAATATAAATATATATATATATATATATATATATATATATATATTTTTTTTTTTTTTTCTTTTTTCCTTAGTATCACTGTTATCTATAGTTGTTTGTAGTACTGCTTGTAGTTTTTGGTTGTGGTAGCTGTAGACTGCAATTTTTAGTGGTTAGTACTTTAACCTTTCCATGTGTGTTTCCTAAGCTGTCCGGATTCAAGAAGTGTGACTCATGCTGTCAGAAGATGTCTCCGGCAGATGGTCACACTTCTTGTGTTTATTGTCTGGGTGCTGTGCACCTGCAGGACTCTTGCACGATTTGCCATGCTTTCAGTCCAAGAGTCCTGCAGGAGCACAAAAACAAATTGATCCTGAGGGGTTTGCTTAAGCCCCAAGATTCACCGGCGAAGGCTCAGCCCGTGAAATCTTCCAGGCCACCTAAATCTTCGGCTCCCAGTTCGGAGCTGTCGTCGGGTGAAGCCATACCATCCATCTCTGCTCCGGCTGGAACCGATGTTCCTCCCTCCCAGTCGGCTCCGATACGTTCTTCGGAGCTGTTTGAGTGTCGAAAAAGATCCAGGTCTTCTTCTCTGGAGTCGATACGTTCAGCTCCGAAATCGCCTCTGCTCCAGTCAGAGTGTAGTCATCGCTCATCCCACTCTTCTCGGTCCTCAAGACTTTCAGACCATGACTTGGAAAGAGTAGTCGGTAGGCTGCTAAAATCGCAGGCCCTAGCCAAAATGTTGTCCAGCCCCCCCTCATCCGGTGTCGGCTCCATCTACATCTGTAGATATTCCTCCTCCAACTCATCCTATGAGCTCGGAGCCAGAGTTCATTGGGGTTCGAGTTGTGGAACCGTCAGCTCCGATACCTTCTCCTTCGGTTCCATCTTTGGCTCCGATCCCTTCCATGGTACCATCCCTGGAGGGATCTGGGTGCCGAGACTCCCTTGTCAGCTCCTAGGGGGCGAGTGGCATTGGACCCTTGTCCGACCCCGCTCTCCCCCTCGGGGCTTCGGCTCAGGTGAGCTCGGCTCCCACATCTGCCTCGGAGCCATCCCCCTCGGTGCAGAGAGGGGTTCTGGTCTCTTCGGAACTGGAGCCCCCTCTGCAGCCGGGCAGGGGTGCCTTCGAGGTGATGAGTGTACTGGCCCCCCGAATCAGTCCCACGATCAACCCCATCGGCTCCTCCCCCTAGGGTGCCTGCATCAGCCTCTGCCCCTCTTCCAGACCCCAAGCGTGAGGATCCAGCACTCCAGGACACCCCTTTGGGTGTATCCTCCTCTTCCGAGGCCTCCCCTGATCATTCAGAGAAGCCACCTCGCAAGAGGAAATGCAAGAGGAAGCATGTTGACTCCCCCGAGTCTGTCACATCAGATACCGACTTAGAGGAGTCGGAAGGGTCCCCAAGATCCCCCTCTGAAGATGTCTCCTTTTCAGACATCCTTGAGATGCTTAGGCAGTGGGGGAACTGGACTGCCCTAAGCCCTTCTGAGGATGAGTTGGTATTCCTGGACGCGTTTGGATCCCGACCGTCCACCTCTTGGGTGTCTCCGCCTTTCAACCCACTGATGTCTGTGGTGGCTCGGAAGGCATGGTCAGCTCCAGACACAGGGGAACCGACCCCTAGAAGACCTGCCAAATTCATTACTGCACCACAGGACAAACAGTTCTTGACCAAAGGTGTCCTTGTTTATGCCATGGTGGTAGCGGTGGCCACAAAGAAGGAGTTGGCAGAAACTTCATCTGTCCATCCCCCTAACAAGGAGTCCAGGACGATGGACAGATATGGGAAGTGGATGTTCTCTTTAGCGACCTTTTCCATGAGGTCCCTGAATTACCTGTGCCACTTTACCCGTCTTCAGATGGATGTCCTGAAAGGGCTTGGAGATGCCCTCCAAGATCCATCAGCTGAGGAGGCCCAGGCTAAGGCAGCCTCCCAGCTGGCTACTCTTAATTCAGTGGTAAACTCCTCCATGAGGCTGATTTCGTATGCAGCCGATGGTGCGAGTAGAGCCGCAGGCACAGGCGTTGCCCTAAGGAGGCACGCTTGGATGCAGCTATGTAACTTTGTGGAACCTTTCAGAGCGTCTTTCACCAACACCCTTTTTGATATTGCCTCTCTCTTTGGATCACAGGTGAAGGATACCCTTACCAGGTGTGAGCAGGGAAGGCAAGACTCTCTGCCGTAGGAGTCCGTTTTCCACTCCTTCTAGAACATATCCCAAGGGTCAGAAGAGTGGAAAGATGTGGTTCCGGAAATCCCAGGGAGCCTTGCCGGACACACATGGTGAGTTCCCATCCAGGGGCAGAGGAGGGAACAATAATAGACGCCGCCCACATGGCAGAGGGGATCCGCAAAATCAGGGCAGCAGAGAATCCTTCTTTGAGAAGCCCTTCCAGCATCCCTGAAGGGTTGCCCGGCTGCTCAACTCTGGAGGCAGTCTGGGGAAGATTATCACTGTACCCAAGAGCCTGGCAAGACATAACACAAGACAAATGGGTACAGTCCGTTATATCCGGAGGCTACCGAATTCCCTTTGTTCGCACCCCCTTAAGGTCAAACAAGTCCCTTCCAGACGTTCCACCCAATCTAAGGGACCAAGCAGTTCAAGAAGTCTCAAAACTGCTAAGAAAAAGGGCCATCCAGCAAGTCCCAGCAGACCAACAAGGATCCGGAATTTTACTCAAGGTTCTTTTTGGTACCAAAAAAGACAGGGGGACTGGAGACCCATTCTGGATCTCAGCAGACTGAACAGGTCTGTACAAAGAGCGAAGTTCCAGATGGTCACGCTTCAGTCCATTTTGCCCTTCCTGGGTCAGGACAATTGGATGTGCTCTATAGATCTTCAGAATGCGTACTACCACATCAAAATGGACAGATGCTCCAGAAGATTCCTTCGCTTCCGGCTGGGAGCCAGCCATTATCAGTTCAGAGCTCTGCCCTTTGGTCTCACCACAGCCCCCAGGGTGTTCACCAAATGTATGGCAGTAGTTGCTGCTAACCTGAGATGACAAGGATTCCAGGTGTTTCCATATCTAGATGACTGGCTCCTCACTGCTACCACCAGGCATCACCTTCTGCGAGCCAGAGACTGCACCATCGACACTTGCTCCAGGCTAGGTATCACAATAAATTTCGAAAAGTCTGCATTGTCGCCCTGTCAGTCTATCACCTTTATAGGCGCAAATTTAAATACCAAAGACATGTCAGCGAGCCTCCCACCAGACAGGGTATTAGTGATTCACCAGCATGTGAAGATTTTAGTAGCATGCAAAAGAATTCAAGCCAGGTTTGTCCTTCAAACTCTGGGTCTCATGGCAGCAGCAATCATACTTGTCCCTCTAGCTCATTTTCACATGAGGATTCTCCAGTGGCTTCTTTTCACCCAATGGTCCTTCCAGCAGCTTCCCATGTCTTACATGATTATGATCATACAAGCATGCAAGAAGCACCTTGCATGGTGGATGGTCTCCACATCAGTGTCCCACGGGAGAACATTTGTACCCCCCCCCTCTAGTTGCTACGGTGACCACGAACGCCTCCCTGATCGGGTGGGGGGGGGCATTATCAGGGCAGAACAGTCCAAGGCACCTGGCAACCTCACGAGTACCATCTGCACATAAATGTCTTGGAGATGAGGGCCTTGCTCTTAGCGTTGCAGGCTCTTCAGGACTCTCTTCCTACCGGGACCATTGCAATTCAAACGGACAATATGTCTGTAGTGTGGTACATCAACAAGCAGGGCGGAACCAGGTCCTACCCCCTATGTCGAGAAGCACCCAGACTCTGGCAGTGGGCGATGTCTTCCCAATGGTTTCTGATTGCAATGCACATCCCTGGGAGGTCCAATGTCATAGCAGACAGGCTGAGCAGAGCAATTCTCATGCCTCACGAGTGGTCTCTTTACCAGGTAGCTGCGGACCAAATCTTCTGCAAATGGGACCAACCTTGCTGTGACCTTTTTGCAACTCCCTTCAACAGCAAGTGCAGCAATTTCTTCTCTCTCCTTCCACTTCCCTGGCATTCCCCCAGAGACACTCTAGTCCACGATTGGCCTCAGGGACTTCTTTGTGCATTCCCTCCTTTTCCCCTAATCCCGAAGCTAATAGAGAAAGCTGCCGTATTGAGGTGCAAAATTATCCTCATTGCTCCTTACTGGCCTCGACAAATATGGTTCCCGTTCCTGCATCGCCATCTTCTCGAGTAGCCTTGGACTCTGGACCTAGTTCCAGACCTCCTGATTCATCATTCGGGCAGGCTGCACCAATCCCCACGCTCTCTCCAGCTCACGGCTTGGTTGCTCCACTTCTAACTTTAGCCAGGCTTCCAGATATCTCCCCTTCTGTGCGCGAAATCATTTTGTCATCACACAAGTCTATGACTAGAAAAATTTACGCTAGTAAGTGGAAACTATTTTCTTCCTGGGCAGGGGCTAAAAGTATAGACCCCTTTTCAGCCCCTGTACACCACATTTTGGAATTTCTTGCGGAACTCTTCCATGCTGGGTCCGCTTCCGCTACAATTAGAGTTCAGTTAGCTGCAATTTCAAATTTTCACATTGGCCTGTCGGAAAACAATATCATGTCTCATAAGCTATGTAAAGCCTTGCTCAAAGGAACCACTCTGCTCAGGCCCCCAGTGAGAGATCCTCCACCACCGTGGGATCTAAATTTGATTTTAGCTTCTCTAATTTTGCCCCCTTTCGAACCTGCAGCTTCCTGTTCCTTGAAGTTCTTATCTTGGAAAACCCTTTTTCTGGTAGCTATTACTTCAGCCAGAAGAGTTTTGGAACGTCAGGCTCTTTCTATCCGTCCTACATACCTCGTGTTCCACAATGACAGGGTTGCTCTTAGGACTAATCCTTCCTTCCTTCCTAAGGTCTCTTTAGAGAGTAACTTGAATCAGTCCATAGACCTTCCTGTGTTTTTTCCTAACCACTCCAACAATGGACATACAAGTTGCATCAGTTAGATGTTCTCAGGCAACTACACTTTTATTTGCATAGAACTAAGAACATTAGAAAATCGGACCAACTTTTCCTGTCTTATGCAGTCGGTAAACAAGGTCTTCCAGTCTCCAAAGTAACCTTATCCTGGTGGTTGACTTCTATCATCACATTCATATATCAGCTGAAAAGGTCACGCCACCAGAGCTTTAGCCTTTTCGGTGGCCTTTCAGGCTAGGTTGCCCATGGAATCTATTTGTGCTGCGGCTACGTGGGCCAACCCACATACTTTCATTTCGCATTGCAAGTTGGATTTGGTTTCCAGGAGCAGAGCTGATTTTGGTTCCACTGTTCTGAAGAGTCTTTTCCGATGAGCCACCCAGGACTTTAGGTGCTAGGGACGCTGTCCCAACCAGCAAGAATGAAGGCGAGATAGACAACATAAAGAAGTTATGTACCTACCATAACGTTCTATGTTAGTTGTCGTCTTCTCGCCTTCTTTCTTGCGTCCCACCCTCCATCCCCCTATCCTAGTGGACCGATTAGAGTTCCTCTTGATTTTTCACTGGCTGAGTCTTCTCTGGCTACTCCTTTCTGACTAGTAGTCTCTCCAGTAAGATTTATGCATTGTAGGAGAGGATTCCTTTATTATTATGTCTGCAGTTAGACTTACCAAATGAGATCTGGGTATCTAGCACCAGGCATCATGGGATATAGGGGGGCCTCGAGCCAGTAAGCAGCTCTCGAGCTTTTGAAGATGGCCGAGTCGGAGCCAAGGATCGGCTCCAGACCCAACCAGCAAAAAAGAAGGCGAGAAGAAGACAACTAACATGGAACGTTATGGTAGGTACACAACTTCTTTTTTTCTTCTCTTCCATTGTTGGCTAGGCAATCTAGGCTTTCCTCTAAAGTCTATATTTTTACACCATCTCAGAAAGCTTCAGCTAGGAAAATGTACAAAAGTAAATGGAAAAGGTTTTCTGTTTGGGCTTCTCAGAGAAGTTTAGACTCTTTCTCAGCTCCTGTATCAGCATTGTTGAGTTCCTTATCTTAGATTTTCTTGATGGAGCCAGTTACTACACAATCAAAGTTCTTCTAGTTGTTATACCTAATTTCCATATGGATGAGAATCATGCATATTTGGCTTCTCTTAAATTGTGTAAGGACTTCTTTAAGGGTGCTTTTCTTCTTGGACCACTTATCAAAGATCCCACTCCTCCTTGGGACCTTAGCATGCATCTGCAAGATGTTCTTAGTATTTCACTGTTGCAGTCATCACACTTGAGTTATCCTGCCAGGGGTAGCCCTCAGTCGGCCCAAATACCAAAGGCTTAGTATTTCTGTGTCGATTGCTGTCGCTACAGGACTGACGTCAGGTCGTCAGTGGTGTAAAAACAGGCTGCCAACGCCATTACATCAGTCTTTCTTGCTGAGGAGCCCAAAGCAGAAGCAGTTTGCATGAGTGCCGGTCGGCCACTACCTGAGTTTTCATTTCTGAAATTGAAGTTGAAGTCTTCTAAAGCTAAGTACCCCGATGTCAGAAAAAGTTAACAATTGTCTCGCCTGTAGAAAGTAAATACCACACCAAGATTTCCATTCTTACTGCATTACCTGTTTAGGCCCAGACCACGGCGTCTCTTGCTGCCAGTTTTGTGCTGTGTTCAACGGCCAAACTATATGTTGTCAGGCCCTTATTGTAGCTAAATACTTTAGCTCTCGATCTCTGTATTCTGAAATGGCTTCAGTAAGCCATCCGAATACCGACCTTCCAAAAAAAGTAAGGGTAACGACAGAGACAGACCGCACGGGTCCAAAACTGCCGGTGATGCTTTCGTTAAGCTAGTCGCCAGTTTGCCGGTACTCAGGTGCATTCGCAGTCCCTGATGCCCACTTCGATGACCCGTTCGGAGTCCAGTATGCCGCAAGACACTTCTTTGACTACGGAACCTGCGGATGTCTCTACCTTGGATGGGTCCGGAGCTGCTGTGCAGGCGCCGGCTTCTGAGGAAGTTCTTTGTACTACCGCTATTTGACACAAACAGATGACTTCTTTCGCATCTTCAGTTTTCTAAAACTACCAAGTTTCTAAGGCCCAGAGTACGAGCTACGACTAAAAAACCGACGACTCAAACTCAGGTGCCTGCTTCCTTGCCACAATCTCAGAAGCTTAAAATGGCGGAAGACCTTATCATGCTGATTAGGGGAAGCCAGCCTTCCACTGCTAAAAGGAAAATAGACTTGTCTCCAGCAGCTTTATCTGACCAAGATTCCGACGACTCTGAGGTTTCTGATTATGAAGACATGCCCTTATCTGCTAATGAGGATTCAGATACAGAGGAATCCATTCCCTCTGCCTCTCCTCCAAAGGATTTTTCTTTTGGTGAAACCCTACATACCTTGAGAGAGCATTTCCATTGGGGATGCCAGGATTATCCTCAGTCCAAAAAGAGACTCTGGGAATTTTTAGATTTACTACAGCACAGACCCTTAGCTATTCCTCCTGTTCTGGATGTTGTGGATGATGTTTTTATCGAATCCAGTCTAACTCCTGATACTCTACCTCCTGCTCCCAGGAAACCTGACTAGTACTACAGAGTCCTTGACTCGCACAAATTTCTTTTCAAAAATCCTACTGCTGACCCAGAGGTCAACTCCCAAGGACCTAAAGGAATAAAAGCATCTACAGCTAAGAATCCCACCCCATCGAACAGGGATTCCCGAGCTTTAGACAGAGTCAAAACGTATACACCTCTGCAACTCTTGCCATTAGAGCATTAAATTGTCAGTTCCACATGCTGAAATACCAGCAACATACTATGGAACTTATTAAACAAAAATTATCTACCTTCCCTGACTGTGCAGGAAATGAAGAATTACAGGAGCTTATGCATTTTGCAAGCCAAGTCAGCAAGCATACCCTGCAATGTGGGTTTGACACTATAGAAGCATCTTGCTGGGCAGCAGTCACAGGTTCTGTACTTAGAGGGCATGCCTGGCTTAAGGAACAGACCTTGCCAGACCATGTCAAATCAAAATTATTGGATGCACCACTGAACAAAGACAATTTGTTTGGCACCAGAGTAGAAGAGGTTTTAAAAAGGTGGAAGAAAAATCTAAGTCAAGGCAGACGGTCAAAGACTTTTTGCAAGTACAGCTTCAAAGATTCAGTAGGCATTGCCCCTCAAAACATTTGTCCTTTCCAGCCCCCCCAAGGCCACCTCAGACTAGACCTAAGGGGTAGCAGACCTCCCAGACAACAGTCTCAGGGTATGCAGAGATCAAAGCAATGGAGTACCTCTACTTCTAAAACAGGGAGTGCTAAAGCCACCCCCTTATGGAAAGAATTCACAATGACTTCTCAACTCCTCCTCTCACCTCTGCCCATTTGCTCGTGCCCCTAGGAGGAAAACTTGCCTACCATGCAAAAAACTGGGCCTCCATCACCAACAATCGATGGGTCCTCTGCATAGTATCCCAGGGGTAGAAATTTTATTTCCAAACACTGCCAACCCCAAAAGGGTTCCCAGATCTTCCTCCAAACTAGTGGGCAGAGGCACAAAACCAAGTTCAGTCCCTGCTCTCCATAAGGGCAATTCAGTCTGTTCCTGCAGAGCAGATAGGCCAAGGTTTTTATTCCAGACTTTTCCTGGTTCCCAGAAAAGAGGGCACCTGGCACCCAATCTTAGATTTATCCATTCTGTACAGCTTCCTGGTGGTACCAACATTCAAAATGCTCACTCTACAGCAGCTTCTCCCTATGCTGTCCAAAGATGCCTGGTTAGCTACCCTAGACCTAAAGGAGGCTGTTTGCATATCCCTATCAGGGACTCCTGCAGGAAATCTCTACGTTTCAGGGCAGGATCATTATCAGTTCTCTGCTGTTTCCTTTGGCTTATCCACTGCTCCCCGAGTTTTCACAAAATGCCTGGCTCCAACCATTGCCTTTTGCAGACAAAGAAATATTCAGATTTACCCCTACTTGGATGACTGCCTGATTCAGGCAGACAGTCAGGAAAAGCTGTTGCACCACCTGACATTTATAAAGGACACTCTAACCTCACTGGGGTACGCTCTCAACAAAAAGAAATCCAAACTAGTCCCCAGTGAAAAAATTGTATTCCTGGGAGCAAGCTTGCACACAGCATCCCAGATGGCATTCCTTACTCCAGAAAAACAAGCCTATCTGACAGGCTACTTCTGTCAAACGGCCACCAGAACCCAGTTATCCACAAGGAAAATCCTGCAAACTCTAGGGTTCATGGCCTCCTGCATTCTACTAATTCCATATGCCAGACTGCATATGGGGACACTTCAGTGGTACTTAAAAAGTCTTTGGTGCCAATATTCGCAGGACCTGGAAACTATCATACCTATGATACCTTGTTTAAGGAAAGAGTTTCTTTGGTGGGAAGCAGCATGCAACCACAACAAGGGACTTCTCTTTACACAACCCCATGCTATCCAGACCCTAACCTCAGATGCATCAGATTATGCTTGGGGTGCACATCTGGATGGCAGGTGCATTCAGGGCCACTGGAGCCCAAATCAAATTCATCTGCACATCAACCAAAAAGAGATGCTAGCTGTTCAGCACACACTGACAGCTTTCAGATCCCTACTCTCTCCGGGGCCTCTACTAATCAGAACCGACAACACCACAATTATGTAGTACATCAACAAGCCTGGGGGAACCCACGCTGCCTGCTAGCTATGATCCTTTGGAACACAGCCTCAGCCCTGCAAATTCACCTGCAAGCCCAATTCCTGCCAGACAACCAAAACTCTCTGGCAGACAACTTAAGCAAAAATCTCCTAGACCCATACAAGTGGCAATTAAATCACACCTTCAGCCTTGTGACCCAGAAATGGGGTACCCCGAAGGTGGACCTATTTGCCTCCCCCTACATCCACCAGCTCAGCAAATTCTGCACCAGGGAACCTCACAGCAAGGCCTGGAAAGTGGATGCCCTGTCCTACCACTGGGCAAACCTCTCAATCTATGCATTTCCCCCCTTCCTCTTCTTAACAAGAGTATTACTCAAAGTCAGGGAGGAGAGACCAAGGGCAATCCTGATTGCCCCAGACTGGCCATGCCAGCTATGGTATCCACTACTGCGTAGTTTGTCTCCATTGACGCCATGGCACCTCCCTCAAATTCCAACTCTCCTGACTGAGCAGGAGGGAGAGTTCTTGCATCCACAGTTGCAGACCCTGAACCTGGCAGCCTGGCTTATTCCTTGACTTCTCCTTCAGTGGCCAGCCTAAGCAAGCAGGCCCTAGATGTTATACGTGAAGCCATATGACTCAGTACTAGAAAATCCTATGCTGACAAGTGGAAAAGGTATTGTTCCTGGATCCAGACTAAAGGAGCTGACCCAGCACAGTCATCCTTACCTCTCATCCTGGATTACGTAGCAGACCTACTCCACAGGGGCCTATCCTTCTCTTCCATTAAAATCCATGCCTCTGCCATCTCTGCACATTACAGCACTGAGTCACCTCTTTTCTCACACCCTCTCATCAAGCAGATCCTGAGAGGGGATAACAACTTAAGACCACCGAGAAGAGCCCCTACCCCTGCTTGGGACCTTAACTTTGTGCTGGAAAAGCTCACTTTACCCCCTCCCCTTTGAGCCTGCAGCTTCAGCAGAGTTAAAATACCTCTCTCGGAAAACAGTCTTGCTTTTGGCCATTTCAGCTAGAAGAGTGTCTGAGCTACAAGCACTTATGGTTGTGGAACCCTTCATCATTTTTCATACTGACAGGTTTCTCCCTCAGGACTAACCCAACTTTCATGCCTAAAGTGGTGTCCAGTGTGGCTCTCAACCAATCTATTAATTTGCCCACCTTTTTCCCTAAAACTCAAAATAAGGGGGAAAGGATACTGCACTCTTTAGATGTGCACAGACAGCTGAGATTCTACCTGGATAGGACTAAGCCCTTTAGGAAATCTGACCAATTACTAACCAGCTTTGCACCAGGGGCAGAGGGCAAGGCCATATCAAACAAACTGTCTCCAAATGGATAGCACACTGTATCCATTTCTGTTACAAACACCATGGAAAACCTCCCCCACAGGATGTCAGAACACATTCCACTCGGGCAACTTCAACCTCTACAGCTTTTCTCAGAGGGTTCCTTACCAGGGACATCCTGGAAGCTGCAACATGGAGTTCTGTTCATACCTTCACCAAGCATTACCACCTGCCTATCTTTTCCAAATACAGGGCAGGCTTTGCAACCACAGTCCTGCAGGGCATACTAGTCAGTCCCAACTCTTCTCGACTGCCTCCACCCATTCTTCAGTTTTGGGAATCAACCCAGCTGTGATGACTGCAACAGTGAAACACGAAGAACATAGTACAGTTATGTACACTTACCATAAATGTAGATGTTCAAGTATTGCAGTCCTGGTTTCCCACCCTCCAGCCCCCTTCTTTACAGGGTTATTGGTATTTACTTTCTTCTGGTGGTGTTATTCCACCATACCTTAGCTCCTTATTTGGGGGCTCTTGACATTTGGAGCAAGAAAAACTGATGTAATGGTGTCGGCTGCCTGTTTTTATACCAGTGACAACCTGACTTCAGTTCTGGAGTGACAGCAACCGACGCAGGAAATACTAAGCCTCTGGTATTTGGGCCGTCTGAGGTCTACCCCTGGCAGGATAACCCAAGTGTGATGACTGCAACAGTGAATAAACTCGAGCATCTACATTTATGCTAAGTGCGTGCGCACACACATGCGCACACACGTATATGAATTAGGCAAACTCAGTCTGAGGTAATGTTGGGGTTTGGAGAGGATTATGGGTAAGGGGAGGAGACTGTGATTTTTCAGACTTAGGACCTATAGCTCAATGGTCGGATACAAAGATGGATCTGAAACTCATCATTTATGAAGGACGGAAAGAGACCACACAGCTTTATCATTATGGTGAGTACATAACTTTTGTTTTGGTTTTAGATCCTGTGAGGTGCATTTTTTTGCCTTTGTGAGTCATGGCATTAGAGTGGTTAGTTTTTGCTAACTTGTCTTGTTTTCTTTGCCCTTTACTTTCATCTTTTTCCACTGGTTTTGATTTTATGGAAGTCTGGCTTTACTGCCCCTCCTCACTTTTAATGGTTACCCATAGAATAAGGTCTGTTGTGAAAGACTTGTTTTTATTACAGATTTCGTTTCACTTATTTTCGAGCATTTCTTCATAGGCTGCATCTGAAAAGGGGGCCTCTGAGTAGACTTAGTTGGCCCTTCCCACTGTTGAGTAAAGATCTTATGTAGAACTGTTTTTCTTTTTACATTTGTTTTTTTACACATAGTTTGTGTATTTATGTTCTGGCAGCTTGGCACAGAGGTTTAAGACTGTGATCTGATGTTGTCATTTCTATTCATTCCTCAACTTATGGGTTCGGATCCGATCCTTGGATGTGACTTTACCACTTTCTATATATTGTAGGATCCGAGACTTGAGCTCCTCCCTTACCTGTAATGCACCCGACCACTGTGTTGCCTCCAGATCTCGTTTGTTGCTCTTCCAAGATCGGACAGAGTTGCGTTTGCTTGAGATCCTTGTTGGGTTTTAGTGAGTGAATAGTTATACATTTCCTTTTTTGCTTCATCTAATAGTTATAGTATCTCCCTTACCCTCTACAAAACTTTCTAAATCCTTTTCCTACATTTTCTTAGGGTAAATCTTAACCATCATTGTTGATCGTTTGTGTTTTTTTACCTTGATTTAAGGTATTCTTCATTTACCATTGTTGGTATTTAGGCCTTTCTTGTCCTGCTTTTCTGCCTTCCTGTTTAAAAAAAAAAAAAGTTTTTTTTTATCTTCAGGTAATTCTCTGCTTACCACTGTTGCCATTAAGGCTTTACTCTTTAAAACCTTTGTCTTTTTGTGTGTACATTTTGTTTATCTTTTCTGTTATGGAGGATAAGCCTACTAGTTTCAAAAAGTGCATTCCTGTGGGCATAAGATCCCAAACACTGATGCCCACAGGTGGTGTGTGTATTGCTTAGGCCCGGCTCACTTGGATACTTATTGCTCATTTTGTGAGGCCTTTAATGCTAGAGCTGTTAGTGACAGAAGGAACAAGTTAATTCTAAAAGGCCTTCTACCAGCCTCGGCTACTTCAAGTTCTTCTCTACTTCAGGGGCTCAAAGCCCCTCTCAAAAGTGTAAGGAGCCCAGATAGCACCAAAAGTGCTCACCTTCCCAGTCTTATCAATCCCCACCTTCTTCAAGAGCCTCCCAAGAAGGTTTCTAAGAGCACTGATCCAAAGTCTTCAGGTCCAGCTCCTGCTGTTACCAAATCCCCTTGGCTCTATACTCCGATTTTCACCTGAGTCGGTATCCCTGAGACTGGAGTCTCCTTTTCAGGAGACACTCGAGAAGTAGTCCAGGCCACCATCCACCTCCTCTTCTAGTGGGTCCTCTGGAAGCCTTTCCAAGTCAGAGGTAGATAGAATGATGAGAAAATTCCTCAAAATACCGATCCAGGTGGGGGTCCTGTCAGATGTGCGAGCTTTAAACCTTCCTTCCAACCTGTAGTTGCTCCTTCTCTCATCCGAACTGTTTTGGAGCCCTCAGATCTGAGATCCCCAAGAGTGCAACCGTCGATCTGAAGATTCTTTTGTCTTCCACTCTGTGGTCTTCCATGATCCATTCGGCTACTACTCCTTTGTCACACGATGGTTCTTGGAACCGAAGCTTCAGCATTGTATCTGAGCAGTTGACTTCGAATCTGAAGCTTTCGGATTTGTTGCTTCCCCTTGGAGCTTCAGTATTAGACAGCTTGTTTCTAACTCCACCCAAAGGTCAGAGGATCAGGGAAGGTTTTGGATTGTCTGCTCTGAGAGTTTCGGCTCTGGTAGGGTTGCCCTCTGCTTCTCCTGGTCCCCCTGCCTTTGAGGTGGTGGAGAGGGTTTCTCACACCCCAGAGTAGTTTCGACTGTTGCTCCTTCGGATCCATTCCCTGATCTTCGTGTTTCACTGTTAGTCATTACATTTGGGTAATCTGCTGGCAGGATGCCCTCAGTCGGCCTGATTTACAAAGTCTTGGGTCCTGCATCGGTTGCTGTCCCTTCTTCCATGATGTTAGGTCGTCCGGAGTGTAAAACATGCAGCCGACGTCATTACATCAGTCTTTCTTGTCGTGCGGTGCCCAAAGCAGAAGCAGTTTGCAAGTGCCTGCCGGCCCACTCCTGAAATTTTCGTTTTCAAGTTTCAGAACTGAAGTCTTCAACTTAGTTAAGTACCCTGTTGGGGGAACTTTTTCTTGCTCCTTACTGATGTCAGTAAAAGTTAATAACTGCATTACTTGTGGGAAGCAAATACCTCAAAGATTTTCATTTGTACTGTATTCCTTGCCTAGGCCCTAACCACGATGTACCTTGCTGTCAGTTTTGTGCTTTATTTAATCAGCGCACTATCCGTCGTCAGTACATTTTTGCATCTAAATATTTCAGTTCTCTAATTATCCAGAAATGATGTCAGTTAGCCATCCGACTACCGGAATTCCGAAAGAACGCAAAGAAAAAGACAGAGACAGGCCGTCTAGGTCCAAAACTGCCGATGACGCTTCTCTTAAGCCATTCGCCAGTACTCATTGAGTCGTTTTCACAGCCTCTGATACCCGCTACCTGTGATTCGCAGGCCTCTACTGAGACCCATTTGGAGTCCAGTATGCCGCGAGATGCTTCATCTATGGAACCCACGGATGTCTCTATCTTGGATGGGTCCAGAGCCACTGTGCAGGCACCGGCTTCTGAGGGTGTATTCAGGCCTACAGACTTGCATATTAAACCAACTCCACCTTCAATACTAAGGCCTCAATCTCAATTTATGTCTAAAAAACGACGCCCAGGCCACATGTTCAGGCCTCTATGCCTAAAAAACAAATGATCAAAATGGCTGAAGATTTAATTACTCTAATCAGGGGTAGTCAACCCCCCCCCCCCCCCGCCTTCTAAGAGGCTTAGGGCTGAGCTTGACTATGAATCTTCTGATCAGGACTCTGTTACTTCTGACTCTTCTAATGACCTGGATTTCTCCATACCTACTTATGAGGATTCTGATGCAGAGGATTACATTCCCCTCTGCTTCCCCCTCTGAGGACTTTTCTTTTGGGGAAACTTTACATACCTTAAGGGAGCATTTCCACTGGGAAAGTCAGGAATTTTCTGAATCCAAAAAGAGGCTTAGGGATTTCCTTCTTCCTCAGCATAGGCCTTTGGGTATTCCTCCTGTACTAGACATTGTTGTTGTGTTTTCACAATCCATTATGGCCCCTGATTCCCTGCCTCCAGCTCTTAGTAAACCTGGCAGATAATCCAGGGTACCAGAGTCCCACAAGTTCCTTTTCAAAAATCCTGTTGCGGACTCAGCAACCATTTCTCAGGGGCCCAAGGGCATTAAGGCATCTACTGCTAAAAATCCTACACCTTCTGATTGAGATTCCAGGGCACTGGATAGATGGTGTAAAAAGGTTTATACTTCTTCAACCTTGGCAATCAAGGCTTTAAACTTTCAATTTCAAATGCTAAAATATCAACAGCATATCGTGGGCCTGCTTAAACAGAAAATTATGTTGATTTCTGACTGTGTGGAAAATAAAGATTTACAGGATTTATTGCATTCAGCTGAACAAGTTGGAAAACATACTTTGCAATGTGGTTTTGATTCTTTTGAGGCCTCTTTTAGGGCTGCTGTTACTGGGTCTGTGCTTAGAAGACATGCTTGGCTTAAGGAGCAATCTCTGTCTGATCATGTTAAAGCAAAATTGTTGGATGCTCCTTTAAATCAGGACCACCTGTTTGGCAGTAAGGCTGAAGAAGTTCTAAAAAAGATGGAAGATAAAGCTAAATCTATGCAAACTGTGAAAGATTTCTTACAAGTGCAACCTCCAAAATTTAGTTAGGCACTGGCCTACTAAGAACTGGTCCTTTCCAGCTCCTTCCAGATCCACTCAAGTCAAACCCAAATACACCAAAAGAACCAGGTTTCAGTACCAAGGGACTCTCAGAACTAAGCAATGGGGTGCTTCCACTTCCAAATCTGGAAATAACAAGACATCCCCCTATGGTAAACAGTCTCCATGACTTTCCTTTAAAATTACCAAGCACTTACCTTTCAGCCGCCCCTTGGGGGGGGGGGGGGGGGATTGCTCTTCACGCAAAAAACTGGCAACTCATAACCCAGGACAAATGGGTTTTAAATATAGTGTCCCAGGGATACAGATTTAATTTCCACACGTTGCCAGCTCCAAACGGGTGGCCAGACCTGCCCCCAAATCAGTGGGCAGAGGCTCAGAAACAAGTACTTTCCCTCCTAAACATGGGGGCTGTTCAACCAGTACCAGAAGAGGAAAAGGGCAAAGTTTCTATTCTAGACTTTTCCTGGTACCCAGAAAAGACCAATCATGGTGTCCAATTCTGGACCTGTCTACTCTAAACACCTTTCTGGACATTCCAAAATTCAAGATGCTGACTCTTCGCCAGTTACTTCCTATGCTGGGCAAGGATGACTGGTTGGCAACCTTAGATTTGAAAGAAGCTTACCTGCATATCCCAATCAGGGCATCTTGCAGAATATACCTATGCTTCAAAGCAGGCTACTTGCATTATCGGTTCTCTGCACTGCCCTTTGGATTGTCTACTGCGCCCAGGGTATTCACAAAGTGCCTGGCTCCAGTAATTGCATTTTGCAGGCAAAGAAATATTCAAATATATCCATACCTGGACGATTGTCTAATTCAGGCAGAAAACCAGGCCATACTTATAAAACATCTGGCGTTTGTAAAAAGGGTTCTAACTTGTCTAGACCATAAACGAAAAGAAATCACAACTGGTACCCTCTCAACAGATTACATTCCTGGGTGCAAGCTTGAATACAACTGCCCAGATGGCTTTCCTCGCGCCAGAAAATCAAATTCATTTGGTAACTTACTTCAAACAGGTGGCTACAAAAACCTTGCTACCTGCAAGACACATACTGCAAGCCTTGGGATTCATAGCCTGCTGCATTCTTCTAATTCCACATGCAAGACTGCATATGAGGAACTTCAGTGGTACTTAAAAAATTTATGGAATCAGCATTGTCATAGCCTGGAAACAATGATTCCTGTCATACCTTGCCTACGCCTAGAGTTCCTATGGTGGGCAGAGGCCTGCCACCAAAACAAGGGACTGCCATTCACACTACCCCCTGCTGCCCAAACCCTAACTACAGATGCATCAGACTATGCATGGGTGGCTCATCTGGCAGGGAAGTGCATTCAGGGCAAATGGAGCCCAAATCAAATGCACCTATATATTAATCAAAAAGAAATGTTCGCTGTACAGAATGCTCTGACAGCCTTCAAGGACTACATTCATCCAGGACAACTACTGGTAGACGGACAACACCACGGTTATGTGGTGCATAAACAAGCAGGAGGGTACACATTGCTACACCCTCTGTACACTAGCCATGGCATTGTGGAACATGGCCTTGAGCTACCATGTTGCACCTACAAGCTCAATTCCTGCCAGGAGAACTGAATACACTGGCAGACGGACTAAGCAGAAATCTCATGGACCCACACAAGTGGAAACTGGAACCACGGATTTTCAACATGTTGACAAGCAAATGGGGGAGCCCAGACATAGATCTATTTGCCTCCCCCCAGAACTACCAGTTGGACAAATTTTGCACAAGGACTCCTTGCAGAAAAGTCTAGAAAGTGGATGCTCTGTCCTTCGACTGGAAAAACCTATCAGTCTACGCCTTACCCCCTCTGCCTCTGCTCGCCAAAGTTCTGCTAAAAGTCAAACAGAACAAACCAAAAATGGTTTTGATTGCTCCAGACTGGCCGCGCCAACACTGGTACCCACTCCTGCACAGTGTGTCACAGATATCTCCATGGCACCTGCCTCAGACACCTTCCTTACTGTCTCAGCAGGAGAACCAAATTCTGCACCCTCAGCTACCAACATTGAACCTTGCAGCTTGGCTAATCACTTAAATTCACCTTTAGCATCCCTCAGCAAACCTGTGATAGTTGTCATGTTGGAGGCGAGAAGACCTAGTCCTAGAAAATCTTATACTGACAAATGGAAAAGATTCTGTGCTTGGAATCAGTCTCAAGGAATGAGCACAGCAGCACCCAATTTGCCTCAGATTTTACAATACTTAACTGAGATGCTTCACCAAGGGCCTGTCTTTTTCCTCCATTAAAATCCACACCTCAGCCATTTCAGCTCATTATAACACAGAACCTCCCCTCTTCTCTCATCCTCTGCTCAAGCAGTACCTCAGAGGGGCCAAAAACTTGAGACCACCCTGGAGAGCTCCAACCCCTGCGTGGGACCTTAACTTTGTATTGGAGAAACTCACTCTACCTTCTTTTGAGCCAGCTGCTACTGCAGACTTAAAATTTCTTTCTTGGAAAACAGCCTTCCTTCTAGCAATCACTTCAGCTAGAAGGATGTCTGAGTTACAGGCCCTTATGGCAGTGGAGCCTTTCATCATCTTTCATGCGGACAGGGTGTCACTCAGGACCAATCCATCCTTCATGCCCAAGGTGGTATCCAGTGTGGCTCTTAATCAGTGCATTCATTTGCCAACTTTCTTTCCCAAACCACAGAGCAAAGGGGAACGGATTCTGCATTCATTGGATGTGCACAGACAACTTAGATTCTACTTGGACAGGACTAAAACTCAAAGAAAATCTGAACAACTGCTGGTAGCATTTGCTGCAGGGGCAGAGGGAAAGGCTGTTTCAAAACAAACCAAACCATTGGTAAATAGATACGCCATTGCATTCATTTCTGCTATAAGCACCATGGAAAGCCTATCCCCCAGGGGATCAGATCTCATTCCACCAGGGCTGCATCTACTTCTGCAGCCTTTCTCAGTGGTGTTCCTACCAGGGATATTCTAGAAGCTGCTACCTGGGGTTCATTTCATACTTTCACCAAGCATTATCATTTACCAATTTTCTCTAAATCCAGAGCTGGCTTTGCCACTGCTGTCTTGCAGGTTCTTATAGCTGGTCATAATGCTGTATAAATCCATCCTCCCAACCATAGCTTTGGGAATCTACACAAATTTAATGACTGCAACAGTGAAACACGAAGAACATAGTACAGTTGTGTACACTTACCGTAAATGTAGATGTTCGAGTGTATTCACTGTTGCAGTCTTGGTTACCCTCCCTCCAGCCCCCTGTTTTTTCTCTGACTATACCTCTACTTTCTGTTACTATGCTTAAAAGCCTTTTTGGTGTATTTGCTTTTGGTTGGAGGTATATTTCTGTGTTTTAAATTTTATTTTGCTCCCCATTTGTGGGGCACCTGACATCTGGTGCAAGAAAAACGGATGTAATGACATCGGCCGCATGCTTTATACGCCTGATGACCGGATATCATAGAAGGGACAGCAACCAACGCAGGACCCAAGACTTTATTAATCAGGCCGACCGAGGGAAACCAGCCAGCAGATTACCCAAATGTAATGACTGCAGCAGTGAATACACTCGAACATCTACATTTATGGTAAGTGTTCACAACTGTACTTTTTCCATCTACCTTGATATAAATCACATTTATTGATATTCGTCATGTTTCACTGTTGCAGTCATCACATTTGGGTTATCTGCTTGCAGGTAGCCCTCAGTTGGTTTGATTATCGAAGTCTTGGGCCCTGCGCCGGTTGCTGTCTCATCTATGACGTCGGGTAGTCAGGGGTATAAAGCATGCAGCCGATGCCATTACATCAGTCTTTCTTGCCGTGCGGTGCCCAAAGCAGAAGCAGTTCGCAAGTGCCAGTTGGCTGACTGCTGAAATTTTTCGTTTTCGAGTTTCAGATCCAAAGTCCTCAACTAAGCTAAGTACCCCGTTGGGGAAACTTTTTCTTGCTCTAAACCGATGTCAGTAAAAGTTAACAGTTGTATTTCTTGTGGAAAGCAAATACCTCATAAAGATTTTAATTCGTACTGCATTTCTTGCCTAGGCCCAGACCACGATGTACCTCGCTGTCGGTTATGTGCCTTATTCAAACCTTGTACTATTCGTCATCGATTCATTTTCCCATCTAAATATTTTGGTACTCGGTTCAATTATCCAGAAATGGCTTTGGTAAGCCACCCAACTACTGACATTCCGAAAAAATGCAAAGATAGTCATAGACAGACGGCATAGGCCCAAAGCTGCCGACGATGCTTCTCCTAAACTAGACGCCAGTTTGCCGGTACTCAGTGAGGTGCTTTCACAGCCCCTGATACCCGCTACTTTAGATTTGGAGGCCTCTACTGAGACCCATTCGGAGTCCAGTATGCCGCGAGATGCTTCTTCGACTGTGGAACCTGCGGATGTCTCTACCTTGGATGGGTCCAGATCCGCTGTGCAGGCACCTGCTTCTGAGGGTGTATTCAGGCCTACTGACTTGCATATTAAACCGATGCCATCTTCTTCTTCAAGGCCTAAAACTTGATCCATGCCCAGAAAACCGACGCCCAGACCACATGGTCAGGCCCCTATGCCTAAAACAAATGATAAGAATGGCTGAAGACCTTATTACTCTAATCAGGGGAAGCCACCCTTCTCCCTCTTAAGAGACCTAGAAGTGATTTTCCTTCTGATTCTTCTGATCGGGATTCTGAAATTTTTGTTTTTTTTCTAATGACCAGGATTTACCCTTGTCTACCTATGAGGATTCTGATGCAGAGGACTCCATTCCCTCTGCTTCCCCTCCAGAGGATTTCTCTTTTGGTGAAACTTTGCATTAGGGAGCATTTCCACTGGGAAAGCCAGGATTACTCTGACTCCAAAAAGGGGCTTAGGGGATTCTTACTCCTGCCTCAACACAGGCCTTTAGCTATCCCTCCTGTACTGGACATTGTAGATATGATGCCTTCTCGGAATCTAGCCTGGCCCCTGACACCTTACCTCCTGCTCCCAGAAAACCTGATAGGTATTACAAGGGTACCTGACTCTCACAAGTTCCTCTTTAAAAATCCTACTGCATATCCTGAGACCATTTCTCAGGGACCCAAGGGCATCAAGACCACTACTGCTAAAAATCCTACCCCCTCTGATAGAGATTCCAGGGCGCTGGATAGATGGGGTAAGAAGCTATAAACTTCTGCAACGTTAGCCATTAGGGCCTTAAACTGCCAGTTTCATTATGTTGAAGTATCAGCAGCATATTATTGGATTGCTTAAACAGAAAATGTTGATTCCTGACTGTGCTGAAAATAAATAATTACAGGATTTAATGCATTCTGCTGAACAAGTAGGAAAACATACTTTGCAATGTGGTTTTGATTCATTAGAGGCATCTTGCAGGGCTGCTTGTCAGTGGGTCTGTACTTAGAAGGCATGCTTGGCGTAAGGAGCAATCTTTGCCAGATCATGTTGAAGCTAAATTACTGGATGCTCCCTTAAACAATGGCAGCCTATTTGGCAACAAAGCAGAAGTAGCACTTAAGATGGAGGAAAAGCTAATCTATGCAAACTGTTAAAGATTTCCTGCAAGTACAGCCTCCCAGATTTAGTAGGCATTGGCCCTCTAAGAATTGGTCCTTTCCTGCCTCTTCCAGGCCTTCTCATTCCAAACCCAGAACCAGCAGAACACCCAGGCTTCAGACCCAGGGTGCTCACAGGACTAAGCAGTGGGGGGTTCCCACTTCCAAAGCAGGGAGTAGTAGGACTCCCCCTATGGTAAATTGTCTCAATGACTTAACTTTAAACCTTCCAAGCTCTGCTCTACTGACTGTTCCTTTAGGGGGAAAGATTGTCCTGCATGCAAAAAATTGGGAACTCATTACCCAGGCCAAATGGGTTCTAGGTATAGTTTCCCAAGGATACAGATTCCACTTCCAGTCCTTACCAACCCCAAACGGTTGGCCAGACCTACCCCCAAATCAATGGGCAGAGGCTCAAAAGCAGGTTCTCTCTCTTTTTAGCATCAGGGCTATTCAGCCTGTCCCACAAGAAGAATGGGGGCAAGGTTTTTACTCAAGATGTTTCCTGGTACCCAGGAAAGACTATTCCTGGCGTCCTATCCTGGACCCGTCTGTTGTAAACACATCTTTGGTAATCACAAAATTCAAGATGCTAACTCTTCATCAGCTGCTTCCCATGCTAGGCAAAAATGCCTGGTTGGCAGCACTGGATTTAAAGGAAGCCTACCTGCACATCCCAGTAAGGGAATCTTGCAGAAAATACCTACGCTTCAGAGCAGGCTACATGCTCTCTGCACTGCCCTTTGGCTCATCTACTGTGCGCAGGGTATTCACAAAATGCCTAGCCCCAGTCATTGCATTTTGCAGGCAAAGAAATATTCAAATATACCCATACCTGGACGATTGTCTAATTCAGGCAGAAAGCCAGGACATACTATTAAATCATCTGGCATTTGTAAAGAAATTGCTAACTTCTGTGGGATACACCATAAACAAAAAGAAATCAAATCTTGTACCCTGCCAACAAATTGTATTCCTGGGAGCAAGCTTGAATACAACTTCCCAGATGGCCTACCTCACGTCATAGAAACAAGTTCATTTGACAGCCCACTTCAATCTACTGGCCACAAAGGCCCAGCTATCTGCAAAGAAAATGCTGTAAGCACTGTGGTTCATGGCCTCTTGCATTCTACTAATTCCATATGCAAGACTGCATATGAGGAAACTACAATGGTATCTAAAAAGCCTATGGTGTCAACGTTCTCAGGATCTAGATTCAATGATTCCTATCATACCTTGTCTAAAGATAGAGTTCCTTTGGTGGACAGAGGCCTGCCACCAAAACAAGGGACTGCAATTCACTCTACCCCCTGCCGCCAAAACCCTAACAGATGAATCAGACTGTGCGTGGGGGGCTCACTTGGCAGGGCAGTGCATTCTGGACAAATGGAACCTAAGTCAAATGCACCTGCATATCAATCAAAAAGAAATGTTAGCTGTACAGAATACTCTGACAGCCTTCAAGGACCACATTCTTCCAGGACAATTATTGGTAAAGACGGACAACACTATTATGTGGTGCATAAACAAGCAAGGAGGAACCCACTCTTACCCTCTCTGCAGACTAGCCAAGTCTCTGTGGAACACTGTCTTGAGCTACCAAGTGCACCTACAGGCTCAATTCTTGCCAGGAACGCTAAGTACACTGGAAGATGACCTAAGCAGAAATCTCATGGACCCACACGAGTGGAAACTGGAACCAAAGATATTCAACATATTGAGAAACAAATGGAGGAGCCCATAGATAGACCTGTTTTCCTCCCCTCAGAACTACGAATTGGACAAATTCTGCTCAATGACTCCTCACAAATAAGCTTGGAAAGTGGATGCCCTGTCCTTCACCTGGAAAAATATCTCCGTTTATGCCTTTCCCCCTCTGCCTCTCCTCTCCAAAGTGCTACTAAAGATCAAACAGGACAAACTAAGGACAATACTGATTGCACTGGAATGGCCATGCCAACTCTGGTACCCCCTCTTGTGCAGCGTGTCACTGCTGGCACCATGGCACCTGCCTCAGACCCCTGCCCTGCTGTCCCAGCAGGAGGGCCAAATTCTGCACCCACAGCTTCAAACCATGAACCTGGCAGCCTGGCTTAATTACCTGACTTCTCCATTACCATCCCTCAGTAAGCAAGTGATGGATGTTATTCTGGAGTCAAGGAGGCCTAATACTAGAAAATCCTATGCTGAAAAATGGAAAAGAGTCTGTTCCAGGAGCCAAACTCAGGGGATGGGCACAGCAGTACCCATTTCACCCCATATTCTTCAATACTTAACTGAGATGCTTCACAAGGGCCTTTCCTTTTCTTCCATCAAAAGTCATGCCTCAGCCATGTCAGCACATTACAACACAGAACCACCCCTCTTCTCTCACCCACTGCTGAAGCATTTTCTCAGAGTGGCCAGATACTTAAGACCACCCGGGAGAGCCCCTACTCCAGCCTGGGACCTTAACTTTGTATTGGAAAAGCTCACTCTACCTCCCTTTGAGCCAGCTGCAAATGCAGAGCTGAAATTCCTTTCTTGGAAAACAGCCTTCCTTCTAGTCATCACTTCAGCAAGAAGGGTGTCTGAATTACAGGCCCTCATGGCAGTGGAGCCTTTCATCATCTTTCATGTGGACAAGGTGTCCCTCAGGACCAGTCCCTCCTTTATGCCCAAGTTTGTATCCATTGTGGCCCTTAATCAGTCCATTCATTTGCCAGCCTTCTTTTCTAATCCACAGAACAAAGGGAATGAATACTGCACTCCTTGGACGTGCACAGGCAACTTAGATTTTACGTGGACAGGACTAAGCCTCTCAGGAAATCTGAATAACTGCTGGTGGCATTTGCTGCCGGGGCAGAGGGGAAGGCCATTTCAAAGCAAACCATTTCTAAGTGGATAGGCCATTGCATTCATTTCTGCTATAAGCACCATGGAAAACCTACTCCACAGGGGATAAGACCACATTCAACCAGGGCTGCATCTACCTCTACAGCCTTTCTCAGAGGTGTCCCTACCAGGGACATCCTAGAAGCTGCTACCTGATGTTCTGTACATACCTTCACCAAGCATTACCACTTGTCAATTTTTTCTAAATCCAGAGCTGGCTTTGTCACTGCAGTCTTGCGGGGCCTTTTAGCCAGTCCAAATTCTATCTAATTGCCACCTCCCATCCTTAGCTTTGGGAATCTACCCAAATGTGATGACTGCAACAGTGAAACATGAAGAACATAATATAGTTGTGTACACTTACCATAAATGTAGATGTTCGAGTGTATTCACTATTGCAGTCCTGGTTACCCTCCCTCCAGCCCCCTAACTTCTATTGACTATATATACCTCTATTCTTGTTTACTATGCTTAAAGCTTTTTGGTGTATTTGCTTTTTTGTTGGAGGTGTAACCTTGTATATAATTGCTTCCCATTATGGGGGCACCTGACATCTGGGACAGGAAAAACTGATGTAATGGCTTCGGCTGCATGCTTTATACCCCTGACTACCTGACAGCATGGAAGATGAGACTGCAGTTGACGCAGGACCCAAGACATTGATAATCAGGCCGACTGAGGGCTATTTGCAAGCAGATAACCCAAATGTGATGACTGGAACAGTGAATACACTTTAATATCTACATTTATGGTAAGTGTACACAACTGTACTTTCTTTCCCCTAGTGTAAAATAGTTTAGATAAGGAAGCTTAATGATTGTTTTGAGTTTGTGATCAAAGAAGTCTCATAAAAAGCTACATCTGATCTACTTTCACACCCTTCCAAAGACAAAAGGTATGCCAGACCCGCCACACAATCAATGGGCAGAGGCACAAAAACAAATTTCATCTCTCATGGACATGAGAGCTATTCAGCGAGTACCACAGCACGTGCAGGGACAAGGATTTTACTCAAGACTTTTCTTGGTACCCAGAAAGGGCAAAGCTTGGAGACCAGTACTGGACCTGTCTATTCTAAACACTTTTCTGGATGTTCCGAAATTCAAAATGTTGACACTGCAGCAGCTTCTGCCCATGCTGGGCAAGCAGACTTGGCTCATAACTTTGGACCTCAAAGAGGCATACCTGCATGTCCCAATCAGACAATCTTGCAGAAGATACCTCAGATTCATAGCTGGCTCAATGCACTACCAATTCTCTGCACTGCCCTTTGGCTTATCTACTGCGCCCAGGGTCTTCACAAAATGTCTGGCACGAGTAATTGCATTTTGCAGACAGATGAATTCAAATATATCCCTATTTGGACGACTGCCTTATTCAAGCAAAGAGCAAGGACATTCTACTGAAGCATCTGGCGTTTGTAAAAAGATTACTAATTTGCCTAGGGTACAGAGTAAACGAAAAGAAATCAAAACTAGTACCCTCTCAAGAGATAATATTCCTGGGTGCAAGCTTAAATACAACTGCCCAGATGGCTTATCTCACGCCAGACAAACAAAGGCAACTGACTTCTTACTTCGAAAAGATGGCAGCAATGACCCAGTTACCTGCAAGAAAAATTCTGCATGATTTGGGCTTCATGGCATCCTGCATTCTGCTAATTCCATATGCAAGACTGCATATGAGGAAGCTACAATGGTATCTAAAAAGTGTTTGGACTCAACATTGCCACAGCCTGGAAACATTAATTACCCTCATTCCCTGCCTGCAACAGGAGTTTCGATGGTGGGCACTGGCCTGTCACCACAACAAGGGACAGCCATTCACTTTACCCACAGCCAGGCAGACACTGACCACAGATGCATCGGATTATGCCTGGGGGGCCCACATGGCAGGAAAATGTATTCAGGGTACGTGGCCCGCAAGCCAAATGCATCTTCATATCAACCAAAAAGAGTTGCTAGCTGTACAGAATGCCCTGACAGCCTTCAAGGACTTACTCCATCCAGGACAACTGTTGATATAAAGACTGACAATACTACAGTCAATGTGGTACATAAGCAAGGGGGCACACATTCCTACCCCCTCTGCAGACAAGCCATGACTTTGTGGAGCACAGCATTGACTTATCAAGTGCACCTGCAAGCACAATTCCTGCCAGGAAAGACAAATACTCTGGCAGACGAACTAAGCAGAAGCCTCATGGAACCTCACGAGTGGAAACTAGATCCACAAGTCTTCAGCATGATAGCAAGGAAATGGGATGCCCGGACATAGATCTATTTGCCTCCCCTCACAACTACCAACTACAGACATTCTGCACAAGGACTTATCACAAACAAGCATGGAAGGTGGATGCTCTATCATTCAGCTGGAAAACCCTTACAGTATTTGCCTTTCCTCCAATGCCTCTCCTCCCCAAGGTACTCCTAAAGGTCAGACAAGAGAAGCCAAAAATGATACTGATTTCCCCAGACTGGCCACGCCAGCACTGGTACCCAATCCTAAAGAGCTTGTCTCAAGGCCCACCCTGGACTTTACCTCAAATTCCTCATCTACTGACCCAACAAAACAATCAGATCCTGCACAGCCAACTCAGAACCTTAAATCTGGCTGCATGGCGGATAATATAACCACTCAGAACACACCTCTCTCCAAAGCAGTTATGGATGTTATTTTGGAGGCCAGGAGGCCCAGCACCAGAAAATCTTATGCAGAAAAATGGAAGAGATTCTGTGCTTGGAACCAGGCACAAGGAATTGACATGCTTGTTCCAAATATTCCTCAGGTTTTACAATACCTAACTGAGATGCTGGACAAAGGCATATCCTTCTCATCAATTAAGATCCATGCCTCTGCCATTTCAGCTCAATACAAAATGGAACCACCTATTTTTTTCACATCCACTGCTAAGGCTGTACCTCAGAGGGGCCAAAAACATAAGACCTCCAAGGAGAGCACCGATACTTGCATATGGGACCTCAATTTTGTCTTGGAAAAGCTCACACTGCCTCCTTTTGAGCCAGCCAATACAGCCGAGATAAAATTCTTATCATGAAAAACAGCTCTGCTCCTAGAAATAACTTCAGCAAGAAGAGTCTCAGAGTTACAGGCGTTAATGGCTGTGGAACCTTTTATTATTTTACATCCGGACAGGGTTTCTCTAAGGACAAACCCAACATTTATGCCTAAAGTAGTGTCCAGTGTGGCTCTTAATCAAACCATTCATTTGCCTACTTTTTATCCAAACCCACAGAATAAAGGGGAGAGACTTCTGCATTCTTTGGATATACCCAGACAGCTACGCTTCTACTTGGACAAAACTAAAGCTTTCAGAAAGACTGAGCAACTTTTAGTGGCATATGCTGCAGGATCACAAGGAAAGGCTATCTCAAAGCAGACTATTTCAAAATGGATAGGTCACTGCATTCGTTTCTGTTATTCACAGCATGGCAAATCAGTGCCTAAGGGCATTAGGCCACATTCAACCAGAGCAGCAGCCACCTCAGCAGCCTTCCTCAGAGGAGTACCAACCAAGGATATTTTGGAGGCTGCAACTTGGACTTCAGTGCACACTTTTACAAAGCACTATCACTTACCTCTTTACTCTAAATCCAGAGCAAGCTTTGCCACTGCAGTTCTGCAGGGCCTCATAGCCACTCCTAATTCTATTTAGACCCAGCCACCTAACCTCAGCTTTGGGATTCAACCCAAGTGTAATGACTGCAACAGTGAAACACAATGAACATAGTACAGTTGTGTACTTACCATAAATGTAGATGTTCGAGTGTATTCACTGTTGCACGCCAGGTTACCCACCCACCATCCCCCTTTCTTTGTTGGGACTTACCTGTACTTCTCTATTCTATACAACCTATGTGGTGTATTTGCTTGTAGATGAAGGTAATTTTTATGTTAGTGCATGCTTTTTTATAAGCAATATTTTTAGCCTACCCTTTTGGGGGCACTTGACATCTGGGGCAAGAAAAACTGAAGAAAATGGCATCGGCTGCATCTTATACCCCTGGCGCACTGACGTCAGGGAAGAGGCGACAGCAACCGACGCTGGACCAGGACTTTGGAATTCAGGCCGACTGGCGGGTAGCCTGCCAGCAGGATAACCCAAGTGTAATGACTGCAACAATGAATACACTCGAACATCTACATTTATGGTAGGTACACAACTGTACTTTGTCTTGTATGAGTTAAAAAACTCTAGCAAATACATTATTGTACATTAGGCAGCTGACTGAGAGTGAACATGAGGAATTTGTGTCAGGTAAACTGTATGACACAGTTGTGTGACAAAGATCAGAAGTTAGAGACAAAGCATCAGAAATGGTTTATGTTGAACAATTGTTGGTGTATATGGAGGATAAATCTAAACTAAAAGTTTGTGAGCAATAGGAGTAACACAAGAAGAGGAAGATTTTGATTGATTGGCTTTTGTAAAAATGAAAACTGCAAAGTGGACAAAGTAGACTTTTTTTATGAAGTCACTGGAAATTGAGAGCATCAAGCTGCCTTAAAGGTTTGCTGAAAGAGATGTGACCAGACCTTAAAAAAAATGAAACATGTTTATTAAATTATCACTTGTGACATAGACAACAATATGTATAAAATAAAGTTGTATATTCCTTTCCTCTAACCCTTTTTGGGTTTTTCTTTTAGTACCATCAGTGGCTGATGAATGAAGAAAATGAGAGAGAGAGAGAAGGTTGGATGATGTGGGGATAGTGAATCAGGAAGTGAAACAGATTAGCAAGGAGGAAGTAAAGACAGCTTTGAAGAGGATGAAGAATGGAAAGGCTGTTGGCCCAGATGATATACCAGTGGAAGCATGGAGGTGCTTAGGAGAAATGGCAGTGGAATTTTTAACCAGATTGTTTAATGAAATTTTGGAAAGTCAGAGGATGCCTGAGGAGTGGAGAATAAGTGTTTTGGTACCTATCTTTAAGAATAAGGGTGATGCGCAGAGCTGCAGTAACTCCAGAGGGATAAAACTGATGGGTCACAGCTTGAAGTTATGGGAAAGGGTAGTGGAAGCTAGGTTAAGAAGGGAGGTGATGATTAGTGATCAGCAGTGTGGTTTCATGCCAGGAAAGAGCACTACAGATGCAATGTTTGCTCTGAGAGTGTTGTTGGAGAAATACAGAGAGGGTCAGAAGGAGTTGCATTGTGTCTTTGTGGACTTGGATAAAGCATATGACAGGGTGCCTAGAGAAGAGTTGTGGTATTGTATGTGGAAGTCAGGAGTGGCAAAGAAGTATGTAAGAGTGGTATAGGATATGTACAAGGGTAGTATGACATTGGTGAGGACTGCGGTGGGAGTGACAGATGCGTTTAAGGTGGAGGTGGGATTGCATCAAGGATCAGCTCTGAGCCCTTTCCTATTTGCAGTGGTGATGGACAGGTTGACAGATGAGATTAGAAAGGAGGCCTCATGGGCAATGATGTTTGCAGATGAAATTGTGATCTGCAGTGAGAGTAGGGACCAGATTGAGGAGACGCTGGAGAGGTGGAGATATGCTCTAGAGAGGAGAGGAATGAAGGTCAGCAGGGCTAAAACAGAATAGATGTGTGTGTAAATGAGAGGTAGAGTAGAGGAATGTTGAGGATGCAGGGAGTAGAGTTGGTAAAGGTGGATGAGTTTAAGTACTTGAGATCAACTGTTCAGAGTAATGGTGAGTGTGGAAGAGAGGTGAAGAAGAGAGTACAGGCAGGGTGGAATGGGTGGAGAAGAGTGTCAGGAATGATTTGTGACAGACTGGTACCAGTAAGAGTGAAAGGGAAGGTCTACAAGAGAGTAGTGAGACCAGCTATGTTATATGGATTGGAGATGGTGACATTGACAAAAATGCAGGAATCAGAGCTGGATGTGGCAGAGTTAAAGATGTTAAGATTTGCACTGGGTATGACTAGGATGGACAGGATTAGGAATCAGTATATTAGAGGGTCAGCTCATGTTGGACAGTTTGGAGACAAAACAAGAGAGACGAGATTGCGTTGGTGTGGACGTGCTGAGGGGGGATGCTGGGTATATTGGGAAAAGGATGCTAAGGATGGAGCTGCCAGGTAAGAGGAAAAGAGGAAGGCCTAAGATAAGGTTTATGGATGTGGTGGGAGAGGACATGCAGCTGTGAAAGAGCAAGATGCAGAGGATAGGAAGAAATGGAAACAGATTATCCGCTGTGCTGACCCCTAATGGGAACAGCCGAAAGAAGAAGATGATTGGTACTTGCCCCATTACCTTACTTTTCCCTTTCACTTCTTTGTGTGCAAGTGTATTTTATTGGGCGTGTTTTTTTTCACCTTTTACCATTGCTAATATGTCTGATAAACCATCTAAAGGCACATCAGGAATTAACCATTGCCAAGACTGTGATCGAAAGATGCCCAAATCCAACAGGCATATTTCATGTGTCTTCTGCTTAGGTATGCCTCATTTGGATTTGGATTGTGGCTTATGTAATGGGTTCAGTCAGAGACCCTTAGAGTGCAAGAATAAGCTCTTGCTTAAAGGTCTGCTTAAATCCCCGTTTAGCAAAAGCTTGTCCAAGGCCGACAAGAAACAAGGTTTGCCGAAAAAGAAAAAACATTCAGTACCGACTTCACCCTTGGTTCCAGAGGCTCCTAAACATAAACCCTCAGTTCTGCACCCTTCGAAACTGACGGGTAAGGTTCCAACACTTCAAGGTAGTGCCTTCTCAGCATCGTCAACTTCAACTGTGCCGTCAACATCCTTGTTGGCGCCAGCCTCTAATAGGTTCTGGCTTGGCGCCGACTTTGCCTACTGCTCACAAAATATTTACATCCACACCGCCACAATCACAGCCCACCCTCTCGGCACCAAAGCCTATTTTGGAAATGCTCAGGATGAGATATTCCCCAACTGTAGAACCCTTCTTGGGCCAACTACCTAGTCCATTCCATGAAAGACCAGAGTCTCCTTCGGCCCTTTCAGTACAGTCTTCCAGGAGTCTTTCAGAGTTGGATGTCGTAAGGTTGGTGGATCAACTGTTGCTGGCCAGAGGTATTCTTGCCCCTTCTCACGTCCCTCTCCCATCTGGATTGGGGACCTTTTCTCTCGGGACTCTTACCTATCCTCCTTTGACTGCAGTCTAGGAGCCCAGAACTTCGGTACCCTCGGTGCTGGCTGTTTTGGTGCAGTTAGGTGTGTTCCACCTCGGGACAGGAGGTTGCTCTGACATCGTCTGTTCCTGCTGTGGAGCCGACCGAGTCTCGGGGCCGAGACCCCTTTGTCAGTTTCGTGTTTTCTGGTTCAGCACCTACTTTGAGCATGGTGCCGATCTCGGTTCCAGAAATTTTGATGGTTTCGGATTCTTTCCTGGCTCCATCCTTGGAGGGCAGTCCCTCGGAACGGGGTGTGACCTCAGTTCTGAGGTGGTCCTTCTCGGTTCCGGGCTCCCACTTCTTCTCAGGGGGTACCACCTTTCAGGTTATGGAGAGGGCATTAGCCTACACAGGGACCCAGCTTGGTCCCACCTGCATCGGAGGGTCATATTTCCATTTCCTGTGGTCCACAGCTGATGCCAATCTCTTCAACAGGACAGCAAGCACCGAAGCTTCAAGTTGTCTAGTTACAGGGTCCCTCCTCTTCGGTGTCATCCCCAGACATTCCCACTGAGGAGCCACTTCGAAAGGGGACATGCAAGAGGAAGCATCTGGATTCCCTTGAAGAATCTGTCACAGAGAACACGTATTTCATTGAATGGGAGGATTCCCCACAGTCGCCCCCTAAGGATGTTTCCTTTGGAGACATCCTAGAAATTCTGAAGCAGAGGATTAACTGGAAGTCCTATGACCCATCCTGAGGAAACCGTGTACTTACAAGCCTTTGGCACCCGACCATCTACCTCCTGGGTGTCCCCACCTGCTGGCAACCTTCTAAAGCTAACTGGGCAGCAGGCTTGGACGACTCCTGATGCCATACATCATAAAACCCATTCCCAGGAGACCTGACAAAATATTATTCCCAGCAGAAGACCACCAATGTTGGGCGAATGGTTTGCCAGTAGATGCCATAGTGGTGGCAGCTGCCACCAAAAAAGAACTAGCCGATGAGAGCCCTTCTGTTCATCCTCCTAACAGGGTATCTAGGATGATAGACAGGTTTGGAAAGTGGGTCTATGCTTCAGCAACTTTCACACTTAGGCCCTTTAACTTTATGGCACACTTTACTAGACTCCAGAGAGACCTGATTAAGGAATTATCAGAATCTCTAGCTGGGGCTTTGTCCAGTGAGGTACAAGATAAGGTTGCCTTGCAGCTAGCCATCTTGGATTCTATAGAAAACTGGACCATGCGACTCATCGCCCATGCAGCCAAAGGGATGACCAGGGCAGCAGGTTCCAGTGTTGCCATTAGGCGACACCCCTAGATGCACTTGTGTGACTTTGCGGAGCCCTTCAAGTCTTCATCAATGCTCCATTTGACCCATCTTCCTTGTTCAGCCCTAAAGTAAGGGACACACTAGCCAGGTGTGAAAAGGATGGTAAGACCCTGTCTGCTGTGGGCATTTCTTTTTCCCCCCTCAGCGAATCATCTCCAGGAATCAGAGGAGTGAGAAAATGTGGTTCAATAACTCCCAGGGACCTTTATGTGATGCACGTAGCACCGACTCCTCTTGAGGCAGAGGGGGGAGCTCAGATGGAAGACGCCGACCCTGAGGCAAAGGGGCCCTGCGAAACTAGAGGTGCAAGGATTCTTTCTCTGGACAACCCTACCAGCGGTACTTAAAGGAGGCCTGATTGCTTACCTCTGGAAGCAGTCGGGGGGAAAACTTCCTCTGCACCTGACAGCCTGGTGACAAATAACATCCGATTCTTGGGTGTAGAAAGTCATTGCCAGAGGCTACAGTATCCCCTTCAATGTAATTCCACATTCTTGAAGGAAAATCCCAAATGTTTCACCCCATCAGAGGGATCACGCCACCAAAGAAATACAAAGGCTGCTGCAAAAAGAGTCATCCAAGACGTCCCACCAGAGAAGTTAGAATCCAGGTTTTACTCAGGATTCTTTTTAGTGCCCAAAACGATGGGGTACTGGAGGCCAATACTAGACTTCAGCCTTCTAAACAAGTTTGTCCAGCAGACAAAATTCTAGATTGTCACTGTTCAGTTTATTCTTCCTTTCTAGAGATAGACTATTGGATGTGCTCTATAGACCTTCAGATGTGTATTATTACATAAAAATAGACAAGCGCTGAAGAAAGGTTTTCTGCTTTCGGCTAGGAGCCAGTCATTACCAGTTCAAAGCACTGCCATTTGGTCTCACCATGGCTCCCAGGGTGTTCGCCAAATGCATGGCGACCATCACGGCCCACTTGAGATTAATCTGATTCCAGGTTTTTCTTTACTTAGTCGACTGGCTCCTTACCAGGCATCTACTGATCCAAACCTTCATCATACATCTCTTCAAGTCCCTAGGCATCACAGTGAACTACGGGAAGTCTCAGCTGTCCCCCCACTCAAAACTTGGAATACATCAGGGCATGACTTGATACAGTCTCCTGCATAGCTTCTTTACCCCTTCACAGACTACAAAAGATAAGATGCCAAGTCCAATCCATTTTACGAAATGAAAAGTGCCCGGTCTTCTGGTTCTTTAAACCCTGGGTTCCATGGTAGTAGCTATCACCCTAGTTCCCATGGCATGGTTTCACATGAGAATACTTCAATGGCTTCTAGCTTCACAATGGTCCATCCTTGCTCACTCATTCAGTCATCCCATCTTAATAACGGAAACTTGCAAGAAAGATCTGTCTTGGCGAATGGTGTCAGAAGAGGTCCTTATGGGGACGGCCCCTTGTTTCCCCCTCAACCCAAGGCCATAGTGACCACAGATGCTTCCCAGATGGGGTGGCGGGGGCATTATATGGGAAAGACCGTCCAAGGCACTTGGTCTGCTCAAGATTCCAACTTGCACATCAGTGTTCTGGAGATGAGAGCAGTGCTCCTAGCCTTGCAAGCCTTTCAGAATGTTTTTCCTCTGGGAACGGTTGCAGTCCAATCAGACAACATGTCGGTAGTCTCGTACATCAACAACAAGGTGGAAACAAGTCCTATCCCCTCTGTCAGGAAGCTCTCAGAGTTTAGCAATGGGCAATATCTTCTAACCGCTTTCTTGAAGTAACGCACATCCTGGGGAGTTTCAACGTGACAGCGAACAAGTTGAGCAGACACATCCTACTGCTGCATGAGTGGTCTCTAAATCCCAAAGTGGCTAAACAAATATTTTGCTGATGGGGCGAGCCTTGCTGCGACCTGTTTGCCTCCCCAGTAAACAAGTGCAGCGCATACTTTGTCCTACTCCCTCCACAGTGAGAGTCACCGAGAGATGCTGTCCTCCTAGATTGGCCCCCAGGTCTCCTTTATGCATTTCCCCCCATTCCCCTCATTCCTCCTTTTCTGAAGAAAGCCCAGAGGTTGCAATCCAGAGTAAACCTCATTGCCAGTTCTGGCCCAGGCAAGTTTGGTTTCCCTTCCTATGACCTCACTTGGTTCTTTAACTTTGGGTTCTGGACCCAGTCCCAGATCTTCTGTCATACCCGCGGACCTTCACTCCCTCAAGCTCACAGCTTGGTTCCTCCAATTCCATTCGTCGCTAGGCAATTTAACATTATTATTATTTCCCCTTTCCAAAAAATTCTCCTGGCTTCCTAGTCCATCCACCAGGAAACTGTATTCCAGTAAATGGAAAAGATTTTCTGTTTGGGCTAAGAATAATTTGGATCCTTTTTCAGCCCTGGTTGAAAAAAATTTTAGATTTTCTAGCGAACCTCTTCAACCAGGGAACAGCTGCTTCAATCGTTATTTACCTTAGCAGCTATCACTAATTTTCACAATGGCTGCAATGACCATTCCTTAATTTCTCATCGCTTATACGGTGTGTTTCCAAAGGGAATCCTGTTCATCAAACCCCCTTTCAAAGATCCATTACCCCCATGGGATCTTACATTCATTTTGCAATATTTACTGTTACCTCCCTTTGAGTCAGCTGCTACTTGTCATCTGAAGTTTCTTTCCTGCAAAACTCTTTTTTTCTAGTGGCCATTACTTCTGCTAGAAGGGTTTCAGAAATACAGACACTTTGTGGGAAATCACCATACATAATCTTCCATAAAGACAGTGTGTCCTTGAGGACTAACCCTTCATTCCTTCCTAAGGTGTTCTTCGAGTCAAACATCAAGCAATCCATTCATTTACTAGTTTTCTTTCCAAATTTCTCTAACAAAGGCGAATACTGTATGCATCTCTTAGACATCCACAGACAGCTGAGATTTTATCTTGACAGGATTAAGGATTGAACTTCAGACCAACTGTCTCCTTTTCTGGACCAAGGATAGGTAAACCTGTTTCTGAGGTGACCCTATCTAAATGGTTAAGAGATTGCCTTACCTTTATTTATGTACAGAACAATCGTAAATTACCTGCACCTGTAAGGGCTCACTCAGCCAGCTCTATTGCCATTTCAGCTGCTTTTCATTTCAAGGCCTCTGTGGATGAACTATGTACTGCCGCAACTTGGGCAATGCCTCGTACCTTTATTATTCATTACAAATTGGATATGGTCTCCAGAGGAAGAGCATCATTTGGCGGTATCCCAACTGTCAAGAATAAACAAAGACTGACAACATCAGATAAAGAAGTTACATACTCACCATAATGTTCCATCTGTGTTGTCTATCTTCGATCATTCTTGACATACTACCCTCCTTCTCCCTCCTTTAAGATTTCCTGGAGGTTCATACCCTTGTCCTGGGCTGGCTTTAAGGTATTTATCTTGGACATGGCTTTCTCTCATATATTGCATATACTACATCTTGCTGTAATTTGCAAACTCGATCTGAGATAACATGCACAGTGGCATTGTGGGTAGAGACTTGGCTTTAGAGTTTTTGGCTGACACGTGCTGTATAACGGCCGAGCTGGTTCCAAGGATTGGAACCGAATCCCAACTATAAAGAATAAACGAAGATCGACAGCACAGATGGGATGTTATGGTGAGTGCATAACTTCTTTATATTGACATTTTTTTTGTTGCAAACATTATATATCAGTTACAATGTGTTCATTTATTGTCAGTCAAATATTGCATAGCTCATTCAAATCCTGCCTTCTTTAAAATCAAAGTTCTCCTCCAAAACATTATTCTGCATGTATTTTTTCCACAATTCCCATTTTTTCTTTGTAATTTACTCCTTCCCTTTTTTAAAGATCCCATTTACAGTTGTTTGATCTCTTGTTACTGTATTCACTACCTCTAGTACAGTAGGTTTAGACTTTGATTTCCATTTTTAAGTAATTACTTTTGTGGCAGCCACCATAATTAGACTCAGGAAGGGCTTACTATATCTAGGCAATTCTGATTGGTATCATAGCTCAAAAAATAATTTCCTTGGTTATATATACCAATTTGCTCACCCAGTACTTCTGACAGTAGTAGTCTGCAAGGAATTTTTAAAGTCTACCAACTTATTACACTCCCAAAAATTTTTTTCATTTACCTCTTTCTTCCCCATCACACCACCGCCATTTGCTGTCTACCTGAGGAAAAATTCTGCTTGGGGTATAAAAATACCTATGTAAACACTTCCAAGCAAAGATTCTAAATCTTCTAGAGTTTGTTGCATATTTGGGAGACATATATATCCCCCATTGTCTTTGTGAATTGCTTATCCAGTCTCTCTTCACAATCCTTTCAAAACTCCTCTGATTGATTGTTATAATTACCATGCTGTATTTTATATGTTCTACGAATTATCTGTTTAGCAGCAGCTTCTGTTCTAGATTCTACTAAAACTTCTACCAGTGCTGGTCTTTTGCTTAGGATATCCTGTTTTTGTTTGCCTTTACTCTGATAATCCTTGATAGGAAAGGCAATCTCTAGACTACTATCCAAGTAAATTCTTGGCTTTTTCCTCATTATTTTACCTTTCCCCCTCTAATTGTTTACTCCCAATACTTTGGTTCCCTTTGCCAGCTTTCTCCAATAAATTCCAGCACCTTCTTTCCTATTGTCTGTTTCCCTAATTACAGTCATCCCTATCGGCAGAATCTCTTGTCTCCATTTCCCTGTTGTCTTAGTTCTTAGAATACCTTCTGCCACTTTATGAATGCAATATATTCTGTATGGTTATTGTTATTCTCCTTAAGGATCTGCATCCAAAATCCCAGTCTGTTCTTGTTTCTTGAGTTACCCCTTGTTTCGTCATCATCATCCCTTTCCACTTTGAATTTTAGCTTTCTGCTTGTGCTGTGTATAGGAGCCTTAACTGTGCGGTTCTGAAGTACCCCTTCAGATCAGGTAATCCCAAACCACCTTGTTCTATTAGAAGAATCAGCTTATCTCACTTTACTCTTGCCGTCCCTTCCCAGATAAAATCCTTCAGCTCTTTATTAATTGCCATCTACAACTTTTCTATTGATAAAAATATGCTTGACCTGTATATAAAACTGAAGGTGCTAAAAACATTTTGACGGCTTGTATCTTTCTATCCATATCTGTAATACATATTTACCAATTTCGCAGTTTTTGTATTTCTTTTGTTTAGTCTCTTCCCATCATACCTCTCAACTGTACAATTTTCACAGAATGTCCAGATTTTTGCCTCATATTTTTGGTCCGTTTTTCATAAAATTGTGATTTTTTTTTTCTGGCAAATTCTTGACAAATCATTAAGGATTGAAATTAGAAAATACTGACAGACATTTCAGTTTTCAGACTTCATACCTTTTAGAAAATTCATGCTAATGTAAAACCTGTTCTATCAACTTTCTAAGTTTGTAAGAGCAATATTTAAATTTGTTTCTATTTTTGGGCATTTATTCCACTGTTGTATGTCTTTGTTCAGATTTCTTGCTCTAAGAGGTAGAGAGGTATGCTTCCACTATATCCTTAGCTACCACAACAGAATCCTTTTTAATCCAGACTCCTAAGTACTCCATTATATCATGTCTCCATAAATATGAGTATTGCTGAACCACTTTTTGTGGCTTCATGATTTACAGCTGTTGCCTTTATCTGCCTTAATTTTGTATCCCAAAAAGACTTGAAACTGTCTCAAAATGTTTCACAACACTGAAATGTCCTTTTCTGGTTTTATCAGGTATACAGTAATGTCTGCAAACAAAGCCTTTTCTTGACCACCATACCAGTTATATCCTTGAATTTCTGAGTCCCTTATTTTCTTTGCCAGTAGTTCTAAATATAATGGAAGTAACAAAGGGGAAAGTGGACACCATTGCATGGCTTTTCTGTTCAAATAGAAATTATCAGAGAGGAACTCACCCACTTTAATTTTCACTTCTGACCCTTCATATATCCTCTAATCAGCTTTATAATTTTAACAGGGAATACAGATGCTTCCCTTGCCCTGCTCATAAAATCCCAACTTACTCTGTAGAAAGCTTTCTGTGTATCAAGACCCAACAGCAACAGTGATATTTTCTTACATTCTGCTTACATGTGTATTGCCATTGTTCTGTTAATGTTATATGTTTGCCTCACCTCTACAAAGCCACACTGATCCATATCTGTCGATTTTGGCATCACCTTTGCCATTCTTGTAGCTATTATTGATGTAAGCACTTTATAACCATGGTTTAGAATTGAAATGGAGCCTCTGTGAAGCTGGATCTGATGGATCTTTACCCACTTTAGGTATTATAGAAACCACCACTTTCTTCCAGAATGCTGGTGCTTCTCCTCCTCTTAAAATACTGTTTAACAAAGCCTTCCAAATCTTTATCATTTTTTCCCCTCCTGGATTCCAAACTTCCACAGAAGTGCCATCTATTCCTGAGGACTTTCCTGTAGACTGGTTATACATCAGCTTTCTTGTCTCATCTCCTCCTATCCTGTTAGTAATTGAGCCTCATCTACTTCTAATCTTAGCATATTTAATTCTTCCATAAACATTTCCATTAGTACCTTTTTTTTGGTTTCCACATTTCTCTGCTTCATACAGGTTTTCATAAAATTTCTAGTACCTGTGTAGGAACTCTGGTTATCTTCCTTGTTATAGGCACCCTAAGCTCGGTGACAGCCTGTAGTGCTAAAAGTTTTTGTGATCTGGAGTTATCAGAAACAGTTGCTTAACAGCAGTCTTTCTAAACTTACATGCATATTGTCGAGGTAATCCCTTATTTTCTGTTTAGCACTCTGCAATTGCTCCTCATCTTGTTCTGTGATATTCCTCCTATAATGCAATACTTCAGCCTTTGTCAGTCCCTGTAAATAATTATTGTTGTTTTTTTAACCATGTCTCTTTCATTTCCATCCGATTTTTTAAACTCCACTTTAATTTTATCCCAAAACCTAACTATAATTTTAGAAGAAATTCCAGTACTTGCATATTAATGCAACCAGATATCTCATTCTTTTTTTAGTGCCATCTGGTAGTCAATTATTCTATTTTACTGGGTACTTGATTCCCATAGATGGGAAACTGATGCACTAGAAAGGAATTAAACATTTATAATTTGAAAAAAATTGTGAAATGATTTCAAATTTAACAATCTTCCTGCTCACAGTTAAAGCTCATAAAAACAATATCCTGTCCCACCCATAGCATATACAGCCTAATCCCACTCTGACAGCCAATCATATAACAGTCATACTGTCACAACGAGAAAAAATTTAATGGTGACTTTTTTTTGTCTCCCCTCCCAAAGAGTATTCATGCCAATGAAATTTGTGATTCGCAGGTTATGCAGCACTTTTACTAAGCATTCTGTAAAGGGGACATTTAGTAACTACATGAGGCGAATTCCTTCTTCTGCCCACAGATGTCTTCCTACTTACTCAAGAGTGTGCCCCTGTCTCTTTCTGTATTTTAAGTATCCACGAGTTGGGCCATTCAGGAAAACAGAAACTACTATTCTCTCTTATGTCAGAGAAGTCCTGACAGGTTTTCAGAGTGTGCAACAGGTGACTTATCTATGCATCCTTTGTTACTGGATAATAAAACTGTCACAGCACATGACTAGAAGGAAAAACGCATTGTTTTTAGGAACAGACCAAAATACGAGGTAAAGTATATGGACATTCTGCGAGTGTGAAAATGTATGGACAATTACAGGTATATGTTCATTGCCATAATTAGTTATGCACATAGCAGCAGTTGCAGTGTTACAAGGAACACTATCTGTATGATATACTTCACAAAGTTTTATTAAAACAAAACAAAAAAAGATCTGCATCGTTTTCTCGGACCGCCACACGCCAGGTCTTACACGGCTCACCTTTGTTGCTCAATGATTGTGGACAAAAATAATGGTTGGGAGGTGGCAAAGACCCAAAACCAGGGGGAAGTTGTACATTTTACTTTAATTCAGTTAATAAAATGTTTCCTATATGGTATATGCCTTAAGCTAAATTGAAAACGCATTGTTTTTTTTTATAAAGCGGCTTTCATGATGTAGTTTTGCTCATATGCAAGTACTGAAATTTCTATCTTCCCTAGTAACTCCCAAATAATTTCTTCTACCCGTTCCTTAAATGCCTCTTTTTTAATAGGTAGGTGAGAAAGCGCCAGTGTCTAATTTTTTTTTGTTACCCTGTACTTTTATTTTAGTTATTGTCACGTGATCTGAAATAGTTATTGGATGTGTATCAAAACATTCAATTAAATGCGCATGTCCCTGTGAAATAAAAGTTTTATCTAGCCTAGCCCATTTTTGCAGCTTGGGAAATATATAAATTACTCCAAACTCCTGCTGCTGAATTCAGGTGTAGTCAGACTTTGAACAGTATTAGTTGAGTGTTGTAATGTACCACATAGGTGGTAGTCCCCTAAATATGGAAGACGTAATAAGGGATCTGGGGGCCCCAAGTAGGTAGCAATCTCAACTTTGATAATCACATTGCCAAAGTGGTTAGAAAATCCTTCTATGTGGCCCACCTAATCACAAAAGGGTTCGCATCCAGATCAAAAGAGGTCATTGTGCTCCTCTACTCATCAGACCCATCATAGAGTACAACACACCATTTGGGATGTACCATACAAGACACCTGCAGCAGCTGGAAAGACCACAGAAGTACCTCACCAAGAGGACCACTGGCCTCAAACAGATGCCCTATGCAGCTCAACTGAAGAAACTCCAGCTGTACTCTGTTGCATACCGTCTACTCAGAGGTGCTCTCTGCCTGACATACAAGGCCATGTCCAACCCAGAATTGATGGACATGCTCCACCTAAAGGAAACCTTATCCCCTCTAGCCACATGCTCTAGGGATCTACACCTCACCACAACAATAAATAGGACATGCAGGAGGGATAGATTCCTGTCCCAGAGACTTCCCATGCTTTGGAACAAGATTCCAGTCTACATTAGGCAGAGCTCCTCACTAACACTGTTCAAAAGAAACCTTGATGAGTGGATGGGAAACAGAAAGTTTACCCCCGGGATCACTTCAGTGTTTGTGCTAGACAGAGGCACAGGAATCTAAGGGGGCGGCGAAAGCCAACACATTCTGGCTAGGTTTATAAATACCTTCGGGCAGATAGCCTACTACCTACCTGTGAACCTATGTGGCATAAGGGATAGGAGTTTCTATGGCAAATTTGGCAGTTGGGCAGAATGGTCATTGTGGAAGGTTGTGTGGTACATGTTAAGCATGACTCTACTGAAATTACATTAACGGAGAGATTGCAGTTTTCATAGGCAAGAAGCCAGTATGCATCTTGGATGACACTTAATTTGCTCCTGGTTAATTCCAGTTTTTATCAATTTGCAGTTAGCAGTGACATTCCTTAGAGGCTTAGCAAGGTGTAGTGATTCATTTAAGAATGAGCACTTTAATGAAGTCTCTGTTCAGACATTGCTCAAGCTTGGCTGTTGGGTCTGTTAAGATGAAGAAGTGACTGTGGAATTTTGAGTCTCAACTTTTTTTTTTTTGTTATGGGAAGAGAAAAAGGTGTTTAATAATATTGCTGATCATAAGAAGACCTTGTTGTTTTGTGTTTTTTATAATGTGAATTGGTAAATGATATACAGGGGTAAGACTCCTTGTTTAGCATGTTCTTGTACATCTGTAATCCCTTGTATTTGTGTGAATTCTTCAATACAGTAATATGAAGAGGGAAGAGCTTGCTTCTTAGTTTGTTGCTGCCAAATTCCAGTTTTTTATTGCCTGCTTATGTTAAAGTTGATATTGTCGTCATCTAAAAGTGCAGGGCAACTCCTTCCACCAATCCCACCTTCTTATCTAAAGTGGTGACAGCAGTCTGTCTAAATCAAGCCATTGATCTCCTTGTACTGAGTCCTACATTTAAGGACATGGCAAGGGTGGATCTTCCACACCCTGGATATGGATAGGCAAATTAAATTTTATATTAAAAGAACTAAAGTAGAAATAAAATCAGACCATTAATGTACAGCCTTTGCAAAAAGGCCAAGCCGGTCTTAAACAGACCACCTCTAAATGGCTAGCTCACTTGCATTTCCTCATCTTAGCTTTTCTATGTCAGGACTATTCTGGGGCATGTAAAAGCCCACTCCGCAAAAGCCACAGCAGCCACCAGTGCCTGCCTTGGGGGCCCATCATCCATGCTGTTAGGGAAGCAGCTGCCTAGTCATCTGTCTACACCTTCTTCAGGCATTATAACCTGGACTTCACTTCTTGGGCCAGGCAAAATTTTCCATAGCCAACAACTTCTCATCGCTATCCCCCTAGGGGTCCATTTGCTCTGAGAATCATCCCAAGTGTTATCACTAATGCTACTGTGAACAGTATGGTCAGAGTAGTTCATCTTTGTTAGGAACTTAGCATAATTGTAGATGTTTAAGTGTTTTCACTGTTACAGTAATATTTCCTGTCCTGTCCTAGGCCTTTCCCTATTGTAGCCTTTTTGAGATTGGGATTGGGTACCCATTCATCTCTGTTTACCTGCTTTCTGTTTTCCTCATATAAGGTGCTTCCTCCCCTCAGTTATAAAAAAGATATAGAGAGAAAGCTTTGTGGCTGCCATTTTTGCAGGCGTATGCCATGTGAGTGTCTTGTATTCTGAACTCATCCTTGCAGCCGGCAGTGGTAAGAAGCAACTAAAGATGGTATGGATAAACACCCTTCTTAGACTTGTAGATGTGTTGATGTCCAGGTCAGAGGGCATTTGACTGGCCAGAGGGGATAAGAATGAAAAGCTGTGGAAGTCGGGCCAGATATTGGGCCTTCTGCAGCAGAAATCCCAGGTGTTATCACTACTGTAAAAGTGAACATATTAGAGCATCTACAATTACAAATTCGTAATACTACAGCTATACTTGTTTTATGATAATCAGAGCACAGTAACCCAAACACAGACTACTCTGATAATATTTGGATAGAACAAAATCCTTCAGAAAGGCCAATCAGGTATTTGTTTCTTGTGAAGGCAGAAAAAAAGGCAACAAATGTCAAAGCAGACCGTTTCTAGATGCTTGTTGCATCTGTTACATCTTTCTGCACTTCTCACTATAACAGGTCACTTCCAGGCAGAGTCAAAGCTCACACTACCAAGGCTGTGCCTTCTTTTGTGGCTTTTTAGAAAAGGGGTCAACTCAAGAAGTATTCTACAGACAGTAACTGTAAATGCTTTTACAGTGCATTACAAAGTGGATTCCAGTTCAGGTTCAAAGCAACTTTTGCTAGGATCGTTTACTAGGGGCTTCTGATTTCTCAAACTCCTTCCTCCTCCTGAAGGTTCTAAGTTCTGGTAATCTATTCATACAGGTTTGGCTACTGTAACAGTGGTCTAATGTTGAACATGGTACATTAGTAAACCAACCATAATAGTAGATGATGTCCTTCAAGAATGCAACTGCAGTCATAACATATGGGTTGTCCTGCCTCAGGCAGCCCTCGGTCGGCCGGATTCCAAAGTCTGGGTCCGACGTCGGCTGACGTCGCATTTCTCTCCGACGTCAGAGCGGCTGGAGTACATAAGCATCAGCCGACGCCATTTTCTTCAGTCTTTCTTGCCGCGCGGTGCCCGAAGCAGAAGCAGTTCGCAAGTGCCGGTCGGTCAGCTCCTGTATTCTTCGATTCCGAAGTCATCAAAAAAGCTAAGTACCCTGTTGGGGACCTTTTCTTGCCTCAGCCGATGTCAGAAATTACTGAAAAAGTTAATTGTCTTTCTTGTGGTAAACAAATACATCATAAGGATTTCCACTCTTACTGTCTTCCTTGCCTTGGCCCAGACCACGACGTCTCTGCCTGTGTAGCCTGTACTCGCTTCAACAAGCGCACTCTCAGGTGCCGGGCGGAGTTCGCTGAAGATTTTTTCGGCGAAAAATTTGTTTATACAATGCCGTCGGAACTTGCGACATCGCAAACCCCCAAGAAACGAAAAGACCGGGACCGACATCCTCGGCCCGCATCTACCACTGACTCCACGCCAAAACCTACCGCGAGTGCTCCGGTTCCCTCTGAGACGGTCTCTCCACCGCTCCGAACCGAAGACACCGCATTACCGACGACTCCGATTCCGGATATCACTCCGACGCCAGTTATTGATTTTCCTCCGGATACCGAAACCGAGGAAATGCCAGAGACCATTGCTGTAGACAAGGTCACTCCTGCACGTGGAGCTGCCAGGCCTCCTATGGCCATGTCTATTAAGGCCTACACTAGGTCTAAGGCAGCCAGCAAAACTAAGCATCTTGCTACTAAAACCTTACCTCAGCCTACTCCAAAGACACAAATTATGTCTATGGCTGCTGACTTAATTTCTATGATTAGAGGTTCACAGGCCCATCCTGAGAGAGGATCCCAGCCTCCTTCTGATAAAAGGCCCCGGGTTGAACCCTCTGACCCTATTCCGTCAGATGAAGATTCTGAGGGCTCTGTCCACTCTGATGGCCAGGAAGAGCTCTTCCAGACCTATGAGGACTCGGATGCAGAGGATTCCATCCCCTCGGCCTCCCCTCCTGAGGATATTTCTTTTGGGGAAGTTCTGCATACCATGAGGGAACATTTCAAGTGGCAAGGCCAGGAATATTCTGATTCCAGAAAGCTTGGACTTCCCTTAAGAAACCCCAGCACAGGCCCTTAGCTATTCCTCCTGTACTTGATGTTTTGGATGATTTATATTCTGACTCTAGTGTTACCCCTGACTCTCTTCCTGCTGCTCCAGCCAAGCCAGACAGGTATTACAGGGTCCCAGAAACACATTCCCATTTATTCAGGGCCCATACTGCTGATTTGGAAACTATTTCACAGGGGCCTAAAGGAGTTTCAGCTTCCACCTCTAAAAATCCATTGCCCTCCAACAGGGAAGCTAGGTCATTAGAGAGATGGGGCAAAAGGTTTACACATCCACTACCTTATCTATGAGAGCTTTGAATTGCCTTTTCATATGTTACAATATCAGGATTTCCTGTTAGAAGATTTACAAAAAACATTGGCCACTCCTGATCCTTTAGACAGGAAGGCTTTGCAGGAAGCTGTACATAACACTCAACAAGTAAGCAATCACTTCCTGCAGTGTGGATATGATGCACTGGAAGCTTCATGTAGGGCAGCTATGACAGGGGCAGTCATTCGTAGACATGCATGGTTAAAAGATCAACCTCTACCAGATCATGTAAAGGCAAAACTTCTGGATGCACATTTGGAAAAGAACAAGCTTTTTGGTGCTAATGCTAAGGATGTGTTAAAGACTATCGAGGAAAAAGCAAAATCAGTTCAGACGGTGAAAGATTTCCTCCAGGTTCAACCCCCCAGATTCAGTAGGAATTGGCCTTCAAAAAACTGGTCCTTTCCTAATCCAGAAAAGTTTCAAAGGGGTAAAAACAGACGTGGCCGAGGAAGAGGCCAATACAGAGGTTCTTACAGGGGACGACAATGGCAGCCAGGAAACCAAAGAAGTGACGCAGGGGTTTCACCTGCCCCACAGCCACAATCTCAATGACTTTCCTCTACTTCCACCTACCAGGGAACAAATAGAAGCTCCTTGGGAAATTATCTCTGTTTGCAGAAAATTGGCACAGACTGACAAAGGACAAATGGATTTTGGACATTATAGACCGAGGCTACAGGTTCCATTTTCATACCTTGCCAAGAAAACAAGGCATGCCAAACCTACCACAAAACCAGAGGGCAGAGGCTATCAAGCAAATCTCTCTGCTGAATCGGATGAAAGCAATAGAAAGAGTTCTACAACAAGAACAAGGCCAGGGGTTTTACTCAAGACTGTTCCTTGTTCCAAGAAAAGAATCTCAATGGAGACCAATACTGGATTTGTCCGCATTAAATACCTTTCTCATAGTACCAAAGTTCAAAATGCTGACTCTACAGCAACTCCTTCCCATGCTGGGCAAGGGGTCTTGGCTGTTTACTCTGGACCTCAAGGAGGCATACCTGCATGTCCCTATCAGACACAGCTGCAGAAGATACCTCAGATTTCTTGCAGGGCCAGAGCATTATCAATTCTCAGCATTGCCATTTGGCTTATCTGCTGCGCCCAGAGTATTCACAAAATGCCTGGCTTCAGTAATTGCTCATTGCAGGCTCCAGGGGATACAAATTTACCCGTACCTGGACGACTGCCTCATACAAGCGGACTACAAATTGATGTTGACAAAAAACTTGGACTATGTCATACGATTACTTCAAGCTCTGGGATACACAGTCAACTTCCAAAAGTCAAGACTGCAGCCATCCCAGCAAATAATCTTCTTAGGAGCCAAATTAGACACAGCCTCTCAAATGGCTTACCTGACAGAAGACAAGCAAGAGAAGTTAACTCATTACTTCAAAGGTTTAGCAAAACTTACCCAGATGACTGCAAGGAGATTCCTACAGGCCCTGGGTTACATGGCATCCTGAATTCTCCTGGTTCCATTAGCAAGACTACACATGAGAAAGCTTCAATGGTACCTAAAAAGCATTTGGTCTCAGCACAGCAACAACTTGGAGACAACCATACCGCTCATTCCATGCCTACAAAAAGAATTCCTATGGTGGGCCTCGGTGAGCCAGGCAAACACAGGTATGTCATTCAAAAAACCACAGATAACACAGACCATGACCACAGATGCCTCAGACCTTGGATGGGGGGCGCACATGGAAGGCAGATGTATACAAGGACAATGGTCTCCAAAGGAAACACATCTGCATATAAACCAAAAGGAAATGCTGGCAGTAATGCATGCCATCGAGGCCTTTCAACACCAACTTCAGCAAGGCCATTTACTGATACGGACAGACAACACCACTGTGATGTGGTATATAAACAAGCAAGGGGGCACCCACTCTTACCCCTTTGCAGACTGACAATGCATCTTTGGGAAAAATCACTGAGCCTAAACATCCAGTTACAATCCCAGTTTGTTCCAGGCAAAGACAATGTGTTGGCAGACAGCCTAAGCAGGAATTTCACAGATCCACACGAGTGGAGGTTACATCCGAAGATCTTCACACAACTCACTTCAACATGGGGCAGACCAGAAGTAGACCTATTTGCCTCTCACCTCAACCATCATCTACAAAAATTCTGCACAAGGACATACCATCCAAAAGCTTGGAAAATAGATGCTCTCACATTGAACTGGAACTTCCTAACAATTTATGCATTCCCACCTCTGCCACTGATGACCTCAGTATTACTAAAGATCAAAGCAGAGAGACCCAAGGGAATCATAATAGCTCCGGACTGGCCAAGACAACACTGGTACCCACTACTACGGAGCATATGTCACACCAAGAAGTGGGCCCTTCCCCAATGGCCTCTACTTTTGACTCAACACAATTTCAAAACAGTGCATCCAAACCTTCAGACACTGCAGCTAACAGCCTGGGAGATCCCATAAATAACCTCAACCTATCTCTCTCCAAGGAAGTTCAGCAGATACTAACAGAGGCTCGAAGATCATCCACCAGAAAGGTTTACTTAGCAAAATGGAAGAGATTCAGCATTTGGAATACCAGCAAGGGACATGATGCATCATTGTTGAACATCCCACTCATCTTGGAATATTTGGCAGATATGCTAAAGAACGGCCTCTCATATTCTTCCATAAAGATACATGCATCAGCTATTTCAGCTAGATATAACACTGACCCTCCTGTCTTTTCACACCCTTTGCTAAGGCAATTCCTCAGGGGAATCAAGAACATTAAGCCACCAAGAAAGGCCCCAGTGCCAGCCTGGGACCTCAATTTTGTCCTAGAAAAACTGACTCTACCTCCATTTGAGCCAGCAGCTTCAGTTGACTTGCAATTTCTCTCATGGAAGACAGCTTTCCTGTTGGCAATTACCTCAGCAAGAAGGGTTTCGGAACTACAGGCCCTAATGGCAATACCACCGTTCATAATTTTTCACAGAGACAGGCTTTCATTAAGGACCAACCCTACTTTTATGCCAAAGGTGGTATCTAGGGTTTCTTTAAATCAAGCTATTCATCTGCCTGCTTTCTTCCCCAATCCTGAGAATAAGGGGGAAAGACTGTTACACACCCTGGACATTCACAGACAACTTCAATGCTACCTGGACAGAACCAAGGCCAGTAGGAAGTCTGAACAACTTTTTGTAGCTTACGCCCCTGCAGTCCAAGGAAAAGCAATTTCAAAACAGACTATTTCAAAATGGATTGGACATTGCATCAGATTCTGTTATTCCTTTCATGGAAAGACTGTTCCAGCCAATGTCAGACCACATTCCACCAGAGCTACAGCCACCTGTACAGCATTCTTAAGAGGGGTGCCTACTAAGGACATTCTAGAAGCTGCTACATGGAGCTCCGTGCATACATTCTCCAAACACTACAATCTCCCTCTATACTCCAGATCCAGAGCAGGCTTTGCTTCGGCAGTCCTGCAGGGTTTGATTGCCACACCATCTTTTCCTAGAGCATTCCTCCTCCCCCAGCTAAGCTATGGTATTCTACCCATATGTTATGACTGCAGTTGCATTTTTGAAGGACATAGTACAGTTTTGTACCTACCATAAATGTAGATGTCCGATAGATATGCAACTGCAGTTGGATTTTCCCTCCCTCCATACCCCTCTATGCCTAGGGTCCACTCCTATCCCTGTTTCTCTTAGCTGGGGATATCTGTTATGGTGTATTTGTTTTATTGCTCATTTATTTGTCTGGAATCCTGTTTTTGTCTTCCAATTTGATTACAGCCTTCCTTGGAGGGCACCTGGCATCTGGGGCAAGAAACACTGAAGAAAATGGCGTCGGCTGATGCTTATGTACTCCAGCCGCTCTAACGTCGGAGAGAAATGCGACATCAGCCGACGTCGGACCCCGACTTTGGAATCCGGCCGACCGAGGGCTGCCTGAGGCAGGACAACCCATATGTTATGACTGCAGTTGCATATCTATCGGACATCTACATTTATGGTAGGTACAAAACTGTTCTTTCTAATAGATAACTGTTGCAGTAGCCCCTCCTTCCTACCATCCCCTTTTTTCTTTGTTAGATGATGTGCCAGTGTGTGGATATATATACTTGTGTGTGTGTGTGTGTGTGTGTGTGTGTGTGTGTGTGTGTGTGTATGTATGTATGTGTGTATATATGTGTGTGTATATATATATATATATATATATATATATATATGCATACATATATCTATTTAACGTGTGTGTATATGTGTACATATATAGTTACAGCTCAAAATGTCTAAAGCACATTTGACTGAAAATTACTGAATTTTTTTAAGGGGGTCAAAAACACTGGTATCACAAAATGTCGAAAGCACATTTGACTGAATGCATATTTTTATAGGACTTGTAGCTAGGAGTGTGCAGGAGAATGAATGCTTAACTGAAAAAGTTATAGTAGTGTGCGTGTGTGTGCGTGTCTGTCTGTGTCCTTTAGTCTTGTGTAGTGGTACTGTTACTGAAAGATTTTTAGTAATGTAATGCATTGGATTAATGTTAGGACATATGAGTGAGGTGGTGCAGATTTTGTCTTTCAGCCTGATAGTTTCTTAGACGGGATTCTGTATCTGTGGGCTACCTATTGCACATTCCCTCCCCAGTGCCTCACCGGCTGTGCAATAGATTAGGATGGGAGAAGTGGAAGACCTTGAACTGTCCTTAATGGATGCCTTAATGGCAACTTCTGTCAGTTGGCTACCAGCTGGTGGAGAGTGAATGAGATTATAGACTGATGGATAGGGTCTGATGGTTAGCAGGGGCAAACATTGCAATAGTATTATTTCCTATCCTTTCTTATTGTCCAGTATTCCGTTAGATGTCCTTCAAGGATGCATCTGCAGTCCTTACAAATGGGTTGTCCTGTCGTCAGGCAGCCCTTCGGTCGGCCAGATTCCAAAGTCTGGGTCTGGCCTCGGCTGGTGTCGCACTTCACCCGATGTCATAGCTGCAGTTCTTCGGGTATAAAGGCATCAGCCGACGCCATTTTCCTCAGTCTTTCTTGCCGCGTGGCACCCGAAGCAGAAGCTGTTCACAAGTGCCGGTCGGTCAGAACCAGAGATTACTACTACCGAATACTTCTACTACTACCGAAGACTTCTAAAAAGCTAAGTACCCCATTGGGGACTCTTTCTTGCCTCAGCCGATGTCAGAAAAAGTGAATAACTGTTTAACTTGTGGGAAACAAATACCTCATAAAGATTTCCACTCTTACTGCTTACCTTGTTTAGGCCCAGACCACGACGTAGCAGCTTGTCTAGCCTGTGCTTCTTTTAACTGACTGACGCTTAGACGTCGGTCGGAATTTGCTGAGGAGTTTTTCGGCTCCGATTTTGCTTACATTATGCCGTCGGATCCTCCGACTACGCAAATACCTAAAAAGCGCAAGGAAAAGGACCGACACTCGCGGTCCGCAGTTTCGTCCGAAACCGCGGTTAAGCCAACCGCGAGTGTCTCTGTTTCGGCTGAAACCGAGCTAGCGGTTCTTCCTTCAGCCGAAAACTTACCTCCTACCGAGGCCTCTTCCAACCTGGTGGAATCGGCTTCTGAAATCCCACCTGCTCTTGCAGGTTCCCAGGAATTATCTGACACTATCCCCTTGGATATTTCAACCCCTGCACGTGGAGCTGCTAGGCCACCTGCAACCATGTCTATTAAGGCCTTTGCCAGGGCTAAAGCAGCTAAATCTACTAAATCCCTGCCTGCTAAGACCCCCTCTCACAGGCCTAGCTCTAGTTCACAAATGCTTAGTCTAGCAGAGGATCTCATTTCTTTGATCCGGGGATCCCAACCTCACCCAGACAGGGCCTCTCACCCACCTTCAGAGAAGAGGCCTAGAGCAGAGCCCCCTGAGCCAGTTTCTACAGATGACTCCTCTGATGATTCAGATAATACAAACCCTCCAGAGGGCCCTTTCTCCCCTTATGAAGACTCTGATGCTGAAGAGTCCATTCCTTCTGCCTCTCCGCCTGAGGAATTTTCCTTTGGGGAAACCTTGCATGCTATGAGGGAACAATTTCAGTAGCAGGGCCAGGATTTTTCAGACTCTAGAAAAAGGCTTAGAACTTTTCTGCATTTACCACAACATAGGCCTTTAGCCATCCCTCCAGTTCTCTCTGTTGTGGATGATGCATTTAATGATGCTTGTACTGCTCCTGATTCACTACCTCCGGCCCCTGCTAAGCCCGATAGGTACTACAGGGTCCCGGACATGCATTATCATTTGTATAAGGCTCCTTTTGCAGATCCCGAGACTATCTCCCAGGGACCTAAGGCTGTAGCAGCTACCTCTGCCAAAAACCCCCTCCCCTCTGAAAGGGAATCCAGGTCCTTAGAGATGGGGTAAAAAAGTTTACACTTCTGCTACTCTTTCAGCTAGGGCCTTGAACTGTCAATTCCACATGATCCAGTATCAAGAATTTATGTTAGACCAGTTAACCAAAAAACTGTCCTCGGATGAACCATTAGACAAAAAATCGGTTCAGGAAATGGTACATAACATTCAGCAGGTCAGTAATCATTCCTTAAAATGCGGCTATGATGCACTGGAGGCTTCCTTTAGACCAGCCATGACTGGCACAGTGATCAGAAGACATGCATGGTTAAAAGAACAAGCCTTACCAGACCATGTAAAATCAAAGCTACTAGATGCTCCCATGGACAAGATCAATTTGTTTGGCTCTCCTGCACAACAGGTGCTGAAGAAGATGGAAGAGAAGGCAAAATCTGTCCAGACAGTGAAATATTTCTTACAGGTCCAACCTCCAAGGTTTAGCAGGAATTGTCCCTCCAAGAATTGGTCCTTTCCAGACACCTCCAGAGCTCAGAGAGGCAGGAATAGGCGCTCAAGAGGCAGAAGTCAATCCAGAGGTGCCTACAGGGGACGCCAGTGGCAGGGTAACAACCAGCGAGGTACAGCCACAGATACAGCCACCACCACTACTACAGGACAATCACAGTGACTTGGCTCTGGCACCGCCTACCAGGGAACAACTAGAAGCACCCTTAGGCGGGAAGCTAGCCTTATTTTCAGTAAACTGGCATTTCATCACAGGAGACAAGTGGATTTTGCAGACAATAGACCAAGGTTACAGGTTTCACTTCCATACTCTACCAAGGAAGAGAGGAATGCCAAACCTACCTCCAAATCAAAAGGCAGAAGCACTAAAACAAATAACTCACTTACTAAGGATGAGAGCTGTAGAAAAGGTACCATCTATGGAGCAAGGACAGGGATTTTACTCCAGGCTCTTCCTGGTACCAAGAAAAGAAAACAAATGGAGACCTATTCTCGACCTGTCCGTTTTAAACACATTCCTCATTGTTCCAAAATTCAAAATGCTGACCCTACAGCAGCTTCTTCCCATGTTGGGCAAGGAGTCTTGGCTGGTAACTCTAGATCTCAAGGAGGCATACCTGCACGTCCCCATACGACCAAATTGCAGAAGATACCTCAGATTTCTTGCAGGATCAGAGCATTTTCAATTCTCAGCATTGCCCTTTGGATTATCTACTGCGCCCAGAGTGTTCACGAAATGCCTGGCATCAGTAATTGCTCATTGCAGGCTTCAGGGAATCCAAATCTACCCTTACCTGGACGACTGCCTGATACAAGCGGACAACAAAAACAAGCTAACAGAAGACTTGAAAAGGGTCATTTATCTACTGCAAGCCCTGGGATACACGGTCAATATAAAAAAGTCAAGGCTGATGCCATCCCAAAGGATAACCTTTTTGGGTGCAGAGCTGGACACATCAAAACAAATGGCATTCCTAACAGTAGAAAAACAGAAGCAACTCCCTCTCTACTTCTTGGCATTAACAAAGCAGAACCAGCTAACAGCAAGAAAAGTCCTGCAAGCCTTGGGTTTCATGGCATCCTGCATAATATTGGTTCCACATGCCAGACTGCATATGAGAAAGTTACAGTGGTACCTAAGGAATTTATGGTCTCAGCACAAGCACAGCCTAGAAACCCAAATTCCAATAATCCCATGTCTAAAACAAGAATTCCAATGGTGGGCTCAGGCCTGTCAATCAAACAAACGACTGCCCTTCCACAACACTCAACCAAGCCAGACCATCACAACGGACGCCTCAGACCTCGGTTGGGGGGCGCACATGCTGGACAAATGCATACAAGGCTTATGGACTCAAGACCAGCTGCGCCTACACATAAATCAAAAGGAAATGCTGGCAGTAAAACTGGCAATTCAGACCATTTCTCCAACAAGGTCAACTGTTGATAAGGACAGACAGCACCACAGTTATGTGGTACATCAACAAACAGGGAGGCACACATTCGTACCCTCTATGCCGGATGGCAATGGACCTCTGGAATGTGGCCCTGAGCTTGAACATCCAGTTACAAGCAATTTTTGTGCCAGGAAAAGAAAACATTCTAGCAGACATACTAAGCAGAACTACCACGGATGCCCACGAATGGATGCTGCATCCGGACATCTTCAAAACCATTACAAGAAAGTGGGGACTACCAGAAATAGACTTATTTGCATCCCTACACAATCACCAACTGAAGAAATTCTGCACAAGGACGTACCACCCACTTGCTTGGAAAGTGGACTCCCTATCTTTCAGTTGGAAAAACCTGACAGCATATGCATTCCCACCACTTCCTTTGATGCACAAGGTGCTATTGAAAATCAAAGAGGACCGACCAAGGATCATCCTGTTAGCTCCAGACTGGCCAAGGCAACATTGGTACCCATTACTGAGGAGCATGTCTCGGGAACAAACATGGACTCTACCTCTAGTTCCCTTACTGTTAACACAGAACAACTACAACACTCTGCATCCAAACCTGAAAACACTGCAGCTGTCTGCCTGGAACATTGCATAAGACCAAATAACCCAGATTTATCTCAAAGGGTTAAAGACATTATCTTGGAGGCTCGCAGACCCTCAACAAGAAAAAATTATTCAGCAAAATGGAAAAGATATCACATTTGGAGTACTGCAAAGGGAGAAAATGTGTCACTGGTAAACATAGCCAACATCCTGGAATACTTGGCAGAGCTCTTCCACAACGGCCTGTCCTATTCTTCCATTAAGATTCATGCATCAGCTATTTCAGCAGAATACAGCTTGGATCCTCCTCTCTTCTCACATCCTCTGCTCAGGCAGTTTCTGAGAGGAATTAAAAATGTAAAACCACCTAGGAAACCACCATTGCCAGCATGGGACTTGAACTTTGTGCTAGAAAAGTTGACACTCCCTCCTTTCGAACCGGCAGCAACAGCAGACTTACAATACTTATCATGGAAAACTGCTTTTCTGCTTGCAATCACTTCAGCAAGAAGGGTATCTGAGCTACAGGCATTAATGGCAGTACAACCCTTCCTGATCTTCCATCAAGATAGAGTGTCCATGAGAACAAATCCTACTTTTATGCCAAAGGTGGTCTCCAGGGTATCCTTAAATCAAGCTATCCATCTACCTACATTCTTCCCCAACCCACAGAACAGGGGAGAAAGACTGTTGCATACCTTGGATGTACATAGACAACTACGCTACTACCTGGACAGGACCAAGGGCAATAGAAAAACTGACCAGCTACTGGTAGCATATGCAACAGGGATGGAAGGAAAAGCAATTTCAAAACAGACAATCTCTAAGTGGATAGGAAATTGCATTAGATTTTGTTACTCTTACCATGGGAAGAAAACTCCAGAAAACATCAGACCTCACTCTACAAGGGCAACAGCCACTACCACAGCTTTTCTACGAGGAGTGGCTACCAAAGACATTTTAGAGGCTGCTACTTGGAGCTCCGTGCATACATTTGCCAAGCATTATAATTTACCTTTATACTCCAGATCCCGAGCAGGTTTTGCCACTGCTGTTTTGCAAGGGATCTTAACTACACCATAATCTTATTTCTCCTCCTCCCCCAGTTTGGCTATGGTATTCTACCCATTTGTAAGGACTGCAGATGCATCCTTGAAGGACATAGTACAGTTTTGTACCTACCATAAATGTAGATGTCCGATAGGCATGCATCTGCAGTCAGGATTACCCACCCTCCTTCCCCTTTGTGGTACTCCTAGGGTATTTGCCCATCTTGTAGCTAGCTGGGGGAATCTATTATGGTGTATTTGTTTGTATATATGTACATACATGCTTATTTTTTGTTTGCTCTCTACTATTTGGAACCATTTGCATTATCCAAATTTAGCATTCCTAGAGGGCACCTGGCATCTGGGGCAAGAAACACTGAGGAAAATGGCGTCGGCTGATGCCTTTATACCCGAAGAACTGCAGCTATGACGTCGGGTGAAGTGCGACACCAGCCGAGGCCAGACCCAGACTTTGGAATCAGGCCGACCGAAGGGCTGCCTGACGACAGGACAACCCATTTGTAAGGACTGCAGATGCATGCCTATCGGACATCTACATTTATGGTAGGTACAAAACTGTACTTTATACACTTTCATGCACGTGTTTTGTTTATTTTGAGGGAGGAAAACTGAACTATTCCAGATTACCTTTTTGGACATTTAGCTTTTCCTGGCAAAGATGCTTCATTTCCTTCACTGTGATCTGCTTTACCCATCTGAAAAGACCCATCCTTTTCCTTACCTAACACTTTGTACTGTCCATCTTCCTTTTCTTTAGACCTTCCTTGACTATGTGTGTTGCCTTTTTTCTTTCCATCAGAGTGGGTATGTGCTACTATTACTATTTGTATGTGGTTAACATTGGTTAAGCAAAGAAGTCAGTGTGGAGGTTGCCTGTCTGTCCCAGATGGGATTACCAGGGGTGCTTCACAGTACTTTGTGATAAGAGACTGTTCTTTTGGACTGTTCTTAGGTGTAAAATTGGTATGGATAAATAAAGGAGGTGACTGCATACTGTTACATAATTAAATTAGTAAAAGATACTGAATTTTCCAGAATGGCGTATGTTCTGTAATGGTGCAGAATTATGAGACTTGTAGACACAAATTACCATTCCAAACTAAGTAGTCCAGTAAAAAAAATCTTTAAATATTTGGGAGGAAAGATAAACAGCATCTTAAACTTTGTTTTTTGTGGGTGTGTGTGTGTGTGTGTGTGTGTGTGTGTGTGTGTGTGTGTGTGTGTGTGTGTGTGTGTGTGTGTGTGTGCGTGTGCACTTATGTGTAAAAGAATGTTATGTAGGTAATCTGTTTGAACATGTCTAGTCATTTCATACCATTTGATCCAACCCATTATTGACTGTAGTGTCACATTTTCCATCCTTTAAACAACCACCTGAAGGAATTTGAAAAAGGTGTGGTGATCTAGAATGAGCATAAGGTTAAAACTTGAAATGTTAAGGTAAGTTTCAGGAATTGTCATATTCATTTTACTTAGAGGTGATCTTTGCATGGTCTGTTAGACAGTGTGCAGTTCTGTCTATAAGGCTGTGCTTTGGGACACATGCCACTGGAGGAGCTGACAGTAACTCAAAGAACTTGTAAAATCAATATCCACAGTATCCAATAAAAATGATGTAAACATTACACAGTGCCTTCCAAGGATATGCTTCCTTTTAAAGTTGAAAGTTGTCAAGGCCAGTAGGGTGTAAGCTTAACACATGAACCTGTAGGTCTGTCCTTGTTTTTGCAATGATGGGATTACTTGGCTTGACGTCTGTCATTTGCAGTAAATATTATGGCAAGCTCAAATTCTGTTGCATGTGTGCAAAAATATTTGCTGACCTCCTCATCTTAAGCCATCATGGAAGTATTTACTTTTTCTGTGGGGAAAAAAATTCAGCACACTGATTTGTAAGTGCTCAAAGCCACACAGGTCAGACATCCTTTTCTCCCCGGGCATCCGCTGAAAAAAGACCTGCGTCCAGTCGGAATTTCCTGGTAAACAAATGTAAGTAAATAAATAAACACTCTGAGGCTGACAAGTTAAGACTCCACTGGTTGTTAATGTGCTTTGCCATTACTTGGGCCCATCATTATTAGCACAGGTAGGGAGACTACCTATGTTTCATAACATTTAAGGTAGTAAGAAGCTGATGTATTTATCATATGGGTAAGTAAGTAATTTAAGGTGGAAAGTGAAGAGTAAAACTGTCCCATAGGAGATGCATGCCAGACCATGCAGGTACCTATTTTTGTACACATTTCTGTGTTTGACCAATGCTGATGTTGGTTGTCCCCCTTACATATGTACTGTAGTGCTCTTCAGTTTTGTAAACAGTTTTATTTGTCTTTTAGGATTATATATTGCTAGCTACTGTGTTTGTTTATACTGTGTAGTGTCAACTTCAGCAGTCAGGAATAATTTTTTTTTTTGAGCAATATTTTCTTTCTTTGCAGTAACTGCTCTTATCCCTTTTTTCTGTACTGCATGGAGACAGACATTTTCTATCCTTTGCAGCAGCTGTCCTTTGTGGTTCCTTTGCTGTCCTTTTGACAAACTGTGGCACTAATATTTTTTCCTGTATCTTACAGAACTCCTCAGCTCCAGCTGCAGAGGAAGTAGATCCAGAGGTAAGGTCCTACCTCATATTCTTTATCATTCAGCTTCTTACCATAACTTCTTCATCCTGAAAAGTAAGTTAAAATATTTTCATATTTCTGTTTCTTTCCCTCTTAGCTTGCTCGATACCTGAACCGTAATTACTGGGAAAAGAAGCAGGAAGAGGTGCGAAAAAGTCCCACACCGTCTGCTCCAGTCCCCGTAGCAGAGACTGTGCTCCAACCTGTGGAACAGCCTCAACTCCCACCAATCTGTATTGCTGAGGTAAGATAAAGTAGCCTGTGTTATCAGGACTGTGCTACTTGAGCTGTTTTTTTTTTAGTTAGTTCCATGGGTTATTTTCTTGAGCTTTTAACATTTGTAAAAATGCCACACAACACAAGGCTTTTCCATTTTAGACAGCTATGTATTATTATAGCAATAACCCACGCCTGGGTGTGGGTAATGCTGGATTTACCCACGTCAAACAAAGCCAACCGTGGGTAAATCCAGCATTATCCACACCCAGGCGTGGGTTATTGCTATTATACAATGACATTATTTAAGAAAAAAAATAATTACTTTTCTTAAGTAATGGCATTGTATAATGCCTCCTTGCTGCCCTTCCGCAGCTGTCTGGTATCCGCAGCAGTTCTGATGTACTGCGCATGCGTATGCCTACGCAGTACATCAGAGCTGTGGGCAAAAGCAACGGAGAAAGCAAGGTCTCCGTTGCTTTTTACTGTTTCGCTATGTTAAATGGGTTTAACATAGCGAGACAGCTTTAAAAAAAAGCAATGGAGAATCTTTGTTGCTTATTTTAAAGCTGTCTCGCTATGTTAAACCCATTTAACACAGCGAGACAGTTTTGAAAAAAGCAACGGAGAAAGCAAGATCTCCATTGCTTTTTACAAACTGTTTCGCTATGTTAAATGGGTTTAACATAGCGAGACAGTTTTAAAATGAGCAACGGAGATCTCCGTTGCTTATTTTAAAGCTGCCCCGCTATATTAAACCCATTTAACATAGCGAGACAGGTTTAAAAAAAAAAAGCAACGGAGAAAGCAAGATCTCCATTGCTTTTTACACACTCTGTCGCTATGTTAAAGGAGTTTAACATAGCGAGACAGCTTTAAAAAAAGCAACGGAGATCTCTGTTGCTTTTTTTAAACCTGTGTCGCTATGTTAAACTCCTTTAACATAGTGAGACAGTGTTTTAAAAAAGACTTATACTAATGGAAAAAGTCCAGGCGACCGGACCTTTTTCCATTAGTATAAGTCGATTTACAACGTGCACGCTGGCCAATCAGCATGCACGTTTTGGAATATTAATGGGGGGGTCATGGTATAATAGCTGTTCATTGGGTCCTGTTCAGTTCTTGCATTTCCTCTCTTCTTTTGTTTGCATCCTCGTGACTGTGTATAGCTTAGAGTTCTTGTTTCAGTCTTTTTCTTCCCTCTGCTTAGCAACCATCAAGTCTTTCAGTGATACACGGACCCATTCATTCCTGGCAGTGAGGATCATTTTCCAATCTGCCAGGGTGGGACTATGGGTGTGGGTCACTTGAGCAGACAGTTGTGATGCTTGTGTTTTCATCAGCAGGAGAATTTTTCTGGTAGGCTTTGATCCCCTTCCCTGGTGAGGATTTGGACACCTGCATTACCTCAGGGAGAGCCAACACTCCATCCACATCTACAGCTCTTCATATTTGGGATAGGACCGACTGTTATCATCTTGGGCAGCTCAACCCTATATCACATGCTGCTTTCGGTGCCTGAGAGTTCATGAGCATCTGTGACATGAGGATGGTTTTTGGTCGAGTGTCATCTACCTCTCAGGATAGACACTGGCCTTCCTCCCTGATAGCACCATTATTCACCTTAACTGCTAATCATACCCAATTAATCTGGGTAGAAGTATGGGCTTTATCCCCCATACATACTAGGCTTGCTGCTTAGAGTTTATCCACACATCATTTTTCTGAAAAAAATAATTTTAACTTGCCCCCACAGTTGTGACCCCATCCCCTGCAACACCCCCACACAAGAAAATTGTTTTACTGATAATTGATTGTCTTAAGTGAAGAAACAATCATGTTTTGCTGAAAAGTGATTTGTGGGCAAGTACCATATTCCTTATCAGATAAGTTTATGCAAAATCTGGAGGCATAATGATCTGGGAATCCACTGTCTAGTTTAATAAACAGATGCTTCCAGGAAGGGTCTATGAAGAGTTCTGGTGACCCAGATCTAAAAACAGATTGTGTGTCCAAACACCAGTTGCCCAGGCTTGAAAAATGGATGGCTCCTATGTGGGGTGCTAATAGCCAAGATTTGCAAGCAGATGGTGCACACTTGACCAAGTTTGCTGGCAAATATGTCCATCTGCAATGCTATTGACTATGCTTTAGGAAAAAGTAGTATCCATCTAGTGTTCTAGCGAATACCCAAAGCAACAGATGATGCCTTTGTGTGGATATAGGTGACTTGGTTTTTACAAGCAGGTGGTGCCCATCTGGAATACTCTTACTCTGCCTGTGTAAATAGTTGACACCCATTTGAAGCACCATTGATGCAGGTTCAGCAATGGTGGTGTCTCTCAGCAACTGATGACATTTGTCTGAGAACGTGACAAGCTTAAATGAGACATCACTATACCAAATATGGAAATGTGGGACTTGTTCTTGTTGAGGATATATATTTCATTTGTGAGCAGACATTTATTTAGGGATGTTAACAAACAGCACAGAAACAAGATTTACTCCCTCTGAAAAATTGACTACATTCAGCTATGCAGTCCACCATTGTCCAAAGGGTATGCTCTAAAAACAGTACCAACTGTATGGAGTGATATTTCAGGCAGTATTTGGAACCTTGAGAATTTACTGATTTTCAGAAAAATCACTCAGACCTTTTGCTCAAACAGAGCACAAGTAGATGTTTTAGAGTTACTGGCTAATAGCATTGTGTTTACCCCATGAATTTTATCCAAGTATTTGGCTAGGAATGAGTGACTTTTGAGTACTTCAGTTCCTTCAGTTTACTGTCCACCTGTCTAAATTTGCTTATGTTGTTGTAGATGTTCATCGTGCATACAGCTGCAGTCATAACAGATGGGTTATCCTGCCGTCAGGCGGGTCCTCGGTCGGCCAAATTCCAAAATCTAGGTCCGGCGTTGGTTGTCGTCGCTTCCTCCCTGACGTCAGTGCGGCAGGGGTATAAAAGAACCAGCCGACGCCATCTTCTTCAGTCTTTCTTGCCGCGCGGTGCCCGAAGCAGAAGCAGTTCGCAAGTGCCGGTCGGCCAGCTCCTGAGATTTACAAAAATATTTCAGCCAAAGTCTTCTTGAAAGCGAAGTACCCCATTGGGGAAACTTTTCTTGCCTCAGACTGATGTCAGACAAAGTTAATAATTGCATTTCATGTGGGAAGCAAATACTGCATAAGGATTTCCATTCTTTCTGTATTCCTTGCTTAGGCCCAGACCACGACGTCTCGGCCTGCCGTTTTTGTGCTAGATTCAATAAACGCGCTGTTAAGCGTCGGGCGGAGTTCGCCCAACACTATTTTGGTAAAAAATTTAATTACATTATGTCGTCGGATACTCCGACTCCAGTTTTGAGTAAAAGACGCAAAGATAAGGACCGACATACAAGGTCCGCGACTTCTACCGACACCACGCTAAAACAGATTCCTGGTGCTCTGGTTCTCAGTGAGGCGCCTACGCAGCCCCTGAGTACCGATGACGCTTCTTTAGCGGTGTCTTCTGTGCCCGAGGTCGCAGGCTGTTAGGCCCCCATTCCGACTACAGATACTGACGCCACTCTTGGCGGGGAAACTCAGAGTTCAGACAGGCCTGCCACTTCTCAAGGTGTCTTCAGGCCTTCCTCCTTTTCCATTAAGGCTTTCACAAAATCTAAAGCAGCCATGAAAACTAAAAGTCAAGGTCCACAGAGCCCCTCTCAAGGCCCCATGAATAAAAAACAGATGCTCAAAATGGCTGAGGATTTGATTACTCTTATCAGGGGTTCTCAACCCCCTCGGACAAAAGGCCCAGATTGGAGGAAGACTACCCTTCCTCAGATCAAGCCTCTATTACCTCAGGACATTCTGAGGACCAGGAATATTCATATTCCCCTTTTGAAGACTCTGATGCTGAGGAGTCCATTCCCTCGGTCTCCCCCCCGAGGACTATTCTTTTGGGGAAACCCTACATACCTTAAGGGAACACTTTCACTGGGAAGGCCAAGATTACTCAGATTCCAAGAAAAGGCTCCGGGATTTTCTCTTGCTACCCCAGCACAGGCCTCTGGCTATCCCCCCTGTCTTGGATATATTAGATGATGTGTACACAGAAGCCAGCCTCAAACCAGATTCTTTACCGCCAGCTCCTGTTAAACCTGACAGGTATTACCGGGTTCCTGATTCACACCAATTCCTATACAAAAGCCATGCTGCTGACCCAGAAACTATTTCACAGGGTCCCAAGGGAATTAAGGCCTCTACTGCCAAAAACCCATTACTTTCAGAGAGAGATTCCAGAACTTTAGAAAGGTGGGGGAAAAAGGTGTACACCTCGGCCACTTTAACCATGAGGGCATTAAACTGTCAGTTCCATATGTTAAAGTACCAACAGTTTTTGTTATCTCAGTTAAAAAGCAAAATGACACAACCTGAGCAACCAGATTTAAAGGAGTTGCAGGATTTGTTGCATAGTGCAGAGCAAGTGGGTAAACATACCTTGCAATGTGGTTTTGATGCTTTAGAGGCTTCATGTAGAGTTGCTGATGTTCTTCGTGTTTCACTGTTGCAGTCATAACTGTAGGGTGCTCCTGCCGGCAGGCAGCCCGAGGTCGGCCAGAATCCCAAAGTCTGGGTCCGGCGTCGGCTGTATAAGCTAGTATCCTGACGTCAGTACGCATTGGTACATAGCTCTCAGCCGACGCCATCTTCTCCAGTCTTTCTTGCCGTGCGGTGGAAAGCAGCTCGCAAAACGTTGGTTGGCGATTTTCGAACAGCATTTTTGATTGTTGTCGGTCCGAAGTTGTTACTTCTCTTCTTAAAGCTAAGTACCCGTTAGAATCTTTTCTTGTTCCTCCGATGTCAGAAAAAGTTAATAATTGTATAGCGTGTGGGAAACAAATACCTCATAAAGATTTCCACTCTTACTGTCTACCTTGCTTAGGCCCTGACCACGACGTTTCTTGCTGTCGGTTTTGTGCCAGGTTTAACTCTCGTACTATCAAGCGAAGGTACGATTGGGCTTTAAATTATTTTGGCAGACGCTTCAATTATAGAATGTCGTCGGACACTACCGGAGTTCAAAAGAAGCGCAAAGACAAAGACAGGCCTCCGAGGTCCAAACAGGACTCGTTGCAGCTGGAGCCAGCGTCCGGTTCGGCTGTCGTCAGTGAGGCGCTTTTGCAGCCCCTGTCGTCCGCCACTTCTGAACCGATGGCCGATACGGACTCCCATGGGGAGCCATCAAGGCCCACGATTTTAACTGCTGCAGGACCTTCGGACGTCGCTCCTTCAGATGGGTCCGGAACCGCTGTGCAGGTACCGGCTTCTGAGGGGGTTTTCAGGCCTACTCACATCACCATTTACAAAGGCAAAGGCAAAGACAAAGACTCCTACTAAGTCTAAAGTTTCAGCTCAAGTTGCTTCTGAATCCACTCCCAAGACACAAAAACAATTATTGAGGATGGCTGAAGATTTGCTTACAATGATTAGGGGTTCTCACCCCCCTCCTGAGAAAAGGCCTCGACAGGATGTTACTCTGGATTCCTCTGACCAGGCTTCTGTATCTTCTGTTTCTTCCTCTGATCAGGACTATTCCTTTCCCCCTTATGAGGATTCGGATGCTGAGGATTCTTTGCCCTCGGCCTCTCCGCCTGAGGATTTTTCTTTTGGGGAAACCCTGCATGAGATGAGGGAACATTTTCATTGGGAAGGACAGGAATATTCTGCTTCTAATAAGAGGCTTAGAGAATTTCTTCTTCTTCCTCAGCATAGGCCTTTAGCTATCCCTCCTGTCTTGGACATTGTAGATGATGCTTTTTCTGAGGCTAATTTGAATCCTGATTCCATGCCTCCTGCTCCTTCTAAGCCTGATAGATTTTACAGGGTTCCTGACTCTCATTTATTTTTATTTAAAAATCCTTCTGCAGATCCTGAAACTATTTCTCAGGGCTCTAAGGCTGCTAAGGTTGCTACTTCTAAAAATCCTATTCCCTCTGAGAAGGATTCTCGTGCTTTAGACAGGTGGGGAAAAAAGGTATATACTTCTGCTACCCTGTCTGTAAGGGCTTTAAATTGCCAGTTTCATATGTTTAAATATCAGCAGTTTCTTTTGTCTGTTTTAAAGCAAAAGCTTGCTTCCCTCCCTGCTTGTGCAGAGGATAAGGAAATTCAGGATGTTTTGCATGCTACTGAACAGGTTAACAAACATAGCTTACATTGTGGTTTTGATGCTTTGGATGCTTCCTGCAGGGCTGCTGCCTCTGGTACTGTGATTAGAAGACATGCCTGGCTTCGTGAACAAAGTTTACCTGAACAGGTTAAGGCTAAGTTATTAGATGCCCCTGTTCAACAAGATGTTCTTTTTGGTTCTAAGGCTGAGGAAGTTATTAAAAAGATGGAAGAAAAGGCAAAGTCCATGCAGACTGTAAAAGATTTCTTGCAAGTTCAGCCTCCTAGGTTTTCCAGGAATTGGCCCTCTAAAAATTGGTCCTTTCCCACGTCTGACAGGCCTCAAAGGGGAAGATATAGACGCTCCAGAGGTTGTGGTCAAGGCCAGACCTCTTACAGATCTAGACAATGGACTGCTTCTTCACCTAGAAGGGGAGAAGACGGATCCCAATCTCAAAGAAAACAAACTCAATGACTCTCTCGGTTGGGCTTCAGGACCTCTTTACCTGAACGCCCCTCTCGGAGGAAAACTGTCTCTTTTTTACAGAAATTGGACACATATTACCCAGGACAGATGGGTATTGGACGTGATTTTAAAAGGTTACAAGTTCCACTTTCACACTTTGCCAAGGACTCACGGGTGGCCAGATCTGCCAAAACTTCAATGGTCAGAGGCCTTAACTCAAGTGGATGCTCTTCTGGCCATGAGAGCCATAGAGCCTGTTCCACTCTCGGAAATGGGAAAAGGGTTTTATTCAAGGCTGTTTCTGGTTCTCAGAAAACAAAACTCATGGAGACCTATTCTGGACCTTTCTGTGTTAAACACCTTTTTGGAAATTCCAAAGTTCAAGATGCTTACTCTGCAACAGCTAATTCCAATGCTCTCTCAGGACGCCTGGATGGTGACATTGGACTTAAAGGAAGCCTATTTGCATATCCCTATCAGACAAGAACGCAGGAAATTCCTCAGGTTCAAGGCAGGTTCGAGGCACTTTCAATTCTCTGTTCTGCCCTTTGGTTTATCTACTGCGCCCAGAGTCTTTACCAAGTGCCTGGCACCAGTAGTGGCTTACTGCAGACTTCAGGGATCCAGATTTACCCCTATTTGGACGACTGCCTTATTCAGGCAGACAGCAAAGATCTTCTGCTTCAACATCTGGACTTTGTTCAACGTCTTCTCCTACTACTGGGATTCTCAGTGAACATAAAAAAGTCACATTTGATCCCTTCTCAACAAATGGTATTCTTGGGAGCCCTCTTAAATACAACCTTACAAAGGGCCTACCTCACTCCAGAAAAACAAACTCAGCTGGCTTCTACTTTCAACACCTTGGCAACTCTATCTCAGCTCACTGCAAGGAAATTCCTGCAGGCTCTGGGCTACATGGCTTCCTGCATTCTGTTGATTCCAAACGCAAGGCTTCACATGAGAAAGCTACAATGGTATCTGAAAAGTGTATGGTCACAGCATTACCACGATCTGGATGTTCTGATTCCTCTGATCCCCTGCCTCCAGAAGGAGTTCCTCTGGTGGTCCAGGGCATGCATTTTAAACGAAGGAAAACCTTTTCGTCTCCCTCAACCTACTCAAATCCTAACCACGGACGCCTCGGATTATGCTTGGGGAGCACACTTTCTAGACAACTGCCAGCAGGGAACCTGGACAAAGGACCATCTTCACTGGCATATCAATTTGAAGGAAATGTTGGCAGTTCAAAATGCCCTTTTAGCCTTCAAAAACCTTTTACAACCAGGGCCTCTGCTAATTCGCACAGACAACACCACGGTCATGTGGTACATCAACAAGCAGGGGGGTTCTCATTCATACCCCCTTTGCAGACTAGCTATGGGTTTATGGGACACAGCTCTAAACTTGAATCTGCATCTCCAGGCTCAATTCATTCCAGGGAAACAGAATCTCTTAGCAGACAGCCTAAGCAGAAACATTTCAGATCCTCACGAATGGATGCTAGACACCAACTTGTTCAACAGGATAACTGCAGTTTGGGGATGTCCCCAGATAGATCTGTTTGCATCCCATCTCAATCATCAGCTGCCTCGCTTTTGCACCAGGTCCTTCCACAAAACAGCATGGAGAGTGGATGCCCTGTCCTTCAGCTGGAGAAGCCTTTCAGCATATGCCTTCCCTCCTCTTCCTCTACTGCCTCGAGTACTACTGAAGATAAAACAGGACAAGCCCAAGTTCCTCATTCTGATTGCTCCAAATTGGCCTCGACAGTTTTGGTATCCAACCTTAAAGCTCCTGTTCTCGGGGCCTCCTTGGATTCTTCCACTGTACCCTTCGCTTCTGTCCCAGCATCAGGGTCAGTTGCTACATTCCAACCTCAAGACCCTTTGCTTGACAGCTTGGCTCTTCAAAGGAATTTGATTGCCTCTAGTCTTCCCAAACAAGTTTTGGATGTTCTTTTGGAAGCTAGACGGCCTAGCACTAGGAAATCTTATGCCTCTAAATGGAAGAGGTTTTCTATTTGGATGCAGGACCGAGGCTCTGATCCTCAGGTTCCTGATCTCTCCTCTATTTTGCTCTACCTTTCGGAACTTTTATCTAAGGGACTTTCCTTTTCTTCCATTAAGATTCATGCTTCTGCTATCTCTGCGCATTTCAGTTCTGATCCTCCTGTTTTTTCACATCCTTTGGTGAAGCAGTTCTTGAGAGGGGCTAAAAATTTGCGGCCTCCAAGGACCCCTCCTGTCCCTGCCTGGGATCTTAATTATGTTTTAGAAAAACTTACTTTGCCTCCTTTTGAGCCTGCTGCATCTTCAGATATTAAGTTTTTATCTTGGAAGACTGTTCTTTTGTTAGCACTGACCTCTGCCAGAAGGGTCTCAGAGTTGCAAGCTCTCATGGCTGTGGAACCATACCTTATTTTCCATCAGGACAGAGTATCCTTGAGGACCAATCCTACTTTCATGCCTAAGGTAATTTCGAAACTGGCCTTGAACCAGACAATTCACCTTCCTACTTTCTTTCCAAATCCTCAAAATAAAGGGGAAAGGATTTTGCATTCATTGGATGTGCACAGACAGTTACGATTCTACTTGGACAAGACTAAAGATTTCAGAAAGTCTAACCAATTGTTTGTTTCCTTTGCCTCCAGTTCTCTTGGAAAACCTATTTCTAAACAAACTATTTCCAAATGGATTGCTTATGGAATTAGATTTTGTTACACTCATCATGGGAAACAGTTTCCAGGGACCATTAGAAGCCATTCTACTAGAGCAGCTGCTACTTCTACAGCTTTCCTCAGAGGAGTTCCTACCAAGGATATCTTGGAAGCTGCCACTTGGAGTTCTGTGCATACTTTTTCCAAGCACTACAATCTCCCCTTGTTTTCTAAGTCTAGGGCAGGCTTTGCCTCTGCTGTCTTGCAGGGTATTCTTGCCTCCCCTTCTATCTAAATCCTCCTCCCTCTCTACACTGCTTTGGGATTCCACCCTACAGTTATGACTGCAACAGTGAAACACGAAGAACGTAGTACAGTTGTGTACATCTACCATAAATGTAGATGTTCGAGTGTCTTCACTGTTGCATTCGGGGTTTCCCTCCCTCCTATCCCCTCTTTCTCTCACATTTGTGGTGTATTTGTGTTTCCTTGTTGGATTCATTTTTGATTTGTTGGGGACTTCTGACATCTAGGGCAAGAAAGGCTGGAGAAAATGGCGTCAGGATACTAGCTTATACAGCCGACGCCGGACCCAGACTTTGGGATTCTGGCCGACCTCGGGCTGCCTGCCGGCAGGAGCACCCTACAGTTATGACTGCAACAGTGAAGACACTCGAACATCTACATTTATGGTAGGTGTACACAACTGTACTTTACAGGGTCTGTCATACGTAGACATACTTGGCTCAAAGAGCAAACCTTACCAGATCATGTCAAAGCTAAATTACTAGATGCACCCCTTCAAAAAGATGTATTGTTTGGTGTTAAAGCTGAGGAGGTACTAAAGAAAATGGAGGAAAAAGCGAAATCAATGCAAACAGTGAAAGATTTCCTACAGGTACAACCTCCACGTTTCAGCAGAAACTGGCCTTCAAAAAATTGGTCCTTTTCAGCCACGGACAGACCTCAGAAGCAGATACAGGCGCCCGAGAGGTAGAGGGCAATCTCAAGGATCATTCAGAGCCAGACAATGGCAAGCACCTACACCAAGAGGTGGAGAAGATAGATCACAGTCATTCAGAAAGCAGACACAATGACTTTCCCCTTTGCATGCCAAGCAAAGCTTTAATGGCAGCACCTTTAGGCGGAAAACTGGCATTATTTTCAAAAAATTGGCATATTGTCACGAAAGACAAATGGATCCTGGACATTATAGACAGAGGCTACAGATTCCACTTTCACACCCTTACAAAAATGAGAGGCATGCCAAACCTGCCACAAAATCAAAGGGCAGAGGCACAAAAACAAATTTCAGCTCTCATGGTCATGAAAGCTATTCAAGAGGTACCTGCAAAAGAACAGGGTCAAGGTTTTTATTCCAGACTATTCCTGATACCAAGAAAGGACAAAGATTTGAGACCTATTTTGGACCTATCCATCCTAAACACATATTTACTCATACCAAAATTCAAGATGCTCACATTACAACAGCTTCTTCCCATGCTGGGCAAGGAGTCTTGGCTGGTAACATTGGACCTCAAGGAGGCATACCTGCATGTCCCAATCAGACAAGATTGCAGAAGATACCTCAGATTTCTTGCAGGTTCAACCCATTATCAATTCTCTGCATTGCCCTTTGGCTTGTCTACTGCGCCCAGAGTGGTTACGAAATGCCTGGCATCAGTAATTGCCTTCTGCAGACTTCAAGGGATACAAATACCCTCTCAGACAGTAATTTTCCTGGGTGCCAGCTTGAATACAAACACCCAGATGGCCTACCTCACGCCAGAGAAGCAAGGGCAACTATCTCGATACTTCAGCAAAATGGCAACCTTCACCAGGCTGACTGCAAGGAAAGTCCTGCAGGCTCTGGGATTCATGGCATCTTGCATCCTGCTGATCCCATGTGCAAAGCTGCACATGAGGAAACTTCATTGATACCTAAATAACTTATGGTCTCAACACAGCCACAATTTGGAAACAATTATACCACTCATTCCATGTCTTCAAAAGGAATTTCTGTGGTGGGCTCAAGCATGGCAAAGAAACATAGGTCTCCCTTTCTGCATGCCTCAAGCAAATCAAATCATCACAACAGACGCCTCGGACTACGCCTGGGGGGCGCATATGACAGATCAGTGCATTCAGGGCAAATGGTCCCTAAAAGAGAAGCACCTACACATCAATCAAAAGGAAATGCAAGCAGTACAAAATGCTATTATGGCCTTCAAAGACCTACTGCATCCAGGCCAGCTATTGATAAGGACAGACAACACCACAGTGATGTGGTACATAAACAAATAGGGAGGAACTCATTCATATCCCCTGTGCAGACTAGCCATGTCTCTTTGGAACACGGCTCTGGAATTGCAAATCCAACTTCAAGCACAATTCCTGCCAGGGAAGGAAAACACACTGGCAGGCAACCTAAGCAGAAATATGACAGATACACACAAATGGAAGTTGCATCCTCAAGTTTTTGCAAAGATAATTCAGGCATGGGGACAGCCAAACATAGATCTCTTTGCTACCCACAGAAATTACCAACTGAAAAAATTTTGCTCAGTGACCTATCATCCACAGGCCTGGAAAGTGGACGCACTTTCTTTCAGTTGGACAACATTGACAGTCTATGCCTTTCCACCTCTTCCTCTGCTGCCCAAAGTTCTATTAAAAGCCAGAGCAGAGAGGCCAAACATGATTCTCACTGCTCCAGACTGGTCAAGACAACACTGGTATCCACTCCTGAGGAGCCTGACGCATTCCCCACCATGGATCCTGCCTCTAGTGCCTCTTCTGTTGTCCCAGCACAACTTAAAAACTCTTCACAGTCAGCTGAAAACCCTCAATCGAGCCGCATGGAGGATTCCTTGATTTCCCAACAGACCCTCCTCTCCAAGGAGGTGCAAGATGTCATCTTGGAGGCCAGAAGACCTTCTACTAGAAAAGCCTACTCCGCCAAATGGAAACGGCTTTGTGCCTGGAATCAGAAAAAGGGCCAGAATCCTTGGGTTCTAAATTTACCTCAAATATTACAGTACCTAGCTGAGATGTTAAACAGTGGACTTTCCTTCTCCTCCATCAAGATCCATGCTTCAGCCATTTCTGCACACTACAACACAGATTCTCCTTTATTCTCTCATCTTCTCTTAAGACAGTTCCTCCGAGGGGCTAAGAATATAAAACCCACAAGGAAACCACCAGTACCTGCTTGGGACCTCAACCTCATGTTGGAATAACTGACCCTGCCTCCATTTGAGCCAGCTGCTTCAACAGAACTGCAATATTTGTCATGGAAAACAGCCTTCCTTCTGGCTATCACCTCAGCACGCAGGGTTTCGGAACTACAGGCCCTCATGGCTGTGCAACCTTTCATCATTTTCCATCAGGACAGAGTTTCCTTATGAACCAACCCTTCCTTTATGCCAAAGGTAGTATCCAGTGTAGCTTTGAATCAGACTATCCACTTACCTACCTACCTTTTATCCTAACCCACAAAACAAAGGGGAAAGACTACTACATTCCTTGGACATTCACAGACAACTTCGTTATTATTTGGATAGGACAAAGCCATTCAGAAAATCCGAGCAACTCTCCTATGCTACAGGTGCTCAAGGTAAGGCTATCTCCAAACAGACCATCTCAAAATGGATAGCCCACTGCATACTCTTTTATTACTCATTTCATGGAAAAACTGTGCCTACAAGCATCAGATCTCACTCCACAAGAGCCACAGCTACCTCTGCAGCTTTCCTCAGGGGGGTTCCTACCAAGGACATTTTGGAAGCAGCCACTTGGAGTTCTGTGCACACTTTGTCCAAGCACTATCACCTTCCACTTTACTCTAAACCTAGAGCGGGCTTTGCCACAGCAGTCTTGCAGGGCATCCTTGCTCCTCCTAGTTCCACTTAGTGCCTGCCACCCCTTTTTAGCTTTGGGATTCTACCCATCTGTTATGACTGCAGCTGTATGCACGATGAACATAGTACAGTTTTGTACCTACCATAAATGTAGATGTTCGAGTGCTAATACAGCTGCAGTCCAGGTTTCCCTCCCTCCTCCCCGTTTGGGACAGGCCTTATGACAAATACCTCCTCATACAACCTGATTGGGGTATTCTTTTATGGTGTATTTGCTAGCAAACTACTGTTTTTTGATTATTTCACATTGCATTATTACATAAGTTTATGTTTTGCCTTCCTTCTGGGGGCACCTGACATCTGGGGCAAGAAAAACTGAAGAAGATGGTGTCTGCTGGTTCTTTTATACCCCTGCCGCACTGACGTCAGGGAGGAAGCAACAACAACCGACGCCGGACCTAGACTTTGGAATTCGCCTGGCCGAGGACCCGCCTGACAGCAGGATAACCCATCTGTTATGACTGCAGCTGTATTAGCACTCGAACATCTACATTTATGGTAGGTACAAAACTGTACTTTTTTTATTCGTATTGCTATAGCAACTACAATGCCTGAGCACAGTGCCTATGTGTACTTGGTTGTCAGTCATGTATATCCACTTAGTAATAGCTGTTCTAAAATCTTTTTCTGCAGTTATTTGCTGCAACGTAAGTGTACATAATGTTTTGTAAATTTTCTTTTGAAGCTTATATTTCACTGTAGTAATGTAGTACTGATGTAACCACCTGCTTTAATTTGTACTGCACTTTAGATAATATTTTTATGTCTGTATGTCTGTTCTTTGTAGGTTTCCTTGCAGTAGTGCCTTAGGTTTTGGCTCTTTAAACTAGTTTGTTTATCCAGATAACATAGCATAAGTAAGTAAATACATCTACCGTTTAACAAACCAGACATGCATATCTGGTTTATATTAGGCATGTCTTTTGTTTGTGAGCAGACTTGGATTGTTGAGGATGCAGCAAGGTAAGAATAAATGTCTGCTAGTTAGACTAGACGTAGATCAGTTATATGTAGATTTATGATCCAGACTATGGGATCAGCATTGAGTTTAAAAACGTTCAGTTGTCTGTGAATGTCTGCATTTCTCTGTAACCCTGAAGCATCACTGGTTGCAGCTTAAAGAAAGAAAGTATGTAGACTAAATGAAGGGGAAGTGCCTCCAGATTGAGTGCTCTTAACCTTGGCTCAGGTAGGTGACTCATTGGCTGTGTATATACAGCGATGAGGGGATTTCCATGTGGTTCAGTGCAAGTATGCTTTAAAGGTCCTTTTTGGTGGTAGGGTACTGATCACCCCCTTCACTGCACTACGTTCAGTAGATTTTGGAACATTATGATGTGGTAAATAACATACGTTTGGGGGACCCTCTGTAGTTGTTGTGAAGTTGGAATCAGCTATCTGAGAGCACTTAAACTAAGTTTTTGTTTTGATCCTAGGCTTCATCTTTTGGAGGTATACACACCTTTCACTGATGCTGGCAAATGTATCCCTCTTCTGACCTAGGAGTTCATGCCTGTTTCTGTGCCCTCTAGTTCTTTGTTTTTGCATGCTTGGTTTTGTCACACTTTTGTACATTGTTGCAAAAATGTCTGTGTTTAATAACTAGAAAGCCAAAACTTTCAGATGCTCCTGAGATCAAGAGTTTACTGACCAAAATCCCCCTGCCTGTATTGCTTAGGAGCAGACATTACATGGTTGAAATGCCAGTAGTCCAGTCCTGTGGGGAAACATAGAAAGTACTGAGGTTTATGTGGGCAGTAGCCAGCTGTCAGAGATTGAGTGCAGCCAATTCAAATCAGTTGGAGGATCATTTCTTAGACAGTAGGAGCCACATAGAGCTGTAAGGGAAATAGTGCACCAGACCTTTGTCAAAGCCTCAGTCTGCTTTGTCTGTGGTGGTCTATGAGGTCTCACTGTTAGGAAGCTCACCTTTTAATGAGTAGTGAGTCTGTCACTTGTGTGGATGGCCATCAGTAGGACCACAAAAGTGTACCGTTGGCTGCCACACTTGGGAGTAAAGCTAGGATGTTAAGTACCATCTCCTGTGATCAAGAACATAGTAAGTCATCAGTTTTGCATAGACTAGGCAATAGTTACTCAAGCACATGAGGTGGCTCTCTGCCCTTGGGGATCCTTCTCCCTTTGGCTTCCTTTGAGTAGTTGTTAGGTCATCAGGGAAGATTAAAATCGGCCCCAGCAAACTTTTGTCCATTGTCTGGCTTGTTGCTCTTATGGTATTAGGCTTGCATTGTATATTTGCTGGCAAGGAAATGACCAAAGAGATAGGAGAGCACACAGTAAAGTAGTATTGTCTGATGCACGTACAGTGTTCTTTGCCAGCACCAGTCACTTGCTTTGTAGTGCCACCTTTAGCGTACACTTTTTCTTCATCTGGGATCCTGTTCCACAACATATGATTATTTCCCCTAAACTTTCCACATGGGGAAGTTCATATTGGCTTCTCAGGAAATAGCAGAAGGAAGTGGAATTTTGCCCTCTCCATAGGTATTCTCCTGGACGGGTATCATTTATTCAGATGAACAGGGAATAATAACTTATTTTCTGCACTAGTTCCTCTGACGACCATTTGTTTTGGTGCACTGTCTTAGTTTCCTAATCATAATGAAATAAAGACAACAACTGTATTTAGTTGATATTCTGTGGGTGAAAGACACACGTCTGGGCATGTCCCCAGAAGAAAAGCTTGTCATCACTGTCAGGGTCATTGTTTCTCTGTCCAGAAAGAGATTAGAGATGTGTAGATTATTTTTGCGTTAAGCATATACTTCACCTTAAGAAAGCTGTATGGAAATTCTACAGACTGCTGTTTCTGTATCAGGTGTGGTCTGGGTGGGGGTGGGAATAGATGCTTGCGACTGAATGAGACCTGTGCTGATAAGTTTGTGCATCTTTGCCATGTCAGTGGGTTTTGGTCACAGTCTCTGACCTTGCTGTAGAAAACACAGCGTTACATTTCAGTGACAAGAAATTTGGAAAGATTTTTCACGTGTGAAATTGTGCAATGCAGGTTTCCTGCATGTTCTTTCAGATCATTTGTAAGGCTTAAACCATTCTGTGCCAAATTCCGTATGACGCACTACATTTCAGGTATGAGCAGCAAAACTGAATGCAACTAAAACAAAGAATCTGGAATAAATAAACTTGTGTTTGCAAACAGAGTTGGGGGGAGGTTGGTCAACTTAGTTTTGAATATGGCTGTGTTGACTTGCCTCAACTGTTTCTTTTAGGAGTATTGCATATCGTAGATTAAAACAAAAACATTCTTAGGATCGTTAGGCTGTTGGTGCATTAGATTATTTCCTGCAGTACCTTATTTTTTTGACAAGTGGACTTCTATCAAATGCCAACCTGGATGGGAGGGATGGAGTGTCCCAAGGTAGATTTCCCTTGGGGGGAGAGAGCTTTGTTCCCCCCCCCCCCTACACACACACACACACACACTCTTATCATACTAGAGAAACCTATCAGTGATTCCATCTTTGAGGTGGGAACAAACCACAGTATCTATCAGATAGATATGCAGCCAAAGAAAGACTTTGTGATGATCATGTCAAGGTGATGCACAGGGTAAAAATATGTATGAAAACCTCTAGTATAATGATAGACCTGCTGTAGCAGCATTAACAAAATAATATGTCCCTTCTAGTTTAAGTCACAGTTGTAGGAGCTATTAGCCCATTATATCTCTGCACATAAATTCTTCTCAGTGAGTTTATTGCAAGAGAGGAATGGCAAATAATTGCAAGACATAATGAAATCTACATATTCTCTTTCTCCAGTCTGTCATTTAATTGTTAGACTACTGACCAGCCATTTTCAAAGTGTGGTGAATACCATGTAGGTCCAGTTACAGGTAAACCAAGCCTTGCAAAGCTGCTGGAATTTCAGACCTTTTAAAATAACTGAAATTTTGTAGGGTATGAAGTCGGGAGCTGCTTTTAGCAAAGTTAGCATGTGCTGTCTATTACCATATGTAAAGGAGTTTTACTTCATTTGTCCTTGACATGCAGAAAAAAGGTTCAAGGCTGATAACCCTTTTTATCTGTGAAATGTGATGTTGTCAGTCTTCATTTATCCATGACATTTAGGATTCTTTTCCGATTCCCGGAACCGACATGGCCGTTATAACATCTTGCGAGAACCAAAAACTCTTGTGTGAAGTCCCTACCCAGAAAGCACCTCTCTAGATTACCTCAGATCTTGTTTGGTGCTCTTCTATAAAGACACTTCAGCCAGATTCTCTTTTGAGCCAAGTGTATTTTCATTGTTTTTGAGATTTAACAAAATTGTTATAGAAATCTTTCTTACCTTTTTCTAGTGAGTGTGCTGTGTTTTCTACCCAATTAACCTTTTTTGCTTATATTGTCCCTCTCACTTGACACTTTGATGTTCTTTCCTACCATTGTTGGTAGTCTTTCTCTATCTACAAATAGTTTTACAGTAGAGAGTCTATTATCTGAACGTCGATTATCCAAAACGTCAGTTATCCGAACACAGTCTTCCAAAGTTTTTGGGTTGCAAAAATCGTCGTCTGAATATGTAAACATTATACGTATTCTCTTGTGCATGCTTTTTGAACATGTAGCTCACTCATGTGTGAAAAATATTCTTTATTGTCCACTGGAATCGCTGAATGGTTGAAAAGTATATTCCCTGTATGCAGAAAAAAACAAAAGTTTAGAAGTTTTTTATCCAGTTCAGTTTATGTTTGATTATCCGAACAACCCTAGGTCCCAATTAGTTTGGATAATCGACTCTGCTGTAATCGGGATATTTCTTTTTTGTGAGTGAGTGTGCTGTCTACCTATTCTACCATCGTTGGTAGCTGTCTCCCTTACTTTCCTGCCTTTTGGTAGTTCTGATCTACCATTGTTGGTAGCCCTTTTTCCCCACTTCTCTCCGGAGGGTGTGCATGTTTGTAGCTTTGAGAGTGTTATCCAAGTTGATATTTTTTATTAATCAACATGGGAGATAAAAGTAAAAGGACAACTGGTTTCAAACAATGTTGTGATTGCAGGAAACAATTTCCAATTCTGCTGGGCATTCCTCTTGTCTACTGCTTGGGCATGGTGCATTTGCAAGAGGATTGTGTTATTTGTCAAGCCTTTAGTCAGTGGGCCTTGTAGAAAGAAAAAAATAAACTAATTTTGAATGGTGTGATTAAAACATCTTTTGATGAGGCTTTGTCCAGTTAGCAATCCAAATCTGAGGTGTCTTCACTCTTTTCTCCCGCTTCTTCTAAAACTGAACATGGAAGAAGAGGAGTCGCTCAGTGCCGGTGTCCCCAACGGCTCTGCCAGCCAAGAAACGTAAGTCTTTGGTTCCCACACACACTGGTGAACCGAAGTTAGCTGTCAAAAACCTTTAGAACCGACTTCAGCACTGGCTGTAATGACTTCTAAGAAACATACATCTTCAGTTCCCACACACTCGGGTGAGCCGAAGTTAACTGTCAAAAACCTTCAGAACCAACTTCGGCACTGGCTGTAATGACTTCTCCTATGCCACAGGTTTTGGTGCAGACCACCACGGTGCCAACTATTCGTCACTCCATCGGTATCGATCCCTTCTGCTGTGCCGTCTGAAATTTTGGAACCGATCCCTTTCACGGTGCCTCCAGTAACTTTAGAACAGGGCTTATTTTGCTTCCCAGATCTAGGTATTCCCCCTCAATTGACACCTTCCAAGCCCCTTTTTAGAGAGAGTGGAATCTTCCTCAGCCTTCTCGGTCCATTCCTCGAGGAGTCTGACAGAAGTCGATGTGAGGTTGGTGGATCACCTCCTTGTGGCCAGGGATCTTACAGTCTCTTACCAGGTTTCTTTCCCTTCTGGAGATGGGATTTTCGCTGCAAGGACTCCACCAAGTCTTCCTCCTCTAACCTCCACTGAGGTCTAAAAGACCACAACTCTGATTTCCCCAGTTCTGGCTGTTCCAGTGCCGACAGCTTTTACGCCTTCAGTTCCAGAGTCTGCCCTGAGTTCCTTGGTTCCTTTGAATCCGACGAACTCCCAGCATAGTGGGTCTGCTGCTGGGTCCAAGAGGCTTGGTTCAGCTCCAGTTTTTTGGGGGCCATCCTTAATTCTTGGAGCCTCGGCACGCACGGACTCTTCCCCGGCTTTGACTTAAGGGCCAGTCTCATTGGAGCAGGGTGGAGCCAAAGTTCTGTGGTAGCCCTTCTCATTTCCGGAATCCCATCCCTCTTTGGGGGGGGCCTGCCTTCTAGATGATGGAGAGGGCCCTGGCCTCTGCAGGTTCTCAGCTGGTCCCTTCCCTGTCAGAGTATTATCCCCAGGACTCCTTGTCCAAAGCTTCCTCCAACCTCCACACCTGGACAGCAAGCACCAAAGCTGCCAGACACCCCTGCATAGGGCCCTTCTTCTGAGTAGTCCACAGAGCTTCCCATTGAGGAGGTCCCACAGAAGATGATGTGTAAGAGGATACACCTAGATTCCACAGAGGACAAGGACTTTGATGGGGAGGGCTCCCCCCCCAGTCACCCCCAGAAGATGTCTCCTTTGTAGACATTCTAGAAATTTTAAAGCAGAGGGGTGACTAGAAGTCCTAAGACCCTTCCTCAGAGGAGTTGGTGTACCGCCAAGCTTTTGGTGCTCATCCATCTACCACTTGGGGGACCCCGCCTGCTGACTATATCATTAAATTGATCAGAGAGTAGGCTTGAAAGGCCCCTGACTCCATAGAGCCAATCCCCAGGAGACCATTGAAAATTCTTAGTGCCAGACGACCATCAGGTTTGTGGTAAGGGGCTAACAGTAAATGCCATGGTGTTTGCGGAAGCCATGAAGAAGGAACTTGCAGAAGAGAGTTCCACTGTTCATCCACCTAACCGTGAGTCCAGGGAGATGGACAGGTTTGGTAGGCAGGTGTACGCATCATCAACCTTTGCTTTTAGGTCTTTGAATTTCATGGCACCCTTTACTAGACTCCAGAGGAATCTGATTAAGGAGCTGTCTGATACCTTTGCAGGAACTGTGTCTGAGGAAGTACAAGATAAAGTGGCCTCCTAACTGGCAGTCCTGGAGTCTATTTCCAATTCATCCATGAGGCTCATTGCACATGCAGCTGAAGGGATGACTAGGGCAGCACGTTCTGGTATTGCCATAAGGAGAGAGACCTGGATTTGCTTGTGTGAGTTTGTGGAGCCATTTAAGTCTTTGTTCGTCAATGCTCCTTTTGATGGATTGTCCCTGTTTGGCCCCAAAGTTAGAGAGACCTTAGCCAGGTGTGAGAAAGATGGAAAGACCCTATCTACGGTAGGCCTACATTTTTCGGCTCCCCAGTGGTCCTACTCCAGGAGCCAGAGGAGTGGTAAGATGTGGTTCAAAAAATTCCAAGTGCCTTTTCAGGACACACTTGGCAGTGGCTCCCCTTTGGGGCAGAGGGGGAAGCTCCAATGAAGACGCCGACCCTGTGGCAGAAGTGGCCCGCAAAATCAAGTTTCTAGCTGTTTTCTCTCAGGGAAACCCTACCATTGCTTCTGAAAGGGGCCTGATTGCTTGCTTTTGGAGGCAGTCAGGAGAAGATTATCCTTGCACTCACTAGCTTGGCGCCAAATAACCACAGATACTTGGGTGCAAAGGATCATTTCCAGAGGATACCACATTCTCTTCATTCTCACTCCAAGAACAGGAAGAAGAATCCCTGGTGTTCCACCCAGTCAGAGGGGATCATGCAGATGTTCATCGTGTTTCACTGTTGCAGTCATTACACTTGGGTTATCCTGCTGGCAGGCTACCCTCAGTCGGCCTGAATTCCAAAGTCTAGGTCCGGCATCGGTTGCTGTCGCCTCTTCCCTGACGTCAGTGCGCCAGGGGTATAAAAGATGCAGCCAACGCCATTTTCTTCAGTCTTTCTTGCCACGCAGTGCCCGAAGCAAAAGCAGTTTGCAAGTGCCGGTCGGTCGACTCCTGAGATTTTCACATCCGAATTTCAGAACTGAAGTCTTCATTAAAGCTAAGTACCCCATTGGGGAAACTTTTTTCTTGCTCCAGACTGATGTCAGAAAAAGTTAACAATTGTATTTCTTGTGGGAAGCAAATACCTCATAAGGATTTTCACTCTTACTGTATTCCTTGCCTAGGCCCTGATCACAACGTTGCTAGCTGTCAGTTTTGTGCTAGATTTAACCAATGCACTATTAAGCGTCGGTTCGATTTTGCGTTTCGTTACTTTGGCCGAAGATTTAATTATACAATGCCGTCGGAACAGCCGACAACCAGAGTTTACAAAAAACGCAAGGACAAGGAAAAGGATAGGCATCCGAGGTCAAAAACCGACGACGAGGCCTCTGCTAGGCCAGTTGCCGGTTCTCAGTGAGGCACTCTGGTGCCCGCTACCTCAGAGCCACAGGCCACTACCGACTCCCACGTGGAGCCGACTGGGCATCTGGATACTCAAGGTATTGGACACTTGGAAATCATCCCGTCAGATGGGTCCGGAGCCCCTGAGCAGGCATCGGCTTCTGAGGATGTCTTCAGACCTACACAGCTATATATTAAGCCATTTTCAGCTTCAAAGACAAAGACTAAAGCTGCTCTAAAGACAAAGAAACAAGTACAACATTCACCTACTCAGACCTCCATGCCTAAAAAACAGATGCTCAAAATGGCCGAAGACCTAATTACTTTGATCAGGGGCTCCCATCCCCCTTCTGACAAGAGGCCTAGGCAAGAGACAGAGTATGATTCTTCTGATCAGGTTTCTGTTTCTTCTGATTCCTCTTTTGAACAGGATTATTTCATGCTTCCTTATGAGGATTCTGATGCTGAAGAATCCATTCCTTCAGCCTCTCCTCCTGAGGATTATTCTTTAGGGGAAACCCTGCATACCATGAGGGAGCATTTCCACTGGGAGAGCCAAGATTATTCTGAATCTAAGAAAAGGCTCAGAGACTTTCTGCTACTTTCTCCGCACAGACCCTTCGCTATTCCACCTGTTCTAGACATTGTAGATGATGTATTTTCAGAGTCCGGCCTGTCTCCTGACTCTCTACCCCCTGCACCTGCTAAGCCAGACAGATACTACAGGGTCCCAGATTCTCATAAATTCCTATATAAAAACCCCGCAGCTGACCCAGAAACTATCTCTCAGGGTCCCAAAGGAGTCAAAGCTTCCACTGCAAAAAACCCTGTCCCCTCTGATAGGGATTCTAGGGCTGTAGACAGATGGGGGAAAAAGTCTACACTTCTGCTACTTTGTAAGGGCTTTAAATTGTCAGTTTCATATGCTTAAATATCAGCAATATTTAATGTCACTGCTTACACAGAAATTGACGACAAATACTGAATGTTCAGAGAACAAAGAATTGCAGGATTTATTGCATGCAGCTGAACAAGTGGGAAAGCATACTCTGCAATGTGGTTATGATTCACTGGAGGCCTCTTGCAGGGCCGCTGTTACAGGTTCTCTTATTAGAGGGGATGCTTGGTTAAAGGAACAGAATCTGCCAGATCATGTTAAAGCAAAATTATTAGATGCACCATTACAGCATGATACTTTGTTTGGTACTAAAGCAGAAGAGGTGTTGAAAAAAATGGAGGATAAAGCAAAATCCATGCAGACAGTCAAGGATTTCTTACAGGTACAGCCACCCAGGTTTAGCAGGAACTGGCCTTCTAAAAATTGGTCCTTTCCAGTGTCAGACCACAAAGAGGCAGATACAGGCGTCCCAGAGGCAGATCTCAGCCCCAAGGCTCATACAGGCCTAAACAATGGGGTGCTCCCGCCTCCAAAAGCGGAGAAGACAAATCACAACCTTACAGGAAACAGTCCCAGTGACTTTCCTCTGCCAGATCCAAGCATTTCTCTTTTGGCAGCCCCCTTAGGGGGGGAAACTAGCACTTTTTTCATCAAATTGGCAAATGGTTACCCAAGACAAATGGGTCCTGAATATAGTGTCCCAAGGCTACAGGTTACATTTTCACACTCTACCAAGGTCAAAAGGTATGCCAGACCTGCCACACAATCAATGGGCAGAGGCACGAAAACAAATTACAGCCCTCATGGACATGAGGGTCATTCAGCAAGTACCACAGCAAGAGCAGGGGCAAGGATTTTACTCCAGACTTTTCCTAGTACCCAGAAAGGACAAAACATGGAGGCCTATACTGGACCTGTCTATTCTAAATACGTTTCTGAGTTCCAAAATTCAAGATGTTGACTCTACAGCAGCTACTGTCCATGCTGGGCAAGAAGGCTTGGCTCGTAACTTTGGACCTAAAAGAAGCATACCTGCATGTCCCAATCAGACAATCTTGCAGAAGATACCTCAGATTCATAGCTGGCTCAATGTATTACGAATTCTCTCCACTGCCCTTTGGCTTATCTACTGCGCCCAGGGTCTTCACAAAATGCCTGGCACCAGTAATTGTGTTTTGCAGACAGAGGAATTCAAATATATCCCTACTTGGACGATTGCCTAATTCAAGCAGAGAACAAAGACATTCTTCTAAAGCATCTGGCGTTTGTAAAAAGATTACTAATTGGCCTAGGGTACACAGTAAACGAAAAGAAATCAAAACTAGTGCCCTCTCAAGAGATAATATTCCTGGGTGCAAGCTTAAATACAACTGCCCAGATGGCTTATCTCACGCCAGACAAACAAAAGCAGCAGACTTCTTACTTCAAGAAATTGGCAACAAAAAACGACTTATCTGCAAGGAAAATCCTGCAGGCCTTGGGTTTCATGGCATCCTGCATTCTACTAATTCCATATGCCAGACTGCATATAAGGAAACTACAATGGTATCTAAAAAGTGTTTGGACTCAGCATTGCCACAGCCTGGAGACGGTAATTGTGCTCATTCCCTGCCTGCAACAGGAGTTTCGATGATGGGCAGAAGCCTGTCACCACAGCAAGGGTCTGCCATTCAGTCTACCCACAGCCAGACAGATACTGACAACGGATACATCAGATTATCCCTGGGGGGGGCCCATATGGCAGGAAAATGTATTCAGGGAACATGGCCTGCAAACCAGGTGCATCTTCAAATCAATCAAAAAGAGATGCTAGCTGTTCAAAATGCCCTGACAGCTTTCAAGGGCCTGCTTCATCCAGGACAGCTACTGATAAAGACAGACAATACTGCGGTCATGTGGTACATAAACAAGTAGGGAGGTACACATTCCTACCCCCTCTGCAGACAAGCAATGACCTTATGTGACACAGCATTGGCTTTTCAAGTTCACCTACAAGCACAATTCCTGCCAGGAAAAACAAATACTCTGGCAGACAAACTAAGCAGAAACCTCATGGATCCCCACGAATGGAAACTGGATCCACAAGTATGATAATAAAGAAATGGGGATGCCCAGACATAGATCTATTTGCCGCCCCTCACAACTGCCAATTGCAGAGATTTTGCACAAGGATTTATCACAAGCAAGCATGGAAAGTGGATGCCCTATCCTTCAGCTGGAAAAATCTAACAGTATATGCCTTACCTCCACTGCCTCTCCTTCCCAGGGTACTCCTAAAGGTCAGACAAGAGAAGCCAAAAATTATACTGATTGCACCAGACTGGCCACGCCAGCACTGGTACCCAATCCTAAAGAGCTTGTCTCAAGGTTCTGCATGGATATTGCCTCAAACTCCTCACTTGCTGACCCAACAAAACAATCAGATCCTGCACAGCCATCTCAGGACCTTAAATCTGGCAGCATGGCGGATAATGTAGCCATTCAGAACACTCCTCTTTCAAAAGCTGTTATGGATGTTATCTTGGAGGCCCATTACCAGAAAATCTTATGCAGAAAAATGGAAGAGATTTTGTGCTTGGAACCAGGAACAAGGCATTGACACGTGTATACCAAATATCCCTCAGATTTTCCAATACCTAACTGAGATGCTGAACAAAGGCCTTTCTTTCTCATCAATTAAGATTTATGCCTCTGCCATTTCAGCCCATTACAATACGGAACCACCTATTTTTTCTCATCCTTTAATAAGGCAGTACCTCAGAGGGGCCAAAAACATTAGGCCTCCAAGGAGAGCACCAATTCCGGCCTGGGACCTCAGTTATGTTTTGGAAAAACTTACACTGCCTCCTTTCGAGCCAGCATCAACAGCAGATATAAAATTCTTATCCTGGAAAACAGCTCTGCTTCTAGCAATAACCTCTGCAAGGCGAGTCTCGGAGTTACAAGCACTCGTGGCTGTGGATCCTTTTATCATTTTTCATCCAGACAGGGTTTCTCTGAGGACAAACCCTACATTTATGCCTAAGGTGGTGTCCAGTGTGGCCCTCAACCAAACCATTCACTTGCCTACCTTTTATTCAAAACCACAGAACAAGGGTGAGAAAATTCTGCATTCTTTGGACATACACAGGCAGTTACGCTTCTACTTGGACAGAACTAAAGCTTTCAGAAAGACTGAGCAACTTTTAGTGTCATATGCTGCAGGATCACAAGGAAAGGCTATCTCAAAGCAGACTATTTCAAAATGGATAGGCCATTGCATCCGCTTCTGCTGTTTACAACATGGCAAATCAGTGCTTAAGGACATTACGCCTCATTCCACCAGAGCAGCAGCCACTTCAGCAGCCTTCCTCAGAGGAGTACCAACCAAAGATATCTTAGAGGCTGCAACTTGGACTTCAGTGCACACTTTCACAAAGCACTACCACTTACCTGTTTACTCTAAGTCCAGAGCAGGCTTTGCCACTGCAGTTCTGCAGGGCCTCATAGCCTCTCCTAATCCTATTTAGCCCAGCCACCCATCCTCAGCTTTGGGATTCAACCCAAGAGTAATGACTGCAACAGTGAAACACGATGAAAATAGTACAGTTTTGTACCTACCATAAATGTAGATGTTCGAGTGTATTCACTGTTGCAGTCCAGGTTACCCACCCACCTTCCCCCTTTTCTTTGATGGGACTTATCTGCACTTTTCTATCCTCTACAACCTATTTGGTGTATTTGCTTGTAGATAAAGGAAATAATATTTTTGTGCATGCATTTTTATTGGCATATTTTTCAGTCTACCAGTTTGGGGGCACCCGACATCTGGGGCAAGAAAAACTGAAGAAAATGGCGTCGGCTGCATCTTTTATACCCCTGGTGCACTGACGTCAGGGAAGAGGCGAGAGCAATCGACGACGGACCTAGACTTTGGAGTTCAGGCTGACTGAGGGTAGCCTGCCAGCAGGATAACCCAAGAGTAATGACTGCAACAGTGAATACACTCAAACATCTACATTTATAGTAGGTACACAACTGTACTTTCTGTAAATTCAAAAGCTGCTAGAAAAGAGTCATCCAAGAAATCCCACCAGACCAGATGGGATCCGGATTTTACTCAGGGTTCTTTTTGGTGCCAAAAAAGACAGGGGTCTTAAAACCAATTTTAGATCTCAGCCTTTTGAATAAGTTGTTCAGCAAATAAAATTCCGGATGGTCACTGTTCAGTTTGTCCTACCCTTCTTAGAGGAAGACAGTTGGTTGAGTTCCATAGACCTTCAGGACATGTATTATCACATAAAAATGGACAACCACTCCAGAAGGTTCCTCCACTTCTGGCTAGGAGCCAGTCACTTTCACTTAACTTCAGAGTGCTGCCTTTTGGTCTCACCACAGCCCCCAGGGTGTGCACCAAGTGTATGGCAACAGTAGCAGCTCACTTAAGACTGTACTCATTCCGGGTGTTTCCACATTTAGACAACAAGCTCATCACCGCTCCCACCAGGCATCTATTACATCAGGCAGCAGATTTCATTCTACATCTTTTTGCTCATCTAGACATTGCAGTGAATCAAACAAAATCCCAGCTAAGTCTGACTCAAAATTTGGAGTTTACAGGAGCTTGCCTGACTACCACTACTTGTATAGCTTCCCTTCCTTTGCACAGATTACAGAAGATAAGGTCCCATGTGCAAACTGTTCTGTCCAGTGACAGGGAACCTACACTATTAGTTCTACAAGCTCTAGGATCAGTGGCAGCAGCCATCACACTAGGCCCACTAACAAGATTTCACATGAGACTTCTGCAGTGGTTTTTGGCATCCCAATGGTCCATCCTGACTCATCCTTTGACACAACTCATTCTAATCACCAGCCGTTGCTAGAAGGACTTATCCTTGTGAATGGAATCCTAGGAAATTCCCTTAGGCCAACCCTTTGTCCACTGCAGCCCAAGGCCGATTTGCATATCAGTGTTCTGGAATTAAGGGTGGTACTTTTAGTACTGCAGGCCTTCCAAGTTGCCTTCCCTGTAGGAACGATTGCTATTCAGTCAGACAGTATGTCAGTAGTTTGGTAGATCAACAAACAGGTCAGAACCAAGTCTTATTCCCTCTGTCTGGAATCTGTCAGAGTGCGGCAGTAGGTGATTTCTTCCAACTGTTTTCTAATAGCAACGCACATCCCAGGGAGTTCAGATGTGATAGCTGACAAGTTGAGCAGATTATTCCTCCTGCCTCATGAGTGGTCTCTCAATCCCAGAGTGGTGGAACAGATTTTCCATCGCTGAGGCCAGTATTGCTGTAATTTGTTTGCATCCCCCCTGAACAGCAAGCGCAGCAGCTACTTCACCCTAAATCCTCCTCGGGGGGGGTCCCCAAGAGACTGTGTCCTTCACGACTGGCCCTCAGGACTACTCTGTGCCCCCCTCCCTTTCCAGTAATTTCTCTCTTCTTGAAGAAAGCCATCAGGTTGAAGAGCAAGGTGATCATCATTGCTCCCTTCTGGTCTCGACAAGTCTGGTTCCCCTTCCTTTGGCCTCACCTAATTCACTGTCCATGGACTCTAGACCCAGATCTCCTGTCCCTTCGACAGGGACTGGTGCATCCCAATTTACAAAACCTCAAGCTTAAGGCTTGGTTCTTTCAATTCTATTAATCACCAGGCAAAATAACCTATCATCTCCAGTACAAAAAAAATTGTTGGCTTCCCATAAACCTTCCACCATGAAACTTTACCACAGTAAGTGGAAACAGTTTTCTGTTTTGGCACATAAGGGTTTTAATCCTTTTTCTGAAGTGGTTGAAAAGGTGTTAGAATTTTTAGCAATGCTTTTCGAGCAAGGAGCTGCTTCTTCTACTGTTAAAGTTCAACAAATTACTATCTCCAACTTCCATGTGGCTTTAGTGACCATTTGTTAATTTCACATAGGTTGTGTAAATTTTTTTTGAAAGGAACCTTGAGGTTAAAACCACCTTATAAAGATCCTCTAGTTCGTGGGTTCTTAATATGGTTCTGCAGTCTTTGGTCCTTTCCCCCTTTGAGCCCACAGCTACTTGTGACCTGAAGTTCCTTTCATGGAAGACCATTTATCTGATAGCCATTACCTCTGCCAGAAGGATTTCAGAGATCCAAGCGTTATCTTCAAAATCTCCATATTTAACTTTTTTTCATAAGGTAGGGTTTCACTAAGAACCAACACATCCTTTCTTCCTAAGGTAGTCTTAGAAACTAACATTAATCAATCTATTGATTTACCTGTCTTCTTCCCTAATTTTTGTAACAAGGGAGAATATTGTTTACACTTACTAGATGTTCACAGGCAATTACATGTTCACAGGCAATTACATTTTTATCTCAGCAGAACTAAAGAATTTAGAAAGTCGTACCAGTTATTTATCTCCCTTTCGGGTCCATCTCTGGGTAAACATGTTAATACTAGCCCTATCCATCGAAATGAGGAGGCTGGAAATCAAACAATCTTACACAGGCTCTTAAACTCTTCTCTCATCAGCTGCAAGCATCTTTAGATGGACTACAACTCCCAAGAACCTTTGCGAATGCAATGCTGATGTTACAAACGTCACATTTTAATGATGAAGTTTTAAATAGGTCTGGAAGACCAAAAAGGAATGCTTTGGACTTGGCTTGTCAGGAATCCATTCCCTGTGGGCAGAGGACAGTGCAAAACATCCAGAATGAGCCACTGAGCCATTTTCAAAGCTGACTGGGCACAGAATTGACTTTTAATACTAGAACTGAGAGTACAGACAAAAACATTCATGTGAAGTTGAATGAACTGGAGACTGTTCTTATGCAAGCACAGAATTTACAATGTGATAATGCCTTTTTATCGAAGTGTTTTAAAAGGAAAAGAGTCCCTAGAGGACTTTGTTTCCTAAAGAGAAGTAGAATTGGATGAACTTTTAGCCATGTTTGATAGACATGGAATTGAATTAATTCAGTTCAATGCTAGGTTAAATGACAAACGTATAAATTAACTTTTGGACAAAGCTAATGAGGTAATGCTGTACTTAATGGCAACTTAGAAATGTATGGTGAGAAATACGTTTGACAGGGTAGAAAACCAGGTGAGCATTAATATGAAAAGAAAAAAACGAAGTTGGAAAGGGATGAGGAAGAATACAACAATCATTTAGCATACCCACTTCCCAAGTCCTATTTGTCTACCCCTAGGCAACAACATATATTTGAAGATAGGCAGAATGTTAATGGAGTAACAGGAGGCTTTAATTATTGGAATCAGAGAGGCAACAGGAAAAGTTTTGCTAGGGACAGTCATGAAGATGATGGGGTATTTGATGGAGAACACATGGAACTGAGAATGTCAGAAAGAATTTCCAACAGAAATAAGAACAAACAGAATTTTTTTTTAGTTCAACCTCACCTGGGGACAAACACAAGAACCAGGGGTAACAAAGCTTATTGGGGCAAGAACCAGAAACTGAACTAAGAGTTAACAATGTACAGATGGACAGTATTATTACTGCCTTTGGGGGAAAAATGATGGGGTTTAATATTTTTAATTATACTAGGTTTAAAATTTGTACCAGCTAAAAAAGCAGACCTAGCTGATACTCTAACCAAATTCAAACTTTTTACAAGAAATTTATGCTTTACAATGTGTTTTTAAAGACAGCAATAACCCACTGAACTTAACACAAAACAGTGTTATGAAAACGTAAAGTACATTTAACCCACCTATGCATCCTCTGATAGGGAACTATGAGAAGTGTTGTATGCAAGATATTTATCAGTATTATGAATCATCTAAAAAGAAAATTTGTAATCTTAGTAAGGAAGAAATAGAATTGTTAAAAGAACTAAGACACACCGACACAGTGCGAATAATGAAGCCTGACAAAGGGGGTGGGATGGTAATGGTAAAAAGTGAAGAATATGATTATGATATGCTATCAACCCTATATGACGCCAAAACATACAAAATAGTATCTTCAAACCAAATTAATATAGCACAAAGGAAGGTACAATTATTTCTAGAAGTTTCTTTGTACCAGGGAGCTATTAATAAAGTAACACACACATTTTTGGTTAACAAACATCCTGTCATCCCTAGAGTATTTGGAATTCCCAAAATCCATAAGAGTATTGACAAGCCCCCTTTATAGACTAATAGTCTCAGCTAAGAACAGCATGACATATCCTTTAGCTATATTTGTGGATAGGTTGATAACAAAACACAATGAAACCTTGTGAGTATATTTTAAAAGACTCCTGGGATTTTTTGAGAACAATAAAACAAGAGTATTACTCAAATAAAACAAGGTTTTCAACAATAGACGTGGTGGACCTTTTCACTTATATTCCATATGATGCAGGACTGAAACTGTTTTGAGATGCAGTTTTGGAAACGACTAGCTTAAATGGAACACTAAATTGTGTGATGGATGTTATGGAACTTACAACTACATGTGTTTTGATAACGAATTCTGCAAACAAGTTAAGAAGGTGGCAATGGGGGCGAATCATGCCCCAACCATTGCTAACCTAGTAATATATGCATGGGAGAAACAGCATGTATTCAGTTTGGGTTTTGATCAGTACTGGTTTGTTTATTTGAGATTTTTGGATGACATTTTTATTCTCTGGAAAACAACTGGTGAAATAAGGGATGTATTTGTAAAAACAATAACTCTTCTCTGAAGTTTACCTATGAACTATCTAGATGTAACTATATTTAAAAAACAGGTAGAAAAAAAGTTTGGTTCCAAACTTTACAGAAAACCAACCTTTTCTAATAGGTACCTAGACTACAGAAGTCAGTACCCTTTCTATGCTAAAAAGAATGTAGTCAAGGGGAAGATTGTATGCGCAGCAAGAATGTTTTCAGATATTCCCTTATTCAAAATAGAGTTAGGAAATCTGATTACTATGTTCAAAGAAAGGGGATATCCAGAGAGTTTATTTGATATTGGAGAAAATATTTTGAGTGAATGGTGGTAACAAGTACACCCCTTTGCTGGGTGCTAATGAAGAAAATACAGTGAAAACTACACCTGTTAACATTTCATTTCCAAATTCTATGGTTTTACAATACAGTGGGGATTCCACTACCTTGAGAGACATTATAACAAAAAATTGGGTAATGTTTAGTAGTAGTGCTGAGACACTTGACATTTTAGGTCAAAATCCTACTTTTGTGTATAAAACAAGGTGGAATTTGAAAAGCTATGTTGAACATCCCACAACTGTGAATAGTAAAATGATTAATGGAACTAAAAACTGTGGGAGATTAATTATTGTAGTTACATCTTACAAAACAAAACAGTGTAGGTATTTCGGAACAGCGTATTAGATTGGACACAGGGAATTGTGGCATTTCTGGTCTTGTATACATTGCAGCTTGCTCCAAATGTAATAATTTCTACATTGGGAAAACTGTTAGGAGTTTACGTAAACGTATATGCGAGCACTTGTATTCCATTAAAAACAAAGATGAGAACAGTGCTTTATATAAGCATACAAAATATTGTGGCTATGATTCAAACTTCTTATTTAGCATTCTAGAAAAAGTTAAAAGGGGTGACCAGGGAGGTTTTTGGGAGAATAGGGTAGAGGAATGTGAACTTAAATGGCAACTAAGGCTGAATGCAACAACTTTGCCTGGTATTAATGAACATATATCTAGCTTGCATATTTTAGAGAAAAAATGATTTTATGATCTATTCAGTGATATGTTACTGTTTATTTAAGGGAACATTGAGTGAGTGAGTCACACGATGATTTTTAAATGCTGTTTAAATGATGGTTTTATTTTGTAAAATGGTTCTGAAGAAGTTCCTTTGGGGAACAAAAGCGCTTGACCATTTTGGTTTTTGAATTAGTGTTATTTATACTAGGACATCTTGTCTAGACCTTATTGGGAATTGTCCACCTCGTTGGCTTGTTATTTTGTGTAAGTTTATTTTTGCTTTTGGGTACACACTGCTGTTTAGTTCTTTAGTTTGTGGGTTCTTAATATTGTTTTGCAGTCTTTGGTCCTTTCCCCCTTTGAGCTGGCAACTGCTTGTGACTTGAAGTTCCTTTCATGGAAGACCATTTTTCTGATAGCCATTACCTCTGCCAGAAGGATTTCAGAGATTCAAGCGTTATCTTCAAAACCTTCATATTTAATTATTCATAAGGTAGGGTTTCACTAAGAACCAACACATCCTTTCCTCCTAAGGTAGTCTTTGAAAGCAACATTAACCAATCTATTGATTTACCTGTTTTCTTCCCTAATTTTTGTAACCAGGGAGAATATTGTTTACACTTACTAAATGTTCACAGACAATTGCATTTTTATCTCAGCAGAACTAAAGAATTTAGAAAGTCGTCCCAGTTATTTATCTCCCTTTCGGGGTAAACTTTGGGTAAACATGTTTCAAAACCACTTTATCAAGGTGGTTAAAAGAATGTATTACCTTCATCTACAATAAGAAAAATCTACAATTACCAGCACCAGTGAGGGTGCATTCCACAAGGGGCAGTAGCCACGTATGCAGTTTTTCATTCAAAGGCTTCCATGGATGAAATTTGTGCAGCAGCAACCTGGGCTACTCCATATACCTTTATCACTCATTACAAATTGGATTTTTTCTCCAGAGGAAGAGCGTTCTTTGTCTCTATGGTACTCAAGAATATCCTTCCATAAGGCCTCCTAAGATTCACGGTAGCTGTGGTCTCTGTTCCAAACGTCAAGGATAAGTGAAGATTGACAACATCAGATAAAGAAGTTATGTTCTTACCATAACGTTCCATCTGTATTATCGATCTTCATTTATGCTTGACATCCTACTGTCCTTCTCCCCTCCTTTTGACTCCTTGGAGGACTGGACCGTAGTCCTTGTTATCTGTTTCATATATGACCTTGGACATAGCCTCTTCATTTATTTATATGGCTGTTTTTCCTGTTTTCCTATATGGTTACAAACTTGATCTGAGGTAATTTAGAGAGAAACTTTCTGGGTAGGGACTTAGCTCAAGAGTTTTTTGTTCTCGTGAGCTATTATAATGGCTGAGCCACTTCCAAAAGTCTGAGCCAGTTCCCAATGTCAAGGATAAATGATGATAGACAACACAGATGGAATGTAAGAACATAACTTTTTTTCTGACAAGTTGATTTATCTGCCTTATGGGTAAGAGGCAGTGTCTATAATTCCTGATTTTCTTTTAGCCATGTTCTTTAGTGATGCAATTCTCAGAGCTTCATCTGTCCCTAAATTACATAGCAGACATTTTTCCTACCTACCTCCCTTAATAGCATTCTTTGTCTACTGGGAGGCAGAGGATCCTGTGAAACAGATCTGAAGAGATTCCTCTTCCTCTAGAAGCCTTACAGGTATGCCAAGAGTTGGAATTTCAGGTTAAGCTGTAATAAAACCATGTCTTTCATCTTTTCCCAGTTAGGGGTCACCACAGCGGATTATCAGTCCGCAGATTGATTGGCAGTGGAGTTATATGGCGTTGAGTTGCTACCCCAGTGCCCACCCTTCACAAAAGACACACACACACACACACACACCTACCTGCATGTCTTTAAAGCTCACTTGATCGCAGGAAGGACATGCAGACTCCACACAGAAAGCACTCCAGCCGAGAACTGAACCGAAGAAGCTCTTGCTGTGAGGCAACAACGCTAACTGCTGCACCACCGTGGCCTCTTCTGGTTAAGCTGTAATATTTTCTTTATTATTGCCATTGTAATCATTATTATAAACCAGCAGTTGTTCTTTGTAACTGACTGGGCAGATCAGAGAACTGAAGGTATAATATCCAGTGAAAATTGAACGTGAAATGAAAAGAAGAGGTGGGTATTCACATGTGTGTGCATAAAATAAATCACTTCAGTCTGCATTACTAATCTTAAACTGTTGTCAGTTTGTGGGAGTAATAGTTGGAATTTTTTTCAGTCTGTTTATACAGCCTGTTAAAACAGACAAGAACATGTTCATAGGTAGGTACTAGGCTTATCGGCCCAAGGGGCCTACGTAAGCCTAGCCAGCAAGGTACCATAGCTTACGCAACCATCTACATTTTCTATTTCTGTATATATGTATTGCAAGTCTAGTCCTGATGTGGCAATGTATTTTAATTAATCAGGAAGTAATTTAATTTTTATCCCCTATCTGTTCTGTTGTATTTGTATAAAAAGCCAAGAAACAATGCCAGGTGTCTGTAGATGAGCATTTAGGTGCAAGTTACATTTAAGATAAAGTAGAACTTGTTAGACTTGTTCTGCACTTGAGTGCATCTCTGTTATTAGCTTTGCCCTTTTGTAGATGGGATTTTATAGTGATACTGCCTTTTCCGGAAAAGAAAATTACAAAGCCTTTAAAATGTATTTTATGAAGAGTTTACTTTTTATGTAAACCATCACAAAGACTTAATATTCGGGACAAAGTAAGACCCTGGAGTGTCTTTGATGGATATCTGTTTAATACTCTGGCAGCTTTATTCTTTATTACTCTTCCTTTTAAACTATTAGCTGCAGTTGAAAAACAATGACAATTTCCAAATCCTGCTACAGTATGCTGAAAATAATTGGACAGCTTTAGCCAACCATTAGTTTAACCCCTTATGTTGCAGTTATTGCTAAACCAGTTCCTCACAGTATATTGATTTCATGAGTCACTACTGCCACTGGTTTAATGAGACAAAAGGGAGAAAAAAAATCTCTCTTGTGGCACTTACATCAGGTCAGCCTTCTGTAGTATCCAAGCCTCATAATCTGATTTAAGATTTAAACCGCTGATATTAAAAAAGATCCACTCACCACTGTGTTATTTTAGGATTGGATGACCACATATGGTTCATATAAACTAGCCTGTTACATTCATTCCAGCAGATTTTGTAAGATTATTTCTTCAGCTTTTTTTTCTCAAGTATGCTGTGATAATTTTCTCTATATGTGTTTTCTTTGCTGATCCTTCAAGTCTCCCCTTGTCAGTCAAGTCAATTTCCCCCTATTCTGGGTATTTCAGAGTGATGGTTTATACCCTTACCAGCATCCAGGCAGTGAGATGTATTTGTTATGCCCCCCCCCCCCCATGGGCAAGGGCAAGTGAGTGCATCTCAGTACGTCATTATGCCCCGCATGAGTTCATGAGGTCTGTGCACACCCCAGTGAGAGGTGAGAACCATTACATTTGTGTTTTGGTGGCAAAATACTTGCTGCACTGAGGGATTGTCACATCGTATGGTTGCAGTGACCCCACCCCCTCTCCCCACAAGGATACACCTGCCCATCCTCCCCCCTCAATCTCCAGCAGATACCCAGAGCTAATCAAACTCTGGTCACCCTGGCTGTAGTTGCACTTTATCCTTCAGGAAATAGCCTAATGAATTTTTCTTCCTCTCTCAAGCAACATATCTGCCTGGTATCTGCTATCTAAACTGTCTACACACATTACTCTCTCTGCATTTAATACCTATGCTATTAAACACATCCTTGTACTATGTCATGATGTTACTCTGAATCGTATATTGCATATTTTTTATATTGGGCATTGCTATATTCCTTGTGTATAACTTAATGCTAATCAAAATTTTCAAACATATTGCTACTGCATTCTCAAAATACTGTACTTTTTGCCTTGTAAATATTCATGTTGTATACTGTCTCTGTTTTTGTACGGTCAAGTATCTTATAACTTGAATTGTTAGTTTTTTTCTTATTTTTTAATTACTTTTCTGGAGCTTTTCTCCTCGGGTCTCCACTGAAAAAGGGCTCTCTTGGCCCAGTCGGACTAACCCGGTCAACAAATGTAAAGTAAATTATCCTTTACATCAACAGAGCTGGCTCATTTTTTTATTTTTGATCTTTAGTAGTTTACTTCATTTGGTCTTCAACCTGTGGGATACCGGATCCGAGCCGGCAATCTTACTATCATCTGCTCCGAGCTCCTCCCCTTACCCATAATGCATCTCCACTACCTTCCAAACCTAGATCTCATTTGCCATGGCTAGCTGAAGCATCATGATCTCTAGAGCTCAGAGTAGTACATGGGTGTTAAAGCTTTTAGAAAGCCTTTGTTCTCTACTAACTTCAGGATAGTGATTAGAGTAGGTCTCCCTTTTCCTCCCCTCGCTTGGTGCATCGTGTGTTTAAACTTAAGTCTTGTTTAGCTTCGTTAGCGTAGTTAGTGAGTGTACTTACTTCCCCTCCCCGCTCGGTGTATTCTGTGTGTGTGTGTGTGTGTGTGGTGAGTGGTTTTCAGTGGGAAAGTATAATTTTTTCTATATACTTGTTTTCCCTCTTCCATAAATGGCTGATAAGCCGGTGTTTAAAAGGTGCACTGAGTGTGGCCATAAGCTGTCCCCAGCAGATGGCCACACTCTTTGTGTAATGTGCTTGGGCGTGGCTCCTCTCAGTGCAGGCCTCTATATGCGTGGTTTTTAACCCACGCACAATCAAGGAAAGGGTAAGTTGGCCCTGAAAGGCCTCCCCCCCCCCCCCCTTCTGAGGCGGTTGCCTCATCCTTGGCTTCGGTCACAGAGGCTGCTGTGTCCGCCTCTCCTTCTCTTGACCTTGTTTCTTCTCCCTCCCAGGCTGGGACTCAACCTCCCGTTTCAAAGCTTGCGGAAGCGGAGCGGAAAAGGGGCAGAGAGAAGGAGAGAGAGCCAAAATCTAGGATGGAGAAACGTAAGAGGTCCCTGGGCCTCCCTTCTTGTTAGGACTCATAGGATCCGTGTCTCCCCTTGGCTCCGATCTCCGAGGTTTTCCCCGGAGCCGGAAGAGATATGCTCTACATCTAGGGCCTCGGTGCTCTGACCCGCAAGGTCTGGGTCCATAGCCTCGTTGAGGTCCACTCGGTCCTTATCAGAAGCTGACCTGGATAAAATGATGAGGTTCATTCATACTCAGATCCAGATGGGGGTCTTGCCAGTCCCCTCTCTCTCTCAGGAGGGGGAAGCTCGCTTTTTTTTTTTTTTTTTTACACCTGTTTCTCTTTCTCCAATCCATCCACTGGGTTCAGAGTACTCAAATCCAGGATAGCCTTAGTCAGGGGGTCGGTGCTGACTGTACCTGCTTCGTCAACACCAACAGCTGCCAGATGCATGTTGGATCCAACCAGCTCAGATCCGAGCCACTCTTGGAGCCGGATCTTGGGTGTCTGATTTGAGGGAGAGAAACTTTTTCCATCGGCTCCACCTTTGTCAGGCCAAGTTCCCTCCCTCAAAGCTCCATCCACTTCGGGCCCGGCTCCGATTCTCTCGTCAGACCTGGGGAGACCGGATTCCTTATTGGTTCCACAGGAGGTTCGTTCTTCCTTGGCGTTCGACGTAGTAGAAAGGGTTCTCTCCACTGGATTGAGACCCCTGACTATCCCCTCGGACTCCACCCTGACCCCTCGGCTCTTTCTACGAATCCCATCATTTTACCAGAGGGACAGCCCGTGCCCGAGGAGCCCCAGATGGTTCCCCGTGAGGAACAAGTGGCTTGCAAGCCCCCCCCCCACCAGGGATGTGCCTTGCAAGCATACGTGTAAGAGGAGGCACTTGGACTCCCCAGAGTCCCTCACTGAGGATATGGATTTGGATGATGGGGAATGTTCTCCCAGGTCATCTCCTGAGGATGTCTCCTTTGGCGACATCATGGAAATTGTTTGCCAACGGGGAGGTTGGTCTACCCCCAAACCTTCTTCTGAGAAGTCCGTGTTCCTGGAGGCTTTTGGCACAGGCCCACCTACTTCCTGGGTGTCCCCTCCCTCAGATCCCTTGGTGGACTTGATCACCTTGCAGGCCTGGAAGGAGCCGGACACCGTGGAACCAATTCCCAAAAGGCCTGACAGGATTTTGAGTCCACCTTCGGATAGGCCAGCATGGAACAAGGGCTTCCCTGTAGACGCTATGGTGGTAGCAGCAGCCACAAAGAAGGAACTAACCCAGGAGAGTTCCTCGGTTCATCCTTCTGACAGAGAGTCATGGATGATGGACCGCTTAGGGAAGCGGGTTTACGCTTCAGCTACCTTTTCTATTAGGGTGCTGAACTAGCTGGCCCATGTCATGAGACTCCAATGCGACCTTGTCAAGGACCTGGTGGAGTCTCCCCATAAGTCCATGTCGCAGGAGGACAGGGAATCATTCTCTGCGAGGATGGCCACTTTGAAAGCAACACGTCCATGAGACTCCTTTCACATGCTACTGAAGGAGTGGCTAGAGTGGCTAGGTCCAGTGTGTCCATGAGGTGCAACGCCTTATCAATTTTCTGAACCTTTCAAGGCGTCCTTTTCCACTGCCCCTTATGATGGCTCTACTCTCTTTGGTAAGACCATCAAAGAGACTTTAGTCCAGAGTGAGAAAGATGGGAGGACACTGTCTGCCATTGAAATCCACTTCTCCAACCCTCAAAGGTCCTTTTCCCGGAATCAGAGAGGGCAAAAGAAGATGTGGTTGTGGAAGTCACAGTATTCACGGGACACTCATGGCTCTTCTTCTTCACCCAGAGGCAGAGGGGATAGAATGGACGTTGGCCCAGAGGCAGAGGGGGTCCATGGAATTTTGGGTCTCTAACGTTTCTCGGACAGCAACCCTGAAGGGTGGCCCCGTTGCTCTACTCTGGAGGCATTTGGGGGATGATTGTCCTTGCACCTGGCGGCATGGGAGCCCATAACATCAGACCACTGGGTCCTTTAGATCATATCCAGAGGGTACTCTATCCCCTTTCTGGGTCCCTTCAAATCTCCCAAACCCCTCCCAGATGTACCACCCACGCAAAGTGAGGCAGCAGCACAGGAAATTTCCAACTGCTAGGAAAAACGAGCCATTGAAACCGTCCCCCCAGGTCAGTCCGGATCGGGCTTCTACTCCAAGTTCTTTTTGGTGCCAAATAAAATGGGGGACTTAAGGCCCATTCTGGACCTATCTGCCCTGAACCTTTCAGTTGCCAAAGAAAAATTCCGGATGGTCACACTACAGTCCATCATGCGTACCAGAAAGAGAGCGACTGGATGTGTTCGTTACACCTGCAGGATGCTTACTGTCACATAAAGATGCACAGAAGCTGCAGGAGGTTCCTCCGCTTCTGGCTAGGAGTCAATCATTACCAATTTTGAGACCTACCCTTTGGTCTCACCACAGCCCCCAGGGTGTTCACCAAATTGATGGCAGTGGTAGCGGCTCACCTGAGGCTTAACGAGATTCAGGTCTATCCGTACCTGGACAGTTGGCTCCTCATTGCTCCCACCAGGCATCTACTCTCAAACCAGAGATTATTTCTTAATCCTTGCCCTGCATTTGGGGATCACAATCAACGCATCCAAATCACTCCTAAATCTTGTCCAGGCGATGGACTACATTGGGGGCAAGGATAGATACATTACAGTGCAAAATCTTCCTGACCGTGGAGAGAGTATAAAACCTGAGGATGCATGTCTCTAATCTACCATTCTCATCTTCCATCAACAGAATCAGTGTTGAGCGTCTTAGATTCAATGGCGGCGACCATAACGCTTCTCCCATGTGCCCGGTTACATATGAGAATTCTACAGTGGACACTAGCTGTACAATGGTCCCTGTTGGAACTTCCATTGTCATATCCAGTACAACTCAGTCGATCGTCCCTCATATGGTGGATGTGTTTTGCGGACATTTTGGAGGGACGACCCTTTGTTCCAGCCACTGCCCAAGCCACAGTGACCATGGACGCCTCCCAACTTGGGTGGGGGGGCATTGTTCGGGCAGGACAGTCCAAGGCCTGTGGTCCCCTGTAGAGACCAGCTTGCACATAAATGATCTAGACATGAGGGCGGTCCTTTTAGCGTTGCAGGCCCTTTATGCTGTTCTTCCTCTGGGAACCATTCCAATTCAGTCAGACAACATGTCAGTGGTCTGGTATATCAACAAACAGGGAGGGACCAGGTCTTACCCCCTTTGTCATGAGGCCATGAGAGTGTGGAAATGGGCGATCTCCACCAGTCGTTTTCTCATCGCAATGCACATTCCGGGATGGTCCAACATTCTAGTGGACAGGTTAAGTCGGACTATTCTGATGCCTTACGAGTGGTCTCTGAATCTTTTAGTAGCGGAGCAAGTCTTCCTGGAGTGGGGTCAGCCTTGCTGCAATCTCTTCGCATCTCCTTCCAATGCAAAGTGCAGTGAGTTTTTCGCTCTGAGCCCCCTGCCGGGGGACCCCCGCAGAGATACTCTAGTCCATGCTTGGCCTCCCGGTCTTCTATAGGCTTACTCTCCAATACCTCTTATTCTGAGGTTTCTACAGAAAGCTCGTCGACTGAGGAGCAAAGTGATCCTCATTGCCCCATTTTGGCTTCGCTTCTGGCTCCTTCTTGGATCCCATTCAGGATCTGATTTCACACCCATCAGGGGGTCCTCATCCGAACCTGGACAGTTTGAAGCTCACAGCTTGACTGCTTCAGTTCCCGTGATCGCTAGGACTCCTGGATTATCCTCTTCAGTTAGGTCTGTTTTGGTGGCTTCTCATAAGTCTTCTACCAGGAAGGTTTATCACAGTAAATGGAAATGGGTTTTTTTGGGGTCTTTCAAAGGAGTTTAGACCCCTTCACGGCTCCTATTTTTGCCATTCTTGATTTTCTAGCTGATATTTTTTCAACACGGAGCTAGTTCTTCTACTGTCAAGGTTCAATTGGCTGCCATTTCTCATTTTCATGAGGGTAAGAATTCTGCCTCTCTAACCTCCTCCAGACTGTGGAAAGCTTTTATCAAAGGGGCTTTTCTGTTATGCCCTCCTGTCAAGGATCTTGTTCCCCCATGGGACCTTACCGTGGCTCTTCAAGCTCTGGTCGCTCCGCATTTTGAACCTGCTGCAACCACAGATCTAAAATTCTTATCTTGGAAAACAGCATTTCTGGTGGCTGTTACCTCTGCAAAAAGGGTTTCAGAACTGCAGGCCTTGTCCGTCAAAGTTCCTTATATGATTTTCCACAAAGATAGGGTTTCCCTTCGGACCACTCCATCCTTTCTTCCCAAGGTGGCATCACCAGTTAATATTAATCAAACCATCAGTTTACCAGATGTTCTTCGTGTTTCACTGTTGCAGTTATTACATTTGGGTTATCTGCCTGCAGGTAGCCCTCAGCTGGCCTGAATATCAAAGTCTTGGGTCCTGCATCGGATGCTGTATCTTCTTCCATGACGTCAGGTAATCAGGGGTATAAAGCATGCAGCCGATGCCATTACACCAGTCTTTCTTGCCACTCAGTGCCCGAAGCAGAAGCAGTTCACAAGTGCCGGTCGGCCGACTCCTGAAATTTTCATTTTCGAGTTTCAGAACCGAAGTCTTCAAAAAAGCTAAGTACCTCATTGGGGATCCTTTTTCTTGCTGTAAACCGATGTCAGTAAAAGTTAACAATTGTATTACCTGTGGAAGGCAAATACCTCATAAAGATTTTCATTCATACTGCATTCCTTGCTTAGGCCCAGACCATGACATCCCTTGCTGTCAGTTTTGTGCCTTATTCAATCCTCGAACTATTCTTCAGTCCATTTTTGCAGCAAACTATTTCAGTACTCTGTTTAATTGTCCAGAAATGGCTTCGGTAAGCCACCCAACTACTGACATTCTGAAAAAACATAAAGATAAAGACAGAGACAGACCGCATAGGTCCAAAGCTGCAACAACACTTCCGTTAAGCTAGTCGCCAGTTCGCCGGTACTCAGTGAGGTGCTTTCCCAGCCCCTGATACCCGCTACTTCAGATTCACAGGCCTCTACTGAGACCCATTCGGAGTCCGGTATGCCGCAAGATGCTTCTTCGACTATGGAACCTGCGGATGTCTCTACCTTGGATGGGTTCGGAGCTGCTGTGCAGGCACCAGCTTCTGAGGGTGTATTCAGGCCTACGGACTTGCATTTCAAACTGATGCCATCTTCTTCAAGGCCTAAAACTCGACCCACGCCTAGAAAGCAAATGTCCAAACCGCATGGTCAGGCCCACATGCCTAAAAAACAAATGATAAGAATGGCTGAAGATTTTGTTTGTTTAATTAGGGGAAGCCAGCCTTCTCCCTCTAAGAGACCTAGAATTGATTTTCCTTCTGATTCTTCAGATCAGGATTCTGAAATTTCTGTTTCTTCTGACTACTAGGATTTGCCCTTATTTACCTATGAGGATTCTGATGCAGAGGACTCCATTCCCTCTGCTTCCCCTCCAGAAGATTTTTCTTTTGGTGAAACCTTGCACACCCTTAAGGAGCATTTCCGCTGGGAAAGCCAGCATTACTGTGACTCCAAAAAGAGGCTTAGGGAATTCTTACTGCTACCTCAGCACAGGCCTTTAGCTATCCCTCCTATCCTGGACTTTGTAGATGATGCCATCTTGGAATCTAGCCTGGCCCCAGACACCTTACCTCCGGCTCCCAGAAAACCTGACGGGTATTAGAGTACCTGACTCACAAGTTTTTATTTTATTTTACATTTGTTTACCGGGTTAGTCCGACTGGATACATATCCCTTTTCAGCAGAGACCCGGGGAGAAAAGCTCCACATTTAAAGAAAAACAGCAACACTACATAGACATCATAAGGAACAATCATAGTATACAAAGTTCAGAGATACTCAGTTACTAATACACTCTATTTAATTCCGCAAATACATGAGGAGTAAAAACCCTGATATTAGGGTAGGTTAATAAGTGATGAGATTAGAGCTTAGGTCACTAGGGAGAAGGATATATGGTTATTCACAGGTCAATTCTATGGTTATATGGAGGGGGCCATCTATGAGGACCCACGTGAATTAGAGAATAGGTTTAAAGGGGTCTAGAGAGATTTTAGGTGGAGAGTCATTAAATAATTGTGTGTGGGTGGAAGGCAGTTTTATGATCAGTCAGGATTGTTCCTTTTCAAGAATCCTACTGCGGACCCTTGACCATTTCCCAGGGACCTAAAAGCATTAAGGCTACTACTGCCAAAAACCCTACCCCCTCTGATAGAGATTCCAGGGCCTTGGACAGATGGGGTAAGAAGGTATACACTTCTGCTACTTTGGCCATTAGGGCCTTAAACTGCCAGCTTCATATGTTAAAGTATCAACAACACATTATGGGACTACTTAAACAGAAAATTATGTTGATTCCTGACTGTGCTGAAAATAAAGAATTACAGGATTTAATGCATTCTGCTGAACAAGTTGGTTAAACATACTTTGCAATGTGGTTTTGACTCTTTAGAAGCATCTTTCAGGGCTGCTGTCACTGGGTCTGTCCTTAGAAGGCATGCTTGGCTTAAGGAGCAAAATTTGCCAGATCATGTTAAAGGTAAATTACTGGATGCTCCCTTAAACCAAGATCGCCTGTTTGGCAACAAAACAGAAGTTGCCCTTAAAAAGACGGAGGAAAAAGCTAAATCTATGCAAACTGTTAAAAGATTTCCTGCAAGTACAGCTTCCCAGATTCAGTAGGCATTGGCCTTCTAAGAATTGGTCCTTTCCAGTCTCTTCCACGCCTTCTCAGTCCAAACCCAGGAACAGCAGACCACCTAGGCTACCATCTCAAGGTACTCACAGGCCTAAGCAATGGGGGCTCCCACTTCCAAAGCTGGAAGTAGTAAGACTCCCCCCTGTGGAAAACTGTCACAATGACTTAACCCTCAACCTTCTCAGCCCTGCTCAACTGCATGCTCCTTTAGGAGGAAAGATCGCACTGCATGCAAAAAACTGGGAACTCATTACCCAGGACAAATGGGTTTTAAATGTAGTTTCCCAAGGATACAGATTCCACTTCCACTACTTACCAACCCCAAGCGGTTGGCCGGACCTACCCCCATATCAGTGGCAGAGGCTCAACAGCAGGTTCTCTCTCTTCTAAGTATCAGGGCTATTCAGCCTATCCCAGCAGAAGAAAGGGGACAAGGTTTTTACTCAAGACTATTCCTAGTACCCAGAAAAGACAGCTCCTGGCGTCCTGTCCTGGACCTCTCTATTCTAAACGCCTTTTTGATAATCCCAAAATTCAAAATGCTAACACTTCATCAGCTGCTTCTTATGCTAGGCAAACATGCCTGGTTGGCAACCTTAGACTTAAAGGAAGCTTACCTGCACATTCCGATAAGGGAATCTTGCAGGAAATACCTATGCTTCAGAGCAGGCTGCATGCACTATCAGTTCTCTGCACTTCCCTTTGGCTTATCTACTGCGCCGAGGGTATTCACAAAGTGCCTAGCTCCAGTCATTGCATTTTGCAGGCAAAGAAATATTCAAATATACCCATTCCTGGACGATTGTCTAATTCAGGCAGAAAGCAAGGACATGCTACTAAATCATCTGGCATTTGTAAAGAAACTTCTAACCTCACTGGGGTACACCATAAACGAAAAGAAATCTCATCTAGTACCCTGCCAACAAATTGTATTCCTGGGAGCAAGCTTGAACACAACTTCCCAGATGGCTTACCTCACACCAGAGAAACAAGTTTGACAGCCTACTTCAAGCTACTGGCCATAAAGACCCAGCTATCTGCAAGGAAAATCCCGCAAGCCCTGGGGTTCATGGCCTCTTGCATTCTACTAATTCCATATGCAAGACTGCATATGAGGAAACTACAGTGGTATCTAAAAAGCCTATGGTGTCAACATTCACAGGACCTGGAATCAATGATTCCTATCATTCCTTGATTAAAGGCATAGTTCCTTTGGTGGGGAAAGGACTGCCACCACAACAAAGGACAGCCATTCATTCTACCCCCTGCCACCCAAACCCTAACAACAGACCCATCAGACTATGCATGAGGGGGGGGGCTCACTTGGCAGGGCAGTGCATTCAGGGCAAATGGAACCGATATCAGATGCACCTGCATATCAGTCAAAAAGAAATGTTAGCTGTACAGAATTCACTGATGGCCTTCAAGGACCACATTCTTCCAGGACAATTATTTGTAAAGACAGATGGACACCACTGTTATGTGGTACATAAACAAGCAGTGGGGGGAACCCACTCGTACCCTCTCTGCAGACTAGGCATGGCTCTTTCGAGCAGCCTTGAGCTACCAAGTACACCTACAAGCTCAATTCCTGCCAGGCAAGCTAAATTCACTGGCAGATGACCTAAGCAGAAATCTCATGGACCCACGAGTGAAAAATGGAACCAAGGATATTCAACATTTTGAGAAACAAATGGGGGAACCCAGAGATAGACCTGCTTGCCTCCCCTCAGAACTACCAATTGGACAAATTCTACACAAGGACTTTCCACAGCCAAGCTTGGAAAGCGGATGCCATATCCTTCACCTGGGAAAGCCTCTCAGTTTATGCTCTTCCCCCTCTGCCTCTCCTCTGGAAAGTACTGCTAAAGATCAAACAAGACAAACCAAGGGCAATACTGATTGCACCAGACTGGCTACGCCAACACTGGGTACCCCCTCTTGTGCATTATGTCACTGCTGGATCCATGGCACCTGCCTCAGACCCCTTCCGGCCAGGTTCTGCACCCCCAGCTTCAAACCCTGAACCTTGCAGCCTGGCTAATTCCCTGAGCTCTCCAATAGCTTCCTTCAGTAAGCAGGTGCTAGATGTCATTCTGTAGGCCAGGAGGCCTAGTACTAGAAAATCCTATGCTGAAAAGTGGAAAAGATACTGTTCCTGGAGCCAGACCCAAGGGATGGGCACAACAGTGCCCAGCTTACCGCATATTCTTCAATACTTAACAGAGATGCTCCACAAGGGCCTTTCCTTCTCATCAATTAAAATTCATGCCTTAACCATTTCAGCACATTATAATACTGAGCCACCCCTCTCCTCTCACCCCCTGCTGAAACAATTCCTCAGAGGGGCCGCAGATAAATTTAAGACAACCCAAGAGAGCCCCTACTCTAGCCTGGGACCTTAACTTTGTATTGGAAAAGCTCACTCTACCTCCTTTTGAGACAGCTGCAACTGCTTTCCTTCTAGCCATCACTTCAGCAAGAAGAGTGTCGGAACTTCAGGCGCTCATGGCTGTGGAACCCTTCATCATCTTCCATGCTGACAGGGTGTCCCTCAGACCAATCCTTCCTTTATGCCCAAGGTGGTATCCAGTGTGGCCCTTAATCAGTCCATTCATTTGCCTACCTTTTTTCCTAATCCACAGAACAAAGGAGAATGAATACTGCACTCTTTGGATGTGCACAGGCAACTAAAGATTTTATTTGGACAGGACTAAGCCTCTCAGAAAAACTGAACAGTTGCTAGTTGCCTTTGCTGCAGGGGCAGAGGGGATGGCCATTTCAAAGCAAACCATTTCTAAGTGGATAGGCCATTGCATTCTTTTCTGCCATAAACAACATGGAAAACCTACCCCTCAGGGGATAAGATCATATTCCACCAGGGCTGCATCTACCTCTACAGCCTTTTTCAGAGGTGTCCCTACCAGGGACATCCTAGAAGCTACTACCTGGAGTTATGTACATACCTTACCAAGCATTACCATTTGCCTATGTTTTCTAAATCCAGAGACAGTTACAATTCTGTTTGCACAGGAGAAAAAATTTCCGTAAATCCAATCAATTGTTTGTATCCTTCTGTAAACCCTTTAAACCCTTTTTGGGTAAACCTATCTCCAAGGTCACTATTGCTAAGTGGATTTCTTCATGCATCCTTTAGGTCTATAAGGACAGAGGCATGTCTTCTCCAGGTCAGGTGAAAACTCATTCCACTAGGTCCATGGCTACGTCTGCGGCCTTTTGATCTAGAGTCTCTTTGGATGATATGTGTTCTGCAGCTACTTGGTCTTCATCTCAATACATTTATTTCTCATTACAAATTGGATTTGACTTCCAGAAGGAGACCATGCTTTGGTTCCTCAGTGCTCCGGAATATCCTTCCATGAGGGCCACCTAGGAGTTTAGTAGCTAGGGACTCTGTCCCACAGGTTGAAGACCAAATGAAGTAAAGTACTTCAGATAAAGAAGTTATGTACTCACCATAATGTTCCTTCTGAGTAGTTCTACTTCATTTGTCTTCAGCCATCCCTCCCTCCTTCCCCCGGACCTTGCCATGTGAACAGCCTGCGGGCTGCAGTTATAGGTCATAAGTATTTTTTTCAGGTTGTGTTATCAGTGTAAGGATCAGCAAACTTGATCTGAGGGTTGGAAGGTAGCGGAGGTGTATTATGGGTAAGGGGAGGAGCTCTGAGCAGATGCTAGTAAGATTGCCGGCTCGGATCCGATACGGATCTGTTATCTCACAGGTTGAAGACAAATGAAGTAGAACTACTCAGATGGAACATTATGGTGAGTACATAACTTTTTTTTAATTACATTTCTGTTGTATTTGATGTATCTTTTTGTTAAGATTTCCATAATGCTTTTTTGCAAAAATGTTGGATGAGTGAACTCTAAACAAAGAAGTTTCTCAGTGCATTTGCTCATTCTAAGGGTTTATTACAAGATAATGCTATTTTTTTTTTGTTTAGAATTTTTGGCTTTAGTCTTAATAGCCCTGTGATCTAGGACACAAGCTGTGTTACTGTGCTCTTTCTGTTTCAGAAGGTATGGTTGCCAGCTTGGGAGGGGTCATTGGTGACAAGGGAATGCTAACTGTTCAAGTTTTCATTCTTCCTGATATATGTAGAAAGATGTTTACATATAGGATCGGCACAGCTTTTGGATATGTTAAAACTAGAATCTGTGCCAGTGCTGTTAAAGTTGGGTGTTCTGAAATTTTAATGTAGCATTTAATAGTAAATTTTCAAAATTCTTTTTCCAGATACATTTAGATTTGTCTGACATGATCCATAATTGGGAGAGAGAATCACATTTCTAACAAAAAAGAAAGAAAGAAAGAAAGAAAGAAAGAAAACGAAATCCAGTAGACAGTTAACCTGATCTTATTGTAGGCTAAAAGAGAATTAACTTTCAGATTTTTTTTTACTACATTGGAGTATTGGTGTCATAAACATTTGATGGACTCAACTAAATTTACTAATGGAGAGGTTTCCTTGTTTGACTGTGCGATTGGAATAGTAAGCTACTTATCTGCTTCTGCTGAAGTAAGTTTCAAGAGACTCATTAATGTGATTTGATGATGTTTTTATATACATTGCTGCATCGATTGAGTCAAACCTGCCTTTCCTTTCTTTTTTTGACTGTTTTTAATAAAAAGATTTGTAAATTTTTCATTAAACTACCCCCCCCCCCCCAAATTTAGCTACAGCAGTTGTGACATCACCATAGAGAAACGCAAGCTATGTCCACAGGCTTTATTGGGTACATTCACACATGTGCAGTGGTGCAGATTTTAAAGTTTATGGATTAAACATGCACTTTTTCTATGCTTGCATCACTAAGGTTAAAGTTCTTTGTTTTTTCTTGGTGATGTCAGTGCAAGGAAATTAGTATTTTAAATTTTATATTTAAAGGAGCTGCCAGAAATGTTTCCTGATGGGGAAAATGCAGTTTGGGAGTTTGTTTATTTATTTTGGCATTTGTTAACCGGATTAGTCCAGCTGGGCAGACACCCTTTTTAGCAGAGACTCAAGGAGAAAAGCTCCAAATATTAGCAATAGAACATACAGATGTAAAATTGGCAGCAATTACAGACTTAATCAAGATAAAAAGATCTAACATGAGGTAAACTTAACAGAATAGTGAGGTTAATTTCTTTCTAAAGGTGACGCATAATAAATAGAGAGAGAGAAAAAGCAAAATGTGCAGTCAGATATGTCAATATAAAAAATACAGCATTAGAATAGAATACAGACTATTATAAAGCAGAACTAGGATGATAGTTGTAAGGAGAGGACAGGTGTAGAGTGAAGCAGAAGGAGAAACCCTATGTAGTAGGTAGGTGAGAAACATTTTAAATAGGACATTAGTGTAAGGGTACTGTAAATGGAGGTTGAGAGGTTATCAATATGACTAGTAAAGTTTATTGATGTGTAGGAGATGGGCAGAAAAAAAGGATGAGGGACAGGAAGAAAAGTTATGTTGGATCATTGCAAGGTAATGACCTTGACTTGTAAGCGAGTCTGATGATGCACACATATACACAGTGGATATAAAAAATGTACACACCCCTGTTAAAATGCCAGGTTTTTGTGATATAAAAAAATGAGACCACAGTAAATCATTTCAAAACTTTTCCTACCTTTATGTGACCTATAACCTATACAGTTCAATTGAAAAACAAATCTGTTAGGAGAAAAAAATGTAAAAAAAAAATAAATAAAAATACTTACATTAAGCTGGTTGCATAAGTGTGCACACCCTTAAACTAATACTTTGTTGAAGCACCTTTTGATTTAATTACAACATTCAGTCTTCTTGGGTAGAAGTCTATCAGCATGGCACATGCTGTCTGTCAGCAATATTTGCACACACTTCCTTACCAAAGCGCTCCAAATCTGTCAGATTGCAAGGCCATTTCTTGTGCACAGCCCTCTTCAGGTCACCCCACAGATTTTCAATTGGATTTAGGTCTGGGCTCTGGCTGGGCCATTCCAAAACTTTAATTTTCTTCTGTTGAAGCCATTCTTTTGTTAATTTAGATGTATGCTTGGGGTCTGCCATGTTGAAAGGTGAAATTCCTCTTCATCTTCAGCTTTCTAACAGACGCCTGAAGGTTTTGGGCCAAAAGTCACTGGTATTTGGAACTGTTCATAATTCCCTCCACCTTGACTAAAGCCCCAGTTCCAGCTGAAGAAAAGCAACCCCAAAGCATGCTGCCACCACCATGCTTCACCGTGGGGGTAGTGTTCTTTTGGTGATGCGAAGTGTTGTTTTTGCTCCAAATGTATCTTTTGGAATTGTGGCCAAAAAGTTCAATCTTGGTCTCATCATACCATAACACATTTTACCACATGCTTTTGGGCGACTTGATGTATTGTTTTGCACATTTTAGCTGGGCCTGGATGTTTTTCTGTCTATGAAAAGACCTCTGACTTGCAACCCAACCCCATAGCCCAGACATATGGAGAATATGGGAGATTGTTTTCACATGTAGTACACAACTGGTACTTGCCAGAAATTCCTGCAGCTCCTTCAGTGTTGCTGTAGGTCTCTTGGCAGCCTCCCTGACCAGTTTTCATCTTGTCTTTTCATCAATTTTGGAGGGACATCCAGTTCTTTGCAACGTTACTGTTGTCCCATATTTTCTCCACTTTTTGATGACCGTCTTCCATGGTATATCCAATGCCGTGAAAATGTTTTTGTTCCCTTTTCCTGACTGATACCTTTCAACATTGAGATCCCTTTGATCTTTGTAAACTTTGCGAACCATGGCTTTTGCTGTGGCAGGCAACTGAGTAAATGTCAGGAAAATCTTAGTAGGACAGCTGAATTTATTTGGGGTTAATCAGAGTCTCTCTAATTGATGGCAGGTGTGTACCCAAGAAGACTGAATGTTGTAATTAAATCAAAAGATGCTTCAACAAAGTATTGAGCAATGAAAGGGTGTGGCTTGTTCACCTGTCCCAAGTGAGGTGGTGGTTGTGTGCTGTCAGAGGCATACAGGGTAGTGCAGTCTCCTTGGTAGAGATCAGGGAGACCACCTGTTGTGCTGAGGGAAGAGGGCCAGGGCTGCTTGGAAGGAGTGGGACTTACAGAAATGAGGACACTTCCTCCACCGTCAGCCCATTGCCTTACAGAATATTCACATCATCAGGGCTGGACTGTGGGCACAAAAGGATTAGTTTGTCAACACAGAGTTTCTGGTAAGACTTTAATATCACGTGTAAGGCTGTTGATAGAAAGGAAGAACAACATGGATCCTAGCAGTAACCATAGTGATGACTGCCTGGATGACAACCCATCTGTGTCGAAATTCACACAGCGAAGTGAATGAATGGGATGATAGCTTGATAGTGAGTCTGATTATCAAGCAGTGGGAGCAAAATGTGCACAAAACAAAAGTTAAGCAGTTTTATTTTGAAAAAGCTGAGATTCAGAGTAAAACTGGTTTTGAAGTCGGAGACAAATTAAATGGGGAAACTTTATGAAAGCAGTTGTCTTCTGTAACAGAACAAGCATAAAGATAAGGCAGGGTACAGAAAGCACATGACAATATTTTGCAGCATTATATAGTTGACATGTGGACCACTTCTGCATTAGTTATACACATACGTTTATAAAAGTTTAACTATTTATTTATATTTGTTTATATTTACATTTTCATTGTGTATTCTGAGAGCAGTGGTAAGCTTAAGTATTTAAGATGGCTACGCACCTTCATTATAAAGGGCACAAAAACACTCACCTCATTTTTCTGAAAGAAGGTGATTCCAGTTGTGAAGAACTACAAAGCATAAAAGTATTTTCACCTGACACAGATTAAATTTGTTCTGCCTGAAGGAAATGCTCCTAGGGTATCAAATTTAAGAGGGTAAGTGGTGGTTCTCAAAGGTAATCTGTGGGCAAAGCCATCTCCTTTGATGTAAAAGGATACAGCCCTGACTGTGCAGAAGCTTGGGCACCTGATGGAGCTATTATTGAGGGGAAAGGAGGAATGATATGGCTAATTCAGCTCAACTCTCTTCAGAGAGTGGGAAGGCACTCAATCCCACTGTAGAATTTCTGGTTTAGACCAGAGATCCTTCAAGGGGGCAGAGCATTGTTGGAGTACATCACCTGGTGGAGCAACTGACACATTCAGTCTGAAGGTTATCGTTATATTTAGCAGGATTTGGATCTTTCACGCAACTCTTTGTCCTCATAGTGGTGACTGCTGTCCTTTCCTCTGCTGAGTTTTTGCTTCCTGGAGGAACAAATATGCTGTGGAGTAGCTGAGAGAAAGGAAGCATAATGGTTACCAAAGCAGGGAGGAAAATGAAACTGCAAAAAAATGGGGATTTATGTGCAGCAGGAAGACAGTAATATTGATTTAAGAGTTTGAGTAAGGAGATTAAAAAGAGTTGCAAGGGAACTGGTCATCCATTTTGGATTTTTTAGGTTTAACAGTGGTGCTCAAACTGAGGAGAGAGATGGCTTGGCAGATTGTCAGCTGCAAGTGTGGTGGATTTTAAATTAGAAAGACATTTAAAAAAAAATGAAAATAAAAACTGGTGTGTGTGTGACTGGATTCGATTAGTAGATTGAGGAGGGAGGATTTGAAGATTGCTTAGATTGTTTTCATTAATGAGAGTCATTCTGAAGTGTGTAAAATCTTGTTTGACTTTACAAGATGTGCTGTCTGTTTTGTTGATAGTGGAACAAAGTTCTCCTGGGGACATCACAGGGGTTGAAGAGGTTGTTCAGAGAAAGCCAGAAGAGCTTAGGACTGTTTTGATGGGTTTATTGTATGGTTGTGTAGGTTTTCTTGCCAGAAATTTCTAAGTTCCTGTTGAGATTTGAGTTGCCTGTTTGTAGATTTTGTTGTGAATTTTTTGCCTCGTGTGTTGGTCTGTGTACCTGAGTCATCTGAGTTGATTAATGGCTTAAGATAGCCAAGGGGCAGGGTTGGATTTAACTGTCTTTTCACTGGAACTTGTTCATTTAGAATATTTAGGAACATTTTGTTGATTTCTGATGCAGTGTTATCTAGTGGGAGTATTTTAGTTTAGTCTGGTTAACCTTTATTGCTAGCCTGGAAAATGTATCTGTATTAAATTTGTGAACTGTGTTATAGTGGTGATGTTTAGGGTTGTAAGTGTGGGTTCTTCTAATAAAGGTGGAAAGATGGTCACTTAATCTTTACAGGTACCCTGCCAGGTAACTTGTGCCACTGGAGTCTGAAGTCAGAACCTGCTCTAAAATGGTCCTGTACTAGTACCTTTATTATGTCCAGTTGGGGTCTGAATTAGTTGGGTGAAACCAGATTGTAGACCACTCCATGTCTAAATCACCTATGATGACCATTTCCTGAGGGGTGTTAGTAAAAGCCCAGGAGAGAATATCTTCAGTAAAGATGCTTTTTCCAGGGGGGTAGATGTATAGGTGTAATGCATATACTTTTGTGGCTAATAATTTTCAGAAAGAAAATGAAATAGACTTACTGAAAGAATGAGGGTAGAGACAGTGTTCCAGTGTGTTGGGGGTAGATAATTGCCACTCCATTACTTTATTTAGTTGTTTGGTCTGCTCCGAGTATTGTAACTTGGGATTAGTATTTTTTTATATATGTATGTATATACAGCATTTTAGTATTTTCATACTATGCAGTCTCCATGCATGGTACACTTATTTCAGTTTTGATTGCTGTTACAGCCATTGTATAGTTACATGTTTATTCAATACTGCCAGACAATCTATGCTAACATTTAACTTTTCAATAACTTGAAGTTAAGCTTGTAAATCAAAATCAGTTATTCTGTCCTAACATTGCTCCTTGAGTAAAAACACTTAAACATTCAAGTTAACTATTACCGCAGTAATTTAAGATCAGGACTTGCCTAGTGACTGTTTTTATTTTCAGTATATTGCAAATCTTAACAACTAGTGACTTCACACCTCATGTTGTATGTTATTAAATACATACACATATTGGGTAACTTTGTTCTGTGACAGCATCCTCTTCAAACTCAATTTCCATTACTGAATCCCATGCAACTCACTTTTTACTGTGGGATTCTGTGACTCTGGTCTCTAATAATTCCCAGTTTCATATCACTTTTCTTATTGATAGTTTCCTTTGTTTTCCATGTTCTGGTTGTAGCTTTTGTAACCATTGTTAACACTGAAAGTAACAGTGCTTCTCCCCATTTTATTATGTTATTTTACAGTATCCCAACAAAAAAGTCTGTATACTGGAGTTAAATTATCTTCCAAATGTAGGACTTGGCATATTATTATTCTAGTCATTTAACTGGTATTTTGCAAACTGTGTACTAAGTTTGCTGACAAGAAAGGTAAAGAATTTTATAATAGTTTGTAGAAAAAGGAAACTAGTAAGATATGTCATCTGTGGTAATCTGGAAAAAATTGACTTTTGAAAGAATGATGCAATCCCCTACCCATAATTCCCTGTACTCCACCTTAATACCCAGATCTGGTTCATTGCCAAAGACCTTGGACATGTTCTCAAGGCCTGCTATCTCGACATGTATCCAATTTGGATTCTAGCTTTTCCTCCTTCCCTACAGAGAAGTTTTGTACTTTTTTTTTTTTCTTGTTTGAGTTGTTATTGTTAGTGTTTCTCCTTGTTGATAAGGCGTACGTTTTTCTATTAGGATAGGTATAGGCAGTGCATTAGTTCTATTAGTGTATAGCTTTAACTGTTATAGTGAATTTAGCCGAGTAGTTAGTTGCTTTAGATAGTTTTAGATAATGCTAGATAAGCCCTTGAGTATGTTGTTGTAGTTCTTGCATTTGTACGTATGTTGTGTGGTACTGTAGTGCTTAGTTTTTTCTTGAACTTCGGTCGTCAATATGTCTGACTTGCAAGGTTTTAAGAAGCATGTCCAATGCAGGCACAGGCTGCCTTCTCAAGATCCCCATTTGCTGTTTACTGTTTGAGCACTGTCCACTTGGATTCAGATTGCCTGTCATGTTCTTTTAGTGCTAGAGCTCTACAAACCAGAAGTGATAAGCTTACTCCCTCCACAGACAGGGGCTTCAACTTCAGCAGGAGCTTCTACCACAGTGTCTCCAACCAAGCAATTGGACAAATCTATGGAGAAACTTAAGGATAAGGGCAAGGAAAAAGAAAAGGATAAGCCTGAAAAGATTGTGAAATCTGGGTTGGAATTACCCAGGAAATGTTCTCCAGATCCAGTAGTATTGGTCAAACTGGATCCGAAATAGGCTTGAAGGTTGGAACTGGCAGCTCCTCAGCTCTGCTTCTCTTCCTCTGCCTCGATTCTTGCCATAACAGGTGTGATTGAGGCTGCATTCTCAGATTTTCCAGTAACGGAGATGCTCTAGACCACTCTCATAGGTTCATACTAGGCTATCGGTCTTTGGGCCCTATACAAGCCTAGCCTTAACAATTCCTTGGCTATATCTTCCCACAGTATTTACTTCCCTCAGTGGCCTCTTCCTCTTGGTCATCCCAAATCATTACTGAGCAGGATGTCAGCAGGCTGATGAGAAGTTTCTCAGGATATAGATCCAGCTTGGGGGTTCTCATGGTGCCATCCACCTGGAACGTACTGAGTATTGGTCCAGCCTGTCCTCTTATTTCTCTGGAACTAGTCACTCTGGTTCCTTCCTGTGCTGAGGTGCCTTCTTTGATGTCGACAATCTTGGTTACTTCAATCCTGGCAGCATCCCCCTCTCATGACACTGAGGCTTTCAGATCAAGGAGAGACTGAGCCGAAGCATCAGTGCCATAGTTCAAGGAGAGGAATCAACACTGAGGTTGCCAGAGCGATCCCTGTCTCTCTCAGCCTCAGTTCTCCACAGCTTGGATCCAAGGTCAGCTTCAGGGTCAAGGATCATTTGCACCAAGAGATCTCTGTTGTCCTTGGGCAGGGCTAGGTCTTCAAAGCTGATTACATTCTTGTGCTTTGAAGTTTTTCACAGGGTCATAACTATGCCTAAGGAGAAGGCCCCTCCAACCAGTTCAGTGCCAACCAAACTGCAATAAGATTCTGACTTCTGCTTTTATCTTGTGTGATGGAGACAATCAGAACCACAAGCTTCCGATATTCCATGCTATATTAGCTGTCAGTCTATTTCTGAGCCTTCTGATCTCCTGTCAGAAAAAGTCCAAGAAACAGAAGTGCAAGCGGAAGCACATAGACCCATCTTCAGAGTCTTTTGCAGAAGACACTGATATGAATGAAGGTGAAGGGTCTCCCCAGTCCCCCTCCAAATATGTTACATTTGGTGAAATCCTTTAATTGATGAAACGGAAAAGGGGGGTGGTCTACCCAAGATCCCTCACTGTCATTGTTCTTTGAAGCTTTTGGTTCCATCCCAGTATCATACTGGGTGATACCACAATATGATCCCTTCAACCTTTAATGTTTAATGGGCATGGATGGACACTGGTGTGGTGGAGCCCTTACCCAAGAAAGCAGACAGAATATTTGCAGCTCCGAAAGACAGAAAACATTAGAATAGAGGTCCCCGTGGTGGTAGCAATGGCCACAAAAATGGAATTATCTTAAAGTTCCTCCATTAAGTCCCCTAACAGGGGGTCTAGGGTGATGGACAAGTTTGGAAAATAGACATGTGCATCAGTGACGTTTGCTGTCAGATTGCTGAATTATTTGGCTCATGCTACTAGGTTCCAGAGGGATTTGGCCAAGGAACTCTGCAAATCCCTTTCTGATAGTTTGCTTGCTGTTATTCAGAAGGTAGTGGACTTCCAGCTGTATATCCTACAGTTGACCTCCAAAATAACCATACGACTGTTATCTAAGGTACCTGAAGGCAAGGCCAGTGTGGCAGGCCGTTACATCACCATGCGCCATCACTCCAGGGTGTATCTTTGTGATTTTGCAGACACCTTTAAGATGTCTTTCGTAAATACCCATATGGTAGGTCCACAATTTTTGGACCCAAAGTTAAAGCCACACTTAGCAGGAGCCAGCAGAATGGCAAGGCTCTGTCTGCAGTGAGAATCCATTTTTCCACTCCTCAAAGATCCTTACCTAGGAATCCAAGGACCGGGAAGAAGTGATTCCAAAAATCAGATTTATTACCATGATTGGGGATAGACCTTTCCTTTGGCAGAAGTGAAATTCAGATGGGTGGCACCTTAGCGGGAAAGGTGGAACATCTAACCCAGGGCTTCCATGGTCCTTTTTCAGCGAAGCCCTATCAGTGCCCCTGAATGGTTGCCTGACTGTTGCACTCTGCAGGCAGTCGGGGGGTGCTTGTCTTTGCAATCACAAGCCTGGTAAAACGTAACCATGGATTTGTGGGTGCTAAAGATAATTTCCAGAGGTTATTCCATTCCCTTTTCCTTCTTCCTCAGACAGAGAGGAATGTTCCACCCAATCAGTGGAAACCAGCAGCAACAGAAACTTCAAAAATGGTTAGGAGGAGGAGTCATGCAACTGTTCCCCCAAGACCCGTTAGAATTCAAGGTCTATTTGAACTTCTTTTTAGTGCTGAAGAAGACAGGGGACCTCAGACCCATTTTGGATCTCAGTCACCTCTGTCTGTTTGTGAAACAGACAAAATTCTGGATGGTCACGATCCAGTCCATGTTACCTCTGCTGAGAAAGGACAATTGGATGTGCTCAACAGATCTTCAGGACACTTACTATCATCTGATGATAGAATAGCGCTCCAGGAGATTCCTCCATTATTGTATGGGAGCCAAAAAACATCAGTTCAGTGCCCTGCCTTTCAGTCTCACCACAGCTTCCATGGTGTTCACCAAGATAATGGCAATGGTGACAGCGTGCTTGCAAACTGATAAGGATCCAGGTTTTCTCCTAACTGCTACCTCCAAGCGTCTACTGCTACAACATCTGGATCTTGTACTGCATTTACTGGGGTATAGGAATTACAGTAAATATTTTCAAGTGTCATCTAACATCAAACCAACAAGAAGAATTTATAGGATGCCACCTCAATACTAACTTACAGATCTCCACTATTCCTCATACCAGAGTTTTATCTTGATTTCTGGCTGCAGTGCAGGTGTTTCATCATCCCTCTCTGACAGTGAGGTTGATTTTGCACCTCTTAGGTTTAATGTCATCTGTGATGGCCTGTCTTTACTCTGGGCCAGTAATCAAGGAGCCTGTATCTTCACCATTGACACTGTTGAGACGCATTCACTAAAAGCAGGAATGCATTTACACAGTTTTTTTCAGCTGCAGCTCTGCATCGAACAGTTTCCCCCAAGAGCACATAGGGAACACACTCCAGTCCTTGGACTGCACTCTCCATCTTTCCAGATCCCAAGCAAGTCTTGCTTTGGAGCACTATGTCCCAGTTCCAGTAGCTGACACGCCCACACTTAGATATTTGATTTTCTCTCACTCGCTCACTCACTCACTCACTCACTCGCTCGCTCACTCGCTCGCTCGCTCACTCACTCGCTCGCTCGCTCGCTCACTCACTCACTCTTTCTCTCTCCCCTGGAAAAGGCTGGCACAGATATACTAGCTGTATCCCTTTGGCCCAAACTATAATGTAACCACGCTGCCACCAGTCAGCCACTCTAAGGCTATTACAAGGATATCCAGTTATACTGAGTAAAACATTACTAATATAAATGGTAACCAAAACAGCAAGGTTTTTTGGAGTGGCCAAGGTGTCACTAAAATAAGCAGAAGTACTGTCAAGATATTAAAAGTATTCTGTAAAAGACCAGCCACAATGAAAGGTATACAAATATTTTATAAGAAATAAAGTAGAAAACATGAGAATACTAAATATCTAAGTACAGTAAACTCCAAAGTTTCAGTCACAGGGGAAATAAAAATAACACAATTGGACAGATTCAAACAGATGCCGAAAAACAGTACTTAACTAGTCTCACTGTATTTCCTGACTGTCTAAAGAGTAACTAACTGTTCCGTAGCTAACTTAATACAGCAAGGCAAGGTGATGAGCTTCAAAATTACTGAACTCAACTCAACTGACTGTGATAACTGACATAGATCTTTTATATTAGGTTGCAAAGAAAACAAAAAAAACTGCTGAGAGTTCCATCCTCTCAGTGCTGGTTGTGGAATGACATCACATTTGATCTCCTGACTCTGGTACAATACACACTCAGAGCTTTGCTAAGGTCTGTTGCAGTATCTAAAAGTTATAGAACAATTTCAAAAACCTCTACTCTTCCCTTCCAGAATTCTTTGTTTTAAGCATAAACATTTAATCAGTTCTAATAACACTGTTGATGCATTTTAACACAAGCATCTGTGCAAGTCAGTGTCGTAGTCAATTGACACACAAATATTTACAATACTTCAGCTACTTATGCTGGTATATGTTACACATGCAATGCCCTATTCTCTCTGGCACATATGATAATACCTCACATCGTCACATCATCCGCAATAGTTGATGGTTCCCCTAGCCAGGTAAAACAAGTGTATACTCCAGTGAACTCTAGCAGTACAGTAGTGTTGGAGCATAAACCTGTTATATGCAAAGGTTTTGCTTACCCAGATCTGCAGACAACACATTGCTTGATGGATAATATATTCCTCTCGTAACAGAGGGTCATCCATTCCACATGGTTTTACCAGTAGCGGTAGTAAGTATGGATGTCTCTCTTGGCATTAAGAAAGGAGAATGTTCCAAGGTACATGATCACCCATGAGGCTAATCTTCACATCACTGTCTTTGAGTTGATGGCAGTCGTCCTAGCACTGCAGGCATTGCAGGATCTCCTCCCCAAGGGTGTGATCTCCATACAGGCGAATGATATAGCAGAGTTGTGGTACATCAACAAACAGGAAGGAACTCATACTTAGCTGTTGTGCCAAGAGACCATGAAAGTTTGGTGGTGGGCAATGTCTTCACTGCTTTCTGATAGCTATGCATATCCCAGGATCATCCATTGTTCTAGCAGACCAGTTAAACATGACTATCCTGACACCTTGTGAATGGTCCCTCAGTCTAACGGTGGCAACTGTTTTTTCCATTGTTGGGGCCAACCTTCCTGTGACCTCTTTTGATCTTATCTCATCAACAAGTGCAGCACTTACTTTGCTCTGTTCCCTCCACATGGTCAGTCACCGATGGATGCTATGGTCCAAAATTTGCTCCAAGTCAGCTGTATTCTTTTCCCTCTTACCATTAATGAACAAGATCATACAGACTGCAAAATAGTGCAAGGCTAGGGTGATCCTCCTTGCCCTGGCAAACATGGTTCTCCTTTCTGTTGGTTCTACTAGTACATTTGCCATGGATGTTTGATTGTTCCCCAGATCTTCTCACTCATCTGTCTGCATTTGTGCACCAGACCAGATGTCCACAAAACTAACTACATGGTTTCTCCAGTTTTGACCATAGCCAGAGATGCCAGGCTCACCTCTGCAGTTATCTGTATCTCAGAAGCCAGGCACAACAAAGGTATACCATGGCAAATGGAAAAGGTTCACAATGTGGGCTGTTTCCAAAGGTTTGGTTGCTTTATCAGCACTTGTTCCTTTTATTGTGGAATTTTTATTGATAAAGGCTGCAGTTATTCCACCATCAATGTTCAAATGGCAGTAATCTCAAACTTCCATATCGGCCAAAATGGCACTTCCATAGCTTTCTTAAAGACCCCTAAAACTTTTTTGAGAGGAACTTTTCTTTTACAACCTATCTTCGGGGACCTAGTTCCTCCATGGGACCACTACAATTATGCTCCAGGCTCTAACTCCACCCCCTTCCCCTGGACCTACTACCACAGTAGATCAATTTTTTTACTTGGAAAACAATTTTTCTGGTGGCGGTTATGTCAGCCAGGTGGATCCTGGAATTACAGGCGCTTTCATGCAAACCTTCCTATGTGGTTTTCCACAAGGACAGGTTGTCTGAGAACTAATGTGTCTTTTCTGAAGGTGGCATCCAAAGCAAACCTAAACCAGTCAGTAACACTCAGCGGAAACCAGTGTCAAAAAGCTCAGGGAATCTACGCCAACTCAAAAAACAATCAAGCTGACAGTGTAGAGGTGCAGGATTATAAGAACAATGAGCCCATGAATCTACAAATGATGTTTATTAAGCCACCAGGAAAGAAAGAAAACATTAAATGCTTAACTGATTCGCCACATTTTTCTTCCTTATCCAAGGACAAAAATAAAGTACCGAGAAATATATTGGCAGTTGGTTTTGCAGGCCAATGTGGCTCCTTGGACTTAATGAAAATATCTCACCGGTACCTGCCCTTAAATTAAGAGCAGCTAGATTGTAAAGTTCAAAAGTTTTAGAAGTTGGCAGTGCGTTTTATATTTTATATTTATATTCTATTCATTATGTTTTGCAATGTTTTTATTTGTAAAGATATTGTTTTTTAGCTGTTAAGTTTTTAACATTAAATGCAAAGGACAATACAGTTCATTTTTAATACAGGTTTAGCAATATAGGAAAACATAGTTGTAGATCAGAAATAGCGATGTTTTAGTTTGGCCTCTGGAGGGAAGCATATAGCCATTTTCTTACAGTCTTCTTTTTCCTCATAATCTATTAATTCCATTATTATGTTTTAATTATATAGTTTTTAACGTGTGTGGAAGTACAGAGGGTAATAGTTTTGTGTTTAAACTGCATATTTTAAAATATTTTGAGATCAGGCATTTACTTTTTATTGTATAGAATTGATAATGTAGTAAGGTTGTTAGAACATAATTTAATAGTTCATTTATTTTTTTAATTCAATAATTGTAGCTTAACTGATGGATAGGATACAGTATAAATAGGAGGGATTGAGTGTAGTGTTTTGTCTGAAAAAGTCCTTGGGTAAGGAGAAAAAAAACATGGTGAATCAGTTGTGTTTAATGTTTTTTGCTTTCTTTTTTTGGTGGATTGATACACTTGATTTGTGGAGTCCTGGGCTGGCCATTCTTATAATCCTGCACGTCTACAGTGTCTACTTGTTTGGTTTCTAAATTAGTCAATAGACTTAAACCAGTATTTTTCCCAGATATTCAAAGGGGAATATATTTTACATATGCTACACTCATCATCTCAGGTTCCACCTTTGCAGAGTGAAACAATCAGGAAATCTGATCAGTTGTTACCAAAACTGGGTAAATTTATTGCTAAAGTTACCCTTTCAGGATTGTTCATCAGATTGCATCTCCTTTGTACAGCCAAGGTATTTTTGTTACAATCTAAACCTTAAGCTCATTCGACTAGAGCAATATCTACTTCAACATCCTTTTCTGGCAGATTTCCCATTGACGACATTTGTGCTGCATCGATTTGGTCCTTGGTACATATATTTGGGTCTCATTATAAACTGGATGTACAGTCTAGATCACATTCTTCTTTTGGTTCCACCATCCTCAGGAACGTCCTTCCTTGATGCCACCCAGATAGACAGCTTGGGAATCTGTCATGTGTTGCATGGATGAAAATAGACAAAACTGGAAATTATTAAAGTTCTGTACTTACCATAACGATAGGTCCGTGTTGTCTGATTTTCATTTTGTTCATCCTCCCCTCCCCTCCTTCCCTCTTTCCAAATTGGCACACATGACTTTGGGATGAAAAGGTGGTTGCTACTCAGCTCCTTGTCTGTGAACAGTTCTGTTCTCACTGTTGTCATTTCTCTCTCTCTCTTTTTCAGTGCAACTATTAGCATATTTACAGTGTTAATTTCTTTTTTTAGATGGGGGCAAACTCTGAGGTATTAGAGAACAGGGAAATGTGGGTAGGGAAAGAGTCAGAGCCCTGGAACTGAAGATGCTTCACAAACTATGTTGAGGAAGGATCCTGTTGGATTCGACAACCCATGTATTGAACTGAGCGAAAATCAGACAACATGGATCTATCATTATGGTTAAGTACTTAAGTTTCATTTTGTATAGATATTTAGAGAACGATTTAGGAAAGTAGTTTTCAGTATTCCTTAAGTTTCTCTAGTTGTGCATATTGTTACTGTAATTTTTATTCTGATGTCAGTATCCCCCCCCCCCAAGGGTTTAAGACATGCACAGTCTGTGGACAAAAAATTACACCTAAAGACCTGCACTCTTTGTATCTACTATTTAGGTTCTGCCTACCAAAGCAAATTGTGTCATTTGTGCTTCCTTTGGGACCAGGGCCATTCAAGTTTGGAAGGAAAAATAATCCTAAAAGGCTTGCTCCCCTCGCAGACACGTTCTTTGTCCTTGCAACCTATTTCTAGTACTCCAAGACCAGCTTCAGCTTCCACTGACAGTAAAATGAAAAAAAAAAAGAGAGCGAGGGAGAAGTGTAAAGAAGAACCTAGAGAAAGAAAGATGTGGAGAAAAAAGGCCTGAAAAGTCTAAGAAAAGGTCTCCAAATCCATCAGATCCTTTGGGTCCAGCACCTCCGACTCCAAGGAAATCGGATCCACCAGCTATTTGGATGTGATCTCCTTGCCTCAACCTAGATTCTTCTGAGTCTGAGAGTCCTAGGCTCCATTCACCCAAATTACAAGAGTGACAGTATTTCAGACCTCTGTTGGTGTCAAGGTTGGCCTAGATCACCAGAAGTCTTACCAAGATGGACATTGATCAAATGATGAGGAAATTCCTGAGGATACAAATCCAGATGGGGGTTCTCCCGGGACTATCCTCAATGGGCACTCTAGGTACAGGCCCAACCACCCTTCCTCTTTTCTTTGATATGGTCAACTCTTCAGAGCTAGTCCCCACTGGTCCAAAAACCCCCAGTACACATCAATCAGAGCAAGACAGCTTGAGGAACATCTGTTTCAACAACATGCCTTACTGTCGCTATGAGTTTCAGAGCTGAAGCATCTGTGCTGAGGTCCCAGTGATGGAGTCTTCCCCACAGTTTTTGGAGCTGTCTCTACCTCTTGAGTTCTGTGCTGTGGATAGCTTGGGTCTAAGGTCATTCTCAGAGCTGACCCCTATTGGGTCTGGTATAGTTCCTACATCTTTGGTTAGGAGGGATGTTTTCCTTGTGGCTTAATTATGGCTTTAGCCTTTTTGGCTTTTGAATGGGTCTTGGCTGGATCAAGGAATCAAGTGCTGCCTTTGAGTACAGATCCATGCCAATTCCCAGTGGATCTTGTGACTTACTCCTCTCATTCCGATAGTGAGGAACAGGCAGTACCTTTAGGTGTAGAGGTTACTCACCACTCAAGTTCACAGTCTGAATCAGACCTGTTTTCTTGAGATTTCACCAAGATGAGGTCCTAGAAAACAAACATGCAAAAGGAAGCATGTAGATTCCTCCCCAGAGTCTGTCACTGAATGGTGAAGGTTCCTCTGGATCCCCGGTAGAAGACGTCACCTTTGATGGCATTCTAGAATTGATGACATGGTGAAGGGGGTTGGTCTACTGAAACTCCTTCCCCAGATGAATCTCTGTTCCTCGAGGCTTTTGGTGGCTCATCTGCGTTCCTGGGTGGCAACACCCACTGATGCTGTTATAGATCTTGTGGCACAGAAGGCATGGAAAGACACTGATGTGGTGGAACCTGTTCCTAAGAAGCCAGGTAGGATTTTAGTAGCTCCAAAGGACAGGAAACACTGGAATAAAGATTACTGCAGTAGACAACAATGATAATAGTCATAAAAAAGGACCGTCTGAGTAGAGTTCTTCTGTTTATCCACCTAACAGGGATTCAGGGGAGCTTGACAGGTTAGGAAAATGAGAATATGCTTCAGTGATCTTCACACTTAAGAGTGCTGAACTACCTTGTGCAAATGATACATTTTTTAGAGAAATGTAGCCAGTGACCTTACCAAGTCTCTCATGAGTTACTTACTAGCAGATGTTCTAAAAACAGTGGACTCCTAATTGTCTACCCTGCAATCCACTTCTAACATGGCCGTGAGTCTGCTGTCTAATGCAGGTGATGGTACAGCCAGAACAGCAGGCTCAGGCATTATCATGTGTCAGCAAGCCTGGATGTTTCTGTGCAATTTCACAGAAAGCTTCGACTCTCTTCATTAATGCCCCAGTTGATGGTTCCACTCTTTTTGGACTAAAAGTTAGAAATGCTTTCTAAGAGTGAACAAGATGGTAAAACCCTGTTTTCCTTTGGAATCTGCTTCTTCACTCCACAGAGAACCTTTTCTAGGAACCAAACAGATGACAAGAAGATGTAGTTCAGAAAATCACAGTGTTATCACCAGGACACAGACCCCCCCCCCCCCCCCTTGACGGAGAGGCAACTGAATGGACATCATCCTATGGACAGAAGAGGACTGCATAACCAGGGGTTTCACAGTCCTTTCACCTAGAAACCCTACTAGTTCTCCTGAAGGCACCCTGGAGGTGGTGGTGGTGGGGGGGTGATTATCCGTACACATGCAAAACCTGGTAAGATATTGCATTGGATTCTTTAGTGTTAAGTATAATCAACAGGTGTTACACCTTCCCTTTTGTTATCCTCCAAAGATGAAACTAAACATTCCCGATGTTCCACCCAGTCAGTTGGGGACTAGAAAGTCATCCAACAGGTTCCCCACAAACCAGTTAGGATCCAGAGTCTACTCCAGGTTCATTTTAGTTCTTCAGGCCAAGTTTGAACCTCAGCCATCTCAATCAGTTCATGAGACAAAGTTCCACATGGTGGTGGGTACAGTCCATATTGCTCCTACTGAGGATGGGTGATTGGATGTGCTCTATAGATGTCCAGGATTCCTACTATCACTTAAAGATAGAGGCAGTCGATGAGATTTCTATTTCTGTTTGGGAGCCAATCATTTTCAAGTCATAACACTGCCCTTCAGTCACAACACAGTGCACAGCCAGAAGCTGCAAGACCAGGGTGATCCTCATTGTTCCATTTTGGCCCCAGCAGGTTTGGTTCCCCTTTCATTTGGCTTAATTTGATGCACCATCCTTGGATATTGGATTAATAATCCAGCTCTCCTAAATCACCTGTCTGGATTGCCTCTGCCAGACTTAAGTATCTCGTTTTTCATAAAGACACAGTGGCCTTGAGAATTTAATTATTCCTTCCTACCAAAGGTGACATCCAGAGTAATCTGAATCGGTCAGTTATCAAACAAAGGAGAGTACATCCTGCACATGCTAGATGTCCACAGACAGGTCAGATTCTATTTACATTGAACCAAGGATATCAGAAAGTTAAATCATCTATTCTTATCTTTCTCTAAAGCGAAATTGGGAAAAGGCATATTAAAAGTCACAATTTCCAAATGGCTGTCAGACTGCACTTTTGTTTATAAACCCAGAAGCCCATTCCACAAGAACAATAGCTACTTTTACAGCTTTCCCATTGATGAAATTTGTGCAGCAGCAGTATGGACTGTGGTTCAGACCTTGTGTTTCTCATTACAAATTGGATGTACAGTCCAGAGCACATTCCTCCTTTGGTTCCACTATTCTTAGGATTGTCCTTCTTTGATGCCACCCTGGTGTGTTTATTTTTATTTATTTATTGTTTTGCAGCTGCCCCAAAGGTTGAAGCATACGAAAATGGACATCGGATGAAAGTTATGTACTTTGCATAACAATAGATCTGTGTTCTTATTTTCATCTGGTTCAACACCCTTCCCTTTTCAGTATTGTTGCTGACCGTTTCTGGTGGTCATACAAACCTCATCTAACAACCTTGTCTGTTAAAAATGTTTTTTTTTTGTGTGTGTGTGTATCTTCCTGTAGTATTAACATGCACCCCAACTGTGCCGCCTAGAGATTTTTTTCAGTTATAGGAGGGAATCGATGTTTTAAGTATAAGTCAGCAAATTCACCCTGATGTACCTTAGTGGAAATGGAGAGAATTATGAGTAGGGAAGGAATCTGAACATCTGATCCACAGCTTTAGAAGAATGTAGCAAGGTCAGATCCAATTGGACCCACAACCCAAATGTTGAACTGGGTGAAAATGAGACCACACGGATCACTCGTTATAGTACATATATAACCTTCTTTTGTGCCTTTATGGTATGCCTCCAAATGGAAGCCATAAACCAAGTACAAAAAGAGGAAGTTCTGTATTAAATCGTGTTGGGGAATAGTTAAGTGCTGTCGCCTTTGTTTTTGCTTCATTTACTTTATATCCAGATGTACTATTAAAATATTTCATCGAGTATAATTTTTATATTTTATTCCAGATTGGTAACATATATTATGTCATCCACAAAAAGTGTTTTTTTTTGTTTTTTTTTCATTAGTATTTCTAAATTTTGATTGTGGATAAAAAGGATCTTCTTTTTATGATTCTATGATCTATGAATCTTCCCCCTCCTTTTGTATGACTTCCATTGCTGCTGCTTTCCAAGTCAGAGGCTCATTTCCACCTAGAAAAATATTATTAAAAAGTAGTAGCCAGACTTTTATCTTTCGGTTCTCCATTTTCCACACTTCTGTTGGAATTCCATTACTGCAAGAGGTTTTCTCTGTTTCCTGAATTCTTATTTTTTGTATAATTTCATTTTTCTTAATTTGATAGTAATACCCCCTTTCTACTTCTATTAATTGAGCGAGTTTTAAGTGTTTTAAATGTTGCCATTTCCTATGTGATTCTGTCCTCCCCGACAGCTTGTCTCTGTGTATTATTCTGTAATAATTTGCCATTGCATTCATAATTAATCCTGGGTCCACTTCTACCCTACCATTCTCATGTTTTTTTCCTTGCCTCAGGCATTGGGCTAACAATTTGGTTGCACTAGAGTTATTGCTAAAAAGTAACAGTTGTTCAGTCATATTTTCTAGATACTATTCCATTCACATTCTGACTTATTTCACTTGCTCTTCAAAGTTTTACTCATTTTTCCCCTTCTGTAAATCCCATGCTTTTTAAGTTCTCTAGACACCTAATATGACTGTTGTTCCATAGCTGATTAACTTTCAGTGTGATCACATTTCTAGTATTCATTTTACAATTATCCCAAGTTTTTACAAACCCTTTTCAGCTTTGGTACAAATCTAATAACATTTCTGTTAAAGATTGATCCACCCAGTCATTAAGCAGCTTAAATTTCAGAAGCCATACTACAAAATACCATTGTTGATCACAATATACTTTTACTTGCTGCTTCTTCTTCTTTCGGCTTTTCCCGGTTAGGGGTCGCTACAGTGGATCACCTGTCTGCTCATGATTGGCAGTGGAGTTTTACGGTGTCACGGTGCCAGCCCAGTGCCCAACCTTCCACAGAAGGCACAAATACGCACTCATGCTTAGGGTCAATTTAGAGAGTCCAGTCCACCTACAGCATGTCTTTGGGGTGTGGGAGGAAACCGGAGCACCCAGAGGAAATCCACGCGACCACAGGGAGGACATGCAGACTCCCCACAGAAGGCACCTCAGCTGAAGATCGAACTGGAGAACCTTTTACTTGCTTATGAAACTTAATTTGTAGAGGTGCATGGTCTGACACTATCACCAAAATGTGTTTTCATTGTTTGGCCCATGTTACAGTATTCGTCTGATATGCATAGTCCACTAAAAATGTGTATATTACTCTTCATTTTGTCTTATTTTCATTATGTCAATAAGCCCAAGTATATGCGTATATTTCTCTTAAGTATCAGCCCACGGCCAGTATTCTGTGGTATCTTGGCCATCCATGTTCGTTATATGATATAGTGTTTCTTTCTCCAGCTGGTACCAAACATCCTTGAGTAAAGGCTGTAACTTCTCCCATAATGTTCTTCATCTCCTGTCTCACTACTTTCAGTGGAATATAGTACAGCCAGTCTAATTCTTACACTCTGCCAACAACATTTTGCCATCATAAATTTCCCACAGCTATTCATTTGTTTCTCCATCTGTAATCCTATACTGTTTTTAATTAATATTATTACTCCATTTTCTTGCTTTTCTATTCCAGCTAAGAAATTCTCCTTCCCACTTTTCTTTGCAAAGCTTTCGCGTTCTTTATCATTTAGGTGTTTCTTGTAACATTATTATCTGTGCATTACTACTGTAAATTGTCTTATTCTATTTTTTTGTCGTCAATCAACCTGTTAGCATTCCAAACTAATCATTCAGATTTTGCCATAGTAAGGCTTGTAGTTGATTTCATTTGCATATATTTTTGTCATTCTGTTGCAAACTATTTTATAATCTCTCACTTTGTGTAACATTGTTCTAACTCATGCTGTTATCTTAGAAAATCCAGTTCCCCCTCCACCCAGGAAATAATCAGCATTTTAATTATGTACATATTTTCCCAAGGCAATAGAGTTGATGCTTTGTACAAGCAGCAACATAGAGCTTCCTACATTTATCTCTAATCAAGCTGAAACCCTGCTTTGCTATTTTGGTCTGGAAAAAAAAACTATTATGAGTCACTGATCATTTTATTAACTTATCTTTTATTTCTGAAGCTTTTCGCTGTGTCCTTCTTTTGCTGGATAACCAAACTATCTAAACTCTTCCATTTTGTGGTGGTTTATTCCTCTAGCCAGTACATATTTTTAACATAGCCTCTTTAAGTTTCTCTACATATTTTAAGAGCTGCAACAACTATTTTCAAAAGGTCAAGCTTAACTATCCAAACACTGACTCTACCATCTTGCAGTCAGGCACAGCCTGTCAAGGAAGGTAAATTGCATTCCAGCAGCACTGTAGACAGGTCAATCTGCAGTTTGAGAATCCCCCAATCTGAAGCCGGATAACAAATGCAGCTTTGCATTTCTTTTTTATATTTGGCCTAAGCCAAGTTTCATTGAGGAGTATTACAGCTGGAGTGTGGTGGAATATAAGCATGTAGTTCAGTAAACTTGATGTTCTTCATGTTTCACTGTTGCAGTCATTACATTTGGGTAATCTGCTGGCAGGTTGCCCTCAGTCGCCTGATTAACAAAGTCTTGGGTCCTGCGTCAGTTGCTGTCTCTTCTTCCATGACGTCAGGTCGTCAGGGGTATAAAACATGCAGCCAACACCATTACATCAGTCTTTCTTGATGCGCAGTGCCCGAAGCAGAAGCAGTTCGCAAGTGCCAGTCAGCCGACTCCTGAAATTTTCATTTTCGAGTTTCAGAACCAAAGTCTTCAACTAAACGCTAAGTACCCCGTTGGGGAAACTTTTTCTTGCTCCTTACCGATGACAGTAAAAGTTAATAACTGTATTACTTGTGGGAAGCAAATACCTTGTAAGGATTTTCATTTGTACTGTATTCCTTGCTTAGGCCCTGACCACGACGTACCTTGCTGTCGGTTTTGTGCTTTATTTAATCAGCGCACTATCCATCGTCGGTACATTTTTGCTTCTAAATATTTCGGTTCTCAGTTTAATTATCCAGAAATGACATTGGTTAGCAGTCCGACTACCGAAAAAACGCAAAGAAAGAGAGACAAGGCCGTTCAGGTCCAAAACTGCCGATGGTGCTTCTCCTAAGCCAGTCACCAGTTCGTCGGTACTCAGTGAGTCACTTTCGCAGCCCCTGATACCCACTACTTCTGATTCACTGGCCTCTACTGAGACCCATTCGGAGTTCGGTATTCCGCGAGATGCTTCACCTACAAAACCCGTGGATGTCTTTACCTTGGATAGGTCCGGAGCCGATGTGCAGGCACCGGCTTCTGAGGATGTACTCAGGCCAAGAGATTGGTATATTAAACCGACACCACCTTCAATATTAAGGTCAAAATTTTGATCTATGTCTAAAAAAACCGATGCCCAGGCCACATGTTCAGGCCCCTATGCCTAAAAAACAAATGATCAAAATGTCTGAAGATTTAATTACTCTAATCAGGGTTAGTCAAACCCCCCCCCCCTTCTAAGAGGCCTAGGGCTGAACTTGACTATGAATCTTCTGAGCAGGACTCTGTTTCTTCTGACCCTTCTAATGAACAGGATTTGTCCATACCTACTTATGAGGACTCTGATACAGAGGATTCCATTCCTTCTGCTTCTCCCCCTGAGGATTTTTCTTTTGGGGGAAACTTTACATACCTTAAGGGAGCATTTCCACTGGGAAAGTCAGGATTTTTCTGAATCCAAAAAGAGGCTTAGGGATTTCCTTCTTCCTCAGCATAGGCCTTTGGCAATACCTCCTGTACTAGACATTGTTGATTGTGTTTTCAGAATCCAGTATGGCCCCTGATTCCCTGCCTCTGGCCCCTTGTAAGCCAGACAGATAATACGGGGTTCCTGACTCCCACAAATTCCTTTTCAAAAATCCTGTTGCGGACCCTGAAACAATTTTTCAGGGGCCCAAGGGCATTAAGGCTTCTACTGCTAAAAATTCTACCCCTTCTGATAGAGACTCCGGGGCGCTGGATAGATGGGGTAAAAAGGTTTATACTTCTGCAGCCTTGGCAATCAGGGCTTTAAACTGTCAATTCCATATGCTAAAATATCAACAGCATATCATGCGATTGCTTAAACAGAAAATGATTTTGGTTTCTGACTGTGTGGAAAATAAGGATTTACAGGATTTATTGCATTCAGCTGAACAAGTTGGAAAACATACTTTGCAATGTGATTTTGATTCTTTGGAGGCCTCTTGCAGGGCTGCTGTTACTGGGTCTGTGCTTAGAAGGCATGCTTGGCTTAAGGAGCAATCTCTACCTGATCATGTTAAAGCAAAATTGTTGGATGGTCCTTTGCAGCAGGACCATCTGTTTGGCAAGGCTGAAGACTTTCTAAAAAAGATGGAAGCTAAAGCTAAATCTTTGCAAACTGAAAGATTTCTTACAAGTACAACCTCCAAGATTTAGTAGGCACTGGCCTACTAAGAACTGGTCCTTTCCAGTTCCTTCCAGAGCCACTCAAGCCAAACCCAGACAGTCGAAAAGCACCAGGTTTCGGTCCCAAGGGACTTTCAGAACTAAGCAATGGGCTGCCTCCATTTCCAAATCTGGAAGTAACAAGACACCTCCCTATGGTAAACAGTCTCAATGACTTCCCTTTAAAATTACCAAGCACTTATCTCTTAGCCGCCCCTTTGGGGGGAAAACTGGCTCTACATGCAAAAAACTGGCAACTTATAACCCAGGATAAATGGGTTTTAAATATAGTGTCCCAGGGATAAAGATTTAATTTCCACACTTTGCCAACTCCAAACGGATGGCAAGACCTGCCCCCAAATCATTAAGCAGAGGCTCAGAAACAAGTACTTTCCCTCCTAAAAATGGGGGCAATTCAGCTAGTACCAGAAGAGGAAAAGGGTCAAGGTTTCTATTCCAGACTTTTCCTGCTACCCTAAAAAGACAAATCATGGCGTCCAATTCTGGACCGGTCTACTCTGAACACATTTCTGGACATTCCAAAATTCAAGATGCTGACTCTTCACCAGTTACTTCCTATGCTAGGCAAAGATGCCTGGTTGGCAACTCTAGATTTAAAAGAGGCTTACCTGCATATCCCAATCAGGGAATCTTGCAGAAGATACCTCCACTTCAAAGCAAGCTACTTGCATGATCAGTTTTCTGCACTGCCCTTTGGCTTATCTACTGCGCCCAGGGTATTTACAAAGTGTCTGGCACCAGTAATTGCATTTTGCAGGCAAAGAAATATTCAAATATATCCATACCTGGACAATTGTCTAATTCAGGCAGAAAACAAGGCCATTCTTCTAAAACATCTGGCGTTTGTAAAAAGGGTTCTAACTTGTCTAGGGTACACCATAAATGAAAAGAAATCATAACTGGTACCCTCTCAAAAGATTACATTCCTGGGTGCAAGCTTGAATACAACTGCCCAGGTGGCTTTCCTTACATCAGAAAAGCAACTTCATTTGGTGACTTATTTCAAACAGGTGGCCACAAAAACCCTGCTGTCTGCAAGACAAATACTGCAAGCCTTGGGGTTCATGGCCTCCTGCATTCTTCTAATTCCATATGCAAGATTGCATATGAGGAAACATCAGTGGTACTTAAAAAGTTTATGGAGTCAGCATTGTCACAGCCTGGAAACAATGATTCCTTGCCTGCAACTAGAGTTCCTATGGTGGGCAGAGAACTGCCACCAAAACAAGAGACTGCCATTCACACCCCCCCCTGCCGCCCAAACTCTAACTACAGATGCATCAGACTATGCATGTGGGGGGCTCATCTGGCAGGGAAGTGCATTCAGGGCAAATGGAGCCCAAATCAAATGCACCTTCATAGCAATCAAAAAGACACGCTAGCTGTGCAGAATGCACTGACAGCCTTCAAGGACTACCTTCATCCAGGACAACTAATGGTAAAGATGGACAACACCACAGTTATGTGGTACATAAACAAGCAGGGGTGGGTACACATTCCTACCCCCTCTGCAGACTAGCCATGGCATTGTGGAACACTGCCTTGAGCTATCAAGTACAGCTACAAGCTCAATTCCTGCCAGGAAAGCTGAATATTTTAGCAGACGAACTAAGTAGAAATCTCATGGACTCACACGAATGCAAACTGGAATCAAGGATTTTCAACATGTTGACAAGCAAATGTGGGAGCCCAGACATAGATCTTTTTGCCTCACCCCAGAACTACCAGTTGGACAAATGTTGCACAAGAACTCCTCGCAAAAAAGCCTGGAAAGTGGATGCTCTGTCCTTTCGCTGGGAAAACCTATCACTCTATGCCTTTCCCCCTCTGCCTCTGCTCTCCAAAGTTCTACTAAAAGTCAAACAGGAAAAACCAAAAATTATTTTGATTGCTCCAGACTGGCCTCGCCAACACTGGTAACCACTCCTATGCAGTCTGTCGCAAATTTCTCCATGGCACCTGCCTCAGACACCTTCCTTACTGTCTCAGCAGAACAACCAAATTCTGCACCCTCAGCTCCAAACATTGAATCTTGCAGCTTGGCTAATCACTTAAATTCCCCCTTAGCATCCCTCAGCAAACCTGTGATGGATGTCATTTTGGAGGCGAGAAGATCTAGTACTAGAAAACCTTATGCTGACAAATGGAAAAAATTCTGTGCCTGGAATCAGTCTCCAGGGATAAGCACAGTAGTGCCCAATGTATCTCAGATTTTGCAATACTTAACTGAGATGCTTCACAAGGGCCTGTCTTTTTCCTCCATAAAAATCCATGCCTCCGCTATTTCAGCTCATTACAACACAGAACCCCCTCTCTTCCCTCATCCTCTGCTAAAGCAGTATCTCAGAGCGGCCAAAAACTTGAGGCCAACCAGGAGCGCTCCAACCCCTGCCCTGGGACCTTAACTTTGTATTGGAAAAACTCACTCTCCCTCCTTTCGAACCAGCTGCTACTGCAGACTTAAAATTCCTTTCCTGGAAAACAGCCTTCCTTTTAGCAATCACTACAGCTAGAAGGATTTCTGAATTACAAACCTTTATGGCAGTGGAGCCTTTCTTCATCTTTCATGTGGACAGGGTGTCACTCAGGACCAACCCATCCTTCATGCCCAAGGTGGTATCCAGCGTAGATCTTAATCAGTCCATTCATTTGCCAACTTTCTTTCCCAATCCACAGAACAAGGGGGAGCGGATTCTGCATTCATTGTTAGGGGGGGTGGCCTAATAGTTAAGGTGTTTGCCTTACAAATACAAGGTGCAGGGTTTGAGTCTCACAAGGGATAATTGGCTAGGCTTAAAATGTCTCACAAGGGCAGTTAGCCTAGTACTAATCTGTAATCTGGATGTACACAGACAACTTAGATTTTACTTGGACAGGACTAATTCTCGAAGAAAATCTGAACAACTGCTGGTAGCATTTGCTGCAGGGGCAGAGGAAAAGGCTATTTCAAAGCAAATCATTTCCAAATGGATAAGCCATTGTATTCATTTCTGCTATAAGCACTATGGAAAACCTATCCCCCAGGGGATCAGATTCCATTCCACCAGGGCTGCATCTACTTCTACAGCCTTTCTCAGAGGTGTTCCTACCAGGGATATTCTAGAAGCTGCTACCAAGCATTATCACTTACAATTTTCACTAAATCCAGAGCTGTCTTTGCCACTGCTGTTTTGCAGGGCCTTATAGCGGTCCTAATGCTGTATAAGTCTATCCTCCCAACCATAGCTTTGGGAATCTACCCAAATGTAATGACTGCAACAGTGAAACACGAAGAACATAGTACAGTTGTGTACACAACATAAATGTAGATGTTCGAGTGTGTTCACTGATGCAGTCCTGGTTACCCTCCCTCCAGCCCCCTGTTTTTTCTCTTACTATGCCTCTACTTTCTTTTACTACACTTAAGACTTTTTGTTGTATTTGCTTTTGTTTGGAGGTATATTTTTGTGTTTTTAATTATTTATATATGTGTGTGTGTGTATGTATATGTATGTATATATATATATATATATATATATATATATATTTTTTTTTTTTTTCTCCCCATTTGGGGGACACCTGACATCTGGGGCAAGAAAAACTGATGTAATGGCGTCGGCTGCATGTTTTATACCCCTGATGACCTGACGTCATGGAAGAAGGGACAGCAACTAACGCAGGACCCAAGACTTTGTTAATCAGGCCGACTGAGGGCAACCTGCCAGCAGATTACCCAAATGTAATACACTCAAACATCTACACTTATGGTAAGTGTACACAGCTGTACTTTATCCATACTACTTGGATTATAGTTTAGTAACTGCAAGCTTTTGTTTGAGTTTGAATGTGGGAGAGCATTATTTTTTGTAGATGGCATGTGTGTGTGAGGTGGTTGTTGAGATGGACCATGGTTGGGATGAATAGGGTTCATAGGTTGGTTCTAGGCTGCCTAAGACCTATACAAGCTTAGCCATAACAGTTCCCTGGCTGTTTCTTTCCACACTATTTACTTCACTGGATCCCTGTCTAGCATGGCGACTGACATGATCCCCAGGATGAATTTCCTTTCTCCCATCCAATCTTCAAGGTTCCTTTTGAAGAGGGCCAAAGAGGAGCTCTGCTTGACATGTATGGGCAGTCTGTTCCAGAGTCTGGGGTGTCTCTGGGTCAGCAACCTATCCCTCCAGCTTGTTTTGTTTATTGTGATGACAAAGTTTAGATCCCTGGACCATGTGGCTCTGATTGGGATTTCTTTAAGTGTAGCATGTCCAACAGCTTTGAGTTTGACATGGCCTTGTATGTTAAGCAGAGATCGCCTCTGAGTAGACGTTATGCAACAGAGTACAGCTGGAATTTTTAAGGCAGTCAGCATAGGGGCATCTATTTGTTTTAGGCCTGTGATTCTTTTAGTGAGGTATTTCTGCGGCCTTTCCAGTTGTTGTAGATGTCTTGAGAGGTACATATCAAATGGGGTGTTGTATTCTATAATAGGTCTAATGAGGGATTAGTACAGTGGGACAATGACCTCCTTTTTTCTGGATGATAAGCCCTTAGTGATGAGGTGTGCCACATAGAAGGATTTCCTGACTGTTGTGGTGATGTGGTTATCGAAGGTGAGACCACTGTCCGTCTGTGTCCCTATTGACCAGACAGTGCAACGTGTGTGTGTGTGTGTATGTATGTGTGTATATAATGTGTGTGTGTGTGTATATATATATATATATATATATATATATATATATATATATATATATATATATATATATATATATAAAATGCTAGGGAAAGGCCGATGTCCTTCAAGAATGCAACTGCAGTCATAACATATGGGTTGTCCTGCCTCAGGCAGCCCTCGGTCGGCCGGATTCCAAAGTCTGGGTCCGATGTCGGCTGATGTCGCATTTCTCTCCAACGTCGGAGCGGCTGGAGTACATAAGCATCAGCCAACGCCATTTTCTTCAGTCTTTCTTGCCGCGCGGTGCCCGAAGCAGAAGCAGTTCGCAAGTGCCGGTCGGTCAGCTCCTGTATTCTTCGAATCCGAAGTCATCAAAAAAGCTAAGTACCCCGTTGGGGACCTTTCTTGCCTCAGCCGATGTCAGAATTTACTGAAAAAGTTAACAATTGTCTGTCTTGTGGTAAACAAATACCTCATAAGGATTTCCACTTTTACTGTCTTCCTTGCCTTGGCCCAGACCACAACGTCTCGGCCTGTGTCGCCTGTGCTTGCTTCAATAAGTGCACTCTTAGGCGCCGGGCGGAGTTCGCTGAAGACTTTTTCGGCGATAATTTTGCTTATACAATGCCGTCGGAACTTCCGACATCGCAGACTCCTAAGAAACGAAAAGACCGGGACCGACATCCTCGGCCCGCGTCTTCCACCGATTCCACGCCAAAACCTACCGCGAGTGCTCCGGTTCCCCCTGAGACGGTTATTTCACCTCTCCGAACCGAAGACACCATTTTACCGACACCTCCGATACCGGAGGCCACACCGACGCCAGTTATAGATTTTCCTCCGGATACTGAAACCGAGGAAATGCCCAAGACCATTGCTGTAGATAAGGTCACTCCTGCACGTGGAGCTGATAGGCCTCCTATGGCCATGTCTATTAAGGCCTACACACGTGCTAAGGCAGCCAGCAAGACAAAGCACCTTACTGCTAAGGCCTTACCTCAGCCTACTCCTGAAACACAAATCATGACTATGGCCGCAGACTTAATTTCCATGATTAGAGGTTCAAATGCCCATCCTGAGAGAGGATCCCAGCCTCCTCCTGATAAGAGGCCCAGGGTTGAACCCTCTGACCCTATCCCTTCAGATGAAGATTCTGAGGACTCTGTTCACTCCGATGGCCAGGATGAGCCCTTCCAGACCTATGAGGACTCGGATGCAGAGGATTCCATCCCCTCGGCCTCCCCTCCTGAGGATATTTCTTTTGGGGAAGTTCTGCATACCGTGAGGGAACATTTTAAGTGGCAAGGCCAGGAATATTCTGATTCCAGAAAGCGCCTTCGAACCTTCCTTAAAAAGCCCCAACACAGGCCCTTAGCTATACCTCCTGTGCTTGATGTTTTGGATGACCTATACTCTGACTCCAGTGTTACACCGGATACTCTTCCTCCTGCCCCAGCCAAGCCAGACAGATATTATAGGGTCCCAGAAACACATTCTCATTTCTTTAGGGCCCATGCTGTTGATTTAGAAACTATTTCTCAGGGACCTAAAGGGGTTTCAGCATCCACCTCCAAAAATCCCTTGCCTTCCAACAGGGAAGCTAGGTCATTAGAGATGGGGGAAAAAGGTCTACACCTCCTCTACTTTATCTATGAGAGCTCTGAATTGCCTCTTTCATATGTTTCAATATCAGGATTACCTGTTAGATGATTTACAGAAAACATTGGCCTCTCCTGAACCTTTAGACAGGACGTCTTTGCAGGAAGCTGTACATAATTCTCAGCAAGTCAGCAATCACTTTCTGCAGTGTGGATATGATGCATTGGAAGCTTCATGTAGGGCAGCTATGACAGGGGCGGTCATTCGTAGACATGCATGGTTAAAAGAACAACCTCTACCAGATCATGTTAAGGCAAAACTGCTTGATGCACCTTTGGAAAAGAACAAGCTTTTTGGTACTAATGCTAAAGATGTGTTAAAGTCCATCAAGGAAAAAGCAAAATCAGTTCAGACGGTCAAAGATTTCCTCCAGGTTCAGCCACCCAAATTCAGTAGGAATTGGCCTTCTAAAAACTGGTCCTTTCCTAATCCTGAAAAATTTCAAAGGGGTAAAAACAGGCGTGGCCGAGGAAGAGGACAATACAGAGGTTCTTACAGGGGACGACAATGGCAACCAGCAAACCAAAGAAGTGACACAGGGGTCTCCCCTGCCCCACAGGGACAATCTCAATGACTTTCCTCTACTTCCGCTTACCAAGGAGCAAATAGAAGCTCCCTTGGGCGGAAAATTATCTCTGTTTTCAGACAACTGGCACAGATTGACAAAGGACAAATGGATTTTGGACATTATAGACCAAGATTACAGGTTCCACTTTCATACCTTACCAAGAAAACAAGGCATGCCAAACCTACCACAAAACCAGAGGGCAGAGGCTATCAAGCAAATTTCTCTGCTTGCTCAGATCAAAGCAATAGAAAGAGTTCCACAACAAGAACAAGGCCAGGGGTTTTACTCAAGACTGTTCCTTGTTCCAAGAAAAGAAACTCAATGGAGACCAATACTGGATTTGTCCGCATTAAACACTTTTCTCATAGTACCAAAGTTCAAAATGCTGACTCTACAGCAACTCCTTCCCATGCTGGGCAAGGGGTCTTGGCTGATTACTCTGGACCTCAAGGAGGCATACCTGCATGTCCCTGTCAGACACAGCTGCAGAAGATACCTCAGATTTCTTGCAGGGCCAGAGCATTATGAATTCTCAGCATTGCCATTTGGCTTATCTACTGCGCCCAGAGTATTTACAAAATGCCTGGCTTCAGTAATTGCTCATTGGAGGCTCCAGGGGATCCAAATTTACCCATACCTGGACGACTGCCTCATACAAGTGGACGACAAATTGATTGACAAAAAACTTGAACTATGTCATACAATTGCTACAGGCTCTGGGATACACAGTCAACTTCCAAAAGTCAAGACTTCAGCCATCCCAGCAGATAACCTTCTTAGGAGCCAATCTAGACACAGCCTCTCAAATGGCTTACCTGACAGAAGACAAGCAAGAGAAGTTAACTCATTATTTCAAAGGTTTGGCAAAACTCACCCAGATGACTGCAAGGGGATTCCTACAGGCCCTGGGTTACATGGCATCCTGCATTCTCCTGGTTCCATTAGCAAGACTACACATGAGAAAGCTTCAATGGTACCTAAAAAGCCTATGGTCTCAGCACAGCAACAACCTAGAGACAACCATACTGCTCATTCCATGCCTACAAAAGGAATTCCTATGGTGGGCGTCGGTAAGCCAGGCAAACACAGGTATGTCATTCAAAAAACCTCAGATAACACAGACCATGACCACAGACGCCTCAGACCTTGGATGGGGGGCACACATGGAGGGCAGATGTATACAAGGACAATGGTCTCCAAAGGAAACACATCTGCATATAAACCAAAAGGAAATGCTGGCAGTAATGCATGCCATCGAGGCCTTTCAACAACAACTTCAGCAAGGCCATCTACTGATACGGACAGACAACACCACTGTGATGTGGTACATAAACAAGCAAGGGGGCACCCATTCCTACCCTCTTTGCAGACTGACAATGAATCTTTGGGAAAAATCACTGAGTCTAAACATACAGTTGCAATCCCAGTTTGTTCCAGGCAAAGACAATGTGCTGGCGGACAGCCTAAGCAGGAATTTCATAGATCCACACGAGTGGAGGTTACATCCGAAAATCTTCACACAACTCACCTCGACATGGGGCAGGCCAGAAGTAGACCTATTTGCCTCCCACCTCAACCATCATCTACAAAAATTCTGTTCAAGGACATACCATCCACAAGCTTGGAAAATAGATGCTCTTTCATTCAACTGGAACTTTCTAAAAATCTGTGCATTCCCACCTCTGCCACTGATGACCACAGTATTACTAAAGATCAAAGCAGAGAGGCCCAAGGGGATCCTAATAGCTCCAGACTGGCCAAGACAACACTGGTACCCACTACTACGGAGCATATGTCACAACAAAAAGTGGGCCCTTCCCCAATGGCCCCTACTTTTTACTCAACACAACTTCAAAACAGTGCATCCAAACCTTCAGACACTGCAGCTAAGCCTGGGAGATCCCATGAATAACCTCAATCTATCTCTCTCCAAGGAAGTCCAGCGGATATTAACAGAAGCTCGAAGACCATCCACCAGAAAGGTTTACTTAGCAAAATGGAAGAGATTCAGCATTTGGAATACCAGCAAAGGGACATGATGCATCATTATTGAATATCCCACTCATCCTGGAATATTTGGCAGATATGCTACAGAATGGACTCTCATATTCTTCCATAAAGATACATGCTTCAGCTATCTCAGCTAGATATAACACTGTTCCGCCTGTGTTTTCACATCCTTTAAGGCAATTCCTCAGGGGAATCAAGAACATTAAGCCACCAAGAAAGGCTCCAGTGCCAGCTTGGGACCTCAACTTTGTCCTAGAAAAACTGACTCTACCTCCCTTTGAGCCAGCAGCTTCAGTGGACTTACAATTTTTATCATGGAAGACAGCTTTCCTGTTGGCAATTACCTCAGCAAGAAGGGTTTCGGAACTACAGGCCCTAATGGCAACACCACCGTTCATAATCTTAAACAGAGACAGGGTCTCCGTAAGAACCAACCCTACTTTTATGCCAAAGGTGGTATCTAGGGTTTCTTTAAATCAAGCTATTCACCTGCCTACTTTCTTCCCCAATCCTGAGAGCAAAGGGGAAAGACTGTTGCATACCTTGGACATTCACAGACAACTTCGCTACTACCTGGACAGAACCAAGACCAGTAGGAAGTCTGATCAGCTTTTTGTAGCTTACGCCCCTGGAGTACAAGGAAAAGCAATTTCCAAGCAGACTATTTCAAAATGGATTGGACATTGCATCAGATTTTGTTATTCCTTCCATGGGAAGAATGTTCCAGCCAATGTCAGACCACACTCCACCAGAGCTACAGCCACCTCTACAGCATTCTTAAGAGGGGTGCCTACAAAAGACATTCTAGAAGCTGCTACATGGAGCTCCATGCATACATTCTCCAAACACTACAATCTCCCTTTATATTCCAGATCCAGAGCAGGCTTTGCTTCGGCAGTCCTGCAGGGTTTGATTGCCACACCATCTCTTTCCTAGAGCATTCTTCCTCCCCCAGCTAAGCTATGGTATTCAACCCATATGTTATGACTGCAGTTGCATTCTTGAAGGACATAGTACAGTTTTGTACCTACCATAAATGTAGATGTCCGATAGATATGCAACTGCAGTCGGATTTTCCCTCCCTCCATACATACCCCTCTATGCCTTGGGTCCACTCCTATCCCTGTTTCTCTTAGCTGGGGATATCTGTTATGGTGTATCTGTTTATTGCTTACTTATTTGTCTGGAATCCTGTTTTTTGTCTTCCAATTTGATTACAGCCTTCCTTGGAGGGCACCTGGCATCTGGGTCAAGAAACACTGAAGAAAATGGCGTCGGCTGATGCTTATGTACTCCAGCCGCTCTGACGTCAGAGAGAAATGCGACATCAGCCTACGTCGGACCCAGACTTTGGAATCCGGCCGACCGAGGGCTGCCTGAGGCAGGACAACCCATATGTTATGACTGCAGTTGCATATCTATCGGACATCTACATTTATGGTAGGTACAAAACTGTACTTTTTGTTTTGCATTTGTATGTTAGGCTTAATTTTTGGAGTCGAAGTGAAGTGGTGACATAAAGTGGTTTACTTATGAACATGTATATAAGAATGTAACAGATGGGTGTGTAGTGACTCTTGATTAATGAGAACACATGAGTAGGCAGTTGGGTAGTTTGATTTGATACTTAGTTGTAGAACTGGTAGTGAGGTGAAGAGACTGTTACTCACATTTGGGTCTCTGTAGTTTGGGGTAGAATGAAAGAAATGCACAGACAGTTGACTGTAGTAGTAGTAGAGTAGTAAGAGAGAAAGGAGTTATCAGAAATATTTATTGGGAGATAAGCATTTATAAAAAGTATTAGTAAGAAGGCTAGGGAATGATGTCCAGAAGAAGATAATAGAAAAGGTAGAAGTGGAGGGATTACAATTGTACAGTGTCTGGAAGGTGTTCTGCATAGATGAATGACAGCTGTAGTACTGATAGGTCAGGTGAACTGATGGACCTGGTTTGGTGATGTGCAGTGACACATTTATTGGATTAGTGTCTGAGATGTTGTAGATGGAAGTACAGATCTTATAAATTTGGAGTTAGGAAGTGTGTGGGAACTGGGGATACGGTAGAGTTTGGCTTACCTTCCCAGGACTGCTCGCTTCCAAAAACAATTAATGTGAGAGGTAGGAGAAGCAGCTGATGAGAAGTAAGTGCATAAGTTACAAATGGAGTTTAGAAGAGACATTTCAGAATGTGTGAAAAGTGTTGGAAGTGCAGTCTGAAGCACTAGCAGTGAAATGTCATAGATGGAGTACTGCTAATGTGTAGATCTGTAGAGAGAGGGGATAGAAAGAGAGAATATGCAAGTGGGATAGCAACCTTATGAGTAGAGAAGTGTGGAAGAGCAAAAAGCTCTGTAGCTGTGCAAGTACTGATTGGCAGAAGAAACTAGCAGTAAGAAGTGTGATTATAAAAACTTTGGTCTGTGGAAATCTTGTTGTTAGCAGCGCTAAAGGGGATTGAAGAGCGAGAGTCTAATAATATCTTTATGGTCAGCGACAGTTAAGTGGTACCTCCAGCACACTGTGCTGCACTGTCACAGGCTGAAAAATAAGAGGTAGTTTTTCACATTATATTTACTGTGTTAGCAGTCCGCTTCAGAAGAAAATTTTAGTTCACTGCACTTTTCCAGACAGGACCTGCATTCACAGAGATTTAAGTGTTATGCTTCAGTGAAAAGCATATGTGTTTTTATTTTTTGAGTGGCTAACACAGCAGAAATTTGGACAGCTATGTTTACTATGAGAGCACTCAGCTGCAGGAGAAAATTTGAGTTCACTGCACTTTTTCTGAGGGGCTGCATTCATAGGGCGTAAGGTCTTGTGGTTCATTGAATGGCAGGGGTGTTTATTTTATTTAGTGGCTAACATAGCAGAAGCTTGAAAAATTGGAAATGGAGTGCACCACTGGAGGAACACTAACACTGAGGAGTACCTACTGGACATGGTCAAAGCTGCAGACATGTTTAGCAAAATTATTTATTAATTTGCCAATTTTAAGCTTGCACTCTGTTTATTTCCACATTTCTTTTTATTGAGCAAAACTTGGTGAGGGATTGTCCACCCTTTCTGGATCATAAGAGCTGAGGATAAAGCCTTAATGTACTTTTTGGTTTCCATAGGACTACTTGTACAGTCAGCTGTAGACACAGTAGTAGTATAGCCAGCAGTGCCTGTTGTAGCATAGCTGTCACTTAATGCCTTCAGGCCACAAGACAGTTGCTAGTAAAACAGAGGTCTCCAGTTGTTGAGTTTTCTGCTGCATTTGTGTCATTTGCAGATACATCAGCTGCACTTAGTTACTTCTGATAATCTCAAGTGAAGCTTCAGACATTGAGTGTCTTCACACCCTTAAATTTGTGCTGCAGTTGCCTCAGTGGGCTGGCTTTTTCTGTTAGTGAAAGTGTCTTCATTTGTAAGGTTTTCATGCAGTGGCACTGGTTAAGCAATACATTTACTGACCTTGTGTATCAGAAGTTGGTGACTGTACTGAGTCAGTTAAGGCTCAGTTTTTCTGCAGTTTTATACTTCATTCTGAAGCTTAGAATTCAGTTTGGCAGCTTCTTCAGAGAAGTGAAAACTTCTGCAGCTGCCTCTTATGGTTATGCTTTGCACCTCATTACATTAAAAGCAGTTTCCATTATATCTGACTGTTCTTCACTACTGCTACTTTCCTTCATAAGCTACTGTCACTCATTGATGGCTTTCTAGAATTTGTCTCATTTACTGAGGCTGTTTTCATACCAAGTTTTCTTGGTAAAAACAGGCATGCTTTTTCCCTTTGATTTCTTGTTGTTTTCATTTTTATTTGACATCAGATACAGGTGATTCTTTTAGATGAGGCCCCGTATAATTAAACAGACATCTTGAGCTGTAAATACTGCAAGTTTTACTTAACAGGCAGATTCTTAAGTGTGCAGGTACTACAGCAGTTTTATTCCTCAGTAATACCAGGCTCAGTAGTAGGGATTACAGCACATACCCGCTTAATTCCTGTAAATTGAATAGCAATTGAATTTCGCTTTGCAGATATTGGCACTTTGTTTTTGATTCAAGAATGTCATCAGCATTGTGCAAGACCAACATCATCTCTTTTCACACTGTAAATGTTCAAGGGGTAGAGTGAATTTGAAGGAGGTTTCCCTTCCGTTTTATAGTTCAGGTACTATTTTACTTTGCTTCTGTTAAGTCTGTGCACATTTTTTTTTTCAGCTTGGCCTTTTACTGTCTGTGTTTGGAACAATCATCCACAGTTTTCTTTTGGTCTGAAGCTATTGCACAGCATCTCCACTTCAGTTCACTGTTGCCTGTTAATGCGTAACTTCTGTGCATAGCATTCCCTAGTGCTTAGTGCTTAAATTTTCCAGGCAAATTTCAGCAGTACTTGCCCGTAGATTCCATGTGTTGGGAGTGGGGCAGTTCAGTAATAGTTTAAAGTATTCTGTCATTGAACATCATATTTAACCGCTGTTGATTACAGTTTTTGGAATGAACAGCCACAGAACATGTTTCAGAAGAAGCAAGATTTTTTTTTTAAATGGAGGTATTAACTGAAACTTAATGGCCTTTGTCAGCCCACAAAATAAACCAAAATTTCATGAAACACAGTTCAAGGTATAGGGCAGTCATTTAACAGAAAACAGTACATAATGCTTTTTGGCAGTTTTCTTAGCACTTCAAATAAAGACTATTCCTTTCCAGTTCATAAATTCCTCTTTCACAATTTACCCTTTTGGTTGCTGCCTATTATTAGCCTTTGGATTTCTGATCCTTAAGATTAATGTTTTTCTTTTTTTTAGTCCTTATTTTTGTCTTAAATTAAACTGTTTCCATACTTTTTGTTGGGGAAAACAAAGTAGGGAAATTCTTTTTTCCCAGTAAACCAGGATGTACTAGTCTTAATAGAAATGAATCTATCATGCCTGATCTTCGGTTGGCATGGTGGGCTGTACTCAGCACTTTAGAAGTTCTTTTTTTTCCCCCTCCTTGTTAAACTTGTAGCTCAAAATTCCATTAAATCCATACTGGGGCTCCAGCCTCTTCACTTTTATAAGAAAATCCCTCCATATTTATGTATCTTCCAAATAGCAACCAACCCTAAGCACTTCAGGAATTTTCTGCCATAACTCAAACTTTGGGGGGGGGGGGACTTTGAAGTGCCTTTTTCAGTGTACTCTGTTTAACTTGTTTTAGGATGCCTGTACCACTCCTTCTGTAGCAGAGTTCACTTTTCATCTTTTTCATCTGAATATACCCTTTCATGATGAGTACCAGTGCTTACTATTTTTCCCTGTCTGAAGACAAAATTCATCCAACACTAAATCAACCACTTATATTTTTTTAACAAATATTCATGGATATCTTAAAACCCTGCATTGTTGCTTAACACTGTGTGATTACAGCCCTGTTCTTTCCTTGAGCAGTAAAAACAAGCTGCCCCCCCCCAAAAAAAAGTGAGTGACCAAGTCCTCAGCATACAGATGCACTGCTATAACAGAGTTAAGTAGGATAGTATGGCTTCCAGTATATACTGCTGTTGCAGTCCTTTATAATGCCATCTCCCCTGTTAAAGAACAGCTAAAGTCTGATTTATTTTAGCAAGTAGTGCTTTGAAGGAGTGGAAGGGAAAGTAAGCAAGTAGCATGGAGCAACTTGCAACCTTTCATAATCTAAAAAGGCAGTACATGAGTTAAAACACATATGTCAAATGTCAGCTGCTGCTGTAAGAAGGCATGGGAATTGTTTATAGGCAGTCTGAAAGATTGACACAGTAAAGAGCCTAGCATCTTCTAAAAATGTTCCACGTAGTAATAAAGCTAACCTTAATCACATTGGAGTTAGTAAATGCTGTTTAGGCTAGTATCACCAATGCACCCAGTCCTTCATTAACACTACACAACACACACCCATACTTCCCAAATATAATGGGGGGACAAAGGCCTAAAAATAGAGACAATTCTTTTTTAAATATTGCCCTTATAAACTTAGAAAGTTGCTAGAGTAAAGGAATTTGCTGTAGCATGCATTTTCTGAATGATATGAAGCCTGAAACTCAAATGACTGTCATTCTTTAATGACTTCAGTACTCGTACACAACCACAATTTTATGGGGAACAGACCAAAAATATGAAGCAAAAGTCTGGACATTTTGTGAAAATCTGGAAGGTTGAGGTATGCACATACCCCAAGCAAATCTTTGAATAATATCCTATTTTACCCTCCCTTATACTTAAGACCAGTCTCAACGAAAGAGGATAAAGAGCACCATGCAAAGTGCATACTCTGTGCCATCCAAATATCCTTATTATTCATTGTACAACATTCAGCCTAGAACAAGAAGTATTGTGTAGGCCTTTAGCATATGTTACTAAAATGTCATTTACTGTAAAATGATCCCTCAAACATTGAGGCATGAAACAATGTACCCCCTCTCAAAGGTGTTGGTGACTATCACTCAATGGCTAATGTTGGCCCACTGGCAAAAAACATAAGAAAATAACAGAGCAGTGCTAGTGGCACATACAACTCTGACTGTGGCCAAGGTGATTGGAGATTGAGTGCTTAATGGTGTTGGCAGAGTAAGATGAACATGTCCCTCCTGGTAGGGGGTGAGAGGAAAAGCAGGGCTAGAAACAATCATAATCCCTTGGAGGAGGATTGGCAGTGCAAAGAGCATCTTGGGGGTGAGCTTTTAGTTTTCTAAGCCACTTTTTGGTGGTAGCCTTCAATTGTGTGTGTGTGTGTGTGTGTGTGTGTGTGTGTGTGTGTGTGTGTGTGTGTGTGTGTGCATTTGCAAGAAGGAAGTGTAGTGGATTCACAGTGTGACACAGTATGTCATGTGGCCAAGGAGTGGAGTTAGATCTATAGTAAAAATAAATTTCCCTCAGTTGCCAGGATGTCAGCAAGAGCCTAAGCAGTCTTCATGGCTACCTGTGTGAAAGCTTCCCAGATGGTTCTAATCCTGTACATTACTGAAGTATAGTTCTTCCTTTGAATGAATGAATGGGTTCAAGTCTGATTGTTGGTTGCTTGGTGGTCAACAGACATGGAGGAATTTGACTTAGAATAAAAATCATAGCAAAAAATAATTTCTACCTCAGTCTTGGAACTTCTACAGAAATATATATTCTCTGTGTTAATCAGTATGAATTCAGACCTAAATAAATCACCTGGGCTATTATTTACTGTCTGGCAATGGAAGCTCAGTGTGTTTTTTATAATCTTTATAATGTATATTTATCATCTCAAAAGTGCTTACTCCTCCCTGTACTGTTCTTTTCTAGACCTAACACCACTCAAGTATTCAACTGCGGTACCACCTTTAACATTCTTGTTGGTCTGAACGGTCTGCAAACAGCTACAGTTAACTTTGAGTATGTGTCTACATGTTTGAGCCAATATTCATTTTCCCCTGGAGAGCACTCTGCTTTGGCTTGTAAGCAGCCCCCCCCCACCACACACACACACACACACACACACACACACATCTTCCACTTTCTCTTATTCCCTTCTGTTAGCAAATAGTATCCATAACTGATCAATACTGTGTGTTTGTTAATTTAAACTATGACCACAGTAGCCTACTGATACAAGGTTATCCTGTTTTTCCACCTGAGAAATTAAGAAATGACTTAGTTTCAGAGCAGTCCTTGGTCAATTGTGATTGTTTCTTAACACATACTTGTCTTTGCTTTGTGATTGCTTCCAGCCCCCTCATACGAGCAACTAACAGGGTCTCTAACCGCTTTGCTCCCCACCCTGCCCCCTATTCCCTCCCGCCCCCAGTGGTCCCACCTTTACTGCACTCAAACACCTCCCATCTTTCCAATAGCCAACCACAGCACTAACCCAACACTACCTCCTCTATCTTCCCACTACTATCACACCTCCTCAACTAACATGTGCAAGCATACCTTTCCTATGCTCACTGCATGCACTCTCCTTGCATATCTTACATCCTACCAAAGCTCCATCATTCCCCCACTCAACCACTACCACTGTACTACTACTCACACCACCACTCATGTCTCACCCACACTCAGCTCCCCTCCCACCAGCTCAAGAACCATCCCTATGCACCCCCCACATATTCTACCAACTATATTACTCAAACGTAAAGCATCCCTAAAACTTAACATAGTTAACCCTCCCACCATACCTATTACCCACAGAGCAGAATCATAAAGTTTCCCTTATAAACAAACACATTCAAAAACATAGAAAACTAATAATCTCATGCATATCAAAACTAGCCCTAAGTGGAGACATCCACCCCAATCCTCATAATCAGACTAGAAACCACAACTTCTCCCATATTACAGCCAGTAGAAAGCCAAGTGACTTCCTTCTACTAAGCCTAAATATTAGAAGTATATCCAACAAAGTCCATTAACTCCATGCCACCATAGACTTGTACTCCCCAGATGTAGTCATCCTGACAGAAACCTGGCTAAAACCTCACATTACCAGTGAACAAATACTCCCTACAGGTTACAGCATACTAAGAGTAGACCGGCTAAACAAAAAAGGAGGTGGTGTAGCTATAATATTTAAACAGCATCTAAACATCCAGATCTTAAAAACATCAGCTCCACAAATAGGCAATGAAGAAATAATATATACCAACCTCAAAATTAACCAAAACAAAACCATCAACATAATTGGATGCTACTTCCCACCTGGCCAAAACATCCCTCCACTAGAAAACCTCCTCAGCTGGTCTACCCACCATCTCCCCCAAGAAACTATCATCTTAGGTGATTTCAATATTGTCTGGCAATCCTGTTCTGGCAACAATCCAACCCATCATGTACACCTTCATGGCTTCACCCAACTAGTCCAATCACCAACCAGGATAAATAAAAACTCCAGCAAGCACACTACCCTGGATTGGATACTAGTCAGTAAGAGCCCCCAGTCATATATAACAGGCTGCTTATCAGATAGCCTCAGTGATCACTCCCCAACATTCCTACTCAAAAAATACCTATACCAAGCTAAACCTGTCATCTACCGTCAAATACGTAAAACACTAAACTTTAACCCACTCACATTCATTTCATCCCTCAAAGAATGTAACTGGCATCCTCTAAAGTACCTCAGTCTAGATGTTGCAGTTGAATTTTTTAATACTACCTTCCTGAACATCCTTAATTACTATGCCCCCATAAGATTTTCCAGAACCAAAGCACAACCCTCCCCATGGCTACAGAAAACCACTAAGTCAGAAATGAAGAACAGGGATATAAAGCCTGGGAGCACTGGCGCAAAACCAAAACCCTCTCAGCTAGACAGAAATTCCTAGAACTACGCAATAGAGTCAAAAAGCTAATAAAACAGGACAAATTCCAATACTACCAGTCTGCCCTAGACTCCTCACAACACAACCCCAAACAATTCTGGTCCTCCATAAACTCCATCCTCCACCCAGGTAAAGTCAGTACCTCTCCTCCTAACATCCCTCACTCCTCAGGAAATATTGCTACCTCATTCAATACACACTTCACCCAAACCATACTATCACTAGCTAAACAACACAACCCCCCTCCCCTCCAACTAGTAATCTCCCCCACTGCCTTCTCTTTTTCTCCTGTACCTACCTACAACATAAAAAACCTCTTAACTAAACTTAAACCCACCAAATTAGCAGCAGACAACCTCCCAAGTGAATACCTACAAATCGTAGCTGATGCTCTGCCCTACCCAGTATCCATCTTGATTAACCGATCTCTGTCAGAAAGTTATGTTCCCACACTGTAGAAAGTATCACATATAATTCCCCTCCACAAAGGCGGACCCTCCGCAGAACTAACCAGTTACCGCCCCATAGCTGTTCTCTCTCCACTCTCCAAAATACTAGAGATGCATACACTCTCAGGTCTCCGACTACCTCCTTACTAACAACCTCCTTTCCAGTACTCAGCATGGTTTCCGACCAAACCATAGCACCACCACTGCCTTACTCTCCTTTACTAACACTATCCTTCAGCATAAAAACAATGGCTATCTCTCCTCTGCTACTTTCCTAGACCTATCTAAAGCATTTGACATGGTCCCACACAAACAACTTATTTCTGTCCTCAATAACCTATCCTTCTCACAGTTAGTCACCAACTGGTTTCAGAGTTACTTGTCTGACCGCCAACAATCCGTTGTATGGCAGAATGACATATCTCCCCAACTACCTGTCTCCATAGGGGTTCCCCAAGGATCCATCCTTGGACCCCTACTCTTCTCTGTTTACACCAATAATCTAGCCTCTGCCACCAAACATGGCACACACATACAATACACAGATGACTCGACCATCATCTGCTCAGCCCAGTCGCTACCAAAACTGCAAAAAGTCACACAGGAAGCCTTTTCCTCTCTTGAAACATGGTTATCCGATGCCCAATTAATACTCAACCCAAACAAAACTAAACTACTCATCTTCCATCCCACCACACATACTCAAAACAACTCTCACTTTAACATCACAGCAAAAGACAACACCATTATATACCCAACTGAACACACCAAATTGCTAGGAGTGGAAATAGACAATAAACTAAAATTTGACAGTCACATATCCATGACCATAAAAAAAGTCCACAGAAAACTAGGAGCGTTATACAGAAATAAGCAATTTCTCACCAAAGCAGCAAAGATTTCAATAGCAAATTCCCACCTTATCTCCACCCTACTTTATGCCTCTCCAATATATACCAACCTAAGGCAATGTGATCTAAACAAGCTAGAGACCTGCTACAACAAAATTGCCAAATTCGCCACAGGGGCATCCTACCGTAGTCACCAATGTCTCTCACTTGCTGAACTGGGCTGGCTTGAACTCCCTCACCTCCTTCAGTGGTATCAACTCTCACTCGCCCACAAACTAGTAAACCATCCACTAAATGTCCCATCCCTCCAGAATCTACTCCAACCCTATCGCACCACCAGAACACTAAGATCCAGCAACAAAAATCACTTGCAGATCTCTAAAGCCAATAACTCTGCTGGTGAAGCAATATTCTCTTGCACCATAGCCAAATTATGGAACTCACTCCCACCCACAATTACCTCCGTACCATCATGCACCCACTTCAAAACTTTACTAAAAGCGCACCTAAAAACGTGCTGGCTATGCCCTTGCAACTCCCACTCTAATATCATCCACCCCATCCAACCACTACCTTTCTTTCCACTCCACTAACTACCTTGATTATAGCAAGCTCAGATGCTCATAAGCCTAGTACTTATTATACAGCAGGAACTTCTCATTGTAACATTTGTTAATGTCTGTTATGTACTTCACAGATAAAGATTCTAGTTGTCTACTGCTGTACTATGTTCTTCATCTGTAAATATGTTGTAACTGCTATGTTAAATTGTTAATCGCTATGTAATCCAGTGTAACTACTGTCTGTTTATTTTACTGTGGAGCTTTTCTCCCCGGGCCTCCGCTGAAAATGGACCTACGTCCAGTCAGACACTCCCGGTCAACAAATTTAAATAAATAATATGTAATGATATGGTACAGAAAAATAAGAGATATCTTTGTAAACCTTAAAAAGAGCATTTTATGCAGTTACAGTATCCTAGTACAAAATCTAAACCGTTATGGCTTCTCAGCCGAAGCCTGTAATTGGCTCTAGGACTACCTAAGTAGCAGGTTCTTTGCTGTTGTTTCTAATAATATGCATTAGACTTTCAGGGGTTGCTGCCAAGTCTCACTGCTCTTACTATTTAGGAAAATTGTTTACAATGGGACCTACCAAACTTGTATGTTGTCCCCAGCTGATGTAGTTTTCACCAAAGGTAGTCAGTCTAAACACTTTTACAGTAAGATGACATGGCTCCAGAACAGTTGCTGTGTCTGAACACCCAAAAAATCCACAGTTATGCTTCATGGCACAACGTAAAGAGTTGCCCAAACTTAACCACTAAACTCAGAATACCCAGTATTGTGAAGTCTGAGTTTAGTCAACCAGCAGAGATGCTTGCACATCTTCACCTTCTTCCCCCATGTGGAAATCCAGTCGCAGAAGGTACTATCTCAACTGTATGTAGCTTACAAAAGTCTCACTTACTATAGAAGCTTGACAAGCTATAGCGATTTATGTTCTCCATGGGAAAATCTACAAGTACTCCTTTATCAGTCATTGCTCTACTTTCCTCACAAAACTCAGCTGTTTTTCAGAAATAACTGAAAGTGCAATACCAATATTTATTTACTTGAGTTCCAGCACAGAACACAACCATACAACTACAGAGAAGGGCAACTTACTACCTTCCTTTAGAACATATTGACATTCAGACTAGTACATAACAATTATTGCCCTCCATTATGGTAATGCTTCAGATTAGGAGCAGCTGCTGTTCACATAGAAAATAGGCAGTAGGCTGTTTTACAGACCCCCATTCACTCCCGTTCTCAAAATCTGCTCCAACAACTTGGAACTGTGTACTTGTTAAAGTTCTTTAATTCTTCATTAGTGCTACATGTAGTCATTTACACAAATTACACATTCCTGTCACCAACCTGATCAGTTGCCTAGAACTATGTTAAAAAAATAATACAAGAAAATATTTACTTAATGAGAAAGGCAGCTTTTGCTTTTCTTGTTCATCTGAAGTAATTTTCTCGCATTTTAAGTACTTGGTCACTGCAGTGAATACCAGAAATTCAGTACTGCAATTAAGTTATACCAAAACAAAAGTACTGTGCATGTGTCTTTCAAGTGTTGTTGGCTCAAATGGGACAAGACTGCCCACAGAACTGTCAGTACAAGTATGATTAATGCTGCAGTTTAATTAAGCTTGTCAGCATCAAGTCAAAAAGCACCTAGCAGAGCATATAGGTGTGCATGTTGTATGGCAAGACAGGATGACAAATATCATACAAATAGTTTCAAGGTTACAGCATAACTAATAATGTCCTCCTGAGAAATATTACATTGTAAGTTAGCAAGAGGGTGCAGAGAAGGATTACAATAAGTGGGTGGATAACATTGCATAAATTGATTATTGCAGTGAAATGTAGCATGATTTTTTTTATATTCAGTATCCATTTTGTTTTGTGTTCTGTGTATACCTCTTTTGAAATGTATTAACACTGTGTGAATTGTTTAATTTATGTTGATAGGTTTGATTTTTCAATTGGAGTGCCTTCTGTGTGGAGTCTGCATGTCCTTCCTCTGGTTGCGTAGGTTTTCTCTGGGTGCTTCTGTTTCCTCCCACACTCTAAAAGACCCGGCACTAGGTAGACTGGACACACTAAACTGGCCGTAGATGTGAGTGGTAAGGAAGAACGGCAGCAAGGCTAGCCATCTGGTGGTGTGAACCTAGGCTTTAGATGATTGCCACTGTTGAATTTAAACCTCAACTCCATGTGGAAAATGTGGGAAATAGGGTTGTGGATGAATGGATATGAATTAACTTGCTAGTAACAGTCTTTCATTTATTTCACTTGCTCCATATTTCATGTACTCTGCATGTTATTGTTAAATATTAAAATCCAGGTCATTCCTGAAATTGGTCCTTAGACCAATGCATCTGTCCAGTTAAGCAAGTGTAAAATAAAATTTAAAAAAAAAGTAGAGCAACATGGCCTTTCCTGTATTGTGATGTCATGTTCTTGTGAATATGCTCTTTGGTGATTATTGAAGACTTCAGGAAGAAGAAGGTGGTTTCATTTCATTGTGTATATAAAGCCTTTAGCTTCATTTTCTGATAAATTTCATTATCTCACTTTAGGAGGAATTAGGCAGCCAGGAGACAAGTGAGATGTGCAGAATGCCAGATCACCTTATTTACTCCTTTATGCTTTTTTTCAGTACCCCTCAGCAATACTGAGTGTTTGGCTGCAGTAACAGGCATATTTCTCTGCATTCACCCTGTCCTGAAGAGGAAGTAGAGGTTATAGACATAACAGAAAAAAAGCTGTTCTCACACCGCTTGCCTTACAATGCCCTCTGCAGACTAATTTGTTTTGAAGGAGTTGTTTTTACTTAATTGTCAGAGGAGAAGTAATAAGAATTTTCTCATTAGGAGGGGGGACTGTCATCTTCTCTTGGACCACAAAACATTCTGTGGGGAGGTTTGTATTCTATTGTTATAAACCACTTCAGCCTTTACATCAGTCGTAGAAGTCCTGAGAGGTAACTCTTCAAGCTCTGCTGTTGATGATTCCCATAGAGTTTTGATGGATGCATACTTCCACTGCACCTCTGAGAGAGAAAAATGTTAGTGCTTGATCGTTGCACTAGGTGGAGCACATATTTAATATAAGGTGATGTCCTTCCTTAGATCACTGTTGCAGTATTCCAAACTGTTAGGTTACCTTGCCAAATAACCTAGATGTCCAGCCAGGGTACCAAAGCCTGAACTCCATAAAGATAATACCTCCAATGTATGACCTAAGCCCATAGGCATAACGGTACATAAACAGAAGTACGAGCATAAAAAACTCAGGTTGTCTTGCTGTTAGTCTGATTGCAGATGTTCATCGTCTTTCACTGTTGCAGTCATTACACTTGGGTTATCCTGCTGGCAGGCGACCCGCAGTCGGCCCGAGTTCCAAAGTCTTGGTCCGGCATCGGTTGCTGTCGCCTCCTCCCTGACATCATTGCGCCAGGGGTATAAAAGTTGCAACCGACGCCATTTCCTTCAGTCTTTCTTGCCGCGCAGTGCCCGAAGCAAAAGCAGTTCGCAAGTGCCGGTCGGCCGACTCCTGAGATTTTCAAAATTGAGTTTCAGAACCGAAGTCTTCAGTAAAGCTAAGTACCCCATTGGGGAAATATTTTCTTGCTCCAGACCGATGTCAGTAAAAGTTAATAATTGTATTTCTTGTGGGAAGCAAATATCTCATAAGGACTTTCACTCGTACTGTATTCCTTGCCTAGGTCCTGACCACGACGTCGCTAGTTGTCGGTTTTGTGCTAGATTCAATAAACGCACTATTAAACGTTGGTTTGATTTTGCTTTGCATTATTTTGGCCGAAGGTTTAATTACATAATGCCGTCGGAACAACCGACAACCGGAATCTATAAAAAACGCAGACACAAAGAAAAGGACAGGTATACGACGTCCAAAACCGACGAAGCCTCTTCTAGGCCAGTCGCCGGTTCTCAGTGAGGCGCTTTCGCAGCCCCTGACACCCGCTACCTCAGAGCCACAGGCCACTACCGACAGCCACGTGGAGACACCGAGGCCTGTGGAAACTCAAGGTATTGGGCCTACGGAAACTATTCCCTCAGATGGGTCCAGAGCCGCTGAGCAGGCATCGGCTTCTGAGGGTGTTTTCAGACCTTCACAGCTTACAATTAAGCCCTCTTCAGCAACAAAGACAAAATCAAAAACACCATTAAAGACAAGGAAACAAGTACAGTATTCTCCAGAACAGTCATCTATGCGAAAGAAACAGATGCTTAAAATGGCCAAAGACCTAATTACTTTAATCAGGGGTTCCCATCCCCCCTCCTGACAAAAGGCCTAGGCAAGACACTGATTATGATTCCTCTGACCAGGTTTCTATTTCCTCTGACTCCTCCTCTGATCAGGGATACTCTCTCCCTCCTTATGTGGACTCTGATGCAGAAGAGTCCATACCTTCTGCCTCTCCGCCTGAGGATTACTCTTTTGGGGAAACCCTGCACACCACAAGGGAGCATTTCCATTGGGAGAGCCAGGATTACTCAGAATCCAAGAAAAGGCTCAGAGACTTCCTGTTATTGCCCCAGCACAGGCCCTTGGCTGTCCCCCCTGTGCTTGATATTGTTGATGTTTTTTCTGAATCCAGTCTGTCTCCTGATTCTTTACCCCCTGCACCAGTCAAACCAGACAGGTAATACAGAGTCCCTGACTCTCATAAATTTCTTTACAAAAACCCTGCTGCAGACCCAGAAACAATTTCTCAGGGTCCAAAAGGGGTTAAGGCTTCCACTGCTAAAAGTCCTGTCCCCTCCGATAGGGATTCCAGAGCTCTGGACAGATGGGGGAAAAAGGTCAACACTTTTGCAACTTTAGCTGTAAGAGCTTTAAACTGTCAGTTTCACATGCTTAAATACCAACAGTACCTCATGTCATTGTTAAAACAGAAAATGGGTTCAAATACAGAAGGTCCTGACAGTAAGGAAATGCAGGATTTATTGCATGCAGTTGAACAAGTGGGAAAGCATACCCTGCAATGTGGTTTTGATTCTTTAGAGGCTTCTTGTAGAGCTGCAGTGATGGGCTCTGTTATTAGTAGGCATGTTTGGTTGAAAGAACAAAGTTTACCTGACCATGTTAAAGTAAAACTATTGGATGCTCCATTACAGCATGATACTTTTTGGTGTTAAGGCAGATGAAGTGTTAAAGAAAATGGAGGATAAAGCAAAGTCAATGCAGACAGTGAAAGATTTCTTACATGTTCAACCACCTAGATTTAGCAGAAACTGGCCTTCAAAAAATTGGTCCTTTCCAGTATCAGACAGGCCACAAAGAGGCAGATACAGATGCCCAAGAGGCAGATCTCATCCCCAAGGCTCCTACCGACCTAAACAATGGAGTGCTTCAGTCCCCAAAGGAGGGGAAGACCAATCACAACCTTATAGGAAACAGTCCCAATGACTTCCCTCTGCAAATGACAAGCACTTACCTTTTAACAGCTCCGCTAGGGAGAAAGCTAGCACTTTTCTCAAAAAATTGGCACATGATCACCCAGGACCAATGGGTGCTGAATATTGTTTCTCAGGGTTACAGGTTCTGGTTCCACTTCCACACGCTTCCAAAACCAAAAGGTATGCCAGACCTGCCACAAAACCAATGTACAGAGGCACAAAAACAGATTGCTGCTCTCATGGACATGGGAGCTCTTCAGAAAGTTCCACAGCAAGAACAGGGACAAGGATTTTACTCGAGACTTTTCTTAGTACCAAGAAAGGACAAAGCCTGGAGACAAGTACTGGACCTGTCAATCCTGAACACTTTCTTGGATGTTCCAAAATTCAAAATGTTAACACTTCATCAACTTCTGTCCATGCTGGGCAAGAAGGCTTGGCTAGTTACTTTGGACCTCAAGGAGGCATACCTGCATGTTCCAGTCAGACAATCTTGCAGAAGATACCTCAGATTCATAGCAGGCTCAATGCATTACCAATTCTCTGCACTGCCCTCTGGCTTATCTACTGCGCCCAGGGTCTTCACAAAATGCTGGCACCAGTAATTGCATTTTGCAGACAAAAAGGAATTCAAATATATCCCTACTTGGACGACTGCCTTATTCAAGCAGAGAGCAAGGACATTCTTCTAAACCATCTGGCTTTTGTAAAAAGATTGCTAATTTGCCTAGGGTACACAGTAAACGAAAAGAAATCAAAACTAGTGCCCTCACAAGAGATAATATTCCTGGGTGCAAGCTTAAATGCAACTGCCTCAGATGGCTTATCTCACGCCAGACAAAAAAAGACAACTGACTCATTACTTTCAAATGATGGCAACAAAATCCCAGCTCCCTGCAAGAAAAATTCTGCAGGCCCTGGGCTTCATGGCATCCTGCATTCTACTAATTCCATATACAAAACTGCATATGAGGAAACTACAATGGTATCTAAAAAGTGTTTGGACTCAGCACTGTCACAGCCTGGAGACAATCATTACTTTAATTCCCTGCCTACAACAGGAGTTTCGATGGTGGGCCCAGGCTTGTCACCACAACATGGGACAGCCTTTCACTTTACCCACAGCCAGGCAGACAATAACAACGGATGCATCTGATTATTCCTGGGGGGCACATATGGAAAGAAAATGCATTCAGGGCACGTGGCCCAAGGAACAAATGCATCTTCACATCAATCAAAAAGAGATGCTAGCTGTACAGAATGCCCTGACAGCTTTCAAGGACCTACTACGTCCAGGACAACTATTAATAAAGACAGACACTACCACAGTTATGTGGTACATAAACAAGCAAGGGGGCACACATTCCTGCCCCCTATGCAGGCAAGCCATGACTTTGTGGAACACAGCACTGACTTATCAAGTACATCTGCAGGCACAATTCCTGCCAGGAACAAAAAATACACTGGCAGACGAACTAAGCAGAAATCTCATGGATCCTCACGAAGGGAAACTAAATCCTCAGGTGTTCAGCATGATAATGAGGAAATGGGGACGCCCAGACATAGATCTTTTTGCCTCCCCTCACAGTTACCAAATACAGAAATTTTGCACAAGAACTTATCACTCTCAAGCATGGAAAGTGGATGCTCTATCGTTCAGCTGGAAAGGCCTGACGGTCTGTGCCTTCCCTCCGATGCCTCTCCTTACCAAGGTACTCCTAAAGGTCAGACAAGAAAGGCCAAAATTGATCCTGATTGCCCCAGAATGGCCACGCCAGCACTGGTACCCACTCCTAAGGAGCTTGTCTCAAGGTCCAGCTTGGCCTCTACCTCAAATTCCTCATCTTCTGACGCAACAAAACAATCAGATTCTGCACAGTCAACTCAGAACCTTAAATCTGGCAGCATGGCAGATAATGGAACCACTCAGACTGCACCTCTCTCTAAAGCTGTTATGGATGTCATTTTAGAAGCCAGAAGGCCCAGCACTAGGAAATCTTATGCAGAAAAATGGAAGAGATTCTGTGCTTGGAACCAGGCACAAGGTCTCGAACCACTGGTCCCCAATATACCTCAGATTTTACAATACCTAACTGAGATGCTGGACAAAGGCCTATCTTTCTCATCAATTAAAATACATGTGTCTGCCATTTCAGCTCATTACAATACGGAGCCTCCTATTTTTTCACATCCTCTACTATGACAGTACCTTAGAGGGCCAAAAAATATGAGACCCCCAAGGAGAGCATCAATACCAACTCGGGATCTCAATTTTGTTTCAGAAAAACTCGCACTACCTCCGTTTGAGCCAGCCAGCACAGCTGTTCTAAAATTCTTATCATGGAAAACTGCTCTGCTCCTAGCAATAACTTCAGCAAGAAGAGTCTCAGAGTTACAGGCATTAATGGCTGTGGAACCTTTCATCATTTTTCATCAGGACAGGGTCTCACTTAGAACAAACCCAACATTCATGCCAAAAGTGGTCTCCAATGTGGCCTTGAACCAAACCATTCATTTGCCTACTTTCTACCCAAATCCACAAAATAAAGGGGAGAAACTTTTGCACTCTTTGGATATACACATACAGCTACGATTTTACCTGGACAAAAAAGCTTTCAGAAAAACTGAGCAACTGTGTTTGTAGCTTATGCTGCAGGATCACAAGGAAAGACTATTACAAAGCAGACGATTTTAAAATGGGTAGGCCACTGCATCCGCTTCTGTTATGCACAGCATGGCAAATCAGTGCCTAAGGACATTAGACCTCATTCTACCAGAGCAGCAGCCACTTCAGCAGCTTTTCTCAGAGGAGTACCAACCAAAGACATTTTAGAAGCTGCAACCTGGAGCTCAGTGCACACTTTCACCAAGCACTACCACTTACCTCTCTACTCTAAATCCAGAGCAGGCTTTGCCACTTCAGTACTGCAGGGCCTGGTAGCCTCTCCAAATTATATTTAGACCCAGCCACCCAACCTCTGCTTTGGGATTCTACCCAAGTGTAATGACTGCAACAGTGAAACACGATGAACATAGTACAGTTGTGTACCTACCATAAATGTAGATGTTCGAGTGTATTCACTGTTGCAGTCCAGGTTACCCACCCACCATCCCCCTTTTTATTGCTGGGACGTTTTCTGTACTTCTCAACTCTATACAACCTATGTGGTGTATTTGCTTGTAGATGAAGAAAATGTTTGTTGTAATATATGCATGTTTTTTGGCATATTTTTATATTTCCAGCCTTCCTATCTGGGGGCACCTGACATCTGGGGCAAGAAAAACTGAAGAAAATGGCGTTGGTTGCAACTTTTATACCCCTGGCACACTGACGTCCGGGAGGAGGTGACAGCAACCGACGCCGGACCAAGACTTTGGAACTCGGGCTGACTGCGGGCTGCCTGCCAGCAGGATAACCCAAGTGTGATGACTGCAACAGTGAATACACTCGAACATCTACATTTATGGTAGGTACACAACTGTACTGTCTCACACTTGTCAGTCTGTTGTATGCACAGTCGTTGGTATTGTTTGCCTTCACTAGTTCAGATGTGTCCCATTGGCAAAATCTTCCTTGTTACTTCATACAGGCTTTGGTGGTTACAATTCCATTAAATGGCAGCCTAGTGGATAAAGTGCAATTGTGGTAGGCAGATTCCCCTAAAAGGATTTCTACTGCTAGTGCCTTTTCTGTTTAAGTGCAGAGCAAGATTATAAAAGTTGCAGTTTTGCCATTTTTTTATATCTAAAACTTTACATACACAACTTGCATCTCTTAACACTTACATAGAGACCCAGCACCTTGCCCAAGCTAAGATGGCAGACCCTTTCACCCCTCACTTCCCGATTATCTCAAAGAATTTATTCAAGAGACCTAGGCCTGGCATTATGGCTGCTCAGTTGGACTCTGACATACCTGCTGAAGTTGCGGAATCCACTGCATGTCTGACTGCTTCTCAGACTCTTGCTACGTTACGTCTACCATGCTGGAGGCCGGTATGGAGCCTTATTCAAGCACTTCTGAAATGACTGATCTTACCGGCGATTTTGAGAAGGGGGAACCTAGTCTAATAATTTCAGAAGGAGACACAGATATTCTGCAAATATCAGTAAGAAGAGAATACCTGGGTCATTAATCGTGGTACGTCAGGAGTCTGATCCTGCCGTGTCTTGTTAAAGCGGGCATCCCTCCAAAAAAGAGAAACAAAAATATTTCATCTCCACAGATGTCCCAGGAAAAGGAGTAGATAGATTTTTTTGCAAAGCCTGTGTAAGGCTATCACGGCACTCAGCCAACTTCTGTTGTCTTTTCTGCCCCTATTCCTGCTATCCCTCACAAAAAAAAAAAAAAGAAAATCTGGCGTCATCCTCAAAGGATGAAGAGGCAGAATCTGATTTTTGATTGAGCATTCTTTGGCTTACTGTTCCCAGATTCACGTCCCAGGCCAAGTGACCTCCTGTGATGAGGACTTCCTATCCTCTGACTCTGTTGTAGAGGAAGCTTCTTTTTGAGAAACATTTCTAACATGATGCATTTTGAGGAGGAATCCAGACAAATTTCTGACATGCAGAAAAGGTATAACTTGATAGAGGGAGACACTCCTGCACCTGCTCCAGTTCTTTCTGTCCTGGAGACCCTTCTGTATGCTTTGCCACTACTTTCATTCTCCTGACTCTCAGCCACCAGCTCTAAAAAGGCCTGATAGATTTTACAAAGTGCCTGAAGCTTCAGTTTCTGTACAAAAATCCTTTGGCAGACCCATCTGCTTTTTCCATTTCTACTGATAAGCCCTCAAAGCCTCCTACCTGCTCCTAATGGCCTTCCTCTGGTAAGGATAGCAGGACAATAGACAGACTTCAGGGGGGGGTGTACAGCTCTTCCATTTTGACTTTTGGTGCTCTGAACTATCAGACTCTAATGACTAAATATTTACAGTCTATTTTAAGTAATGTAAATAGAACTTTTGCTTTTGTGGACGGGACAGGCATTAAGCAACAAGCCATGTCTATACTATAATCTCAAGCTTCACAGGTGGCTAGATAGCATCATTGCAATTATGACACAGTGAAAGCCTTCTCCAGAGCAGCTGCTACTGGTTTTGTCATCAGAAGGTACACATGGCTTCACCCCATCATAACCCATGGGCATCAAAGCCAAGATACTAGATTATACTTTGAATATGGATCTTTTATTTAACCCTGATGCAGCCAGTTTGTTTAAAACTTTATAAGAACAAGGGAAAATAATGAAAGATTACAGACAAACTTTCTTCACTCCTGTCCCCAGATGTCAAAGATATTACCCAGCAAAACCCAACTTTTTCTCACTCTGGGAGTCTAGACTTGCATAAGGTGCCAAAAAATGCCTAGGAAGAGATTTCAAGATAAACCAGAGGGGGACTCCAAGGTCTGGGAGGCCTCCCTACCCAGACAAATTAGCCTGTCTACTTTTTTCTTCCCCAGTCCCCCTCTGTCCAGCCCCTCTCCCCCTGTCAAAAGGCTTGTATGATTTTTAGTGAATTGGGAGCCCATAACCACTGACAAGTGGGACCTCTCCATATTCATCATTGTTACAGAATAGCTTGGAAGAAAATTCCTTCATTCAAGGTCATCCCTCCTCTACCTCCTAGTCAGGTAAACCTCCTACCACCCATCATTCGAGACTTATTCTACCAAGGTATAATAGAACCTGCACCACACCACCACAAGGAGGGTTTTATTCCAGACTGTTTTTTTTTTTGTACCAAGAAAAGGAGAATGGAGACCCGTACTGGATTTGTCCAACACTTTCTTCAAGGTCCCCTTGTTCAAGATGTTTTCACTCCGGATTCTTTTGTCTTCATCCTTTGACAGGATGTTCTGGTCTCCTTGGATCTGAAAGATGTTTACCGTCACATCCCAGTCTATCCTTCTTTTAGGAAACTTCTAATCTTTCTGGCTTGTTAATCACACTTTTCATTTCTTAGCTTTTCCCTGAGGACTACATACAGCCCCCAGGGTTTTCACAAAGTTTCTAGCACCAGTCATAGCCTTTTGCATTAGTCAGGGAATTCAGATATTCTCATGTCTAGACAACCTGTTAAAACAGGCACCCTCTCAGCAGATGCATTGTATTTCATCTAATTTTTAATGTTTCTCTGTTCCAGAGTCTGGGTTTCATGATCATCTTCAAAAAGTTCACTCTGAATCCTATCCAAGACCTGGTTTTCTTGTGCTGCATACTGGACACTAAACTTGTGCAAGCCTTTCTGCTGCTAAAGAAAGGAACAGAATCTCTGACTAATTTCAGTCTCATTTACCCTTTCAAACTTGCACTGTAAGAAACGTTCTCAAGACAACGTGATTCATGACTGCAACCTTACCTATAGGTTCATAGTTGTATACTAGGCTAATGACTACTAGGACCCTTGTAAGCCTATCCATGCAACCTGTATGTGACCCACAAATTTGATTTATATAGGGGGTGGTTATCTATTTTCTCAGTCCATCAGAGGCACAGGCACCAGAATAGGGTGGAATTTCCCATTACCCATCAATTGGTCCATGGTGAGCTTAAATAGGGTAGTGGATTGGGGTCACTTATGCCAGACCACATATGAAAAAGATGCAGTAGTACTCAAAATCTATCTGGTCCCAGTATTCTCATCCTCTGGACACCCAGATTTCGCTTCTGTCCCGCTTAAAGCAAGAAATTCAGTGATGAATATAACAGTTAAACCTCTACCCAAGCCTGCCATTCATAGTGCAAATATGTCAATATGAGTCTCACACAGATGCTTCAGACATTGCCTAGGGAGCATGGATAGGCTGTCTTACAATCCAGGGCCAGTGGTCACCAAATCAGAGGTCAGAGCACATAAGCCTGAAGGGGAATGTAGACTCCAATTCAGATCTTCTCCACTTGGGTCCCAAGACTCCTCAGCATTTTCACAGGAAACACTGCAATCATGTGGTACACAAGACCTTTTTTTATCAGCTATGCAGATTTTATTTTATTTATTTATTTTACATTTGTTTACCGGGGAGGTCCAACTGGGTAGATGTCTGTTTTCAGTGGAGGCCCAGGGAGAAATGCTCCAGAAACCATTACTAACATACTATTCATAAAATCTTTACATAAGCATTGTGATTTACACGTACAGTTATAAAATATAGCAGATAACATATGATTGCATAATTTATTTATTTTATTTTACATTTGTTGACCGGGCTAGCAGTACCTACACCCCCATTTTCTATTTCTGCATTATATAATACCCCTCTCTCCCCATTACACAAACCAAATTACTATTTACATAAGCATAGTGGTTTAGATGTATAATTAAACGTATAGCAGGTAGTAACATGTGATTGTTGATCATACAGTATGTTTAGTAGAGGTAATCTTGAAAATGTAATAAAGATAAGAGAAGAAAAAAAAAAAAAACTAAAAATTGACATTTTAAGGGAAAGCTGTTTAACTTAGTCTAGGGGAGAGTTAGTGAGTATAAATGGGACAGTGGGAAATAAGTGTCAGTGAGTTGGTAAGTAACGTGTCATAATAAATATAGGGCATCTGTGGGAGTTTTAAGGAAAAGGTTGGATAGTGGGTAGGGGAAAGGTGTTAAAATGTCAGCCAGGTACTAGGCAGTTGCATTTCCACGAGTTGTTTGTGGGATAGAAGCTGTTTTTTGAAGATGGTTTTGTTAGGTTGTATCCTGGTTTGTAGTGGTAGAAATTTGCAAGTCTTGGCAATGTTGCTAGAATACAGGGAGTCACCAGAGCTGTAATGGCTTTTGGAGATTGTGATTAGTGCCTTGTTACTGGATCTAAGTTCTTGGTTATTGGAGTAGAGGGTGATAAGATTTTGTAAGGCTGAAGTTTTGTCAGGTTGGTACAGTATTTGGTGAGCTAGAAGTTTGTTTAGAGCTAAGGTGTTGGGGAGTTCCAGCCAGGAAAGCTGTTTTAGGGCTTGTCAGTGGTGGATGCAGTAGGAGGAGTTTGTGGCGAATTTTGCTATTTTGTTGTAGCATAGATAGTTTGTTTAAATCACTTTTGTTTAGATTAATTAGGACAGGAGAAGCATATACAGTAAGTTAGAAGGAAGATGTGTGCGAGCTAGAGTAACTTTACTGTTGCTGGTTAGGAAGTTTTTACATCTGTAAAGAGTACCTAGTTTTTTGTTGACTTTAGTTATTGCATGAGCTATGTGTTTGTCAAATTTCATGTTATTGTCAATAATGACCTCCCTAGTAATTTGGTTTGTGTAATGGGGAGAGAGGGATATTATATAATGCAGAAATGGAAAACGGGGGAGTAGGTACTGCTGCTTTGGAAGGATGGAAGAGTGTAAGTTGAGTCTTTTTAGGATTTAGTATTAGCTGGGAGTTTGTTGGCCAGGTTTCGATGGATATAAAGGCTTCTTGGGTCTTGATGTGAAGTTGTTGCAGGGTGGGGGCAGAGCAGATTAAGGTGGAATCATCAGCGTATTGAACCAGGTTTGCTAGAGAGGTGGCTTTGTGAATATTGTTTGTAAATATAGTGAAAAGTAGGGGTCCTAGGACTGATCCTTGAGGTACTCCTAGTTTTACACGAAGTAGGGGGGAAAGGGAGTTTTTCCACTGAACAGCTTGGTGGCATTGGGAGAGAGAGTCTTGAAACCATAATAGAGTGGGGGTAGTTAGTTTTAATTCTGAGAGGGATGTTAGAAGCTTCGTATGGGAGACTGTATCAAATGCTTTTGATAAGTCAAGAAAAATTGCAGACACTAGCTGCCCATCGTAGTGTTGCTTATTTACCAGGTTACTAAAATGAATGAGTGCAGTGGCAGTACTATGGTTGGGGTTGAATCCGTGTTGAGTTTTGGCAAGAAGATTATTGGAAAGATGCGTTAGGATCTGGGTGTTGATACATTTTTGCAGTATTTTAGCCAGTGGGGAAAGTATAGATATAAGGCAGTAGTTTGTTAGGCCAGTGAAGGTGCCCCCTTTGTTTATTGGTGTAATGTAGGAGATTTTCCAGAGAAGTGGCACCTTTTGTTCTGAGATTGAGCTGTTATTGATTGTAGAGATTGGGTAGGAAATGGCTTTTGCAGCTATTTGTAGGAATTTGGCAGGTAGTTGTCTACTGCTAGGATGTTGGGTTTAAGTTTGGTTAGATGTCTATAGATGGTGTAAGTTGGTACAGGTTGAAGGGTGAAGGAGTTGCCATTATTTGGTGGGTTATATAGTATAGTGGTGGTTGAGGAGGGGGGTGGGTCTGTTGGACAGCTTTATTATAGAGTTGGTAAAGAACTCCTTGAATTGAGTGGCTGTGTTTATAAAGGTGGTGTCTGGATGAGGAGCTGGTGATTTACCTGGTTGGAGAATACTGTTTATAGCAGCCCAGAACTTTTGTGAGTTGGTATTGTGCTTAGTTTGAATTTCACTATAGTATGTTTGTTTGTCTACACTGATTTGTTGTTTTTTTTTTTTTAACAGTGTTTCTCAGTTGTAAGAATGTTTACCTATTAGGAGTAGTTTTGTTTTTGCGCCGGGTGTCCCATGCTTTGTCCTTTTGTTTCATACGTTGTGTATTGCTCTTGGTAAGCCATGGGGCATAGATGGTTTTGTTGGGGAACTGTCTTGGTGGAGCAAGTTGGTTGAGAAGGCCTAAGAGGATAGTGTTGAAATACTCAACTGCTTCAGCTAAAGGAAGTGTTAAAAGAGGGGACCAGTTAGTGTGTTTATGGGCTGTATTAAGGTCATCAGCCCTGAAGTTTTTAGTGTATCTGATGTGTTTAAGAGAGCTAGTTGTAATGAGTTTAGTTTGGTCTCTGATGAAAAAGGTTGAGAGGTGGTCACTTGGAGTGTCGGGTAGTGTACCGAAATTATGGGTGGAAGAGGGACGATTAGTAAGAATCCAGTTTAGTATTGATTCTTTTTTTGAGGTTTCGTCTACACTAGTAGGAGTTTGTATAAGCTGTTAGAAGCCATAAATATTAATATGATTTGAGGGGGTGGGGTGATTTAAGTGAGGTCCAATCAATATTTAAGTCACCTAGTATAATGGTTTTATGGGGGAGGGTTTCTGATGTCCAGTGGAGAAGATTCTAGGGTTTTGATGTTATCTCCTGGTGGGATATATGATCCTAAGGTATTTATCTGTTTTTATGTATTTAGGGTGCAGCGGTAGCAATGTCGCCTCACAGCAAGAGTTTCTCCCATTCGGTTCTCAGCTGGAGCGCCTTCTGTGTGGAGTCTGCATGTCCTCTCCGCAGTCAAGTGGTGTTCGAAAGACATGCGTGAATGGGCGTACCTTCATTGAAGGTTGGGCGTTGAACTGGCACCGTAAAAATCTACTGACAATCATTAGCGGACCGGAGTTCCGCTGTGGCGACCCCTAACCAGGAAAAGCAGAAAGAAGTCATCTTACCTTTGCAACTAGGATCTCTGCATTATTAAAGGCAGGAAATTCTGTTTTATAGTTCAACATTGATGTTGTGATATAGGAGAGCAACTCCACCTCCTCTTTTAGCTGTATGGTCTCTTCGTAGTATGCTATAACCAGGCAGAAGTATTTCTTCATTTTTAATGTCTGGGGTGGTTTCATGGGGGAGGGTTTCTGATGTCCAGTGGAGAAGATTCTAGGGTTTTGATGTTATCTCCTGGTGGGATATATGATCCTAAGGTATTTATCTGTTTTTGTGTATTTAGGGTGCAGCGGTAGCATTGTTGCCTCACAGCAAGAATTTCTCCCATTCAGTTCTCAGCTGGAGTGCCTTCTGTGTGGAGTCTGCATGTCCTCCCTGCAGTCAAGTGGTGTTCAAAAGACATGCGTGAATGGGCGTACCTTCATTGAAGGTTGGGCGTTGAACTGGCACCTCAGCAGCGTAAAAATCTACTGCCAATCATTAGCGGACCAGAGGTCCACTGTGACGACCCCTAACCAGGAAAAACAGAAAGAAGTAGTCTTACCTTTGCAACTAGGATCTCTGCATTATTAAAGGCAGGGAATTCTGTTTTATAGTTCAACATTGATGTTGTTCTGATATAGGAGAGCGACTCCACCTCCTCTTTTAGCTGTATGGTCTCTTCGTAGTATGCTATAACCAGGCAGAAGTATTTCTTAATTTTTAATGTGTGGTTTAAGCCATGTTTCTGTGAGGAAGATGATGTCAGGTAAGTATAATGCCATGGTTGCATGGAGCTCAGTGGTTTTAAGGATGCTTCTTATGTTATAATTTATTATTAGAATATTGGATGTTTTCTTAAGTAGGCTAGTACTGGTTCTAGGCTGATTTTGGTGATGTGTAGGACTTGTTATTGGACCTGGGTTGGGGTTGATAACGCTACTGCAAAGCAGGTGAGAGGCAATGTTTATTATGGTTTGTAGGTATTTGGAGAAGGCTAAGTCACATTGTATAGATACGCTATATTTGCTTTGATAATGGAGGAGTTTATAGGGGTGTAGTTCATAGGTGATGTGGTTGAAGACTGAGGGTGAGATGAGTAAAGGGTGGTTGGTGAGTGCTGGAAGGAAGGTCGAGGTAGGGTGACTTATGTTGGGGATTGTAATGTTGCTGAAGTAGGGTGAGGTTAGATGGGCTGTGATGGTGAGTGTTAGTGTTAGAATTATTTGACGGGAGTACATGTTTGGTTTAGTAGGAGTGTATAGAGATAACCCTGTGGAATGTGTAAGGGTCCTGATTGTATAGTGATAGGATGGACTGCAGCAACCTTATGAGTCAGGCGGTACTATGTGTAGAGTGTTCAATATGAGAGCAGAGGAAGGGGAGGGGTGGTGGTGGATGTTTGCGTGATTGGCTGAGAGATGGGGGGGTTTGGTGTGGTAAGGTTAGGTATAAAGGAAATGAGCTAGGAGGTGGGTTGGAATGGGGGTAGGGTTGGGGAACAAAATGAGCCCAAGCAAAGCGGGTAGAGCCCTACCTAGGATGTAAGAGCTGGGAAAAAAAGTATCAGGAGTCTGACTAAGTAATGAAGGTAAGCAGCATTATCCTTTAAATTGCAGGGAGTATGGCAGTTACTGTGTCTTCACTGTTTATTCACAATGAATGGAAAATAGCTGCTATGAAGGGACTTGGATGACTTTACAGTACACAGAAATATTGGAGAATTTAAATAACTGTAGCGCACTGTCCTTCTTACAAGAGGAGCTGCTCATCTGGGCTAAGATTCAGTTGTCTGGTGGTGTTCTGCTGCCACCTCGTGGCAGTTAGTGACAATGGCAGGGAAAGGAAAGAGGAGAAAAAGACCCTGCAGGGGTGTGCAAGCTATGCCAGTGAAATACAATTAAGTAAAAACACTAACAACTAGATGCAGTAATTAGTTAACAGGGAATGCACCTGCATAAGAAGATTTCAGAGTAAAAATCCCAGTAGTGAGTCCTGCCTTCACTTGTTTGCAGGATAATTTTCAGAAATTCTTCACTGGGTGGGGGGGGGGGGCAGGCTCTAGTGAAGTAGAGAGCTACAGCTGTATGAAAAAGGAGACAAAAAGAGATGTAACGAAGTCTTGTTGTGGGTAAGCAGCAGCAAAAAAATTTATATGAGCGAAGTATTGGCTTGAGTGAAGCTGTAGGTACATGTGTGTGGAGAATGTGGGAGGTAAGGATATACTGTACTATTATGAGGTAAGGTACATACCAGGTAAGTGAGCACAATATTAATTCTCTCTTGCGATGCAGTAATAACATTCCTGGGCTACATTCACTACCTTTAGGCTGTATGTAGCTCTGTGTTAGCTTTCAACAGTGGGGAAAAAGAGGGAGGATCAACATACCAGATAATAGTAGAGGAATTCGTTTTGTACAGGCACAACCTACAGGGTAACAACAAAGATCCGGGCAGTCTATTCATTAAATACCAATAGCCACAGTGGGAAATGCTGAATAGTTCACAGAGTTAGCATTGCCCTAGTAAATGCAATATACAGTGAAATTACATCATAGTGTTGGCAAGCGTGGGAGGGTGTTCAGGTAATATATGTGTCCCAATGATTGACCAGAGGTTCTACAAAACTATTATAATAATTCAGTAAATGCACTCTACATGTGTGTAAATACATTCAGCACAATGCTCACATTCGGAGGCAAAGGTTAAAACAGTGCACAGTAAAATTGCAGCAGCAATAACACAAGCAGTACTTTTCAAACAAAAACTAAGCAAATACATAAACCAAAAATACCTGCATGCTATACTAAATACATTCAGCACAATGCTCACATTCAGAGGCAAAGAGTAACACAGTAAAATTGCAGCAATAGCACAGAAGCAGTACTTTCAAGCGAAAACTAAGCAAATACATAAACCAAAAATGCTGCATACTGTGCTAAATACATTCAGCACAATGCTGACATTCAGAGGCAAAGGTTAAAACAGTGCACAGTAAAATTGCAGCAGTAGCAGAGGCAGTACTTTTCAAACAAAAACTAAGCAAATACATAAACCAAAAATACCTGCATGCTTTACTAAATGCATTCAGCACAATGCCCACATTCAGAGGCAAAGGTTAAAACAGTGCACAGTAAAATTGCAGCAGTAACACAGAGGCAGTACTTACAAAAAAAAAAAAAAAAAAAAGAGCAAATACATAAACCAAAAATACCAGCATGCATGGAAACTTCTCAGGGGACCTGGTGGAGAAAGTCAGTAGAAGCAGCAGATACTGTATTGTTTTAAAAATGGCGCCGCAGTTTAGATGTATGTAATGTAGCCTTCCAGGGGAAGGGCAGGGTGCGGGGAGAGGGAGGATATTCTGCGGGGGGATAGTAGTAAAACCTGATATAGAGCCCTACCTAAGAGGTAAGAGCTGGGAAAAAAAAAAGCGTCATGAGTCTAAGTAATGAAGGTAAGCAGCGTTATCCCTTAATTTGCAGGGAGTATGCCAGTTACTGTGTTTCCATTATTTAAACACAATGAATGGAAAAATAACTGCTATGAAGGGACTTGGATGACTTTACACTACACAGAAATGTTGGAGAATTTAAATAACTGTAGAGCACTGTCCTGCTTACAGGAGGAGCTGCTTATCTGGGCTAAGATTCAGTTGTTTGGTGGTGTTCTGCTGCCACCTCGTGGCAGTTAGTGGCAATGGCAGGGAAAGGAAGAAGGGGGGGGGAGAAGACCTTGCAAGTGTGCACACTATGCCAATGAAATAACGTTAAGTAAAAGCACTAACAACTGGATCCAGTGATTAGTTAACAGGGAATACACCTACATAGGAAGATTGCAGAGAGTAAAAATCCCAGTAGTGAGTCCTTTTGCCTTAAGTTGTTTGCAGAATAATTTTCAGAAATTCTTCACATGGGGGGCAGCCATGAGTGAAGTAGAGCTAGAGATAAGACTATATCAGAGAGTAAAAGTCCCAGTAGTGAGTCCCTTTGCCTTCAGTTGTTTGCAGGATAATTTTCAGAAATTCTTCGCATGGGAGCGAGGGGAACGGGGGGCAAAGCCACAAAACAAACCTGTCCCTACAAGCAGTTTACATTCCTTCACAGGACAGTGCCCTGGCAGATTTTCTAAGCATAACAAAGGAAAACTCTCATGAATGGATGCTGAACTAGATAAGTCTTCCTAGATGTAGTCCACAAATGGGTTATCCCCTCAGATAAACTTGTTTTCCTCCATTTGCAAAAAACAGCTACGTCACTTTTGCTCTAGTACTCCTTGCCCTCAGGCATGGAGGAGGATGCCATGTCCTTTCCTTGGAAAGGAAAGTTCCTTTATGTCTTCCTTGCTCAACCACTTCTTTCAAAGGACTTGCTAAAGATCGAGAGAGAGAAAACAAAGATTCTACCCGTGAGTCCCTTTTTGCCATTAGTCTCCCCTTTCTCTGCCACCTAGCTGTAGTAATGACTGAGTCGGTCCTGAGGCTCTGAACTGAGCCCATATATCAAGGATAAATGAAAATTGACAACACGTGGAACTTTAGGGTGAGTACATTTTATTTTTATTTATTTATTTTATTTAACATTTGTTGACCAGGAAAGTCCGACTAGGTTCCACAGATCCTGTTTTCAGTGGAGGCCCGGGGAGAAATGCTCCAGACGCATGTCTTTAGAATGTGGGAGGAAACTGGAGTACCCGGAGGAAACCCACGCGAACGCAGGGAGAACATGCAAACTCCACACAGAAGGCATTACGGCCGAATACTTTTTTTCCTTTTCTGTTAATCTAAGTTAACTCATGTTGCAGTTGAAAAATGTGACAGTTTAATAAAATTTAAAAAAGGCTCATTTTAATTATTGTGTTGGTCCAGAAAGAGCATGACTCTGGGTCCTTCATATCTTGACTTCTCCACAGATTGTGCTGCTCTTGAGTGGTGGTGTTTGATACTGTGACAGAATGGTCTTCTCCACCTTGAAAGTATTGTAGCTGCAGTAGTTGTTTTGCTGTTGTAAACTTCCTGAGGAGAGGTCTTGGAAGTTTTGGTTGCTAGAAAACGTTTGGTTCATGCCACCACCTGTAAGGTCCAGAAAAGGTTCTTTATCTGGGTCAAAATATTCTCTGTCTGCTTAGTCAGTAACTTTACCATTTTACTTAGCATTATTCATATGTCTACAACCAGGATTCACCACTCCATCATCTGGGTTTGTGTGTAATCTTGAGCATTGTGATCTGGTGCTACCATATTTGCCCTTCCATAAGGACCAGTGATCTCTCTAATTATATTAGTCTGTCTAGGTTTACCTGCCCTCATGTTATTCCCGTGAGAGCTTTTTAAGTGTTTGATTTCCTTTACCTGACACTTGTTTTGCTGTCCTCACCTTCCAACCCTAGGAAGCTGTTTTAGCTATCTGTAAACCTATTTCTGGTAGGGAACATATAGCTTCTGAACATTTTGCTTTATATTTGCATAACTGTGCAACATAGGGTGGTGCTACTGTGGTCGGTTTAGCTTTAAGGTAATGAACCATGTTTGAACATTAAGTTGCTCATTTGTGAGCCAATGTTTAAGAAAGTGAAGGAATGTTGTGGTACTTAATTGGTAATTTGTTGACTGTACTGTGTGATTTAGTTGGATGTACTATTGAAGCCTTAAATGGTATGTTGCTGGTTTGTGGAGAGCTGTAACTCACTGGTTAGTTTTTTTTTTTTTTTGTCTAGCAGCAGTACCAGAATGGGGAACCTGAAGAGAACCATGAACAGTTCCTAAAGATGTTGCAGAATGCAGTGACCACCTTTGTTAATCGCATGAAGAGTAACCATATGCGAGGTCGTAGCATCACAAATGACTCTGCTGTACTTTCCCTTTTCCAGTCCATCAATAATATGCATCCTCAGCTCCTTGAACTACTGAACCAATTGGATGAGAAAAGACGTATGTATTCTGGAGTTGCATTTGAGAGGATTAATAGATAAGCAAGGTTCTTCAGATATTCTGCCTTATTTTTTGCTTAGGCAGTGCAGTTTCTATTTGTTTAGAATGTGTAATATTCAAGGTTGACCATTTTTAGTGAAGTGAAGGACCTTCTTTCTCCAAGCAGTGGAGAATGCTATTTTTTGATTCATAGGTTGAAAGTTTACCCATACCTTAAGATGAATTGCATTTTGGAGCTTTACTGCCATTAAGTTGTGAGTATTATGACTGAACATCAAGAAAGACAGATGTTGTACAAGTTGAATAGTGCACCTCTGTTAGAGGGCTTTTTTAAATACCAGCATTAAATGTTTTTTGAATCTGAGATAGTGCTTCCTAATTTTAAAGGTTTTGATAGATGTTATGATGTGTCATAGGATTCTTTGTAATAGCTTTTGGTATTAGTATTGGAACCAGATTGAATTAGCTGCACCTAAGGGCAAGAAAAGAAAAACTAATTTAAAACCTTTTTTTCCTTCAGATACTTCAGAGTTTGTGATCAGTATGCTGTATTATAAGCCTAGCACTTGTTCTCAATACTTCTCTACTAAGTAAGCACTCTCGTACTAAGTAAAGCACTACATCTACTTACTACCCCTGTGAATATCCACTTCCCTTAAAGGTATACCACTCCCTTATACTGTTCTAGCATGTCGAGTGGTAGATTACTGGCACCGTCTCCAGTTCAGCTGGTCAATCTGGGTATCTTGAGACAATGCTACAATTGTCTCATGTACACAGACAACCCTCTCCTCCTCCCAACAAACACAAATACAATTGTGAGAGATGCAACTATATAGCCAAACTGGAGGCTGAACTCTCTCAACTCAGGGCTGGCATGACCAGACAGGAGGAGATGGCAATCACACACACAACAATCCCAGTCCCACATAGACCTACCACAACTGCAAACCAAACACATAAAAACACGAAGACATACTCGGAGACTCTAATAAAAAACTTACCAAAACAACAGAGGCTCCCAAAGCAGACATCCAAAAATCCACTCAAAACAAAACACATGCAACACATACTTCAATAAATCAGTGTGTCGACCAATCGCAGCCCTTAAGGCCAAACACCTTGCCTGATACACTAGTAATAGGTGACTCCATAGTCAGACACACTGATGTCCCACTGACCAGGCTGAACAAGGAGAAGGTGACTGTGAGCTATCGGGAGCTAGGATCCGCCACATAACACACGCACTCGGGTCACTCCAAAGCAAGTACAAATATGACTCCGTCATTGTCCATGCTGGTGTGAATGACCTGAGACGTACCTCCCTGGACTACATGAAAAGAGACATAGAGGAGCTCTCCGATTATGTAGCCCAGGCTGGTATGACCCTGACCCTGAGCAGCATCTTGCCCTCACCAAGAATGATACCACAGTACAAAGACAAGATGATCAGCTTTAACAACTGGCTCAAGTACTGGTGTCATTCTAAGGGGATCCAATGTCTGTCTGCCTGGGATGATATGTTGGACAAGCCACACTGCTTCATAAGGGATGGCTTACACCTGTCACCACTGGGCTTCCGGATATTGGCTAAGGCTCTTGCCACCCCCATAGTGCCTTTTTTAGGCAAGGCTCAAAAGACAAACCCACCTCCTTAGAAAACAAAAATGGAAAAAAACTAAGGGTAATGCTGCTCAACGCCAGAAGTCTAAATCTCAAGATGCAGGCACTTGATGCACTCCTCAGCATGGAGAACATCGACGTCTGTGCAGTAACTGAAACCTGGTTCAAGGCTCCTGAGAGCACCCCAGCGCTACCAGGCTATACCTCGTATCATGCATTTCGGCCCCAAAACCCGGGCCGAACCACAAAGGGAGAGGGAGTGTCCATATTCATAAAGGACACACACACCTCCAGGTTAGTAGCAACACATGAAGCATCAGAGACCATACAGGTGCAACTAACCGTAGGCAAAACTGCTATACAACTGGTAGGTAGCATGTTACAGACCACCCTCCCAATCTCAAGAACCCAACTCAGCCTTCCTGAAGACATTGGAGGATATGAATGTATCACAAAATACCATCATACTGGGAGACTTCAACTACCCAAACATAGATTGGGTACATTATTCTAGCCCTAATACCCTAGCCCAAAGGTTCCTGGAAGTCATAAATTCAAATGCACTGGAACAACTAGTCACCTCTCCCACTAGGGGAGATAATATACTAGAGCTGATCATCACAAACATGGGGACAAAATGCTCCACACTGGAAGTATACCCCTCACTAGTGAGATCTGACCACAAACTAATCACCCTGGATATACATATCCCACCTCCACCCCCAGCACAAAAGACCACAGTGAAAAACTTCTCAAAAGCAGACTTCACTCTTCTTAAGACTGAGATGCTATCCTTTAAGCCCACTGTGCCAGTGGATACCACATCCCACAATGCCGAATCCTTCACAAATGCTTTCTATGGACATCTCCAAGAATGCATGGATCATGCAATCCCAAACAAATCCAAGTCCCTCTCTACCTAATGTAAGCGTCCTGTCTGGTGGACCTCAGCCATAAACAAATTGTATAACAAAAGAAGGAAGCTACTGCACGTCAGAGCGAAATCCCATGAAGGGAAGACATCTCTGATCAACATTAGCAGAAAACTACATTCTCTCATAAAAACATCCAAGGCAAACTTTGAGAGAAAAATCGCTAAGGACACTAAAGATAACCACAAAGCCTTCTTCAGCTATGTTAGAAACCTGGTAGGAAACCCTCAGATATGCTCAGAGTTGGTTCACAACAACAAAAAATACACTGAACCCACAGATATTGCTAACATTCTGGCTGACAGGTTCAGTGCAAATTTCTCCCTTCCTTCACCCCAAAAGAAGAAATACTTATCCCAGCTGAATTTAATCTCCCTGTCATCTCAGATGTCCAAGTGAGAACCGCCTAAACAAAGCAAAAACACAGCATCAATGGGACCTGACGGTATCCCGGGTGCGTGTTATGTGAACTCAAGAGGAGCTAAACCCACACATAAAAATGCTATTTAACCTTAGCCTTACTTCGGGATATGTACCTGAACACTGGCGTACAGCAACAGTGGTCCCACTTCACAAGGGGGATGCCTCTACAGACCCTGGAAACTACCGCCCCACAAGCTTAACTAGCCTGGTCTGCAAAGCTATGGAAAGAATCATTATGGAACTCATAAACAGAGACATAGGGGACCTACAGACACTTGACCCCACCCAGTTTGGCTTTGTAAAGGGCAGATCCTGCCTTTTAAACCTGGTTGACTTTTTGAAACAGTCACTAGAGCCATTGATGAGGGCAAAGCAGTCCATACAGCATACCTGGACTTGGCTAAGGCCTTCGACACAATACCCCACTCAGGCATCATAGATAAGCTAAACAGCTTAAAAGTAAACCCTTATGTCACTAGATGGGTTGCAAACTGGCTAAAGGACAGAACCCATAAAGTTAAAATCGCTGGAGCAATGTCAGACTCAAAGCCAGTCACAAGTGGTGTCCCACAGGGATCTGTCCTGGGACCCCTCTTGTTCGGCATTTATTTCTCAGATGTTAAAGCAAACATGGGAGGGCTGTGGCTGACAAAGTTCGCAGATGACTGCAAACTAGGCGCCATAGTTGATACACCAGCAGATGCACACATCCTACAAAAAGGCCTCACTGAAACAGACAACTGGTGCCGTAGTCACGGCCTTAAACTAAATGCCAAAAAATGTATAGTCATCCATTTTGGAAAAAACAAAGTACCCACAAATTATCACATAGACAGCAACCCACTGAGTACGGAAAAAGTAATCAGAGACCTAGGGACCCAAGTAGACAGCGACCTCTCATTTGACACCCACGTTGCCAAAGTGGTTAGAAAAACATTCTACCTTGCACACCTCATCATGAAGGGATTCACATCCAGATCCAAGGATGTCATTGTACCCCTATATTCCTCCCTCATCAGACCCATGATTGAGTAAAATGCCCCATTTGGTATGTACCTCACCCAGCATTTGCAACAGCTGGAGAGACCACAAAAGTACCTCACCAAAAGGATCAAGGGTCTCCAACATATGTCTTATTCTGCCAGACTAAAGAAACTTCAGCTCTATTCAGTAGCATACCGCCTGCTCAGAGGTGATCTCTGCCTGACGTATAAGGCCATGTCCAATCAGGATCTGATGGACATGCTCCACCTCAAAAAATCCAAATCCATCAGGACCACGAGAGCTAAAGACTTAAACCTCGGCACAAGTATGAATAGGATATGCTGGAGGGATAGATTCATAACCCAGAGGCTTCCCATGCTTTGGAACAGGATCCCAGTTCAGATTAGGCAGAGCCCTCACTGACTCTCTTCAAGAGAAATCTTGATGAGTGGATGGGAGATCGTAAGTTTACCCCAGGGGTCACATCTGTGTCACTGCTAGACAGGGGCACAGTAAACTAATTCTATTATACAAGGGGACCTTCATTGTGTCACTACTAGACAGAGGCACAGTATTCTAGATTTATTCTGTACATTTTTGTACCATTTCAAGGGGTGGCAAAAGCCACATCACTATGGCTAGGCTTACAAATGCCCCAGGGCAGATAGCCTAGTACTATACTATGAAACTGTATTTTAATAACTTGATTCTTAGAATTTCATTCCTCGGTTGTTCATGATTTGTTTATCTGAATTAATTTCTTTCCAGGCTGTTTTTTGTAGTTAAGTCTGGTGATACAAGGTTAAAATTGCTAAATTCTGCAGCAGATGCACAATTTAATTATTTGTAATGGAACGGAGCATTAAATTTATTTTATTTTTATTTTTTTATTTATTTTACAGTTTTTTTTTTACCGAGATAGTTCGTTGGGCCGAGAAGAGCCCAATTTCACTGGAGTCCCGGAGAGAAAAACTCCGTAAGAACATTATACAATTTAAACAAATCATTAAAAAATGAGTAATACAGTATACAATTTACAAAAGAAAAAAAGGTAAAAAAAAAAAAAAAAAAAAAAAAACACGTCAGTAAGTTTTTACAAACTACCTTAGTTTATACAGTGGAAAATCTAAAAGTAGAGGCGAAGGAGCCTCACATAGGTATCATATTAGAGTTATAGCAGAGTACAGAGTGGCTAGGAAGAGATTAAGTGTCAAGTAAAAAAAGGGAGAATAGTAAGAAGTAGTGAATGAGGAGTGAAAAGGGGGGTGGGAAGAAATTGGGGTGAGGGTAATGGTAGCTTAGTGAGAGGAAGGAGAAGAGAGCAGGAGTAAGAATCTGAAACAGGATATAGTGTAGAGGGTAGTTATGTAGGATGAGAGCAGGAACATTCCCAGAGGGATATGGGATGGGAATGAAGCAAGGGCTTAAAGGTAGAGTGGTTATCAGTGGTGCGGATGAGAGGTGGCAAGGAGTTCCAGAGCTGTGCTAGAGAAAAGGATAGTAGTTGTTTCCGTGATGGACGTGCAGGCTTGTGTAATTCAGTCAGATTTTGGTTATTGGATCGCAGGAGTGTATTGGGTAGATGCATTTTGAGCGAAGAGGCTAGAGAGGTGCAGAGATATGGATGGAAGATAAGTTTGTGGGCGTGAGTTTGGATATAGGTAATATAACTGGAGCGCTCTAGCCAATTTAGTTTGTGAAGGGCATTGCAGTGGTGGGTGGAGGTTATGTAACCAGATTTTATTGTAACAGGAACAGAGTTTAGTCTTTAGAGAAGTTTGTAGGTTAGTGAGAAGTGGGGGAACCATATAGGAGGGAAGGAATGAGGTATGTAGTAGAGAGAACAAACTTAATAGAGGGAGTGAGGTAGCGATTGTGGCAGTAAAGCATACCAAGTTTCTGGTGTGTTTTTATATTCATTTGTAGGTGGATATCAAACTTAGTGTTCGTCGATGAGGACACCTAAGAGTTTGGTATGGGATACTATCTTGAGAGAGGTATTTTTTTGGCTAGTAATAGTTAAGAGTTCTTGTCTTTAATTGTGTTTTTAGAGGGAGTAAATGTCATAAGTTTAGTTTTTGAAGCGTTGAGTGCAAGATAGTTATCTAACATCCAGTGCTCAGTGGAAGAGAAGGCTTCTTGGGTTAGTTTTAAGAGAGAGGAGATGGAGGTGGCAAAACAGATGACTGTAGAGTCATCTGCGTATTGGATAAGATTAGCTTTGGGGATAGACAAATGGAAGTCATTTATAAAGATGTTAAACAGAAAGGGACCTAATATGGAACCCTGGGGTACACCTGTAGGAGTGGTAAGAAAGGAGGAAGTGGCTGTTTTTTATTTGACAGCTGCTTGTCTGTCGGAGAGGTCATTAGTGAACTAGTTAGTAGAAGAGATGGATAGATTGATTGGAGAGTTTGAATAAGAGAAGGTTATGAAAGATAGTGTTGAAGGCCTTGGATAAATCCAGAAGGAGGGTAGACACTAGATAGACAGAATTGCGAGCTTCATTGACTATTTCAAGGAAGGAGAGGTGAGCGGTGGTAGTACTGTCGCCAGATCTGAACCCATGTTGTATGGGGTTGAGCAGTTGGTTATCTATGAGGTAGGGTAAAAGTTGTACTTGAATGCATTTTTCTAGTATTTTTGAGATGGGGATAAGATGGTAGTAAGACGAAAATTGGGAATATTGTTATTGTTGCCCCTTTTTATGAAGTGGTATGATAAAGGTCTTTTTCCAGAGTTGGGGAACATAGCTTTCTTGGACTGACAGGTTTATTAGAATGGAGATAGTGTAAGCGATGGCATCAGCAGGTGTTTTTAGAATGTAGGAAAGGAGGTCATCAGGGGCATTAGAGCAAGGTTTCAAGTTCATAAGGATTTTTTACGATGTTGAGATGGGTTTGATGGAGAAGGGAGGGAGAAGAGAGCTGGTTGCGATGGTGGAGGAAGGGTTAGGAGAGGGTGAATAATGAAGCATTGTTGGTGAAGGTTGCTGTTAGGTTGGCTGTGGTGTCGATAAAGAAGGAATTAAGTCATTCACTCCAGAGCAGCTCAGAAAATGCTGCCTACTTTACTTCCACCATAGGAACAACAGTGCAGCCTGAGCTCATTTTCAAATAATCCATTGATAATAACATACAGAAAACAAATGTTCATAACTCTTTAACCATAAGAGCTAGACTAAAAATGTAAATGTGAAAGTTGTTCAGCAGACACTGACCTTTCCAACATTGTAAATGTTGAAAGTGTGTAAGTCATTATTAAATATTTGCCAAATAATGCTGATATTGTGCATGGTTTTCACCTTTTTGGTAAAACAAATCACAATATCTTGGCGAATGTGCCATGTAGACCCATACCATTTGCAATTCATTTGTATGAATGTCAACTTTAAATACCTTAATGATTACTGTGTAATGCTCCTTTACTGAGATATTCACAGAAATATGATTAATATTATATTTCTCATAATTGATAAATACACAAAGCGTAATATCTCATCACCTGTAACAGACAGAGACTACATAGTGTACAAGCTGTATGGCCCGTCAGCTTCAAAATGATGCATCATTTGTATCGTCACCATGCTCCCATGCAAAGATATGAACCTAATAATGAGAAATACTGCAAATGTATAATTTTCATAATTCTACAAGACTAAACAAGCTGTACATGTGTACAGCATGCAGACACAGTTATTTTACCATATTGTAAAGAATAATACTGTCTTTAAAATGTGGCATTACTTCGCACATTGACATGCTCCCTCGCAAAGTTAACCAAAATATGAAAAAGTCATAATTCGTAATTTACATAACCTAAGTCTTAAACTTTGATATCTAAACATGTGTACAGCATGGTGACACACTTGTTTTACCATGTTGTAACTGTTAATACTGTCTTCAAAATGAGGTATTACTTAGCACATTGACATCTTTCCTTAGCAAAGTCATTCACTAAAATATGAAAACAAATATTTTCATAACCTCAGTCCTAAAAAATGGTGATATCTGTACATGTGTACAGCATGCAGACACAGTTCTTTTATCATGTTGTAAGGACTAACACTGTCTTCAAAATGAGGCATGACTTGGCACAGTTACTTACTCACTAGCAAAGTTGTTTACCAAAATATGAAAAAATAATTTGCATAACCCAAGTCCTAAAAAACTTTGATATCTCTACATGTGTACAGCATACAGAGACATTTCTTTTACCATATTGTACATACTAATACCGTCTTCAAAATGAGCTATTAACATAGCATGTTGACATCTTTCCTTAGCAAAGTCATTCACTAAGATAAGAAAAATCATAATTTCATAACCTTAGTCTTAAAAAACTGTGATATCTGTACATGTGTCCAGCATACAGACGCAGTTCTTTTGTCATGTTGTAAGGACTGACACTGTCTTCAAAATAAGGTATTACTTAACACAATTACATGCTCCCTAGCAAAGTTATTTACCAAAATATGAAAAAAATCATAATTTCCATAATTTACATCCTAAACCAAACTGTGATGTCTGTACATGTGTAGAGCATACAGACAAAGTTTTTTTTACCATATTGAAAGTACTGATACTGTCTTCAAAATGAGGTATTACTTAGCACATTGACAATTTCCCTAGCAAAGTTATTTTCCAAAATATGAAAAAAATGTCATAACTTTCAGAACTAAGTCCTAAACAAACTGTGATATCTGTACATGTGTACAGCCCACGGGCACAGTTTTTACTATATTATAAGGACTAACACTGTCTTCAAAATGAGGTATTACTTAGCACAATTACTTGCTCCCTAGTAAAGTTATTTACCAAAATATGAAAAAAATCATAATTTCCATAACCTAAGCCCTAAACAAACCATGATATCTGTACATGTGTGCAGCATATGGATGCAGTTCTTTTTACCATGTTGTACGTACTGGAACTGTCTTCAAAATGAGGTATTACTTAGCACGTTGACAACTTCCCTAGCAAAGTTATTTACCAAAATATGAAAAAAAATGTCATAACTCTCATAACCCAAGTACTAAACAAACTGTGAAATCTGTACATGATATCTGTATATGTGTACAGCCCACAGGCAGAGTTTTTTTATCATGTTGTAAGGACTAACGCTGTCTTCAAAATTAGGTATTACTTAACACAATTGCATGCTCCCTAACAAAGTTATTAACCAAAATAAGAAAAAAATCATAATTTCCGTAACCTATGGTTCTAAAGAAACTGATATCTGTACATGTGTACAGCCCACGGGCACAGTTCTGTTACCATTTAGGGCCAACACCCTCTTCAAATGAGGTATTACTTAGCATGTTGACATGTTCCCTAGCAAAGTTACAATTATTTTACTCTGTTCAAAGTAGTGAAAAAGGTTTTCATGAAATGTAATAGACTTTCACTTACTAATAATAATAAATAAAAAAAAAAACGAATGGCTAAAAACACAAAATGATTTATTACATAAAAATCCAACTGATAAGTGCTTTCATTTCTTTCATGGAATTTCTTCAGACCAAGTTGTATAATGAACAAACTTACTTAAATATTTAATAACAGTAGCGTGACCCAAAGCACTTAACGCCTTAACCCTTTCTTTCGAAGAACAACTTTAAAGTTTTCCCTATCATTTAAACCAGGGAACCTTGAACCATGCATTCAGACTGATTTGCCAGCAATATTCTCTCCAGTCCAGTTCATCTTCTGCATCAAACGTATAATCAAAACCATTGACGTCATCAGTTATTACAAATTTGAAGCAATTTTTTTCTAACAAATGTTTTTGCTTAACAAGGCATTTCTTACATCAGTCTTGTCTACTGCTCTTATATGTTCATTCACTCACATGTAAAATTCTCTAATGGCTCTTCCTATATAAAATGCCGGACGTAATTCACACAGAGCCATGTATGCCACATATTTGGACCTGCAGTTATACAAGTTATTCAACCCAGGGCCAGTGCTAGTATTTTGGGGGCCCCCAGCAAGTTTCAAGTTGGGGGCCCTACCCAGGAGATTATAAAAAGTGTGACCATATTGCCATCACGGCTCCTTCCCTGTCAAGCTCATGCAGCACCATTTAACAATCACTGTGTAGTATTATTACATTCAGACCATTAAAAAGACTTGAAATGTCAAGGTACACACTGATTGGCATTTAGTACCAATGTTGCATTATGACAAGTCCCTGCACCACAGTAAGGTAACCACTCACAATGGTACACACTGGTACACACACACACACACACACACACTGACTGGGACTGCACAGTGGTACAACAGTTAACTTTGTCACCCCCCCAGCAAGAGGTTCTTTGGTTCAATTCTCAGCTGGGGTACCTTCTGTGTGGAGTCTGCATGTCTTCCATGCATTCGTGTGGTTTCCTCCCACATTCCAAAGACATGCTTCTGCAGCATTTCTCCCTGGGCCTCTGCTAAAAATAGGCTATGTCATAGTCGGACTTTCTTGGTCAACAAATGTTAAATAAAATTTAGTACCAATAAATTATGACAAACCACTGTACCACAGCAAGGTAGCCATTCTCAAATAAACACACACACACTGACTGGCATTTAGTAGTAATGTTGTTACATTATGGCAAGCCTCTGTACAGCATCAAGGTAGCCAGTCCCGCAGAGGTACACAAAGACACCCACACAGATTCCCTCACGCAGGACAGAGATACGAGGCAGACAGTTACACAGACTCGCAGACAGGACATAGACACCCACACATGATGGACAGTACTACAGTAAGACTGAACATTAAGAATTTAAAATACTGGGCTTATGAACTAATAATGATGCTAGAATAAGATTTTGCAGTAGCATGTGTTGTGTGACCCCACATTTTTGAAGAACAGACCAAAACTAACAAACATCTGGACATTGTGCGATATTCTCACAGCCCCTACCAACCTCCTAACTTCTCAGCATAATTCCAAAGCTGAAAATAACTGCAGAACAAAGGTGTAACATCAAGGATAGTTACAAACATTGCTATGATAAACTTAGAAAGATATTAGAATAACGGGGATTGCATTAGCATTCATTATAATAATCAGTACATTCTGCAGCACTCACATAGCCCCCCCAAAAGTCTCAGCACAATTCCAGAAGAGGTACAAAAAAAAAAAAAAAAAAAAAAAAAGGTAAGGACGTAACATTAGGGGATTTAAAACATTGTGGTTATGAACTAATAAAGATGGTAGGATGGTAGAATAACATATTTTTCCAGTAGCATGCATTGTGTGAATTCACATTTTTGATGACTAACGGACCAAAAATACAGGTAAACATCTAAACATTGTGCAACATTCTCACAGCCCCAACCCCTCTAGTCTAACCTCACAGCTTAACCATTCCAGACAAAGCCCCCCCAAAAAAAAAAAAAAAAAAAAAAAAGAAAATGCAAAACAAAGGTGTACCATCAGGGATAGTTGTAAATGCTGCTGGTGTACACAATACTAGTGTAACAGGGTTTGCATTAGTATACATTAAAACATCAGCTGTACATTCTGCAACAGTCGCACAGCCACTAACTCCCCTCCCAACCTCTCAGCACAATAATTCTGGACAGAGCAAAAACATTATCATAGAACAAAAGTGTAGCATCAGGGATAGTTGTAGACATTGCCGGTATACATAAAACAAACTAGCAGAACAGGGTTTGCATTGGTATACATTAAAACATCTGTATATTCTGCAGCATTCTCACAACCACTATCCCCCACTACCAATATTGCAGCACAATTGTACACAAAACAAAAATGCAATATTGAATATTTTTATGCAAGACTAGATAAAAAAAGACATCAAATCTGGACATTAATTACAAACAAGCCTTCCTTCCTCAGTCTCTTAGCAGAAGAATTCTGGACAAAGATAAAATAAAACTGTTAGCCCCTCACCCCCCCCCCCCCCACACACACACACACACAAATCATCTAAGTGTAACAACTCTGCAGAAAAAAAAGTTATACAATCCGCTCCGTAGGTTTCCTCCCCCCCAGCAAAAAAAAAAAGTTAAAAATAAACCCAGCAACTTACCTTTTCTGCAGTTGATGGAAGGCTGCTACTAATCCTCTGCTTGCTTCTACTACACACAAACCAGACCTGTTCAGCCCTTTTAAATTTCCCTCAAAAGGACAGTTTTTCAGATCTTTTAGAAATTGCCCTTACAATGGCAGTTAAAATAGAGATGCTTTGCTGGTCCCAATGTCGTTCTAGCAAAACCTGCATCCTCCATCCATCCTCACAGCATACCTCTCAACATCTTCGCGTGAAAAATCTGGACAAAGCCAAAAATAGTAGGGGTACAAAGGCTTAAAAATAGGGACACTTTTTAAATATTGCTTATATAAACTTACAAGCTTGCTTTCAGACTTTGCTTTAGCATACATTTTTCTGAAGTATATAAAGTCTAAAACTTAAATGTATCTGCTATTTTTTAGTGACTTCAGCACTCATTGCTGTATAAGAAAACCACAAATTTTATGAAGAACAAACCAAAAATATAAAGCAAAAATCTGGATATTCTTAAAAATCTGGGCAGTTCAGATATTTGCCTAACGTCAACAATCAAAAGAACTGACCCAACAGACCACATATTAAGGTAAACCCAATCAGGAAGCTAGAACTTGCTTCTTGATTGCTACAGCCAATTAGGTCTCTTGCTTCACTGAAGCGGACCTGATTGAGAGCAGCTAACAAGTAAAGCAAGGGACCTGATTGGCTGCAGCCATCAAGGAAGCAAGTTCTTTCAGGGGAAGAAAAAAAAAAGTGGAATCGCGCGATGTCGTTGCCGGATGAACAAGTGATTTTGAAACCCGGGGGGCCCTTGTACGTGGGGAGATAATCAGGGGCTCCCTGCGGCCGCGGGTTTGGTGGGTGCCTAACGCCGGCTATGATTCAACCCAATTTCAAAGATTCTTGCTGTCACTACAAAATTCTTGACTTCTTTCATATAGTGACACAACTTACAACTGTTGCGTCTTTTTATCCCCACTTCCAAAACATCAGGCATACTTGAGCATAAATTCCTTTTCTTAAAAAAGTATTTTAAACTCTTTCCTCTTTTAGAGACAAAGACAGGGTCTCATCCATAACATTTTTAATTTCTTGAAAATTCATTAAGAATCTCCAGTTATTCTTGATTATTCCTTTGATTTTACTTTCATCTACTGAATTGTCTAAAACACATGCTAAAGAAAAATCCTTTTCATTTTTGACTTGCTGTTTACATTTGCTACCTTATGTTCCCTTACATTTTTTTACTTCCATCTAGGAATTGTTAATATCCTTGGTGTACCCTCTTGAAATTTCCTTTTGAGTTCTTCACATTCTTTTTCAAAAAATACTGCCTCATCTGTTAACCTGCTTATTCTAATGAATTGCCCCTTCACTGGTTTTTTTTCAGGCTAAACTCATGCATGCTATTGTAGTGGAGATGGCTGTTAGTTTGCACTTCCTTTTTATAAATCTTAAGTTTTAAAGCATTGCTAGATCTGTACACATTCAGGTCCAAAAAAATTAATGTCCTTCCTATAATTAAATGTCAACTGAAGGTAACGCGTGGATTCATTCACATGTTTAATAGAATCTAAGAGTTCTTTTTTGGAAGCCTCCCAAACAAAAAAATCATCAATAAAACATCTGTACATGATATGTTTTGCAAAAACTGATTCTGAAATAACTTCTTTCTCCCACTTCATCAGGACTGTATTTGCATAGCTGGAGGCCATAGTAGCCCCCATAGCTACACCATTTTTTCTGTCTGTATATTTCATCCTTATACTCAAAAAATTATATGATAAAATAACATCAAACATTTCTGTGAACAATCTCACTTGTCTAGTATTAAATAATCCTGAAGTACGAAGCTCTCTATTCACCATTTCCAACCCTTCTACATTTGGTATGACTGTATATAATGAGGCAATATCTGCTGTAACCAACCACATGGAATCATCTTTTTTCACATTCTTCACTAAACTTTTAAATTCAAAAGAATCTTAAATATAAGATTTACTTTGTACAACCAACGTCTGTAAATATTTATCTACGAAGATAGCTAGAGGTTCCGTGTTACTGCCTTGACTGGCTACTGTCAGTCTAAAATCAGGGCAGTTCAGGTTTTTATGGATTTTAGGAAGTCCAATAAACCTTCCCAGTTTGGGTTTTTCTACTCTAAAAAAGCTGTACTCTTTCTTTGTCAATCAAATTATCTAAAAAACATTCTTCTGCACAAGCAGCAACAATTCCATATGCTTTTTTAACAGTTGCCCACATTGGTATTTGGTAAAACTTGTCATCATTTAGCATCAAAGTAATTTTTTCCACATAAAATGTATTAAGCACCACAATTGCATTACCTTTATCTGCTTTCGTAATATACAGCTTAGTGTCATTTTTTAACTCAAAACAATGCATTTTTTCTTCTTTGTTTAAATTATAAAATACAGGTTCACTCTTGTCATACAATAATTTTCTCACATCATTCTCACATTACCAAAAACTTTCACTTACCATACTGCTCCTACTTCGTCATGGTTGTTTTCCATCTTTTGTCACTAGGTGCATGTTGCCAGTATTATGCATTGCTGCCGTCACACCATTGTGTAGATCAGTCAAGAACAGGTCAATGCCACCTTCATTTAGGTGAACTCCATCATTTCTGAAAAGGTGATTGTCTTCTGTGCTGATGTTGTTACGGCTGATTTGTTGATCTGCCGACCCTGAGCATCAGTCCACGCAGGAACCCATTCTGCAGCCGTCTGGCCTTGTGCACTGCCTGTTGGCTGTTTGCATGTCTCCAGTTCTGATGAGGAATTATGTCAGACCACATAAAATGACAACATGGCCACCATAACTGCATGTGTTCAAAAATCTCCTTGATTTGAAACCTCAGCTATTCAAGTGGATGAGTGATGACATTGTTCCCTCCAATGTGCAAGACAAGAATGTCAGGCTCAGGATAGATGGAACACTTCTCTTCCAACAACTGAAGGAGTCCACCCCAATGCATACCTCTACTTGCAATCCAGTATACCTTCACTCTAGATGTGGAAAGCTCAAGTTGTAGTGTTTAGTTCTGGAAGCATGTCTGGCTGCCCAGTGAACGTAAGAATGGCCACGCACCCAAACTCTCAGTTGTCGTTCCCCTGCTCTTGAAGCCCTGTCACTGTCACAAGGTATAAGTACCTGCACAGTAAAGAAGTGCAAGTTGGTTACTGATGATATTTGAGGGATTTATTGCATTACTGTGACATGTATATGTATGTAATGTTCATTACCTTGTTTGCCTGTTGGAATCTTCATTGCTGTCCACATAGGCATTATTCTTTTGGTTCATTTTTGCAAAGATTATGTAGAGGTACTTACCTAACAACCTGAATATTAGCAGCTCACACACTATCCGATTAGCAGCAGACACATATCACTGTAAACATACACATTCTTGGCATAGCCAAGTAATGTTTCTTTCCCTGACCTGCATACATTTACTGTACAGGAGGGGAGGGAGAGTGAATGGAGAACCACAGAAAGATCACATGAGAAAAATGAAAGACGTACCAAAACTTTCTTTTTGCAGGCGGCATTTCGGGGAGGGACTGAAGGCATCAGAGTGGCACTCTTGATACCATGCATATCCAGGATAGCAGCACAGTGGGACTCAGCCCCAAATTCCCCACTACCAACCAGGATGATTCTAAGATTCATGGTGTCTAGGCATAACTCTCACTGATGCACACAGCATCATGATATTGTATACCTGCACAGAGGCAGTTGAAAAGCAACACAGCCGAACACTATACAGTGACTTTGTGATACAAGAAACTACTACATGATACCATGTTCAGTTGCAGTAGTTCACAAAGATATGAGCCATGTAACCACAGTGGGTATACTAAAACACAAAAAATTGTAAAACATGACAAACTGGTGGTGGGGCTTGAATTGACTCCTCATAGACAGAACCCCAAATTTGGCTTGTGCATTCATCAATGTGCTAACGACTTCTACTTATGTGAATAACAGCGGCAGCTGCTGACAGTTTTACCTGACAAGTGATAATGACTCAGTGCTGTATTGTAACTGTACTGATTGTTAATGTGGTAATGACCACAATTTCATTACTGCAAGGTTCTGTACATTCAGACACAGGTGATAATTGCTGCACAAAGCCTGTCAAGTAGGCATTCATTACATTACCTTGTGCAGCTGTTACGTAACACAGACTCATTATCATCTGTTAGGAGAAGACCAGAGTAATTCAGGAAAAATAGTATAACACTTTTATATATACCCTTCCCTCCCACCTAAATTCCACACATGACTGAGAGAGCCAGGAATATTGCCCAAAATATACGGTTGCTTCATGCTGGTACTTTTGTGCAAGTAAGAACATTTGGCGAAATTGAAGTGCATTAACCCACCAGATGTGCAGTAACAAGCCCCTCCGAAACCCTGCCTGCGAGCATTTTGACTGCACCGCCCACCGTTTGATTGAAAGATGCCACCATAACACAAGGTAATATAGATCTATAAACAGAAAACATTATACACGTATTAAAATCCACCAAAACAAAAGGTAATTGCACAAAAAAATTAGATTATAAAGAAAACATTGTATGTATAACATAAAAACGCAGATGCGATTGCTGTGAAATCATGTTTTTTTATTTTGCAAATCAGTGCAAAAGTACAAAGACAAGTGCTGTTTGTACAGTTATATTTACAAACAGAAAACACGGTACACATCTAATTTTTCAACTGAGCCTTCTAAAGACTGTGTGGTTTTCTGGCAAATGACTGATGATTGCACTTACTGAAGAATACGACACACTCGACGTTGCTAAGATAAACAGCCCAGTAATAGCTTTTAGGTTTATGACACCAAGATTAAAAACCTTTCCCTATTTCTTTGGCCCCCTGCACATATCATTGGAGACTTTGTCCACAGTTTTTGCATTAAGAAGTTGAGCGGTACTGTCACAATATTCTAACTACCTAAATCTGAGCCCACACTAATGCTGTGAGGCTTTTCTGTCCACGGGCACACACTGACAATGGGGACAAACGAGTTTGAAAAATACAGACCTGCAGTGGGCGTGATTCACGTTATATCGGTAAAAAAAAAAAACAGAAATGCTCCCCTTTCCAAATATGTCCAAATTCGTTAGGGTCAGTCTGTTAACATTTGTAATGCTGTGAGGCATGCATGGGGAAAAAGGCTTTGTAAAAACAGGAACATCTGCTGTAAATGTGAGCATGTGGTTAGGCTTCTCTGTAAACATTTCGCGGCAACACTTATGTTTGCTGATGAGGCAGAAGCATGTGTGCCCTTGTTCCAGATAACAGCAGACCTTCTCTGAAACAAACAGAACTACAGGGACAGTAGGACCACTTTATATAGAGAAAATGAAGATCATAGAACAATTTGCTGCCTGCATGTTAAGGATGTGTCAAACGCTAACATTTTCAGATATTAATAGTGCATTTTGATGTGATAATGACTCTGCAACAATGGGGTATGTTCATACTTAGCATAATGACTAGATGCAACACCTTCAACACCATGTAAATGTTATGTTATTTGAATAGAAAGGCCATAAGCATGTCATTGCCGTTGTTAATCCCCGCCCTCCCGCATGTCACTCACGACGGCCACGCCCATTCCTGCGCATACTCTGTGGTGGGTTAATACACTTCAGTTTTGCCGAACATTTATGTCACTGAGCCAAACACTAAGTATATATAAACAGAAATGACAAAGTCAGAAATATGTAAATTACATGGGTTGATCCATGTAAGAATTACTCCAAAAAGTAGTAAATCATTTTATCTTGTGTAACCTTCCCTCTACTTAGAATAAGACACAGCTGTGAAAAAGGCAACAGTATTGTCCAAAATATCTGGTTGAGCTGTGCCAAAAATCAACAATGTAATATATCTCACTCAGCCTTTCATCCCACCCAAACATGTTGTAGCAGTCAGACCATGTATGCAGAAGCACTTCCCTGATGCACAATGAATTATTTCACCAAGCAACATCTTCATTAGTATATCCAGGTATACACATGCACCAAAATGAAACATTCACCCAACTAACCCCTTCAGTAGAACTATGCATGATCACCAAAATGAAACTTTTACCCAAACGACCCATCAGTAGCATTTCCTAGTATGTGCAATCACCAAAATGAAGCATTCACCCAAACAACCCCTTCAATAAAATGATGATGTATGCACAAGCACCTGAATAAATTATTTCCCCAAACTACCCTTCAGTAACATTCCTCAGCATTACGCAGTAGAGAAGACTGTTTGTTTCAGTTGATATTATTCAGGTGAAACAAAATATACATGTAGAACCTTTGGATATATTTATCAGCACTGTTCTTGTTATCCAGCATTCCAACATTTCTACAGACTGTTATTTATCACCAATATTCTTGAATATAGTATTTGGATATTGTTAACATCTGTTCATCACAAGTTTAGGTATCCATTCCCATCACTTTCATTTATTTCCTGTTAATTCAAGTATACACTGGAAAGATGAATAGATAATATATATATATATATATATATATATGTCCTAACCATCTCTGAAACCTGAGCCAAAGGTAACTTGTACTGTTTATACCATGTTTGTACTAATTAAAATAGTCTAGTAAATAATAGACCAGGTCAGAGAACAGGACATGCACAGTGCCACCATTGTGCCGGTAAATCTGTATTATTACACATAGGTTCATAGGATGATACCAAACTAGTGGACTTTTTTGAGAAAGTCACCAGGGCCATGGATGAGGGTAAAATGGTACATACTACTTGTATACATCTGGCAAAAGATTTTGATACAGTCTCCCACTCAGGGATCATAGATAAACTTACTGAGATAGGCATAAGCCCCTACATCATCAGATGGATAATAAACTGGCTCACGTACAGGACACATGTCTGGATAGGTGAATCCATCTCCAATAAGATAACCTTTTACTAGTGATGTCCTACAAGGCTCAGTGTTGGGACCTTACCTGTTTGATATACACTTTTCTGAAGTGAAGGCCAATGTTGGGGGCCTCAGGCTCACCAAGTTAGCCGACAACTGTAAGCTGAATCCTCAAATGATGTTGACATCGTACAAGCAGGCACGAAAAATTACAAATGACTGGTGCTAAAACCGCAATTTGAGGCAAAATGCTAAAAAATGCATATTCATTCCCTTCGGTAAATCACATATCCCTGCAAATTACAATACTGATAGTGCACCCCTAAAAGTAGACCTAGTGGTGAGGGACCTAGGAACACAGATAGCTAGTAACCTAAACTTTGACCACTAATTAGCTACGGTAGTAAGGAAATCCTTTTGTATGGCTCAATTTATAAGTAAAGGCATGGCATCAAGATCAAAGGAAATCGCAGTGCAATTGTACTTGGCCCTCATCAAGCCCATAATTGAGCACAGTGCTGAGTGCTGTCTTCTGCATGTACCTAACCAGGCACTTATACCAGTCAGAGCAGCTCCAGAGGTGTCTCATTAAAAAAATACAAAGCGTAAGACCCATGTCTTATGCAGACCAACTAAAGGCCCTATCCCTTTATAATAATGTCATATCTTGGATACTAGCCTAGGAATTACCTCCGAACTTATAAGAATGAATAATCACCTATGAACTTATGATATGAATGAACTAAGTCTTCATTGATCGGTGAAATACTCTACTTAAATTTTAAACAAATCATTTTCCCATTTTTTAATGTCTCAGTCTAGGACTATGAAAAGCCTATTACGGGAGAAGTCTATACAATCAAATAACTTTAAATGCACACATGCATGAGTTACTTGTTTTGCCAGTCTGTTACAAACTCTGACGAAGAAAGGGTTATGGGTATAGCAGGTAGGAGTACCTACATAATTACTACAGACCAGTGAGACTATAGCTTTTAAGGCTATGGTAGGCAGCCAAAAATCTTCACGGAACTAACTATTTAAAGCAAAACTTAGCTGACACATGCGCAAATCTTTTCAAAATGAGTTTTTCAAACGGGATTTACTTTCATACCATGCCAGCTTTCAATGACTTATCTGTGGGTAGGTTTGTGCACCTGAGTCGTGTCCGTGGCGCCAAGCTCACATTTATGTTGAGGCTTTCCTTTATTTGGTTTCATTTATTTCCCTACCAGCCTTTGATTTCCATGGGCATCAGGAGGTGGAGGCGACACAGCCTTGCGGGCCTTGGCTTGCACAGTGATGGCCCCTTGTTTACAGTTGGAAAAAGTCGCTTGGCATTGGATAGAGTCCGTGAAGCCAGAAGAAGTTAAGTAAGAGTACGTTGAAACTGCTTATCGAGTGCATTTGGAGCCATGTAAGCAAAGTGTCTGCAATTACTGTCATAACATTGGTCACTGACATGGAAATTGCATGTTGAGCAATTCACAACTGTCAGCAGCAACAAGCAGCGAGAGGAGGGTTGAGTCAGTGCAGCCAGCCCAGTCACTACTCTTCTGTGGTGATTCAGTACAAGTTTCCCTTCCTGTTTCATTGTGTCATGGTGTAACAGTTCACTAAAGTAAATAAAACAAATGTTGCGATTTCTGTAAGGACGGTTCTTCACATAAGTAATGTTGTATGTTATTCTGTAGTAATAGCATAAGAGTGGCTGTGAAAAGGGCAGCAGTTTCAGTTTGTTTATTTCTGTCAGGCTGATGCTGAGACTTCACTGTGCATCTCCACTGTATTTGTCACTGAAACCTGCATTTGTTTATTTGTAACTAATTTGCGTCCGGAGTAAAGCAGATAGCATGCTAAAAGTGCATAAAATAGTATTTGTAGATTAACCGTCATGCAGATGTTCTTCGTGTTTCACTGTTGCAGTCATTACATTTGGGTAATCTGCTGGTAGGTTGCCCTCAGTCTGCGTGAATAGCAGTGTCTTGGGTCCTGCGTCGGTTGCTGTCTCCTCTTCCATGACGTCAGGTCTTCAGGGGTATAAAACATGCAGTTGATGCCATTTTAACATGCGGCAGAAGCAGTTTGCAAATGCCGGTCGGCCGACTGCTGAAATTTTCGTATTCGAGTTTCAGAACCGAAGTCGTCAAACTAAAGCTAAGTATCCCATTGGGGAAACTTTTTCTTGCTCCTTACCGATGTCAGTAAAAGTTAATTGCTTTACTTGGGGGAAGCAAATACCTCATAAGGATTTTCATTTGTACTGTCTTCCTTGCCTAGGCCCTGATCACAACGTGCCTTGCTGTCGGTTTTGTGCTAAATTTAACCAATGCACTATTAAGCGTCAGTATATTTTTGCTTCTGAATATTTTGGTTCAAGATTTAACTACCCTGAAATGTCATCGGTTAGCAATCCGACTACCAGAGTTCACAAAAAATGCAAGGAAAAAGACAGACAGAGACAGACTGTTGAGGTCCAAAACCGATGGCGAAGCTTCTCCTAAGCTAGTCGCCGGTTCGCCGGTACTCATTGAGGCACTTTCGCAGCCCCTGATACCCGCTACTTTTGAGTCGCAGGCCTCTACGGAGACCCATTTGGAGTTCGGTATGCCGCGAGATTCGCAAAGTATTTAACCCGCGGATGTCTCTCCCTTGGATGGGTCCGGAGCTGCTGAGCAGGCACCGGCTTCTGAGGGTGTTTTCAGGCCTCAACATTTTTATATTAAACCAACGTCAGCAACAAAAACAAGGTCAAAAACAACTTCTATGTCTAAAAAAACGATGCACGAGCCATGTGCTCAAGCCCCTATGCCTAAAAAACAGATGATCAAAATGGCTGAGGATTTAATTACCTTGATCAGGGGTCCCCCCCCCCAAGAGGCCTAGGCAAGGCACTGATTATGAATCTTCAGATCAGGTTTCCATTTCTTCTGATTCCTCTTCTGATCAGGAATTTTCAGTTTCACCCTATGAGGATTCCGATGCAGAGGAATCCATCCCATCTGCATCTCCTCCTGAGGATTACTCTTTTGGAGAAACGTTGCATACTTTAAGGGAACATTTTCACTGGGAGAGTCAGGACTTCTCTGAATCAAAAAAGAGGCTTAGGGATTTCCTTCTTCCTCAGCATAGGCTTTTGGCAATACCTCCTGTATTAGACATTGTTGATGATGTGTTCTCTGAATCAAGCATGGCTCCTGATTCCCTGCCTCTGGCTCCTAGTAAGCCAGACAGATATTACAGGGTTCCTGACTCCCACAAATTTCTTTTCAAAAATCCCGCTGCTGATCCTGAGAATTTCTCAGGGTCCCAAGGGTGTTAAGGCTTCTACAGTCAGAAATCCTTTCCCTTCTGATAGAGATTCCAGGGTGCTGGATAGATGGGGTAAGAAGGTTTATACGTCTGCAACCTTGGCAATCAGGGCTTTAAACTGCCAGTTTCATATGCTTAAATATCAACAGCATGTTATGGGTTTACTGAAACAGAAAATGATGATTTCTGATTGTGTGGAAAATAGTTACAGGATTTATTGCATTCAGCAGAACAGGTTGGAAAGCATACTTTGCAGTTTGGTTTTGATTCTTTGGAGGCCTCTTGCAGGGCTGCTGTTACTGGATCTGTGATTAGAAGGTATACCTGGCTCAAGGAGCAAAATCTGCCTGATGATGATAAAGCTAAATTGTTGGATGCACCTTTGCAGCATGATACTCTGGTAATAAGGCAGAAGAGGTTTTAAAGAAAATGGAAGACTAAGCTAAATCTATGCAAACTGTAAAAGATTTCTTGCAATTGCAGCCACCCAGGTTCAGTAGGCATTGGCCTACTAAAAATTGGGCCTTTCCTGTGTCCAACAGAGCCACTCAGGGCAAACCCAGGTGCACAAAAGGCTCCAGATATCAATCACAGGGTTCTAACAGGTCAAAGCAATGGGGTGCCTCCACCTCCAAATCTGGAAGAAACAAAGCACAACCCCTACAGTAAGTAGTCTCAATTACTTTCCTCTACCATCTCCAAGCACTTATCTTTTGTCAGCCCCCTTGGGGGGAAAGCTAGCACTTCATGCTCAAAATTGGCAGTTAATTACCCAGGACAAGTGGGTATTAAACATAGTATCCCAGCGGTACAGATTTCATTTCCATACTTTGCCGTACCGATTTCATTTCCTTACTTTGCAAATTCCAAACGGATGGCCGGATCTGCCACAAAACCAGTGGGCAGAGGCCCAGAAACGAGTCCTGTCCCTTATGGATATGAGGGCTATTCAACTGGTACCAGAAAAGGAAAAAGGACAAGGTTTTTATTCGAGACTTTTCCTGGTACCCAGAAAAGACAATTCATGCCGTCCAATACTGGACTTATCGATTCTGAACACGTTCCTGGACATTCCAAAATTCAAAATGCTGACTTTACAACAGCTTCTGCCAATGCTAGGCAAGAATGCTTGGTTAGTAACTCTAGACTTAAGAGGCATACCTGCATATCCCAATAAGGGAATCATGCAGAAGATACCTCCGCTTCAAAGCAGGTTTTTTGCATTACCAATTCCTGCACTGCCCTTTGGCTTATCTGCTGCGCCCAGGGTCTTTACAAAGTGCCTGGCACCAGTAATTGCATTCTGCAGACAAAGAAACATTCAAATTTATACTTATCTGGACGATTGTCTCGTTCAGGCAGAGGACAAGGACACTCTTATTCAGCATCTGGCATTTGTAAAAAGGCTTCTAGCATGCCTAGGGTACACCATAAACAAAAAGAAATCACAACTGGTACCCTCTCAAATAATTACATTCCTGGGTGCAACCTTGAATACAACTGCCCAGATGGCTTACCTCACGCCAGACAAATGCAATTGACAACATACTTCAAACAAATGGCAACAAAAGCCCAGTTATCTGCAAGACAAATTCTGCAGGCTTTGGGGTTCATGGCATCCTGCATTTTACTAATTCCATATGCGAGACTGCATATGAGGAAACTTCAATGGTACCTAAAAAGTGTATGGATTCAGCATTGTCACAATCTGGAAATAATGATTCCTCTCATTCCCTGCTTACAACAGGAGTTTCTCTGGTGGACAGAGACATGTCACTAAAACAAGAGACTGTCATTCACTCTACCCCCTGCCACCCAAACCCTAACTACAGACACATCAGACTATGCTTGGGGGGACCACCTGACAGGGGAGATGCATTTAGGGCAAATAGAGCCCAAACCAAATGCATCTGCATATCAACCAGAAAGAAATGCTAGCTGTTCAGAATGCTCTGACAGGCTTCAAGGACTTACTTCATCCAGGACAACTACTGATAAAGATGGACAACACCACAGTTATGTGGTACATAAACAAGCAGGGGGGTACCCATTCCTACCCCCTTTGCAGACTAGCCATGGCCTTGTGGAACACAGCCTTGACTTACCAAATGCATCTTCAAGCTCAGTTCCTGCCAGGAAAGCAAAATACTCTGGCAGACCTAAGCAGAAATCTTATGGACCTGCACGAATGGAAACTGGATCTACAAATCTTCAGCATGTTTACACAGAAATGGGGGAGCCCAGACATAGATCTGTTTGCCTCTCTCCAAAACTATCAGTTGGCCAAATTCTGCAAAAGAACTCATCACAAAAAAAGCATGGAAAGTGGATACTCTATCGTTCAGCTGGATAAACCTATCAGTCTATGCCTTTCCCCCTCTGCCTCTACTCTCCAAGGTCTTACTAAAAGTCAGACAGGAAAAACCAAAAATGATCCTAATTGCTCCGGACTGGTCTAGCCAGCACTGGTACCTGCTTCTAAGGAATATGTCACACCTTCCTCCATGGTACTTGCCTCAAACACCTCATCTACTGTCTCAGCAGAACTATCAAATTCTGCACACTCCGCTCCAAACTCAGAGTCTTGCAGCATGGCTAATCAGCTAATTATTCAAACCACATCTATCAGTAAACCTGTGATGGATGTTATTTTGGAAGCCAGAAGGCCTAGTACTAGAAAATCTTATGCTGATAAATGGAAGAGATTCTGTGCTTGGAACCAAGCACAAGGAATAGACACAGCAAAGCCCAATATTCCTCAGATTTTACAATACTTAACTGAGATGCTTGATTAGGGTTGCCACCTTCATTCACGGCTAAAACCGGAGCCACGCCACGCCCCTCGCGTCACCAGTAACCCCGCCCGCCCCACCCCCTCTCCCGCCAACATACCGCCCATTTTGTGATGTCACGACCGCATCACTCAATGGGAACGCCCTCTTTTTTCGTTCCCGCCGCCTGCTTTTGGCTGATTTGCTATGCTTTTCTGTAAGAAAAGCATAGTAAATCAGCCGATCAACGGGAACACCCTCTTTTTTTGCTCCCGCCGCCTGCTTTTGGCTGATTTGCTATGCTTTTTTGTAAGAAAAGCATAGTAAATCAGCCGATTCTAAACTCCGATAGTCTGTTTCCTTTTTGAAACAGAATACCGGAGTTTGTACAGTGTTTTCCGGACTACCGGAGAATCAGTTTGATTTCCTGATAGTCCGGAAAAAAACCGAAGGGGTGGCAAGCCTAATGCTTGACAAATGCCTATATTTTTCTTCAATAAAAATCCATGTCTCTGCCATCTCGGCTCATTACAACACAGAGCCTCCCCTCTTTTCTCATCCACTGCTTAAACAGCATCTCAAAGGTACCAGAAATTTAAGGCCTCCCAGGAGAACACCAACTCCTGCATGGGACCTCAATTTTTTGCTGGAAAAACTCACCCTGCCTCCTCCTGAACCAGCAGCTACTGCGGATATAAAATTTCTATCATGGAAGACAGCTTTACTTTTGGCAGTCACTTCAGCAAGAAGGGTTTCAGAACTACAGGCTCTCATGGCAGTGGAGCCTTTCATTATATTTTACCCAGACAGAGTGGCCCTCAGGACCAATCCTTCTTTTATGCCTAAGGTGGTATCCAATGTGGCTCTTAACCAGACCGTTCACCTGCCAACATTTTTCCCAAATCCGCAGAACAAGGGGGAGCAGATTCTGCATTCATTGGATGTACACAGACAACTACGATTCTACTTCAATAGGACAAAATATCTAAGAAAGTCTGAGCAACTACTGGTAGCATTTGCTGCAGGATCAGAGGGGAAAGCTATATCAAAGCAGACTCTTTCTAAATGGATAAGCCACTGCATTCGTTTCTGCTGTTTGCACCATGGTAAACCTGTGCCCAAGGGGATCAGATCCCATTCCACCAGGGCTGGCCTCTACTTCCGCAGCTTTTCTTAGAGGGGGTCAAAACCAAAGACATTCTAGAAGCTGCTACTTGGAGTTCTGTTTATATGTTCACAAAGCATTATCATTTACCTCTCTTCTCTAAATCTAGGGCAGGCTTTGCCACTGCAGTCCTGCAGGGCCTTATAGCTGCTCCTAATGCTTTTTAGTTTCATCCTCCCATCCATCGCTTTGGGTTTCTACCCAAATGTAATGACTGCAACAGTGAAACACGAAGAACATAGTACAGTTGTGTACACTTACCATAAATGTAGATGTTCGAGTGTATTCACTGTTGCAGTCCGGGTTACCCACCCGTCATCCCCCTTTCTATACCTTTTCGTTCCTTCACTATACTGAAAAGCCTTTGTGGTGTATTTGCTTTTAGTTGAAGGTAAATTTTCTGTTTCTAAAGTGCATTTATATGTTTGCAGTTTATATATATATTTGCTCCCCATTTGGGGGGGCACCTGACATCTGGGGCAAAAAAAACTGATTAAAATGGCATTGGCTGCATGTTTTATACCCCTGATGACCTGACGTCATGGAAGAGGAGACAGCAACCAACGCAGGACCCAAGACTTTGTTATTCAGGCTGACTGAGGGCAACTTGCCAGCAGATTACCCAAATGTAATGACTGCAACAGTGAATACACTCGAACATCTACATTTATGGTAAGTGTACACAACTTTAACTTCTGCGCTACCTGGCAGTGTGTTAATTTCTTGAAGCCCGTGTTCAAACGATTTCAGGAAAGGAGAGGTATTGAGTGTATGGTAACAGTAGATAATTGCACCATTTTGGTTAAAGGAAGTTAATTTAACGGAGTGAGTGACTGTTATGGTTAGTTTTCGGTAATGACCCAGGAGACCATTTTAACGTCACAGGCAAAGCCATAATGCCACCGTGTTTTAGGTTCTGTCAGTAGTTGCAAGAGGTGACTCTCACTGGCTGCCACCAGTTGCTTGATGAAAAACGTACTAAATCGGCTTGCTGTTGAGACACAAATACAGGGTGCGTTGCAAGACGATTTTTTCTAATTAAAGTCAAACACAAAAACCACGAAACTCCGCTCTGAAACTTAAGTTAACAAGATAACTGATAAAGTTCACTTATTTTCAACTTAATTTTCAACAGTGGAGCTAAAATATGCCTGCAGAGTTACTTGCGCTGGGCGAAGGCACTCTTATATAATTACTACCATCTCACAGCGTGCTCGGTGTTGAGCACAGAGGCACCATGAGACGAGATGAAGGAAGAGACTTAACAGAATCAGTGAAGTGGAGAGAAGACATGGAGCTAGAGAGCAAGCTTGGAGGTAAGGGTAGACAGGGAGAAGAAGCTGGGCTGAATACAGGAAATGAGGGCTAAACCGAGGCTTTACTGGGAGAGTAGCTAACACAGGGAAGGGTTACTGTAGACTAAAAGAGTCGAAAGTGGGAGTGGAAGCACACTGCCACCTAGTGGCCAAAGTGAAATATGCAGACCAGAAACAGTCAAGGGGGAGAAAAGGGGATCGGCGATAGAAGAGGGGACTATAGACCTCAGGCTGCTAACGAGCATGTGGTGGGGTACTGTACGTAGCACTTTATTGATATTGCCAGTAACTGTTCAAATAAGAACCGCAATAGGTTTACAACACACACTGTTTTTCCTGAAGGGAAGCTGTAAGGTTGCAGAGGACTTCAGAAGTCCCGTCTAAGATGTTCTTGCGAGGGCGAGATGCAGAGTAGTAAGCAGTACAGTGGGAGACACCTGAGGAGGTGGAGACACAACTAGCAAGCTGAAATGGAGAAGATAATAAAATGGTTATAATAATGTTGCTAGAAGACACAAGAGAAGAAAGCTGTAGAATACTTCAGATAGATTTGGAGAAGGGTAGCCTGAGCATAGGTATGGAAGGTGAATGCACGGCTAATGAGACTATGGCTACGGGGGAAGAGAAGTGAGGGGGGTAGAGTTATAGCAGATAAGTAAGAAAGTGAAGAATCTTCATTCTTGTCCTTACTAATATGGGAGCATCTTGCACCATCCTTTGTATCTGTCCAGCATTTATTAGGTCTGACCATAATGCTGTCTCCTAAAGAAAACTGAAACCAGAGATCCCATCCACCAAAGGTATCTTTAGAAATTTCTTTACGACAAACTACCTAGTCCTCAGTGATACATTGACGAGCTTCAAATCCCCTCCAAACCCAGTTAACTCCACTGAATAGACACAAATGTATACCACCTCACTATACTAACATGTAAAGAGCTGCATAGATGCAGCTGTACCCTGCAGGAACAAGTGCAGGGCAAACCCAATTAACAAACCTACATGGTGGAACCATAATTTCAACAAGCTTTGTAATAATAATTCTAACCAAAAATAAGAAGAGTAATTCCCAGAAAGCTAGAGCTCTTGTCAATAAAATAAACAACTCAGGAGCTTCATAAAATCCACCAAAGCCAAGTTATAGCAGATGAGTAAGAAAGTAAAGTCAGCAACAGACATTGCAGCTACTGATAGACAACACATAGTAAGGTTGCTGTGAACAGATCACAGTAAATAACCACACGCTCACCCAAGGAGCTGCTTGAGTAACTATGCAGGTCATCCAGTACAAAAATAAGTTACAACACCCCAGTAAGCATTTTTGGAGAGAGATGTGACCCCTTCTACTACTTTTATAAGGGTGGCTAGTCCCCTGACCTATACTTTGCAACTTGTATATGTTAACTCTGAGTTTGTACATACACAAAAGCATATCATTACTAGTATGCAACACTGTTTCTTGTTCTCATAGCTTACTGACCTGGAGATCATGCAAGTAAACAGTAAAGTAGTGCTGCTAAGTGATCACGGACAAAACTTGGTAAGAGGGCCATTCCATAGTTTCAGCCTGAGGAAATGTCATTTACTCATTGTGTCTGTGATCAGATGTCGTCTTCCAGCCTGAAAAATGTTTATATGGATCACCATTATGGCAGCCATAAACAGTCTGGCTTCTGATGTATAAGGTTAGGTATATGTTCTGACTTCCAGAGCTGTGAAGCCTTCTCTCTGGCTGGAAATCTTGCTCCTAGAAAACCTCTACTCAGAAGACCAGGTAAAACTAAAGCCCAGAATATATATACGCAGTAAGTTTTGTGTGTGTAGAGACATATGTAAAACCAGCCAAGATGGTATTTCTTTCCTGGCACATGTAGGGTAAGGGCTAGACTGACAAAGACAGTGTGCTGCCATATAAATCAGAACCGAGATTCAGTAAAATCCATGGATGTAAAATGGCATTCTTGAGTGCATTTTACATCCAAGCGTTTAATTGGAATTCCATTTATTTTTATTGTAATCTGCCTTAGTGTAACCTGACATATGGCCTATTGTATAAAGCTAGCAAGTACATTATTCCAGAGGACCTTTTTTCTTTTCTTTTTTTTCTCTCTCTCCCATCAGTCTGGATCTACACACATTTGCAGCCTGGAGTCTGTTTGACCTCTGCTCAGAAAGTCATATGATGCTAATGTCCAGACCATAGATTCACCAAGTCTACATTAAAAATACAGTTGCATTTTTGTGACTGCGTATATAGTGAAAACTATATTCTATATATGTAAAATAACTGTGCTGTCATTTAAATAAGAACTGAGAAATACCTTCTGCAAAAGTGGCATTCTTGGATGTGTTTTATACCTACATGGCTTAGAATTTCCTGAATTTGTTACAAAATGTGTTACAGTATTACTTAGCACTGTTATACTTTTCTCTGGGTATGTAAGGTGCATCTCTAACTTTGAATAGATTTGTAATGTATTGTACAAGCTAAAATGGTGAGCTTATTACTATTAGGACATTTTGTACAAGATAGCATTGAAGTTGCAAGGAATGATGATTGTTTTATTTTTAATATTCATGCTGAACTGGGAACATCTTGTCCTAATTAAGAGGAAGACCATGCATCTCAACCGTACCGAATTCCTCGGTAAATACCGGTCTTGAGGTCAAAATATTGGGGGTGTCACGAATTCCCAAGTAGCCCCTTTAATTTCGAATTTTTCAGGGTTTTTTTAATTATTTTTTTTTGACCATTCCTAATGTCATCACCAGGCCATTGTTTTTTATTAAAGCAGTGCGCACAGCACTTTTCTTACCCCGTCTTTTGTAAGGCAAAAAAAAAAGACTTTTTAACTGTTTACTTTCTTAGGTTCAGTATTTTTCTCACATTGTGTTTACTAATTCTTTTTTGTGCAATGCATTGAATGTGTGGTACTTTGTGTTCACTTTGATTTCTTGCTGTGTTGAAGTGTATGACTTGTACGAGAGAAAGTGGAGATGCATTGATACTGCACTGCTAGTTCCTTTGCAATTTGAATGTTGTTACGAGCCCTACTGCCTAGCTCAATTGGAGTGTGTGTGTATGTCAGTTCCTTATTTTGAATGTTGTTATGAGCCCTACCTACTGCCTAGCTCAGTTGGAGTTGTCAGTTCCTTTTTGCAGTGTTATTACAAGATCTAGTGGGATGTGCTTTCGGCTCTGGTAAGGCAGTTGATTTCTCACTGCATTGAAGTGCACGACCAAACAAGTGAACTGCTTCTTATATGTACAATAGAGTTCTGGGTTCCTTTGCAATTTGATTGTTGTTCCGAGCCCTACTGCCTAGCTCTAGCTCAGTTTCTTTTGCAGTGTTAATATTTGTTTATTTTATTTATTTACATTTGTTTACCGGGAAATTCTGACTGGACGCAGGTCCTTTTTCAGCAGATGCCCAGGGAGAAAAGCTCCACATCATGTACATGATAAATAGAGATACAAAGTTGCAGCAATAGTAAACAACATTACAGGTTGTTGGTTTTAATACAATAACAAGATATTGATTAACAACAGTGTATACAGTAAATGTTGCAAGTTAAGATAGTTTGTCATTTATAATATTAGTAACAAAGTTGTCAGACAAGATTTTTAAGTATGTAAAGACAACTAGCTAATTCTGACTGTGGTTAGTAGTGACGGCAGTATAGTTGGATTGAGAGTCTAGGTGGGGGGGAGGTAAGGGTGGGGGGAGTTAGTCTGGATTAGAACAATCCTGTTTTGACATTGAGATGGTTTCCTTTGCAGTGGAGTGTATAAGTTTCTTTTTGCTGCAGTTTGAATGTTGATGTTCATCGTGTTTCACTGTTGCAGTCATTTCTCTTGGGTTATCCTGCTGTCAGGCTACCATCAGTTGGCCAGAATTCCAAAGTCTAGGTCCGGTGTCAGTTGCTGTCGCCTCTTCCCTGATGTCAGTGTGCCAGGGGTATAAAAGATGCAGCCGATGCCATTTTCTTCAGTCTTTCTTGCTGAACGGTGCCCGAAGCAAAAGCAGTTCGCAAGTGCCGGTCGGCCGACTCCTGAGATTTTCAAATCCGAATTTCAGAACCAAAGTCTTCATTAAAGCTAAGTACCCCGTTGGGGAAACTTTTTTCTTGCTCCAGACTGATGTCAGAAAAAGTTAACAATTGTATTTCTTGTGGGAAGCAAATACCTCATAAGGGATTTAACTCTTACTGTATTCCTTGCCTAGGCCCTGATCACAACGTTGCTAGTTGTCGGTTTTGTGCTAGATTTAACCAACGCACTATTAAGCGTCGGTACGATTTTGCATTTCATTACTTTGGCCGGAGATTTAATTATATAATGCCGTCGGACCAGCCGACAACCGGAGTTTACAAAAAACGCAAGGATAAGGATAGGCATCCGAGGTCCAAAACTGATGACGCCTCTTCTAGGCCATTCGCCGGTTCTCAGTGAGGTGCTTTTGCAGCCCCTGGCGCCCGCTACCTCGGAGCTACAGGCCGCTTCTGACTCCCACGTGGAGCCGACTGGGCCTCTGGATACTCAAGTTATTGGACACTCGGAAATCATTCCCTCAGATGGGTCCGGAGGCGCTGAGCAGGCATTGGCTTCTGAGGGTGTTTTCAGACCTACACAACTATATATTAAGCAATCTTCAGCTTCAAAGACTAAATGCAGCTCTAAAGACAAAGAAACAAGTACAGCATTTTCCAACTCAGACTTCCATGCCTAAAAAACAGATGCTCAAAATGGCCGAAGACCTAATTACTTTGATCAGGGGCTCCCATCCCCCTCCTGATAAGAGGCCTAGGCAAGAGACAAGAGTATGAGTCTTCTGACCAGGTTTCTATTTCCTCTGATACCTCTTCTGAACAGGATTACTCCATGCATCCCTATGAGGATTCTGATACTGAAGAATCCCTTCCTTCAGCCTCTCCTCCTGAGGATTATTCTTTTGGGGGAAACCCTGCATACCATGAGGGAGCATTTCCACTGGGAGAGCCAAGATTATTCTGAATCTAAGAAAAGGCTCAGAGACTTTCTGCTACTTCCTCAGCATAGACCCCTTGCTATTCCACCTGTTCTAGACATTGTAGATGTATTTTCAGAGTCCGGCCTGTCCCCTGACTCTTTACCCCCTGCACCTGCTAAGCCAGACAGATACTACAGGGTCCCGGATTCTCATAAATTCCTATATAAAAACCCCGCTGCTGACCCAGAAACTATATGTCAGGGTCCCAAAGGGGTTCCACTGCAAAAAATCCTGTCCCCTCTGATAGGGATTCTGGGGCTCTAGACAGATGGGGGAAAATGTCTACACTTCTGCTACCCTGGCTGTAAGGGCTTTAAATTGTCAGTTTCATATGCTTAAATATCAGCAATATTTAATGTCACTGCTTAAACAAAAATTGTTGACAAATACTGAATGTTCAGAGAGCAAAGAATTGCAGGATTTATTGCATGCAGCTGAACAAGTGGGAAAGAGCATACCTTGCAATGTGGTTATGATTCACTGGAGGCCTCTTGCAGGGCCGCTGTTACAGGTTCTGTTATTAGAAGGCATGCTTGGTTAAAGGAACAGAATCTGCCTGATCATGTTAAAGCAAAATTATTAGATGCATCATTACAGCATGATACTTTGTTTGGTACTAAAACAGAAGAAGTGTTGAAAAAAAATAGAGGATAAAGCAAAATCCATGCAGACAGTCAAGGATTTCTTACAGGTACAGCCACCCAGGTTTAGCAGGAACTGGCCTTCTAACAATTGGTCCTTTCCAGTGTCAGACAGACCACAAAGAGGCAGATACAGGCGTCCCAGAGGCAGATCTCAGCCCCAAGGCTCATATAGGCTTAAACAGTGGGGTGCTCCTGCCTCCAAAAGCGGAGAAGACAAATCACAACCTTACAGGAAACAGTCCCAATGACTTTCCTCTACCAGAACCAAGCACTTTTCTTTTGGCAGCCCCCTTAGGGGGAAAACTAGCACTTTTTTCATCAAATTGGCAAATGGTTACCCAAGACAAATGGGTCCTGAACATTGTGCCCCACAGCTACAGGTTCCATTTTCACACACTTCCAAGGTCAAAAGGTATACCAGACCTGCCACACAATCAATGGGCAGAGGCACAAAAACAAATTGCAGCCCTTATGGACATGAGGGCCATTCGGCAAGTACCACAACAAGAGCAGGGGCAAGGATTTTACTCCAGACTTTTCCTAGTACCCAGAAAGGACAAAACCTGGAGACCAATACTGGACCTGTATATACTAAATATGTTTCTGAAAGTTCCAAAATTCAAGATGTTGACTCTACAGCAGCTACTGCACATGCTGGGCAAGAAAGCTTGGCTTGTTACTTTGGACCTCAAAGAGGCATACCTGCATGTCCCAATCAGACAATCTTGCAGAAGATACCTCAGATTCATAGCTGGCTCAATGCATTACCAATTCTCTGCACTGCCCTTTGGCTTATCTACTGCACCCAGGGTCTTCACAAAATGCCTGGCACCAGTAATTGCGTTTTGCAGACAAAAAGGAATTCAAATATATCCCTACTTGGACGACTGCCTAATTCAAGTAGAGAACAAAGACATTCTTCTAAAGCATCTGGCGTTTGTAAAAAGATTACTAATTGGCCTAGGGTACACAGTAAATGAAAATAAATCAAAACTAGTGCCCTCTCAAGAGATAATATTCCTGGGTGCAAGCTTAAATACAACTGCCCAGATGGCTTATCTCACGCCAGACAAACAAAGGCAACTGACTACTTACTTCAAGAAATTGGCAACAAAGAACCACTTGTCTGCAAGGAAAATCCTGCAGGCCTTTGGTTTCATGGCATCCTGCTTTGTACTAATTCCATATGCCAGACTGCATATGAGGAAACTACAGTGGTATCCAAAAAGTGTTTGGACTCTGCATTGTCACAGCCTGGCAACAGGAGTTTCGATGGTGGGCAGAAGCCTGTCACTACAACAAGGGTCTGCCATTCTGTTTACCCGCAGCCAGACAGACACTGACAACGGATGCATCAGACTATGCCTGGGGGGGCCCATATGGCAGGAAAATGTATTCAGGGCACATGGCCTGCCAACCAGATGCATCTTCACATCAATCAAAAAGAGATGCTAGCTGTTCAAAATGCCCTGACAGCTTTCAAGGACCTACTTCATCCAGGACAGTTACTACTAAAGACAGACAACACTACGGTCATGTGGTACATAAACAAGCAGGGAGGTACACACTCCTACCCCCTCTGCAGACAAGCAATGACCTTATGGGACACAGCATTGGCCTTTCAAGTTCACCTGCAAGCACAATTCCTGCCAGGAAAAACAAATACTCTGGCAGATGAACTAAGCAGAAAACTCATGGATCCCCACGAATGGAAACTGGATCCACAAGTCTTCAGCATGATAATAAGGAAATGGGGATGCCCAGACATAGATCTATTTGCCTCCCCTCACAACTGCCAATTGCAGAGATTTTGCACAAGGATTTATCACAAGCAAGCATGGAAAGTGGATGCCCTATCCTTCAGCTGGAGAAATCTAACAGTATATGCCTTTCCTCCACTGCCTCCTCTTCCCAGGGTACTCCCAAAGGTCAGACAAGAGAAGCCAAAAATGATACTGATTGCACCAGACTGGCCACGCCAGCACTGGTACCCAATTCTAAACCGCTTATCTCAAGGTCCAGCATGGATATTGCCTCAAACTCCTCACTTGCTGACCCAACTAAACAATCAGATCCTGCACAGCCAACTCAGGACCTTAAATCTGGCAGCATGGCGGATAATGTAGCCATTCAGAACACTCCTCTCTCAAAAGCTGTTATGGATGTTATCTTGGAGGCCAGGAGGCCCAGTACCAGAAAGTCTTATGTAGAAAAATGGAAGAGATTCTGTGCTTGGAAACAGGGACAAGGCATTGACACGTCTGTTCCAAATATCCCTCAGATTTTACAATACCTAACTGAGATGCTGAACACAAAGGCCTTTCCTTCTCATCAGTTAAGATTCATGCCTCTGCCATTTCAGCCCATTACAATACGGAACCACCTATCTTTTCTAATCCTTTAATAAGGCAGCATCTCAGAGGGGCAAAAACATTAGGCCTCCAAGGAGAGCACCAGTTCCGGCCTGGAACCTCAATTATGTTTTGGAAAAACTCACACTGCCTCCGTTCATGCCAGCATCAACAGTAGATATAAAATTATTATCCTGGAAAACAGCTCTGCTTCTAGCAATAACCTCTGCAAGGCGAGTCTCTGAGTTACAAGCACTCATGGCTGTGGTAATTTTTCATCCAGACAGGGTTTCTCTGAGGACAAACCCTACATTTATGCCTAAGGTGGTGTCCAGTGTGGCCCTCAACCAAATCATTCACTTGCCTACCTTTTTTCCAAATCCACAGAACAAGGGTGAGAAAATTCTGCATTCTTTGGACATACACAGGCATTTACGCTTCTACTTGGACAGAACTAAAGCTTTCAGAAAGACTTAGCAACTTTTAGTGTCATACGCTGCAGGATCACAAGGAAAGGCTATCTCTAAACAGACTATTTCTAAATGGATAGGCCATTGCATCTGTTTCTGCTACTTTCAGCATGGCAAAGGGCATTAGGCCTCATTCCACCAGAGCAGCAGCCACTTCAGCAGCCTTCCTCAGAGGAGTACCAACCAAAGATATCTTAGAGGCTGCAACTTGGACTTCAGTGCACACTTTCACAAAGCACTACCACTTACCTCTTTACTCTAAGTCCAGAGCAGGCTTTGCCACTGCAGTTCTGCAGAGCATCATGGCCTCTCCTAATCCTATTTAGCCCAGCCACCCATCCTCAGCTTTGGGATTCAACCGAAGAGTAATGACTGCAACAGTGAAACACGATGAACATAGTACAGTTATGTACCTACCATAAATGTAGATGTTCGAGTGTATTCACTGTTGCAGTTCAGGTTACCCACCCACCATCCCCCTTATCTTTGCTGGGACTTATCTGCACTTCTCTATCCTATACAACCTATGTGGTGTATTTGCTTGTAGATGAAGGAAATGTTATTTTTGTACATGCATTTTTATTGGCATATTTTTACAGCCTACCAGTTTGGGGGCACCTGACAACAGGGGCAAGAAAAACTGAATGGCGTCGGCTGCATCTTTTGTACCCCTGGCGCACTGACGTCAGAAGAAGTGACAGCAACCGACACCTGACCTAGACTTGGAATTCTGGCCAACTGAGGGTAGCCTGCCAGCAGGATAACCCAATAATAATGACTGCAACAGTGAATACACTCGAACATCTACATTTATGGTAGGTACACAACTGTACTTTGAGCCCTACATACTGCCTCACAGTTTGAATGATGTTCTTCGTGTTTCACTGTTGGAGTCATCACCTGTGGTTTATCCCTGCTGTGGTAGTCCTCGGCCGGCCCGAATACCAGAGTCAGTGTTTTTGTGCACCGGCTGCTGTTGCCTGTAGTCTGACGTCAGATCATCAGTACTATAAAGCAAGGCAGCTGACGTCATTACATCAGTCTTTCTGATTCTAGACAAAAAAAACAACATCTTTTCTTCCGACTACCGTTTCTCAGAGACTGATGGATTCTTTCAGGCCTGGAAGCCAGGCCACTCCTAAGAAATCCACTTCTAGCTACCATCTTGCTACCGCTCCCTCACCCTAAGTTCAAATGCTTAAAATGGCAGAGGATCTCATCTCCCTTATCATAGGTACTCAAGCCCCCACCCCAAAAAGGAAAAGGCTTCCTTCTCCAGAAATTATGACAGACCAAGATTCTGAGGTATCTGATTATTCTACCTTTGAAGAGGAAAACAGCCCTTAACTGTTTGAGGATTCAGATGCAGAAGAATCCATCCCCTCCTCCTCCCCTCCGGAGGACCTTTCTTTCGGGGAAATCCTTCACTCCCTCAAGGAACATTTTCAATGGGAATCTCAGGACTACCCAGTCTGAGAAACGATTTAGAGTTTTTGGACTTGCCCCAGCACAGACCCCTGGCCATCCTTCCTATTCTAGATGTGGTGGATGATGTTTTCCTTGAATCCAGTTTAGCCCCTGATGCCCTGCCTCCTGCTCCAGCTAAACCTGACTGGTATTACAGAGTACCGGATTCTCACAAATACCTGTACAGGAACCCTGCTGCAGACCCTGAGGTCATTACACAGGTACCCAAAGGAGCTAAGACTAGTTCTGCCAAGATTCCTCTTCCTTCTGACAAAGACTCCAGACCTCTGGACAGATGGGTTAAGAAAGTATACACCTTTGCAACCTTAGCTATCAGAGCACTCAGTTGTCAGTTCCATATATTAAAATATCAACAACACTTTGGAACAAATAAAGCAGAAGATTGCTACCTCTCCTGATGGTGCCAACCCAAAAGAGCTGGCAAAATTACTTCACTCTGCTGGTCAAGTGGCCAAGCACTCATTACAATGTGGATATGATGCCCTAGAAGTCTCTAGCAGGGCAGCAGTGACAGTATCTGTTATTAGAAGACATGCATGGCTGAAGGAACAGCTTCTCCCTGATCATGTCAAGTCTAACTTAATGATGTGCCCATAGATAAGGATCACCTGTTTGGGGAAAAAGCAGAAGAGGTGCTTAAAAAGATGGAAGACAAAGCAAAATCTATTCAAACAATAAAATATTTTTTTTCAAGTTCAACCACCCAGATTCAGCAGAAACTTACCCTCTAAGCACTGGGCCTTCCCTGCACCCATCAGACAGGGCCAAAGTAAGCCCTGCAGGGACAGAACATCCAGGCCCCCTATTCCAGGGCCAGCAAAGAAGCAAACAGTGGATCACTTCCACCTCTAAGGCAGGGAGTCCTAAGCCAAGCTTCTATGGTAAGCACTCACAATGACTCTCCCTCCCCCCTCTGCCCTCTTTCCACTCATCTAAAACTAGGAGGAAGGCTCACCCTCTTCAAGGACAATTGGGTCTCTATAACCAAAGACCAATGGGTATTAAAAATAATTTCTCAGGGATACAGATTCTCCTTCAGTGAACTCCCAATTCCAAGACTGTATCCAGACTTCCCCCCAAACCAGTGGGCAGAGGCATTAAAACAGGTACAAACACTAATATCCCGGGGGCAGTAGAACCTGTCCCTCCAGATCAAACAGGAAAAGGTTTTTACTCCAGACTATTCCTTGTTCCCAGAAAAGAGGTCACTTGGCACCCCATCCTGGATCTATCCAATCTGAACACCTCTTTGGTGGTCCCCAGATTCAAAATGCTAACCTTGCAGCAGCTCCTGCTTATGCTCACACAAAATGCGTGGCTGGTGACACTAGACATAAAAGATGCCTACCTCCACATCCCCATCTGGGAATCATACAGAAAATTCCTGCGCTTCAGAGCAGGCTATCAGCACTTTCAGTTCTCTGCACTTTGGCTTATCTACTGCTCCCAGAGTATTCACCAAATGCTTGGCCTCGGCTATAGCATTCTGCAAACAGAGAAATATAAAGATTTACCCTTAGCTGGACGAATGCCTCATTCAGGTGAACAGCAAAGAAAAGTTGCTCTAGGGTCTTCTCTTTGTCAAAAAACTCCTAACTTCCCTAGGGTTCACCATCAATGAGAAAAAATGAAAGCAAAACCCCACCAGGAAAGTTGTTCTCCTGGGAACTGTGCTAGACACAGCAACTGTAATGGCTTTCCTATCCCCAGAAAAGCAGAGCTTTCTGCCTCTCTACTTTACCCAGCTCGCTTTCAGAAGTCACCTCACTATGAGGAAGCTCCTGCAAGCCCTGGGATACATGGCATCTTGCATCCTTCTCATCCCTCTTGCCAGGCTTCACATGAGAAAGCTTCAGTGGTACTTAAAGAACCTTTGGTGTCATCACTCTGTCCCTAGAGACCACTCTCCCACTGATTCCTTGCATAAGGGACGAATTTCTTTGGTGGGCAGAGGCCTGTGCCATGAACAAGGGTCTTCCCGTCATCCTCCGCCCTTCCTTTCATCCTCCACCACCGACACCTTGGACATAGCTTGGGGCACTCGCCTAGCAGGCAGGTGTACCCAAGGCCTTTGGAATGCCCAGCAACTTCACTTACACATCAACCAGAAAGAAATGATGGCAATGCAAAACACTGACTTCCTTCCAACCCCATCTCAGGCCAGGGTCCTCCTTATAAAAACAGATAACACCACAGTAATGTGGTACATACACAAGCAGAGAGGCACCCAATCCTACCCCCTGTGCAGGTTAGCCATGTGTCTGTGGCTTACAGCCACCTCCATGGGACTACACCTGATTGCCCAATACTTACCAGGGCTCAACAACACACTGGCAGACCACCTAAGAAGATGCTTACTGGACCCCCATGAATGGCAGCTCCACAGAGAAATCTTTCTGCAAATCACCCAGGAGTGGGGGACCCCAGAGGTGGACCTCTTTGCCTTGCACTTAAACCACCAGCTGCACAAGTTTTGTACCAAGGAATATCTCCTCCGGGCATGGAAGGTGGATGCCTTGACCTTCCCCTGGAGCTCCATCTTTGTGTACACACACCTTCCTCTGCCTCTTATTCCCAAGGTTCTGGTCAAAATTAGAGGAGAGACCAAAGGCCATCCTCATCACTCCATATTGGCCCAGACAGCATCGGTACTCCTTACTACGCAGTCTGACCTTACAGCCCCCAAAGCTGCTTCCCCTAAGGTCAGACCTCCTGACTCAAGAGAGGGGGAAGGTACTGCACCCAGACCTGCAGACTCTCAAACCTTCAGCATGGCTAATACACTAAAAGCCAACAAGAAGTCACTGTTAAGCAAACAGGTCCTGGACATCATCACAGAGGCCAGAAGGCCCAGCATAAGAAAATCTTATGCAGGAAAATGGAAAAAATTTTGCTCCTGGAAACAATCAAAAGGGGGCAGAACTTTCCATCCCTCTCATCCTGGATTACTTAGCAGAGTTGCTCAATAGTGGCCTCTCCTTCTCCTCTATTAAAATCCATGCCTTGGACATCTCTGCCCATTATGATTCAGACCCACCCCTCTTCTCTAACCCTTTGATTAAGCAATTCCTTAGAGGGTCTTCTAATATCAGGTCTCCTACTCCTCCCTGGGACCTGAATTATGCATTAGAAAAACTAACCTTACCTCCCCCCTCGAACCTACCGCTTCAACAGAATTGAAATACCTCTCCTGGAAGACTGCCTTCCTACTAGCTATCACCTCGGCCAGAAGGGTCTCAGAACTTCAGGCTGTCGAGCCCTTCATAATTTTCCATGCAGACAGAGTCTTCCTGAGGACTAATCCCTCCTTTATGCCCAAGGTGGTATCTGATGTGACCCTTAACCAGGCCGTACACCTTCCTACCTTCTTTCCCAACCCTCAAAATAAGGGGGAAAGAATTCTACACTCACTAGACATGCACAGACAACTGAGATGCTATCTGGACTGCACTAAACCATTTAGAAAAACTGACCAGCTTTTTGTAAGCTTTGCCCCAGGAGCAGAGGGGAAGCCCATCTCCAAACAAACCATTTCCAAACGGATTTCACACTGTGTCAATTTTTGCTACAGACTACATGGGAAACCCGTCCCTAAGTTGATCTGTACCCCCACTCCACTCCACTAGGGAACCTCCACTTTCACTGCCTTCCTCAGAGGAGTACCTACCAGGGAAATATTGGAAATGGCCACCTGGACATCTGTCCATACCTTTACAAAGCATTACCACCTACCTCTCTTTTCTAAGTCTAGGGCAGGGTTTGCCTCTGCAATTCTGCAGGGCCTCCTGACCCATCCCTAGGACTCTGCCTATCCTTCCACCCTTTACCTCAGCTTTGAGAATCCTCCCACAGATGATGACTGCAACAGTGAAACACGAAGAACATAGTACAGTTGTGTACACTTACCATAAATGTAGATGTTCGAGTGTATTCACTGTTGCAGTCTTGGTTTCTCTCCCTCCATACCCCTTTTCACATCTTTCCCTAGGGGACACATGCTTCCCAAGGTGGATGTTAGCCATCAGGAAAGACTACAGGCGACAGCAGCCAGTGCACAAAAACATTGACTCTGGTATTTGGGCTGGCCAAGGGCTACCACAGCAGGGATAACCCACAGGTAATGACTGCAACAGTGAATACACTCGAACATCTACATTTATGGTAAGTGTACAGAACTGTACTTTGTTACATGTGTCCTTCCACATTGCATTGATTTCTCGCTGCATTGAAGTTTCTTATATGTATATGTATGAGAGAAAGGAGAAGCATTGATACTGCACTGCTAGGTGTGTGTGTGTGTGTGTGTGTGTGTGTGTGTGTGTGTGTGTGTGTGTGTGTGTGTGTGTGTGTGTGTGTGTGTGTAAGTGCGAACTCCAGTTAGGTGTAACTGGTAGGTCAGGTTACTCGGACTCAAACCCTGTACCTTAGGTACAAAGAGGAAGAGCCTACATTCTCTACCCATACCACCACTCATGCTACAAGGAGTTTCTCAACTGTCCAAAGTTTCACAGAATGTTTGGCTCGTACTTTTCGTCTGTTTCTCTTAAAATTTGTGTTTTTTTGGCAAATCAGTGAGAACTGAATTCACTAAATAATAACCATTTAAGTTTCAGTCTTCCTATCTTTCAGGAAATGCATGGTAACAATACATTTTATTCTAGCAACTTTCTAAGATTGTACAAGCAATGTTTAAAATGTGTCCCTGGTTTATGCCCCCCCCCCCAAAAAAAAAAAATAAATGTTGGCTTTTTCCAGATTTCTTGTGCTGCACAGCTCTTCAGGGGAGAGAAGTTTAGTGCTGTTTATGCCACATCTGTGTTAATAACACAGCAGGTAGTATACATGCTTTTGATGGGTCCTACTCCCACAGTAGGTAGATGGATTGCTGATACTGTACTGTGTTGTACTTTTAAAGGGGGTGGATGCTGCAGTCCTGAGAATGTCCTCTGGCAGAGATACGTAGTAACTATGAAGCTGTTATCAGTTTGCCATCCATTCCCTATTGCAATATTACTAGCTCATTATTCTTTAATATAAATAGGCATTTTATTCTTCAAGGGCAACAGGAATTTTATTTGTAGATGAAATAATGAATTAGTGTTTGTGCTATAAAATGTAAAATAAAAGTTTTAAATGAAATACAAATAATCATTGTAGAAGTAAAGCAGTGTGCACATTACAGTGTTTATGGTAAATGAGGTGAAATAGCCAAGTAATGGGACATTGGAATGGCTGCAGCAGGGCGGCAGACTGTCTATGGGGACCCTATTCGACCATGAGTTTTGTAAGGGGGAAAGGGCAGCAAACTGAAAGACAGCCCCGTGCAGCACAAACTCTAGCTACTTCACTGATCTTTAGGCCATGGAGAAGGACTTTTGGAGATCTAGCAAACTATAATATATCTGAAGAAGTTTACTTCATTTGGTCTTCAACCTGTGGGTTATGGATTCATATCGGATCTGAGCCGGCAACTTTTTCTAGCATCAGCTCTGAGCTCCAAACTCCTCCCCTTACCCATAATACACCTCCACTGCATTCCATCCCCAGATCTCATTTGCTGCGAATTGCTTCAGCATCGTGTCTTCTGAGCTCCAACTAGTCAGTGGGTTAAAAACCTTTCGAGAGTAAATAATTTTTCTCATTTTCTGTCAGTTAGTGTTAGTATAGCTCCCCTTGCTTGGTGTGTCGAGTGTTAGTGTTTTAGGTTAGAGTAGTTTGTACTGTGGTGTAGGTAGTAGTCCCCCCCCCCAGTGTTTTTCTGCATACAAGTGAGTGTGTGTGTGTGTGTGTGTGTGTGTGTGTGTTTGTTAATTAGAAAGAACCTGCCTGTTTTTTACTAAGGTTATCTTTCTAATAATCAGGATGGCTAAAAGGCTTGTTTTCAAGAGCTGCACAGAGTATGGCCATAACTCCAGCGGATGGCCATACTCTGTGTTTTGTGCTTGGGCATCGCCCATCTTACTGTGGACTGTAGCATTTGTACAGGCTTCAACCTCCGCGCCCTAAAGGATAGGGAGGCCAAGTTGGCCTTCAAAGGCCTTCTTCCTCCTTCAGACTCTGTTTCCTAGTCTCCGGCTTCGGTCACAGCGGCTGCTGTGGCCGCCTCTCCCTCTTCTGGCTTCTCCTCCCTCCCAGGCTGGGACTCAACCTCCTGTACCGAAGCCTGTGGTAGCGGAGCAGAAAAGAGGTAGAGAGAGGGAGAGAGAGTTGAAGATGAGGGAAAAAGAGAAAAAGGTGTCCGGACCTCACTTCTCCGACTAAGACACCACGGATCCATGACTCCCCTCTGCTCCGATCTCCGAGGTTCTCCCTGGAGTTGGGGAGACACGTCCAGCTTCCCGGGCCTCGGTGCCCCGACACGCCAGGTTGGAGTCTGTGGCCTCGTCTCGGTCCTCCCGCTCCTTGTCAGACATGGATCTGGATAAGATGATGCGGTGATTTATCCATACACAGATCCAGATAGCAGTCTTGCCAGCCCCCCTCCCTCAGGAGGGGGGAGCTCACTTCCTTTCTTTCAACCCATATCTCCTTCTCCAATCCGACATTTGGGTTCTGAGTACTCGGATCCGAGGTTGGCTTTGGTCAGGAGTCTGTGCCGACGGTACCTCCTTCCTCGACGCTGACAGCTGCCTGAAGCATTTCAGATCCAAGCTGCTGTCTGAGCCGGAGCTTGGGTGTCAGATCCAAGGGAGTGGAATTTTTTTCATCGGCTCTGAATTTGTCGGGCCAGGTTCCCTCCCTTGGAGCTCCATCCACCTTGGGCCTGGCTCCGATTCTCTCGTCAGACCTGGGGAGACAGGCCTCCTTATTGCTTTCTCAGGAGGTTCGCTGTTCTTTGGCATTCGATGTGGTAGAAAGGGTTCTCTCTGTCAGATCGAGACCCCTGACCGCCCCCTCGGACTCCTCCCAGACCCCCTTGGCTTTGTCTACGGTCCCTATTGTTTTACCAGAGGGACAGCCCATGCTCAAAGAGCCCCAGACGGTTCATCCCTGAGGAACAAGTGGCTTGTGAATGCCCCCTGGAGAGCCCCACCAGAAAGGTGTCTCGCAAGCGTACGTGCAAGAGGAGGCACTTGGTCTTCCCCGAGTCCTTCACCAAGGACACGGACTTAGATGATGGAGAGGGTTCCCCTAGGTCACCTCCCAAGGATGTCTCCTTTGAAGACATCATGGAGATCATGGCCAGTGGGGAGGTTGGTCTTCCCCCAAACCGTCTTCTGATGAGTCTGTTCCTGGAGGCTTTCGGCACTGGCATCTATTTTTTGGGTGTCCCCTCCCGTGGATCTGGTCACCTCGCGTGCATGGAAGGAACAGGACACCATGGAACCTAAGCCCCGCCATAGATACACCAGCTTGGAATAAGGGCTTCCCAGTGGATGCCATGGTGGTAGCAGCAGCCACTATGAAGGACCTTTCTCAGGAGAGTTCCTCGATCCACCCTCCTGACCGAGAGTCATGGATGATGGACTGCCTAGGGAAGCGGGTGTACGCTTCAGCTACCTTTTCGATTAGGGCACTGAACTGTTTTGCTCATGTCACCAGACTCCAATGCGACTTGGTAAAGGAGCTGGAGGAGTCTCCCCCCAAGTCCATGTCACAGGAGGACAAGGCTTCGTTATCCACGAGGATTGCCACTTTAAAAGCAGTATTAAACAAGTCCATGCGACTCCTCTCCCATGCTACAGAAGGAACGGCTAGGGCTGGGTCTGGCGTGTCCATGAGGTGTAACGCCTGGCTCAGGTTGTCAATTTTCTGAACCCTTCAAGGCATCTTTTGCCAGTGCCCCTTATGATGGCTCTGCATTCTTTGGCAAGACCGTCAAGGAGACATTAGTCCAAAGTGAGAAGGATGGGAAGACGCTGTCTGCCATCGGGATCCACTTCTCTAAACCCTCAAAGGTCCTTTTCCCGGAACCAGAGAGGGCAAAAGAAGATGTGGTTCTGGAAGTTGCAGTATTCCCTGGACACTCTGGGCTCTTCTTCCCCCAGAGGCAGAGGGGGACAGAATGTACACCGACCCAGAGGCAGAGGGGCTCCACGTAACTTCGGGTCTCGAGAACCTTTCTCGGACAGACCTGAGCAGCAGCCCTGAGGGGTTGCCCGACTGCTGTACTCTGGAGGCAGTCTGGGGATGATTGTCCTTGCACCCAGTGGCATGGGAGTCCATAACAATGGACCACTGTGTGCTTCAAATCATATCCAGAGGATATTCTATCCCCTTCGCGGGTTCCCCCATATCTCCCAGACACCACCTGGACGTACCACCTACACAAAGGGAGGCAGCAGCACAGGAAATTTCCAAGCTGCTAGAAAAATGAGCCATTGAGATCGTCCCCCCAGATCAGTCTGGATCAGGCTTCTACTCCAGGTTCTTTTTGGTGCCAAAGAAAATGGGGGACTTAAGGCCCATTCTGGAACTCTCTACCCCTGAACCTGTCAGTTGCCGAAGAGAAGTTCCGGATGGACACATTACAGTCCATCATGCCGTACCTGCAAGAGAGCAACTGGATGTGCTCATTAGACCTCCAGGATGCTTACTATCACATAAAACTGCACATAAGCTTCAGGAGGTTACTCCGCTTCCGGCTAGGAGTCATTACCAATTTCGAGCCCTACCCTTTGGTCTCACCAGAGCCCCCAGGGTGTTTACCAAAGTAATGCAGTGGTAACGGCTCACCTGAGGCTTCAGGGGATTCAGGTCTATTTGTACCTGGATGATTGGCTCCTCACTGCTCCTACCAGGCATCTACTTTCCCAAACCAGAGATTATTGTTTGACTCTTGCCCTGCATTTGTGAATCACAATCAACACATCCAAATCTCTCCTAGATCGTGTACAGGGGATAGACTACATTGGTGCCAGGATAGATGCTCTTCAGTGCAAAATATTCCTGACCTCGGAGAGAGGTCAAAACCTGAGGATGCAAGTCTCCCTGGTCTACTGTTCTCATCTTCCAATGGCAGAATCAGTGTTGAGGACCTTAGGCTCGATGGCGACGACCATAATTCTGCTCGTGTGTGCTCGGTTACACATGAGAATTCTACAGTGGACTCTAGCTGTGCAGTGGTCCGTGTTGGAACCGCCACGGACAACTCAGTTGAGTCTGTCGGTCGTCCCTCATATGGTGAATGAGCTCTCTGGACATTTTGGAGGGATGACCCTTTGTTTCAGCCCCAGCCCCAGCCCAAACCACAGTGACCACGGATGCCTCCCAACTCGGGTGGGGTGGTATTGTTCTGGAAGGACAGTCCAAGGCCTGTGGTCCCCAGTAGAGACCAACTTGCATATAAATGTCCTAGAGATGAGGGCGGTCCTTCTAGCATTGCAGGCCCTTCATGCTGTTCTTCCTCTGGTGACGATTACTATTCAGTCAGACAACATGTCAGTGGTCTGGTATGTCAACAAACAGAGAGGGATCAGATCTTGCCCCCTTTGTCGTGAGGCCATGAGAGTGTGGGAATGGGCGATCTTCACCGGTCGCTTTCTCATTGCAATGCACGTTCTGGGACAGTCTAATATCTTAGTGGACAGGACAAGTCGGACCATTCTGATGCCTTACGAGTGGTGTCTGAATCTGTCAGTGGAACAGATCTTCAGCGAGTGGAGTCAACCTTGCTGCAATCTCTTTACATCTCCTTCCAACATGAAGTGCAGCAAGTTTTTCGCTCTGAACCCTCTGCCGGGGGAATCCCCCAGAGATGCTCTAGTTCATGCTTGGCCTCCCAGTCTTCTGTATGCTTATCCACCAGTACCTCTCATTCTGAGGTTTCTACAGAAAGATCATGGACTGGGGAGTAAAGTGATCCTCATTGCCCTATTTTGGCCTCGCCAGGTATGGTTTCCTTTCCTTTGGTCTCACCTTATGGCTCCACCTTGGATCCTAGATCCCATTCAGGATTTAATTTCACCCCCTTCGGGAGTGCCTCATCCAAGTCTGGACAGCCTGAAGCTCACAGATTGGCTGCTCCAGTTCCTGTGATTGCTAGGACTCCTGGACTATCCTCCTTAGTTAGATCTATTTTGGAAGCTGCTCATAAGTCTTCGACCAGGAAGGATTATTGCAGCAAGTGGAAACGTTTTTCTTTTTGGGCCTCTCAAAGGAGTTTAGACCCTTTTACGGCTCCTATTTCCACCATTCTTGATTTTCTAGCTGATATTTTTCAACACGGCGCTGGTTCTTCTACTGTCAAAGTTCAGTTGGCTGCCATTTCTCATTTTCATATGGGTGAGAATTCTGCCTCCTTAGCCTCTTCCAGACTGTGTAAAGCCTTTATCAAAGGCACCTTTTTGTTACGCTCCCCGGTCAAAGATCATGTTCCCCCATGGGGACGTTACTATGGTTCTTCAAGCTTTGGTCGCTCTGCCTTTCAAGGCTGTTGCAGCTGCAGATCTGAAATTTTTATCTTGGAAAACAGCTTTTCTGGTGGCTATTACTTCTGCAAAAAGGGTTTCAGAATTTCAGGCCTTGTCCATCAAAATTCCTTACATGAATTTTCACAAAGATATGGTTTCCCTTCGAACCACTCCATCCTTTTTTCCTAAAGTAGCATCACCAGTTAATATCAATCAGACCATCAATTTGCCTGTGCTTTTTTCCTAATTTTACTAACGATGGAATACAAACTCCACATGTTGAACGTTCATAGACAGTTACGATTCTGTTTACACAGGACAAAACATTTCCGTAAATCTGATCAATTGTTAGGTTCCCCAAAAAGGGTTTATAGAAGGATACAATCTCCAAGGTCGCTATAGCTAGATGGATTTCTTCATGCATCCTGCAAGTCTATAAAGGACAGAGGCATGTCTCCTCCACGTCAGGTGAAATCTCATTCCACTAGGTCCATGGCTACATCTGCAGCCTTTTGGTCCAGAGTGTCTTTGGATGATACTTGTTGTGCAGCTACTTGGTCCTCATCTCATACGTTTATTTCTCATTACTAATTGGATTTGACTTCCAGAAGGAGAGGTTCCTTTGGTTCCACGGTGCTCCAGAATGTCCTTCCATGAGGGCCTCCCAGGAGTTTTAGTAGCTGGGGACACTGTCCCACAGGTTGAAGACCAAATGAAGTAAACTACTTCAGATAAAGAAGTTATGTACTCACCATAACGTTCCATCTGAGTAGTTGTACTTCATTTGTCTTCAGCCATCCCTCACTACTTCCCCCGAACCTTGGCACATGATCAGCCTATGGGCTGCAGTATAGATCAAAAGTAAATCTTTCAGGTCGGGTTCTCAGTATAAGTTCAGCAAACTCGATGTGGGGATGGAAGGTAGTGGAGGTGTATTATGGGTAAGGGGAGGAGTTTGTAGCTCAGAAATGATGCTATTGCCGGTTCGGATCCAATATGGATCCGTAACCCACAGGTTGAAGACAAATGAAGTACAATTACTCAGATGGAACGATGTTCTTCGTCTTTCACTGTTGCAGTCATTACATTTGGGTAATCTGCTGGCAGGTTGCCCTCAGTCGGCCTGATTAACAAAGTCTTGGGTCCTGCGTCGGTTGCTATCCCTTCTTCCATGACGTCAGGTCGTCAGGGGTATAAAACATGCAGCTGATGCCATTACATCAGTTTTTCTTGCTGTGTGGTGCCCGAAGCAAAAGCAGTTTGCAAGTGCCAGTCGGCCGACTCCTGAAATTTTCCTTTTCAAGTTTCAGAACCAAAGTCTTCAACTTAAAGCTAAGTGCCCCGTTAGGGAAACTTTTTCTTGCTCCTTACCGATGTCAGTAAAAGTTAATAATTGCATTACTTGTGGGAAGCAAATACCGCATAAAGATTTTAATTTGTACTGTATTCCTTGCCTAGGCCCTCACCACGACGTACCTTGCTGTCGGTGTTGTGCTTTATTTAATCAGCGCACTATCCGTCGTCGATACATTTTTGCCTCTAACTATTTTGGTTCTTGGTTTAATTATCCAGAAATGAAGTCGGTTAGCCATCCGACTACCGGAATTCCAAAAAAATGCAAAGAAAAAGACAGACAGGCCGTCGAGGTCCAGAATTGCCGACGACGCTTCTCCTAAATCAGTCGCCAGTTCGCCGGTACTCAGTGAGGGGCTTTCGTAGCCCTTGATACCCGCTACTTCTGACTCACAGGCCTCTACTGAGACCCATTCGGAGTCCGGTATGCCGCGAGACATTTCACCTATGGAACCCCTCGGATGTCTCTACCTTGGATGGGTCCAGAGCCGCTGTGCAGGCACCAGTTTCTGAGGGTGTATTCAGGCCTACAGACTTGCATATTAAACTGATTCCACCTTCTATTCTAAGGCATAAATCTCAATCTATGTCTAAAAAACTGATGCCCAGGCCACATGTTCAGGCCCCTATGCCTAAAAAACAAATGATCAAAATGGCTGAAGCTCTTATTACTCTAATCAGGGGTAGTCAACCCCCTCCCTCTAAGAGGCCTAGGACTGAACTTGACTATGAATCTTCTGATCCAGGACCTCTGTTTCTTCTAATTCTTCCAATCACCTGGATTTGTCCTTTCCTACTTATGAGGATTCTGATGCAGAGGATTCTATTCCCTCTGCCCCCCTCGAGGACATTTCTTTTGGAGAAACTTTACATACCTTAAGGGAGCATTTCCAGTGGGAAAGCCAGGAATTTTCTCAATCTAAAAAGAAGCTTGGGGATTTCCTTCTTCTACCTCAGCATAGGCCTTTGGCTATACCTCCTTTACTAGACATTGTTGATGATGGGTTTTCGGCATCCAGTATGGCCCCTGATTCCCTGCCTCCAGCTCCTAGTAAACCTGACAGATACTACAGGGTTCCTGAGTCCCACAAGTTCCTTTTCAAAAATCCTGTTGCAGACCCAGAAACCATTTCTCAGGGGCCCAAGGGCATTAAGGCTTCTACTGCTAGAAATCCTACCCCTTCTGATAGAGACTTCAGGGCGCTAGATAGATGGGGTAAAAAGGTTTATACTTCTGCAACCTTGGCAATCCAGGCTTTAAACTGCCAATTTCATATGCTAAAATATCAACAGCATATTATGGCACTGCTTAAACAGAAAATGATGTTGATTTCTGACTGTGTGGAAAATAAAGATTTACAGGATTTATTGCATTCAGCTGAGCAAGTTAGAAAACATACTTTGCAATGTGGTTTTGATTCTTTAGAGGCCTCTTAAAAGGCTGCTGTTACTGGGTCTGTGCTTAGACGGCATGCTTGGCTTAAGGAGCAATCTCTGCCTGATCATGTTAAAGCAAAATTGTTGGATGCTCCTTTAAATCAGGACCGCCTGTTTGGCAGTAAGGCTGAAGAAGTTCTAAAAAAGATGGAAGATAAAGCTAAATCTATGCAAACTGTGAAAGATTTCTTACAAGTGTAACCTCCAAGATTTAGTAGGCACTGGCCTACTAAGAATCGGTCCTTTCCAGCTCCTTCCAGATCCACTCAAGCCAAACCCAGACACACCAAAACACCAGGTTTTAGTCCCAAGGGACTCTCAGAACTAAGCAGTGGGGGGCCTCCACTTCCAAATCTGGAAATAATAAGACACCCCCCCCTATGGTAAACAGTCTCAATGACGTTCCTTTAAAATTACCAAGCACTTACCTTTTAGCCTCCCTTTTGGGGGGAAAGATTGCTCTTCATGCAAAAAACTGGGAACTCATAACCCAGGACAAATGGGTTTTAAATATAGTGTTCCAGGGATACAGATTTAATTTCTACACGTTGCCAACACCAAATGGGTGGCCAGACCTGCCCCCAAATCAGTGGGCAGAGCCTCAGAAACAAGTACTTTCCCTCTTAAACATGGGGGCTATTCACCCGATACAAGAAGAGGAAGAGGGACAAGGTTTCTATTCCAGGCTTTTCCTGGTACCCAGAAAAGACAAATCATGGCGTCCAATTCTGGACCTGTCTACTCTAAACACCTTTCTGGGCATTCCAAAATTCAAGATGCTGACTCTTCACCAGTTACTTCCTATGCTAGGCAAGGATGCCTGGTTGGCAACTCTAGATTTAAAAGAAGCGTACCTGCGTATCCCAGTCAGGGAATCTTGCAGAAGATACCTATGCTTCAAAGCAGGCTACTTGCATTATCAGTTCTCTGCACTGCCCTTTGGCTTGTCTACTGTACCCAGGGTATTCACAAAGTGCCTAGCTCCAGTAATTGCATTTTGCAGAAAAAGAAATATTCAAATATATCCATACCTGGACGATTGTCTAATTCAGGCAGTAAACCAGGCCATACTTATAAATCATCTGGCGTTTGTAAAAGGGGTTCTAACTTGTCTAGGGTACACCCTAAATGAAAAGAATTCACAGCTGTTACCCTCTGAACATATTACATTCCTGGGTGGAAGCTTGAATACAACTGCCCAGATGGCTTTCCTCCCGCCAGAAAAGCAAATTTATTTGGTAACTTACTTCAAACAAGTGGTCACAAAAACCCTGCTTATCTGCAAGACAAATACTGCAAGCCTTGGGGTTCATGGCCTCCTGCATTCTTGTAATTCCATATGCAAGACTTCATATGAGGAAACTTCAGTGGTACTTGAAAAGTCTATGGAGTCAACATTGTCACAGCCTGGAAACAATGATTCCTATCATACCTTGCCTATGCCTAGAGTTCCTATGGTGGGCAGAGGCCTGCCACCAAAACAAGGGACTGCCATTCACACTACCCCCTGCCACCCAAACCCTAACTACAGACGCATCACACTATGCATGGGGGCTCACCTGGCAGGGAATTACATTCAGGGCAAATGGAGCCCAAATCAAATGCACCTACATATCAATCAAAAGGAAATGTTAGCTGTACAGAATGCTCTGACAGCCTTCAAGGACTACATTCATCCAGGACAACTCATGGTTATATGGTACATAAACAAGCAGGGAGGTACACATTCCTACCCCCTCTGCAGACTAGCCATGGCATTGTGGAACATAGCCTTGAGCTACCAAGTGCAACTACAAGCTCAATTCCAGCCTGGAAAACTAAATACACTGACAGACGGACTAAGCAGAAATCTCATGGACCCGCATCAGTGGAAACTGGAACCAGGGATTTTCAACATGTTGACAAGCAAATGGGAGAGCACAGACATAGATCTGTTTGCCTCCCCCCAGAACTACCAGTTGGACAAATTTTGCACAAGAACTCCTCACAAAAAAGCCTGGAAAGTGGATGCTCTGTCCTTCAGCTGGAAAAACTCATCAGTCTACTCCTTTCCCCCTCAGCCTCTGCTCTCCAAAGTTCTGCTAAAAGACAAACAGGACAAACCAACAATGATTTTGATTGCTCCAGACTGGCCACACCAACACTGGTACCCACTCCTGCGCAGTGTGTCACAAATTTCTCCATGGCACTTGCCTCAGACACCTTCCTTTCTGTCTCAGAAGGAGAACCAAATTCTGCACCCTCAGCTCCCAACATTGAACCTTGCAGTTTGGCTAATAACTTAAATTCACCGTTAGCATCCCTCAGCAAACCTGTGATGGGTGTCATCTTGGAGACGAGAAGACCTAGTACTAGAAAATCTTATGCTGACAAATGGAAAAGATTCTGTACCTGGAATCAGTCTCAAGGGATGAGCACAGCAGTGCCCAATTTACCTCAGATTTTGCAATACTTAACTGAGATGCTTCACAAGGGCCTGTCTTTTTCCTCCATTAAAATCCACGCCTCAGCCATTTCAGCTCATTATAACACAGAACCTCCCCTCTTCTCTCATCCTCTCCACAGGCAGTACCTCAGAGGGGTCAAAAACTTAAGACCACCCAGGAGAGCTCCAATCCCTGCCTGGAACCTTAACTTTGTATTGGAGAAACTCACTCTACCTCCTTTCGAGCCAGCTGCTGCTGCAGACTTAAAATTTCTTTCTTGGAAAACAGCCTTCCTTTTAGCAATCATTTCAGCTAGAAGGATATCTGAATTACAGGCCCTTACGGCAGTGGAGCCTTGCATCATCTTTCATGCAGACAGGGTGTCACTCAGGACCAATCCATCCTTCATGCCCAAGGTGGTATCCAGTGTGGCTCTTAATCAGTCCATTCATTTGCCAACTTTCTTTCCCAATCCACAGAACAAAGGGGAATGGATTCTGCATTCATTGGATGTGCACAGACCACTTAGATTCTACTTGGACAGGACTAAATCTCGAAGAAAATCTGAACAACTGCTGGTGGCATTTGCTGCAGGGGCAGAGGGGAAGGCTATTTCAAAACAAACCATTTCTAAATGGATAAGCCATTGCATTCATTTCTGCTATAAGCACCATGCAAAACTTATCCCCCAGGGGATCAGATCTCATTCCACCAGGGCTGCATCTACTTCTGCAGCCTTTCTCAGAGGTGTTCCTACCAGGGATATTCTAGAAGCTGCTACCCTGGAGTTTAGTTCATACTTTCACCAAGCATTATCATTTACCAATTTTCTCTAAATCCAGAGATGGCTTTGCCACTGCTGTCTTACAGGGCCTTATAGCTGGTCCTACTGCTGTATAAACCCATCCTCCCAACCATAGCTTTGGGAATCTACCCAAATGTAATGACTGCAACAGTGAAACACGAAGAACATAGTACAGTTGTGTACACTTAACATAAATGTAGATGTTCGAATGTATTCACTGTTGCAGTCCTGGTTACCCTCCCTCCAGCCCCCTTTTTTTCTCTTACTATACCTCTACTTTCTTTTACTATGCTTAAAAGCCTTTTTGGTGTATTTGCTTTTGGTTGGAGGTATATTTTTGTGTTTTTAATTTTATTTTGCTCCCCATTTGGGGGGCACCTGACATCTGGGGCAAGAAAAACTGATGTAATGGCGTCGGTTGCATGTTTTATACCCCGATGACCTGACGTCATGGAAGAAGGGACAGCAACCAAAGCAGGACCCAAGACTTTCTTAATCAGGCCAACTGAGGGCAACCTGCCAGCAGATACCGAAATATAATGACTGCTACAGTGAATACACTCAGACATCTACATTTATGGTAAGTGTACACAACTGTACTTTATGGTGAGTACATAACATCTTTTTTGCTAATATTAGAATATTATCTACCATTAAACACCCTGCTTTTACCACAAAACCCACATACTGCAAGTCACCAAAAACAAAATCCTAGGGTTCATCATCATCTCCCTTCCCAGTGAACATCATTGCTACACATTTAAAAAAATGGTTACCATTTACTACAGGGTTTGGGCCTGGGGCCATATTTTGGCAGTCTGTTCTTCACTTGCATTTGAAAGTTGGTATCCCACAATTCCATTGGAGTGGGTGGGGTTATACTATTATGTATGCAAATTTTGTTAATCAGCATACAGATTTGTAGCCATTTTTCATGGGCCTTTGTTCAGATGTGTGATGTTTCCAGGTTGAGAGGTATGAGGAAGACCATTTCTGTAACAATATTCCCACAAGTACCCCTTCAGCACTATTACACAAGTTAACAGTTTCCTCTGTACTTTTAAGGGAATATATCCACAAAACAATGAAGAAGACCTTAAACATCTCTGTGAAGTTATCACTCGAGACATAAGCACACATATGTTAATGTAAAAGAAAAACATGTACTATTTTCATGCATTATGTATTGCATGTATGCTTTTTCTTTTTAACAACTGTCAATACACTCCAGTATTACCTAGATAGTGCAATTCCTGCCTTCCCTTAAACTTCACTCCTCCTCCTGAACGTTCTGCTTGTATTGTTCCCACAACTTTCATTTATTTCTGTGTAATTTGCTCCTTCCCTTTTCTAACAAGTTCACTTTATTTTTTTTTTTATTTCTAATTTACCCTGTTTGATCATTTACAGTTGGTCTAGATTTTGATTTCTATTTTCTAGTAATTATTTTTTGGCAGCCAGTAGCATTAAACTTAAGGCCTTAATATATCAGGGCAGTTCAGATCCTGTGTCCTAGCTCAAAAGAATAATTTCCTCAGTTATAGCAATTTGCTCCCCCAGTGTTTCTGTTTGATTACTCTGTGGAGTAGTTTTAAAATCTGCCACCCTATCACAGCCGCAAGGAAAACATGTTTCCAGCTGTCTCTCCCTTTCCCATCATACCTCCAGAATTTGTTGTCTGAGGAACAATTTTTGAAGTCTACTACCAAGCAAGAATCCTAAACCTTTGGGACTTTGTGGAATACTTAAGAGTCTTGCACATGTCCTTCCATTGTTTCTTTGTAAATTGCTTTTTCAGTATTTCTTCACATTATTTTCTAATCTCTGATTGATTCTTAATAGTTATCTTGTGATATTTTACATGTTGTATAAATCCCTTTTTTAACAGTAACTTCTGTTCTAGACTTGACTAAAAGCACTGCTAGTGCTTGTCTTTCACTTAGGAGACTCTATCCTTTTCTGCGTGCCTTTACTCTGATGACAATCCCTGATATTGAACATCAGTCTCTAACCTCTACAGTCCAAAGTTATTGGCTTCATTCCCCTCTATTGTCTTTCACACTCTTATTTCCTCCCAATATCCTTACTTTTCCATTTTTCTCCAGTAAATTCCATCCCCATCCTGCCTATTTTCTGTACCCGTACTTGCAGTCATCCCTATTGACAAAATATAATTTCTCCATTCCTGTGCTGATTTAGTTCTTAGAATATTTCTGCAGCTTTGTGAAAATCTGTTTAAGGATCTGCATTCCCTTCATTATCATCCATTTCTACTTTGATTTATAATGTTCTATTTGTGTTGTGTATAAGAATCTTAACTGCATACTTCTAAAATATCCATACAAATCAGGTAATCCTAAACCACCTTGTTCTTTGGGACGAAGGTTAAATTTATCCCACTTAACACTTGCCTACTTCCCCTCAAATTCCTTCAGCTCTGTTAATTCTTGTCCACACCTTCTCCTCTGGTAGACAAAAATATGCCTAACCTCTGTACAAAACTTGAAGGACTAAAACCATTGTCACTGCTTGTTTCTGGCTATAGTCATCATATTGATCACTGCTGCAGTAGCCATAGATATCCGAGTTATATCCTGCTAATGATGCAACAGCTGGCCAGTTTCCAAAGCTTCAGAGTACCTTCTATTCACCCCAACTGTTAACGTTTGCTGAGCTGACTAATAGGACAGGTTTGAGTACCAAGCCTTTCAGAACTTTGCTACTGTTGATGAGAGCACTCCTGTGCGGGCTTTCAAGGACTGATCACTTCTTCTGTTCCTTTGCTGGACGGATAAGTTCCCCTTGGGGAGAAACCTTACACATTAAAATATATTATTTTATTATACTTTCATGATCAGGAATGTTATTTTTAAGGTAGGATTTTGTGTTTTAATGGACTGTCACAAGACTTAACTATACTTTTAGACAGGAGCACATTTTTTCCTGTCAGATTAATAGTTTAAAGTAGTTGAAACATTTTTTTCTTTGTAAAAAATGTGTTTATTTTACTTTGGGGAAGCTGACAGTGTTTAAAAGTGCTTTTTGTGCATTTTATGTGAAAAAAAAAGTGTTTTTAAACTTAAATTTTTACTGGCTTATGCTGCTTGTTTTCCCCAGGAAAGAAACACCATTTTTGACTTAACCTTTACCAGTCCCATGGCCGGTCTTCAAACCACAAAAAAAGTTAAGCAAACAGTTTTTGTTACCACAGCAGGCTAGCAGTTTGCATCGGCTGCAAGTGGGTGACTCTGCTGTGGCCAAAACTGGTTTCTCAGATCACTCATGTTTTACCCCGAATCCCTCTGGTGTGATACCTACAGCCACTATGGACCGGGAGGTTAGCCACATCCTTTGCAGCTTTTGGGGTCCCCTCATTGGACAAAGGAGAGCCACTGTTGGTCCTGGGAGAGTAAATTGGGAAGTCTTCTCTGTTTAGCCTGAATGTTGTGCCTATCTATACCTGGGGAAGCTGCTGCTGCTTAATAACAGCATTGCCCCCAAATTTTCTGTCAGAAAGAATCAGAAAACTAAACATGTATTTTCTCCTCAAGCCTCCTTAGACAAGAGGAATTTACTGGGTTAATTTAGGCTATTGATCCTTCTTATAAGGTGGCTTCTGGTAAAAGGGAGATACTGCTTTTCCTGAAAAAGATTAAAAATTCTGAATCTGGAGAGGAAGATGAAGGGACATATAAAGGGTTTTCTCCTCAGTTTTCTGATGCAGACTTAGAGGAGAGCCCAGATGTTCTTCGTGTTTCACTGTTGCAGTCATCACACTTGGGTTATCTGCTTGCAGGTAGCCCTCAATCGGCCCGAATAAGAGAGTCTTAGTATTTCTGCGTCGGATGCTGTTGCTTCTTCCATGATGTCAGGTTGTCAGGGATATAAAACAGACAGCCGATGCCATTACATCAGTCTTTCTTGCCATGGAGGAGCCCAAAGCAGAAGCAGTTCGCAAGTTCACCGGTCAGCCGCTACCTGCAATTTTCATTTTTGAGTTCATAATCCTGAAGTCTTCTAAAACTACGTACCCCATTGGAAATACTTTTTTCTTGCTCTAACCAATGTCAGAAAAAGTTAACAACTGTCTTACCTGTGGAAAGCAAATACCTTACAGAGATTTTCATTCTTACTGCGTCACCTGTTTAGGCTCAGACCTCAATGTCCCTCGCTATCGGTTTTGTGCCTTGTTTAACGTCAAAACCATTCGTCATCGAACTAGCTTTGTCGCTAAATTCTTCTGCTCTCATTCTCCGTATTCCGAAATGGCTTCAAAAAGCCATCCGACTACTGAGCTACTGAAAAAACGTAAAGATAAAGACAGAGACAGACCGCATAAATCCAAAACTGCCTACGATGCTTCCGTTAAGCTAGTTGCCAGTTCGCCGGTATTCAGTGAGGTGCCTTTGCAGCCCCTGATGCCCACTTCTGTGGATTCGCAGGCCTCTGCTGAGACCTATTCTGAGTCTGGTATGCCGTGAGATACTTCAACTGTGGAACCTGCGGATGTTTCTACCTTGGATGTGTCCGGAGCCGCTGTGCAGGCACCGGCTTCTGAGGGTGTATTCCGTCCTACCGATGTTCGAATCAAACCGACTACTTCATTTTTAGCCAAAACTGCCGAGTTTCTTAGGCCCAGAGTATGTACTAGGCCTAGAAAACGGGCAACCAAAGCGCATGCGCAAGATCCCATGCCACAAAAACTAATACTTAGAATGGCTGAAGACCTTATCACCCTAATTAGGGGAAGCCAGCCTTCCCCTGCTAAGAGACAAGTAATTGAGTTTCCTTCTGATTCTACAGATCAGGAGTCCGATGACTCTGACCCTTGTGATTATCAGGACATGCCCTTATCAGCCTATGAGGATTCAGATGCAGAGGAATCCATTCCCTCTGCCTCCCCTCCAGAGGATTTTTCTTTTGGTGAAACCTTGCATAGTTTGAAAGCATTTCTACTGGGAATACCAAGACTACCCTCAGTCCAAGAAGAAACTCGGAGAATTTTTTTTAGAGTTCCTATACCCCCTGTCCTGGATGTTGAAGATGATGTTTTTATGGAATCTAGTCTTACTCCAGATGCATTACCCCCAGCCCCTAGGAAACCTGACAGGTACTACAGAGTACCTGATTCCCACAAATTTCTCTTCAGGAATCTTACTGTGGATCCAGAGACCATTTCCCAGGGACATAAAGGTATTAAGGCTACTACAGCCAAAAATCCTACCCCTTCGGACAGGGATTCCAGAGCTTTAGACAGATGGAGTTTAAGAAGGTGTATACCTCTGCAACTCTTGCCATCAGGGCATTGAATTGCCAGTTTCACATGTTGAAATACCAGCAACATATTATGGAGCTAATTAAACAAAAAATGGTATTGTTTCCAGATTGTGCAAAAGATAAAGATTTACAAGAGCTAATGCATTCTGCAAACCAAGTCAGTAAGCATACTTTGCAGTGTGGCTTTGATGCCTTAGAAGCATCTTGCAGGGCTGCAGTCACTGGGTCTGTACTGAGAAGGCATGCTTGGCTGAAGGAACAAACCTTGCCAGATCATGTCAAATTCAAATTACTAGATGCTCCTTTAAATAAGGACTGTTTGTTTGGCACCAAAGCAGAAGTTGTTCTTAAAAAGATGAAAGAAAAAGCTAAATCTGTGCAAATTGTCAAATATTTCTTACAAGTGCAACCACCTAGATTCAGTAGGCATTGGCCTTCAAAAAACTGGTCATTTCCAGCCCAGACCCTGGGGAAACAGGCCATCCAGACGACAGTCTCAAGGTATGCAGAGATCTAAACAATGGAGTGCCCCCATCTCAAAAACAAGAAGTGGTAAGCTGCCCCCTTATAGAAAAAGTTCACAGTGACTTTTCAATTATCCTTCCCAGCCCTGCCCAATCACTTGTGCCCCTAGGAGGAAAACTTGCCCTTCATGCAAAAAATTGGATGTCCATTACTCAGGACCAATGGGTCCTAAACATTGTATCCCAGGGGTACACATTCTACTTCCATTCACTACCAACCTCAAGAGGGTTCCCAGACCTTACTCTAAACCAGTGGGCTGAGGCTCAAAAACAAGTACTTTCCCTGCTCAATATCAGAGCTATCCAGCCTGTTCCAGAAGAGCCAAGGGGTCAGGGTTTCTATTCCAGACTCTTCCTGATGCCCAGAAAAGAGGGCTCTTGGTGCCCAATCCTGGATCTTTAAATTCTCGGCACCTTTCTGGTGATCCCAAAATTCAAGATGCTTACCCTGCAACAGCTTCTCCTTATGTTAGCCAAGGATGCCTGGTTAGTCACTCTAGACTTAAATGAAGCTTATCTGCACATCCCCATAAGGGAATCATGCAGGAAATATCTACATTTCAGGGCAGGCTGTATGCACTATCTGTTCTCTGCACTTCCCTTTGGCTTATCTACTGCCCCCAGAGTATTCACAAAGTGCCTGGCTCCAGCCATTGCATACTGCAGGCAGAGAAATATCCACATTTTCCCATACTTGGATGACTGCCTGATTCAGATGGACAGTCAGGGATTGCTACTTCAGCACCTGGCATTTGTAAAAAGCCTTCTCACTTCATTGGGGTACACCATCAACGAAAAGAAATCACAGTTGGTAGCCAGTCAAAAGATTGTATTCCTGGAAGCAAGCTTGAACACAACTTCTCAGATGGCATTTCCCACTTCAGAAAAACAGGTCTATCTGACAAACTACTTCAAACAAATGGCCACCAGAACCCAGCTTTCTGTAAGAAAAATACTGCAAGCCCTAGGGTTCATGGCCTCATATATTCTGCTAATTCCATATGCAAGACTGCATATGAAAAAACTTCAGTGGTACTTAAAACGTCTTTCATGCCAACATTCTCAGGACCTGGAAACAGTCATTCCTATCATACCTTGTCTAAGGGCAGAGTTCCTTTGGTGGGCAGAAGCATGCAACCACAACACGTGACTGCTTTTCATGCAACCCCTCTTCGCCCAAACCCTGACAACAGACGCATCAGACTATGCATGGGGGGGCGCACATGGCAGGCAAATGCATTCAGGGCCATTGGACCCCAGGCCAGATTCTCCTGCACATCAATCAAAAAGAGATGCTAGCTGTACAGAATGCTCTGACAGCCTTCAAATCCCTAATCCTTCTAGGACAACTGCTTATAAAAACAGACAACACCACAGTTATGTTGTACATCAACAAACAGGGGAGAACTCATTCTTACCCACTTTACAGGTTAGCCATGGCCCTGTGGAACATAGCCTTGAGCAACCAAGTGCATCTACAAGCTCAATTCCTGCAAGGCAAACAAAATTCACTGGCAGACGACAAGCAGAAATCTCCTAGACCCACACGAGTGGAAATTGGAGCTCATCACCTTCAACCTTCTGATCCAGAGGTGAGGGACACCGGTGGTGGACCTCTTTGCCTCTACCGAGAACCACCAGTTGAACAAATACTGCACCAGGAACCCCCAAAGCAGGGCCTGGAAGGTGGATGCCCTATCCTTTCTATGGGAAAACTTTTCAATTTATGCCTCCCCCCCCCCCGCCCCTTCTTTCAAGAGTACTACTCGAGATAAAACAGGACAGGCCAAGGGCAATTCTGATTGCCCCAGACTGGCCACGCCAGCACTGGTACCAACTCTTACGCAGCCTGACAACAGTGCAACCCTTGCACCTTCACCAGACTCCTACCCTGCTGTGTCAGCAGGAGGGACAGATTTTGCATCCACAATTGCAAACCCTGAATCTTGCAGTCTGGCTTATCCCTTGAATACCCCACCAGCAACCCTCAGCAAACAGGTGCTGGATGTCATTCTTGAGGCCAGAAGGCCTAGTACTAGGAAATCCTATGCTGAAAAGTGGAAAATATATTGTTCTTAGAGTCAGTTACAAGGGAATAACACAGCTGTGCCCTCCTTACTTCTAATCCTGGATTACCTAGCAGAGCTACTCCACAGAGGTCTTTCTTTCTCCTCCATTAAGATTCTTGCCTCTGTCATCTCAACTCATTATAATACTGAGCCACCTCTATTTTCTCACCCTCTCATCACACAGTTCCTGAGACGGGCTAACAACTTAAGGCCCCCTAGGAGAGCACCCACCCCTGCCTGGGACCTTAACTTTGTAGTGGAAAAGCTCACACTTCCCCCTTTTGAACCTGCTGTCTGAGCAGAGCTTTTAGCTATAACTTCAGCAAGAAGAGTGTCCGAGTTACAGGCACTGATGGCTCTGGAACCCTTCATCATCTTCCATGCTAACAGGGTTTCCCTCAGGACTAACTCGTCCTTTATGCCTAAAGTAGTGTCCAGTGTGGCTCTCAACCAATCCATCCATTTGCCAACCTTCTTCCCTAATCCTCAGAATAAAGGGGAAAGGATCTTGCACTTAATCCTCAGAATAAAGGGGAAAGGATCTTGCACTCCTTGGATGTGCACAGACAGGTCAGGTTCTACCGTGACAGGACTAAGCCTTTCAGAAAATCTGACCAGCTGCTAGTCAGCTTTGCTACAAGGGCAGAGGGTAAGGCCATTCCAAAACAAACCATTTCCAAATAGATAGCACATTGCATCCTTTTTTGCTACAAGCACCATGGAAATCCTACCCCACAGGGGATCAGATCACATTCCACTAGGGATGCTTCCACCTCTACAGCATTTCTCAGGGGAGTCCCTACCAGGGACTTTCTGGAAGCTGCAACCTGGAGTTCTGTACACACCTTCACCAAGCATTACCACTTACCTATCTTTTCTAAATCCAGGGTTGGATTTACTGCAGCAGTCTTGCAAGGCCTACTAGCCAGCCCTAACACTTTTTGACTGCCTCCACCCTTCCTCAGCTTTGGGAATCAACCCAAGTGTGAAGACTGCACCAGTGAAACATGAAGAACATAGTACAGTTGTGTACACTTACCATAAATGTAAATGTTCGAGTGTATTCACTGTTGCAGTCCTGGTTTCCCTCTCTCCAGCTCCCCTGGCTTTCTCTTTCTCTCTACCTTTCCTCTCTATGGCCATTCCTCATGGCATTGGTATTTACTTTTTACTGGTGGTGTTACCTACCATATACAAGCTCCCTGTTTGGGGCCTCTGACATTTGCGGCAAGAAAAACTGATGTAATGGTGTCAGCTGCCTGTTTTATACCACTGACGTCATGGAAGAAGCGACAGCATCCGACACAGAAATACTAAGACTCTCTGGTATTCAGGCCAACTGAGGGCTACCTGCAGGCAGATAACCCAAGTGTGATGACTGCAACAGTGAATACACTTGAACATCTACATTTATGGTAAGTGTACACAACTGTACTTTTCTGATTCTTCCTATGGGGGATTCTTTGAGACTATTTCCAGAATGTGCTGGTGTTTTCAGTGGGTGAACACTGAGGTATCTCAACCCCCCAGAAAATACTGAGAGCTGTTACAGAAAGAATTTTCAGAACCTGCACTCATTCCTCTAGTTTTCAATCTTTTAAGATTTTATACACTCTTGCCAAATCTGACTCAATGGCCATAACCTTATTTAATCTTACAGCTGCAAAACATTTGCTTAATTCCAATTCTACTCTTCTGACAAGGTTAGAAGATTAAGTATGGGAAACTGTGTATGCTTCTGCGACTTTGATTTTTAGAATTTTGAATTGTCAGGCTCATATGTTAAAGTTTATTCTGATTAATTGTGAAGGTATGAGGAATGTTTGTCCACGTTTTCTTCCTGTGACAAAAGATTTTGCTTTAAATTTAGTTTTTTTTTTCCATTTTTACAAGTCATTCTTTGTTTAAAGTTTGTGTGTATGACTCAGTTGATATTTCTTCCAGGGCAATGGCAACTTGGTACTGTTTTGATAAGGTTTGCCAGACTGCATCTTTGGAAACTCCCAGATGCTGAGAAAAAATGAGATTTTAAGTTCTCCTTTGGATAGAGAGTTCTTGTCTCCTGTGCTGCAGAAGTTATCCAAAAGTGTGATGTTAAGGGCAAGTTAAATCAGGGAGTCCGATTTATTTGTTCTCTTTTCCAAGTTTTTTAAGGGATGCACTTGACCCTTCATCCAACTTCAGCAAGAAACAAGATACTCAGTGTTGCCAAAATGCAGGAAAAGTAGTGTTTAAGAAGAAATGGCGGGGGGGGGGGGGTGTCCAAATATAGTTCAGGAGACTTCCAAAATCAAGGACAGTCCACCAAGTCAGAATGAATATTTAAGGGACATTTTTTACGGAAAGTCTAAATATCCACTTTTCACTTTAGCAACAGTTTCAAACTGGTTCTGAAGGTCATTCATCAAGGTTACATGTGACGGTGGAAATTCCTTTTTTCCAGGGGGTAATTCCTCATCCACCGGACCAGACTCCTCTGTTTCTTCTTGTCCTTCAACACATGTTTCAGAGAGTGATAGAAGTAATTCCTCCTTCCCAGGATGGCTAGGATGGTATTAGTGCCAATGAAAGAAGTTGCTTTGGAGGCCTCTTCTCATCTTTCTTTCCAAAGCTTGTTTGTGATGATCTCCATGTTCAAAATGCCATCACTTCACAAACTGCTACCTAGTCTTTCTCATTTAAGTTTCCTGGTAACATTAGATTTAGCAAATGCTTATCACAATCTTATTCATCCAGACTTCGGTGTTTCTAAAGGTTTTGTGCATCTGGATCACATTTTCAGATGTTCTTTGTGTTTCACTGTTACAGTCATCACATTTGAGTTATCTGCCTGCAGGTAGCCCTCAGCCAGCCTGAATACCAGAGTCTTTGTATTCCTGTGTCAGATGCAGTCTCTTCTTCCATGACGTCAGGTCGTCAGGGGTATAAAACATGCAGCCGATGCCATTACATCAGTCTTTCTTGCCATGCGGTGCCCAAAGCAGAAGCAGTTCGCAAGTGCCAGTCGGCCGACTTCTGAAATTTTTGTTTTCGAGTTTCAGACGCAAAGTCTTCGAAAAAGATAAGTACCCCGTTGGGGATCCCTTGTCTTGCTCCAACCGATATCAGTAAAAGTTAACAATTGTCTTACCTGTGGAAAGCAAATACCTCATTAAGATTTTCATTTGTACTGCATCCCCTGTTTAGGCCCAGACAACGATGTCCCTCGCTGTTGGTTTTGTGCCTTGTTCAACCCCCGAACTATTCGTTGTCGGGCTATCTTTGCAGAAAATTATTTTTGTACTCTGTCTCAGTACTCCGAAATGGCTTCGTTAAGCCATCTGACTACCGATCTTCTGAAAAAACGTGAGGATAAAGACAGAGACGGGCCACATAGGTCCAAAACTGCCGACTACTCTTCCGTTAAGCTAGTCGCCAGTACTCGGTGAGGCGCTTTCACAGCCCCTGATACCCGCTACTTCATATTTGTAGGCCTCTAGTGAGACCCAGTCGGAGTCCGGTATGCCACAAGATGCTTTTTCGACTATGGAACCTGCGGATGTCTCTACCTTGGATGGGTCCGGAGCCACTGTGCAGGCACCGGCTTCTGAGGGTGTATTCAGGGCTACAGACTTGCATTTTAAACTGATGCCATCATCTTCATCCAGGCTTAAAACTCGCACCACGCCTAGAAAACCGACGTCCAAACCGCATACTCAGGCCCATATACTTAAAAAACAAATGCCTAAAATGGCTGAAGACCTTATTACATTTATTAGAGGAAGCCAGCCTTCCCCCTCTAAGAGTCCTAAAATTGATTTTCCTTCTGATTCTTTGGATCAGGAATCTGATATTTCTGTTCCTTCTGATTACCAGGATTTGCTTTATCCACCTATGAGGATTCTGATGCAGAGGATTCCATTCCCTCTGCTTTCCTTGCAGAAGATTTTTCTTTTGGTGAAACCTTGCACACTCTTAGGGAGCATTTCTGCTGGGAAAACCAGGATTTCTGTGTCTCCAACAAGAGGCTTAGGGAATTCTTACTCCTTCCTCAACACAGGCCTTTAACTATCCCTCCTGTTTTGGACATTGTAGTTGATGCTTTCTTGGAATCTAGCCTTTCCCCAGACCCTTTACCTCCAGCTCCCAGAAAACCTGACAGGTATTACAGAGTACCTGACTCTCACAAGATGTTCTTCGTGTTTCACTGTTGCAGTCATTACACTTGGGTTATCCTGCTGGCAGGCTACCCTCAGTCGGCCTGAGTTCCAAAGTCTAGGTCCGGCGTCGGCTGCTGTCGCCTCTTCCCTGATGTCAGTGCGCCAGGGGTATAAAAGATGCAGCCGACGCCATTTTCTTCAGTCTTTCTTGTCATGTGGTGCTCGAAGCAGAAGCAGTTGGCAAGTGCCGGTCGGCCGACTCCTGAGATTTTCGTGTTCGAATTTCAGATCCAAAGTCTTCATTAAAAGCTAAGTACCCCATTGGGGAAACCTTTTTTCTTGCTCCAGACAGATGTCAGAAAATGTTAATAATTGTATTTCTTGTGGGAAGCAAATACCTCATAAGGACTTTCATTCTTACTGTATTCTTTGCCCTAAGCCCTGCTAAATTTAACCAACGCACTATTAAGCGTCGGTACGATTTTGCATTTCACTATTTTGGCAGAAGATTTAATTACACAATGCCATTGGATAACCATCCGACTACTGGAATTCACAATTAACGCAAAGAAAAAGAAAAGGACAGGCATCCGAGGTCCAAAACCGACGATGAGGCTTCCTCTAAGCCAGTTTGCCAGTTCTCAGTGAGGCACCTTCGCAGCCCCTAACGCCCGCTACTTTGGACCCGCAGGCTGCTACAGACTCCCATGTGGAGTCGACTAGGCCGCTGGAAGCTCAAGTTATTGGACCTTCGGAGACTATTCCCTCAGATGGGTGCAGAGCCGCTGAGCAGGCATCGGTTTCTGAGGGTGTCTTCAGACCTACTCAGTTATACATTAAAACGACTCCAGCTACAAAGGCAAAGACTAAAGCACCTTTAAAGACAAAGAAACAAGTACAACAGCCTCATGGTCAGGCCTCCATGCCCAAAAAACAGATGCTCAAAATGGCCAAAGACTTAATTACTTTGATCAGGGGTTCCCATCCCCCTCCTGATAAAAGGCCTAGGCAAGAAACAGAATATGAATCTTCAGATCAGGTTTCCATTTCATCTGACTCCTCTTTTGTTCAGGAATACTCTCTTCCTCCCTATGAGGATTCTGATGCTGAAGAATCTATCTCTTCAGCCTCTCCTCCTGAGGATTACTCTTTTGGGGAAACCTTGCATACCACGAGGGAACATTTCCACTGGGAGAGTCAAGATTTTTCAGAATCTAAGAAAAGGCTCGGAGACTTCCTTTTACTCCCACAACACAGGCCCCTAGCTATTCCACCTGTGTTAGACGTTGCATATGATGTATTTTCAGAGTCCAGTCTGACCCCTGACTCCTTACCTCCAGCTCCTGTTAAGCCGGACAGGTACTACAGGGTTCTTGACTCTCATAAATTCCTTTTCAAAACCCTGCTGCTGACCCAGAAACCATCTCTCAGGGTCCCAAAGGGGGTCAAGGCATCCACTGCAAAAAAACCTACCCCCTATGACAGGGATTCTAGGGCACTGGACAGATGGGGAAGAAGATTTACACTTCTGTTACCGTGGCTATAAGAGCTTTAAGTTGTCAGTTTCATATGCTCAAACATCAGCAATATATTATGTCACTGCTTAAACAGAAAATGTTGATAAATTCTGAATGTGCAGAAAACAAAGAAATACAGGATTTATTGCATGCAGCTGAGCAAGTTGGAAAGCATACTTTGCAATGTGGTTTTGATTCTTTGGAGGCCTCCTGCAGGGCCACTGTTACGGGTTCTGTCATCAGGAGACATGCTTGGTTAAAGGAACAAAATCTGCCTGACCATGTCAAAGCAAAATTATTAGATGCTCCATTCCAGCATGATACCTTGTTTGGTGTTAAAGCAGAAGAGGTGTTAAAGAAAATGGAGGACAAAGCTAAATCTATGCAAATGGTTAAGGATTTTTTACAGGTACAACCTCCAAGATTTGGCAGACACTGGCCTACAAAAGAATTGGTCCTTTCCAGTGTCAGACAGACCACAAAGGGGCAGATACAGACGCCCAAGAGGCAGATCCCAGCCCCAAGGTTCGTACGGGTCTAAACAATGGGGTGCTTCTACCTCCAAAAGTGGAGAAGACAAATCACAGCCATACAGGAAACAGTCCCAATGACTTCCCCCAGCCTGCACCAAGCACTTATCTTCTGGCAGCATCTTTAGTTGGGAAAACTAGCACTTTTTTCTCAAAACTGGCACATAATAACCCAGGACAAATGGGTCCTAGACATAGTGTCACAAGGCTACAAGTTTCACTTCCATACCCTGCCAAGGACGAAAGGCTGGCCAGACCTGACAAAACATCAATGGGCAGAGGCACAAAAACAAGTCTTATCCTTCATGGACATGAGGGCCATTCAACAAGTACCAGAGCAAGAGCAGGGACAAGGATTTTACTCAAGACTGTTCTTGGTACCAAGAAGGGACAAGACCTGGAGACCAATACTGGACCTATCTATTCTAAACTCATATCTGGATTCAAAATGTTGACTCTACAGCAGCTTCTGCCCATGCTGGGCAAGAAGGCTTGGCTTGTGACTTTAGACCTAAAAGAGGCATACCTGCATGTCCCAGTCAGACAAATATGCAGAAGTTACCTCAGATTCAAAGCTGGCTCAATGCACTACCAATTCTCTGCACTGCCCTTTGGCTTATCTACTGTACCCAGGGTCTTCACAAAGTGCCTGGCACCAGTAATTGCATTCTGCAGACAAAGAGGAATACAAATATATCCTTACTTGGATGACTGCCTCATTCAAGCAGAGAACAAGGACATTCCACTACAGCATCTGGCGTTTGTAAAGAGATTTCTAACAGGCCTAGGGTACACAGTCAACGAAAAGAAATCAAAACTAGTACCCTCTCAAGAGGTAATATTCCTGGGTGCAAGCTTAAATACAACTGCCCAGATGGCTTATCTCACGTTAGACAAATATCACGCTAGACCAACAAAGGCAACTGACTACATATTTCAAACTGTTGGCAACAAAGGCCCAGTTATCTGCAAGAAAAATTCTGCAGGCTTTGGGATTCATGGCATCCTGCATTCTACTAATTCCATATGCGAGACTGCATATGAGGAAACTTCAGTGGTACCTCAAAAGTGTTTGGGCTCAACATTGCCACAGCCTGGAAACAATAATTACCCTCATTCTCTGCCTGCAGCAGGAGTTTTGATGGTGGGTGAAAGCTTGTCACCAGAACAAGGAACAGCCATTCACTTTACCCCCAGGCAGGCAGGCATTAACAACGGATGCATCAGATTATGTCTGGGGGGCCCACATGGCAGGAAGATGTATTCAAGGCACATGGTCCACAAACCAAATGCATCTGCATATCAATCAAAAAGAGATGCTAGCTGTTCAGAATGCCCTGACGGCCTTCAAGGACCTACTTCTTCTGGGACAACTACTGATAAAGACAGGCAGCACCACGGTCATGTGGTATATAAACAAGCAGGGAGGCACTCATTCTTACCCCCTTTGCAGACTAGCCATGACTTTGTGGGACACAGCATTGACTTACCAAGTACATCTGCAGGCACAATTCCTGCCAGGAAAGATAAATACTCTGGCAGACGAACTAAGCAGAAACCTCATGGATCCCCACGAGTGGAAATTGGATCCACAAGTCTTCAGCATGATAACAAGGAAATGGGGATGCCCGGATATAGATCTAGTTGCCTCTCCTCACAACTACCAACTAAAAAGATTCTGCACAAGGACTTATCACCGACAAGCATGGAAAGTGGACGCCCTATCTTTCAACTGGAAAAACATAGCAGTATATGCCTTTCCTCCACTGCCTCTCCTCCCCAAGGTACTCCTAAAGGTCAGACAAGAGAAGCCAAAGATGATACTGATTGCCCCAGACTGGCCCCGCCAGTACTGGTATCCAATCCTAAGGAACTTGTCTCAATGCCTGGCTTGGACCTTGCCTCAAATACCTCATCTACTGTCCCAACAAAACAATCCGATCCTACACAGCCAACTCAAGACCTTAAATCTGGCAGCATGGTGGACAACTTCCCAGATGGCATTCCTCACTCCAGAGAAACAAGTTTATTTGACAACCTACTTCAAATTAATGGCCACAAAACCCCAGCTATCTGCAAGGAAAATACTGCAAGCCCTGGGGTTCATGGCCTCTTGCATTCTACTAATTCCATATACAAGACTGCATATGAGGAAATTACAATGGTATCTAAAAAGCCCATGGTGCCAACATTATCGGAACCTGGAATCAATGATTCCTATCATTCCTTGTATGAAGACAGAGTTCCTTTGATGGGCAGAGGCCTGCTACTACAACAAGGGGCTCCCTTTCACTCTTCCCTCTGCTGCCCAAACCCTGACAACAGACGCATCCAACTATGCATGGGGGGGGGGGCTCAATTAGCAGGGCAGTGCATTCAGTGCAAATGGAACCTGAGATAGATGCACCTGCATATCCATCAAAAAGAAATGTTAGCTGTACAGTCTTCAAAGACCGCATTCTTCCAGGACAACTATTGGTAAAGACAGACAACACCACAGTTATGTGGTACATAAACAAGCAGGGGGGAACCCACTCGTACCCTCTCTGCAGACTAGCCGTGGCTCTGTGGAACACATCCTTGAGCTACCAAGTGCACCAACAAGCTCAGTTCCTGCCAGGCAAGCTAAATTCACTGGCAGACGACTTAAACAGAAATGTCATGGACTCACATGAATGGAAACCAACCAAAAATATTCAACCTCTTGAGGAACAAATGGGGGACTCTAGAGGTAGACCTGTTTGTCTCCCCTCAGACCTACCAATTGGACAAATTTTGCACAAGGACTCCCCACAGTCAAGCTTGGAAAGAGGATGCCCTGTCCTTGACCTGGGAAAGCCTCTTGGTTTATGCCTTTCCCCCTCTGCCTCTCCTCTCGAAGGTTCTGCTAAAGATCAAACAGGATAAGAAAAGGACAATACTGATTGCACCAGACTGGCCACGCCAGCACTGGTGCCCTGTCTTGCACAGAACGACTCTGCTAAAACCATGGCACCTGCCTCAGACCCCTTCCCTGCTGTCCCAGCAGGCAGGCCAGATTCTGCACCCTCTGCTTCAGACCCTGAACCTTGCAACCTGACTAATTCCTTGAGCTCTGCAATAGCATCCCTCAGTAAGCAGGTGCTAGAAGTTATTCTGAAGGCAAGGAGGCCTATTACTAGAAAATCATATGCTGAAAAGTGGAAAAGATACTGTTCCTGGAGCCAGACTCGGGGGATGGGCACAACAGTGCCTAGCTAACCTCATATTCTTCAGTACTTAACAGAAATTCTCCACAAGGGCCTATCCTTCTCGTCAATTAAAATTCATTTCTCTGCCATTTCAGCACATTGTAATACTGAGCCCCACCCCTCTTCTCTCACCCCCTGCTAAAACAGTTCCTTAGAGGGGCCACACATTTAAGACCCCCCCCCCCAGTCCAGCCTGGGACCATAACTTTGTATTAGAAAAGCTCACCCCCCCATTTGTTTGAGCCAGCTGCAACAGCAGAGTTGAAATTCCTATCTTGGAAAACAGCCTTCCTTCTAGCCATCACTTCAGCAAGAAGAGTGTCTGAATTACAGGCCCTCATGGCAGTGGAACCCTTCATTATCTTCCGTGCAGACAAGGTTTCCCTGTGGACCAGTCCTTCCTTTATGCCCAAGGTGATTTCTAGTGTGGCCCTAAATCAGTCCATTAATTTGCCTACTTTTTTCCCTAATCCACAAAACAAAGGGGAACGAATACTGCATCTCTGGATGTGCACAGACAACTTAGATTGTATTTGGACAGGACTCAGCCTCTCAGAAAATCTGAACAACTGCTAGTTGGCTTTGCTGCAGGGGCAGAGGGGAAGGCCATTTCAAAGCAAACCATTTCCAAATGGATAGTCCATTGCATTCATTTCTGCTGTAAGCACCATGGAAAACCTACCCCACAGGGGATAAGATCACATTCCACCAGGTTGCATCTACCTCTGCATCCTTTCTCCGAGGAGTCCCTACCAGGGACATCCTAGAAGCTGCTACCTGGAGCTCTGTACATACCTTCACCAAGCATTACCACATGCCTATTTTCTAAATCCAGAGCTGGTTTTGCCACTGCAGTCTTTTAGAGCTTAATAGCTGGCCGTAATGCTCTCTAACTTCCTCCTCACTACCTTAGCTTTGGGAATCAACCCAAATGTGATGACTGCAACAGTGAAACATGAAGAACATAGTACAGTTGTGTATACTTACCATAAATGTAGATGTTCAAGTGTATTCACTGTTGTAGTCCTGGTTACCCTCCCGCCAGCCCCCTGACTTTTCTTGGCTCTACCTTTTCCTTCTTGTTTGGTATATTTTTCTGGTGTATTTGCTTTTTGATGGAGGTGTACCATAACATATAATTGCTTCCCATTGTGGGGGCACCTGACATCTGGAGCAGGAAAAACTGATGTAATGGCATCGGCTGCATGTTTTATACCCCTGATGACCTGACGTCATGGAAGAAGAGACTGCATCCGACGACTCTGGTATTCAGGCCGGCTGAGGGCTACCTGCAGGCAGATAACCCAAATGTGATGACTGCAACAGTAAATACACTCAAACATCTACATTTATGGTAAGTGTACACAACTGTACTTTTTCTGCTTTGCCATTTTGGACAATCCAGTGCACCAAGAGTGTTCACAAAGTGGCTAGCTCCAGTTATAGCTCATTGCAGGCTACAGGGTAACGACATTTTTCCATATTTAATGACTTGCTTGTCTTTACATAGTCTGTTAGTGTCAGGAATGTATCGCTTGGTTGATCTCTTGCAGAAGCTGGGATTCCAAGAGCACATTCAAAAGTCTAACTCCAAATAAGATTGTGTTCCTGAAATGTCCTGTTGACTTCCATTCAAACAGATTTTCTTCCACAGCAACAACTGGGTCTATATCTAGATCCATTTCTTAGGTTTCCCCCTCTGACTTCGGACTGTAAGGGAATACCTCCAGATTTTGGGTCTCATGGAGTCTGATTCAAATGATAGTCCTGACAAGACTCCACATGAGAAAGATGCATGGTTATTTAAAATCTCTCTGGTCCCAGCACCAACACCATTTATCTTTTCAAATCGCAGAGCTGGGGCTTGTCAGAAAAGAAATCAGTTGATGGAGACAGCAAATTTCCTTAAACTCATGTTTCCCCTTTCTCCCTCCCTGCTCCAAAGCACCTACCACGGACACACCAAACTTTGCTTGGGGAACAGCCTCAGGAGGCATAAAGTGTGTTGCTCCAGTTTTAGCTCCTTGCTGGCTGCAGGTATTTGGGACACCAAGAACAGGTGCAGACACTTTAATATAAAAGGGATGCTAAGACTGCTAAAACTAAAAAATAAAAGACAACTGTGTGCATAAAGTCCCAGGATAAAAAGTGCCCAGTCCTGGTATGCGCACTGTTGCCAGGACTGGAAAAAATGACATTGTAGAATTCTGAAGACATGGAAACATTCCTACATTTGGGTTAGGTCAGGCTCAAGGAGGCAGTGATCCCTCTCCCCAATTGTAGAAGAAAGCAGTAGTTCACAAAAACAGACAGGCTAAAAAAGAACAATAAAGATGATGGTAAACTATTGAGGATAAGGAAAAAATTATGTATTTTTATTATTATCAAGAAGCCCAGAATTTCCATATAGAAGATATTCAAAAAGACAGAGAAATTAGAGGAAAGAAAAATTATTACGTAAGAAAAAACTGTCAAAAACTTCAAATGCAAATTTATGTTCACTAATATGAAAAATCCACAAAAACATATAGACTGAGAAACTTTGCATTGTTTGGAAAAAGAAGCAACAAGAGGAATAAAACATAGATTATTGAAAGGTTTAAAATGAAACATGAACATGGGAAAGAAAGATCTGATATAGTGGGTCTTTATTAGATAATCGAAGTGTTAGTACTTCGAATGGTCTACTGTCAAGCCGAAAACAGCAAATGCTGAAAATAGCGAAGGTGCAGATAACCAAATTTTTTCCTAGGGAAAGAATTTGGTTGTCCATTTCTGTGGCTTCGCTGTTTTCAGCACTGTGGTGGAAAGTTACGGGTTGAGTTCAGGTAAGTGGGAGATTGTGTGGATGTTCGGGTTAGGGTTAGGGCGCGGGTGAGGTGAGTGTGCGATAGTGATAGACTTTAGGGTTAGGGCAGGGTAAGTGAGTTAGGATTAGGGCGCAGGTGAGGTGAGTGTGCGATAGTGACGGACCGTAGGGTTTGGGTTAAGGATAGTGGGATAGATAGTACTGTATGTACAGTTTAGTGTAGAGTTAGATGTAGGATTTTAAGTGTATGTGTGTGGATTGCTGTTTTTTTGATGTGCTTGTGTTGTATGTGTGTTTCTTGGAATAGTGAAATTTTTCCCAGGGAAAAAATTCACTGTTCTGAGCTTTCAATGTTTTTAGATTTCGTGCTTAGAAGTTCGAGGTTGTTGTATTTGATGATGTGCTGTTTCGTTGAACTGATATAGATGTAGTGCAATGTGTTTGTAAAGGAGAAAGCCAAACTTATCATTGCAGAACAGCAGCAACCAAAGATAGTTTAAAAAATACAGGCAAGGGCACCTAGATATGGAAAATTTCATGATGCAACAAATATGATTACAAAATCAGACTGTAGAACGTAAGCTGAAGCTATAGAATACCTGTGAAGTGAAGGATTTAGTGTAGGAAGCCTAACACAGGATGTTCTTCTTGTTTCACTGTTGCAGTCATCACATTTGGGTTATGTGCTTGCAGTAGCCCTCAGTTGGCCTGATTATCAAAGTCTTGGGTCCTGCGTCTATTGCGGTCTCATCTTCCATGACGTCAGGTCGTCAGGAGTATAAAGCATGCAGCCGATGCCATTACATCAGTCTTCCTTGCCGTGTGGTGCCCGAAGCAGAAGCAGTTCGGAAGTGCCGGTTGGCTGACTCCTGAAATTTTCGTTTTCGAGTTTCAGAACCGAAGTCTTCAACTAATCTAAGTACCCCATTGGAGAACCTTTTTCTTGCTCTAAACCGATGTTAGTAAAAGTTAATAATTGTATTTCTTGTGGAAAGCAAATACTTCATAAAGATTTTTATTCATACTGCATTCCTTGCTTAGGCCCAGCCCACAACGTACCTTGCTGTCGATTTTGTGCCATATTCAAACCTCGAACTGTTCGTCGTTGGTTTATTTATGCTTCTAAATATTTTGGTCCTCTGTTCAATTATCCTGAAATGGCTTCGGTAAGCCACCCGACTACCGACATTCCGAAAAAACGCAAAGATAAAGACAGAGACAGACCGCATAGGTCCAAAGCTGCCGACGATGCTTCTCCTAAGCTAGTCGCCAGTTCGCCGCTACTCAGTGAGGAGCTTTCGCAGCCCCTGATACCCGCTACTTCAGATTCGTAGGCCTCTACTGAGACCCATTCGGAGTTTGGTATGCTGTGAGATGCTTCTTCGACTGTGGAACCTGTGGATGTCTCTACCTTGGATGGGTCCGGAGCCGCTGTGCATTCACTGGCTTCTGAGGGTGTATTCAGGCGTATTGACTTGCATATTAAACCAACGCCATCTTCTTTTTCAAGGCCTAAAACTCTATCCATGCCTAGAAAACCGATGCCCAGACCGCATGGTCAGGCCCCTATGCCTAAAAAACAAATGATAAGAATGGCTGATGACCTTATTACTCTAATCAGGGGAAGCCACCCTTCCCCCTCTTAGAGACCTAGGACTGATTTTCCTTCTGATCAGGACTCTGAAATTTCTGGTTTCTTGGATAACCAGGGTTTACCTTTATCTACCTGTGAGGATTATGATGCAGAGGACTCCATTCCCTCTGCTTCCCCTCCAGAGGATTTCTCTCTTGGTGAAACCTACATACTCTGAGAGCATTTTCGCTGGGAAAGCCAGGATTACTCTGACACCAAAGAGAGGCTTAGGGATTTCTTTCTCCTGCCCCAACACAGGCCTTTAGCTATCCCTCCTGTACTGGACTTTGTTGATGATACCTTCTTGGAATCTAGCCTGGCCCCTGATTCTTTATCTCCTGCTCCCAGAAAACCTGATGGGTATTACAGGGTTCCTGACTCTCACAAGTTCCTGTTTAAAAATCCTACTGCGGATCCTGAGACCATTTGACAGGGTTCCAAGGGCATTAAGGCTACTACTGCCAAAAATTCTACCCCCTCTGATAGAGATTCCAGGGCGCTGGATAGATGGGTTAAGAAGGTATACACTTCTGCAACCTTAGCCATTAGGGCCTTAAACTGCCAGTTTCAGTTTCATATGTTAAAGTATCAGCAGCATATTATTGGATTGCTTAAACAGAAAATTATGTTGATTCTTGACTGCGCTGAAAATAAAGATTTACAGGATGTAATGCATTCTGCTGAACAAGTTGGAAAACATACTTTGCAATTTGGTTTTGATTCATTAGAGGCATCTTGCAGGGCTGCTGTCAACTGGGTCTGTACTTAGAAAGCATGCTTGTCTTAAGGAGCAGTCTTTACCAGATCATGTTAAAGCTAAATTGCTGGATGCTCCCTTAAACCAAGACCACCTGTTTGGCAACAAAGCAGAAGTAGTACTTAAAAAGATGGAGGAAAAGCTAAATCTATGCAAACTGTTAAAGATTTCCTGCAAGTACAGCCTTCCAGATTTAGTAGGCATTGGCCCTCTAAGAAGTGGTCCTTTCCTGCCTCTTCCAGGCCTTCTCAGTCCAAACCCAGAACCAGCAGAACACCCAGGCTGCAGTCCCTAGGTACTCACAGGACTAAGCAGTGGGGGGCACCCACTTCCAAAGCAAGGAGTAGTAAGACTCCCCCCTATGGTTAACTGTCTCAATGACGTAACTTTAAACCTTCCAAGCCCTGCACAACTGACTGTTCCTTTAGGGGGAAAGATTGCCCTGCAGGCAAAAAATTGGGAACTCATTACCCAGGACAAATGGGTTTTAAATATAATTTTCCAAGGATACAGATTCCACTTCCACTCCTTACCAACCCAAACAGTTTGCCAGATCTACCCCAAATCAGTGGGCAGAGGCTCAAAAGCAAGTTCTCTCTCTTTTAAGCATCAGGGCTATTCAGACTGTCCCAGAAGAAGAATGGGGACAAGGTTTCTGCTCAAGACTTTTTCTGGTACCCAGAAAAGAAAGCTTGTGGCGTCCTATCCTGGACCTGGCTATCCTAAACACATTTTTGGTAAACCCAAAATTCAGGATGCTAACTCTTCATCAGCTGCTTCCTACGCTAGGCAAAGATGCCTGGTTGGTAACACACTGGATTTAAAGGAAGCCTACCTGCACATCCCAGTAAGGGAATCTTGCAGAAGATGCCTACACTTCAAAGCAGGCTACATGCACTATAAGTTCTCTGCACTGCCCTTTGGCTTGTCTACTGCGCCCAGAGTATTCACCAAGCGCCTAGCTCCAGTCATTGCATTTTGCAGGCAAAGAAATATTCAAATATACCCATACCTGGACGATTGTCTAATTCAGGCAGAAAGCCAGGACATACTATTAAATCATCTGGCATTTGTAAAGGAATTGCTAATTTCTCTGGGGTACACCATAAACGAAAATAAATCACATCTTGTGCCCTGCCAACAAATTGTATTCCTGGGAGCAAACTTGAATACAACTTCCCAGATGGGCCTACCCCACGCCAGAGAAACAAGTTAATTTGACAGCCTACTTCAAACTACTGGCTACAAAGGCCCAGCTATTTGCAAGTAAAATACTGCAAGCCCTGGGGTTCATGGCCTCCTGCATTCTACTAATTCCATATGCAAGACTGCATATGAGGAAACTACAATGGTATCTAAAACGCATATGGTGTCAACATTCTCAGGATCTAGAATCAATGATTCCTATCATACCTTGTCTACAGAGAGAGTTCCTTTGGTGGGCAGAGGTCTGCCACCAAAACAAGGGATTGCCATTCACTCTACCCCCCTGCCACCCAAACTCTAACAACAGACGCATCAGACTATGCACGGGGGGGCTCACTTGGCAGGGAAGTGCATTCAGGGCAAATGGAACCCAACTGAAATGCACCTGCATATCAATCAAAAAGAAATGTTAGCTGTACAGAATGCTCTAACAGCCTTCAAGGACCACGTTCTCCCAGGACAATTATTGGTAAAGACGGACACCACCACTGTTATGTGGTGCATAAACAAGCAGGGAGGAACACACTTTTATCCTCTCTGCAGACTAGCCATGGCTCTGTGGAACACAGTCTTGAACTACCAAGTGCGCCTACAGGCTCACTTCCTGCCAGGAAAGCAAAATACACTGGAAGATTACCTAAGCAGAAATCTCATGGACCCACACGAGTGGAAACTCGAACCAAAGATATTCAACATGTTGAGAAATAAATGGGGGAGCCCAGAGATAGACCTGTTTGCCTCCCCTCAGAACTACCAATTGGACAAATTCTGCACAAGGGCTCCTCACAAACAAGCTTGGAAAGTGGATGCCCTGCCCTTCACCTGGAAAAACCTATCAGTTTATGCCTTTTCCCCTCTGCCTCTCCTATCCAAGGTACTACTAAAGATCAAACAGGACAAATCTAGGATAATACTGATTGCACCAGATTGGCCATGCCAACACTGGTACCCCCTCTTGCACAGTGTCACTGCTGGCACCATGGCACCTGCCCTTCTGTCTCAGCAGGAGGGCCAGATTCTGCACCCACAGCTTCAAACCCTGAACCTGGCAGCCTGGCTAATTACCTGATGTTCATCGTGCATACAGCTGCAGTCATAACAGATGGGTTCTCCTGCCGTCAGGCGGGTCCTCGGTCGGCCAAATTCCAAAGTCTAGGTCCGGCGTCGGTTGTCGTCGCTTCTTCCCTGACGTCAGTGCGAAAGGGGTATAAAGGAACCAGCCAACGCCATTTTCTTCAGTCTTTCTTGCCGCGTGGTGCCCGAAGCAGAAGCAGTTCGCAAGTGCCAGTCGGTCAGCTGCTGAGATTACGAAAATTTTGGAAACCGAAGTCTTTTAAAAGCTAAGTACCCCGTTAGGGAACCTTTTCTTACCTCAGACCGATGTCAGACAAAGTTAATAATTGTATTTCTTGTGGGAAGCAAATACCGCATAAGGATTTCCATTCCCTCTGTATACCTTGTTTAGGCCCAGACCACGGGTCTCGGCATGTCGCTTTTGTGCTACATTCAACAAACGCACTATTAAGCGTCGGGCGGAGTTCGCCCAGCATTATTTTGGAAAAGCATTTAACTATACCATGTCGTCGGATACCCCGACTCCGGTTTTGTCTAAAAAACGCAAAGACAAGGACCGACACGTGAGGTCCGCGGCCTCTGCCGACACCACGCCAAAGCCTACTACACGTGGTCCAGTTCTCAGTGAGGCGCCTACGCAGCCCCTGCCTACCGACGACCTGTCTTTGACGGTGTCTCCTGTACCCGAGGTCGCAGGCTCCTCGGCCCACACCCCGACTACAGATACCGAAGCCACTCTTGGCGCTGAAACTCAGAATGTGGACAGGTCCACCTCCACTCAAGGTGTTTTCAGACCTTCCTCTTCTTTCTCCATCAAAGCGTTCACAAAGTCTAAAGCAACCATGCACTCTAAGAGACCAGCTACTCGGGGCCCATCTCCAGGCCCCATGCCTAAGAAACAGATGCTTAAAATGGCTGAGGATTTAATTACTCTTATCAGAGGTTCTCAGCCCCCCTCCAGACAAAAGGCTTAGGGTGGAGGAAGATTCCCCCTCCTCTGATCAGGGCTCCATTATTTCAGAGTACTCTGATGGTCAGGAACATTCTTACTCCCCTTTTGAAGACTGATGCGGAGGAGTCCATCCCTTCTGTATCTCCCCCTGAGGATTACTCATTTGGGGAAACTTTGCATACGTTAAGGGAACACTTCCACTGGGAAGGCCAGGATTATTCTGATTCCAAGAAAAGGCTCAGGGAATTTCTCTTGCTTCCTCAGCACAGGCCTCTGGCTATACCTCCTGTCTTGGACATACTAGATGATGTTTACTCAGAGGTCTGCCTTTACCCGGACTCTCTACCTCCAGCTCCTGTTCACCCTGACAGGTACTACAGGGTTCCTGACTCACACCAATTTCTATACAAAAGCCATGCTGCTGACCCAGAAACCATCTCACAGGGCCCCAAGGGTGTTAAGGCATCCATTGCTAAAAATCCATTGCCTTCCGAGAGAGATTCCAGATCCTTAGAAATGTGGGGAAAAAAGGTATATACCTCAGCTACCTTATCCATGAGGGCCTTAAACTGTCAGTTTCATATGCTAAAATAGCAACAGTTTTTGTTATCAGAATTGAAAAGTAAAATGTCACAGCCTGAACAACCAGACTTGGAGTTACAGGATTTGATGCATAGTGCAGAACAAGTGGGTAAGCATACCTTACAATGTGGTTTTGATGCTCTAGAGGCCTCATGCAGAGCTGCTGTTACAGGATCAGTCATACGCAGGCATGCCTGGCTCAAGGAACAAGCCCTGCCTGATCATGTCAAAGCTAAATTGCTAGACGCCCCTCTTCAAAAGGATGTACTATTTGGTGCCAATGCTGAGGAGGTATTAAGGAAAATGGAGGAAAAGGCTAAATCAATGCGAACAGTGAAAGAATTTCTACAGGTTCAACCCCCACGTTTTAGTAGAAATTGGCCTTCAAAAAACTGGTCCTTTCCTGCCACAGACCGACCCCAAAGATGCAGATACAGGTGCCCGAGGGGCAGAGGGCAATCCCAAGGATCGTATAGAGGCAGACAATGGCAAGCTCCTACACAAAGAGGTGGTGAGGACAACTCGCAATCTTTCAGAAAGCAAACCCAATGACTTTCCCCTTTGCATGCCAACCAGGTCTCAAATGGCAGCCCCCTTAGGAGGAAAGCTGTCATTATTTTCAAAAAATTGGCATATTGTCACAAAAGACAAATGGATACTGGACATTATAAACAGAGGCTACAGGTTTCATTTTCACACCCTTCCAAAAATGAGAGGCATGCCAAACCTGCCACACAATCAAAGGGCAGAGGCACAAAGGCAAATTACAAAGCTCATAGACATGAAAGCTATTCAAGAGGTACCTACGCACGAACAAGGTCAAGGTTTTTATTCCAGGCTATTCCTGGTACCAAGGAAGGGAAAAGATTGGAGACCTATTTTGGATCTGTCCATCCTAAACACATTTCTACTCGTACCAAAATTCAAGATGCTCACTCTACAGCAACTTCTTCCCATGCTGGGCAAGGAGTCTTGGCTGGTTACATTGGACCTCAAGGAGGCATACCTGCATGTCCCAATCAGACAAAATTGCAGAAGATACCTCAGATTTCTTGCAGGTTCAATTCATTGTCAATTCTCTGCATTGCCCTTTGGCTTATCTACTGCGCCCAGAGTATTCACGAAATGCCTGGCATCAGTAATTGCTTTCTGCAGACTTCAAGGGATACAAATATACCCTTATTTGGACGACTGCCTGATCCAAGCGGACAGCAAGAACATACTTCTGAAACATCTGGCTTATGTAATAATGTTGAGCTCTCTGGGATACACAGTCAATAAAAAGAAATCAAGACTAATACCCTCTCAGAAGATAATTTTCCTGGGTGCCAACTTGGATACAAACACCCAGATGGCCTACCTCACGCCAGAGAAGCAGGGGCAGCTAACTCAATATTTCACAGCACTAGCAAATTGCACCAGGCTTACTGCAAGGAAATTCCTGCAGGCTCTGGGATTCATGGCATCTTTCATCTTACTAATCCCATGTGCAAAGCTGCATATGAGGAAACTTCAGTGGTACCTAAAAAACATATGGTCACAACACAGCCACAGTTTGGAAACAATAATACCACTAATTCCATGTCTGCAAAAGGAATTTCTGTGGTGGGCTCAAGCTTGCAAAACAAACACAGGCCTTCCATTCAGCAAGCCTCAAGCAAACCAAGTCATCACAACAGACTCCTCAGACTACGCCTGGGGGGCGCACATGGCAGATCGGTGCATTCAGGGCAAATGGTCCCAAAAAGAAAAGCACCTTCACATCAATCAAAAGGAAATGCTAGCAGTAATAAATGCTGTTATAGCTTTCAAGGACCTTCTGCAACCAGGACAACTACTGATAAGAACAGACAACACCACAGTTATGTGGTACATAAACAAGCAGGGAGGAACACATTCCTACCCCCTATGCAGACTGACCATGTCACTTTGGAACATGGCCATGGACTTAAAACTCGTACTACAAGCACAGTACTTGCCAGGCAAGGAAAAGACGCTGGCAGACAACCTAAGCAGAAATATGACAGATCCACACGAATGGAAGTTGCATCCAAAAGTCTTTACAGAAATAATCCAGGCATGGGGAAGGCCAGACATAGATCTATTTGCCTCCCACAAAAATCACCAATTGAAAAAGTTTTGCTCAAGGATTTTCCACCCAAAGGCTTGGAGAGTGGACGCTCTCTGTTTTTGTTGGACATCAATGACAGTTTATGCCTTCCCACCTCTTCCTCTGCTGCCCAAAGTTCTACTGAAAACCAGAGCAGACAGACCAAAGATGATCCTCATTGCTCCGGACTGGCCAAGACAACACTGGCACCCACTCCTGAGGAGCCTGATGCATTCACCACCATGGACACTGCCTCTAATGCCACTTCTCTTGACTCAACACAGCTTCAAAACTCTTCACAGCCAGCTAAAGACACTCAATCTAGCTGCATGGAAGATCCCTTAGCATCACAACAAACCCTTCTCTCCAAGGAGGTTCAGGATGTCATTTTGGAGGCCAGAAGGCCGTCAAGTAGAAAAGTTTACTCCGCAAAATGGAAGCGGTTTTGCACATGGAATGAGAAAAGGGGTCAGGATCCTGAGAAACTGAATTTACCTCAAATACTACAGTACTTAACTGAGCTGTTAAGCAGTGGACTTTCATTCTCCTCCATCAAAATCCATGCCTGCAGAATACAACACTGACCCACCCTTATTCTCACACCCTCTCTTAAGGCAGTTCCTCAGAGGGGCTAAGAATCTAAGACCACCAAGAAAACAGCCAATACCTGCTTGGGATCTCAATTTCATTCTGGAAAAACTGACCTTGCCTCCCTTTGAACCAGCTTCCTCATCAGATTTGCAATATCTGTCCTGGATAGCAATTACCTCAGCTCGTAGAGTTTCAGAACTACAAGCACTCATGGCTGTGCAGCCTTTCATCATCTTCCATCAGGACAGAGTTTCCTTGCGAACCAACCCGTCCTTTATGCCTAAAGTGGTATCCAAGGTAGCTTTGAATCAGGCCATACATCTACCTACCATCTAACCTAATCCTCAAAACAAAGGGGAGAGACTACTACACTCCCTGGATATCCACAGACAGCTACGTTATTATCTGGACAGAACAAAGCCTTTCAGAAAATCAGACCAGCTCTTTGTGTCCTATGCTGTAGGAGCTCAAGGAAAACCAATTTCGAAACAGACAGTTTCTAAATGGATAACCCACTGCATACGCTTTTGCTATTCCTTTCATGGCAAGACTGTACCTACAGGCATCAGATCTCACTCCACAAGGCCCACTGCCACCTCTGCAGCCTTTCTCAGAGGAGTCCCTACCAAAGATATTATGGAAGCAGCCACTTGGAGTTCTGTACATACCTCTCCAAGCACTACCACCTACCATTATACTCCAAAACTAGGGCAGGCTTTGCCACTGCAGTCTTGCAAGGCATCCTGGCTCCTCAGAGTACCACCTAGTGCCTACCACCCCTTTCTTAGCTTTGGGATTCTACCCATCTGTTATGACTGCAGCTGTATGCACGATGAACATAGTACAGTTTTGTACCTACCATAAATGTAGATGTTCAAGTGCTAATACAGCTACAGTCCAGGTTTCCCTCCCTCCTTCCCCTCTCGGGACAATCCTAATGGCTAACACCTCCTCATACAACATGATTGGGGTATTCTTTTATGGTGTATTTGCTTGCACTACTGTTTTTTTTATTTTATTGCATTGCATTATGACATATAATTATGTTTTGCCTTCCTTCTGGGGGCACCTGACATCTGGGGCAAGAAAAACTGAAGAAAATGGTGTCTGCTGGTTCCTTTATACCCCTGTCGCACTGACGTCAGGGAAGAAGCGACAACAACCGACGCTGGACCTAGACTTTGGAATTTGGCCGACCGAGGACCCGCCTGACGGCAGGAGAACCCATCTGTTATGACTGCAGCTGTATTAGCACTCGAACATCTACATTTATGGTAGGTACAAAACTATACTATCTCTCCATTACCATCCCTCAGTAAGCAAGTGATGGATGTCATTCTGGAGGCAAGGAGGCCTAGTACTAGAAAATCTATGCTGAAAAATGGAAAAGATTCTGTTCCTGGAACCAAATTCAGGGGATGGGCACAGCAGCACCCAATTTACCTCAGATTCTTCAATACTTAACTGAGATGCTTCACAAGGGCCTTTCCTTTTCCTCCATCAAAATTCATGCCTTAGACATTTTAGCTCATTACAATACAGAACCACCCCTCTTCTCACATCCACTGCTGAAGCAGTTCATCAGAGGGGGCAAAAACTTAAGACCACCCAGGAGAGCCCCTACTCCAGCCTGGGACCTTAACTTTGTATTGGAAAAACTCACTCTACCTCCCTTTGAGCCAGCTGCAAATGCAGAGTTGAAATTCCTTTCTTGGAAAACAGCCTTCCTTCTAGCCATCATTTCAGCAAGAAGGGTGTCTGAATTACAGGCCCTCATGGCAGGTGGAGTCTTTCGTCATCTTTCATGCAGACAGGGTGTCCTTCAGGACCAATCCCTCCTTCATGCCCAATGTGGTATCCAGTGTGGCCCTTAATCAGTCCATTCATTTGCCAACCTTCTTTTCTAATCCACAGAACAAAGGAGAATGAATACTGCACTGCTTGGACATGCACAGACAACTTCGATTTTACTTGGACAGGACTAAACCTCTCAGGAAATCTGAACAGCTGCTGGTTGCATTTGCTGCAGGGGCAGAGGGGAAGGTCATTTCAAAGCAAACCATTTCTAAATGAATAGGCCACTGCATTAATTTCTGCTATAAGCACCTCGGAAAGCCCTACCCCACAGGGGATAAGACCACATTCAACCAGGGCTGCATCTAGATCTACAGCCTTTCTCAGAAGTGGCCCTAACAGGGACATCCTAGAAGCTGCTACCTGGAGTTCTGTACATACCTTCACCAAGCATTACCACTTGCCAATTTTTTCTAAATCCAGAGCTAGCTTTGCCATTGCAGTCTTGCAGGGCCTCGTAGCTGGTCCTAATAGGTTCATAGGTTCATACTAGGCTATCTGCCCTGGGGCAATTATAAGCCTAGCCCGATTCTGTATGGCTTACGCCACCCCTTGATTTGAGTATACTGTGCCCTTTTTAAGGTTTAGTTTACTGTGCCTTTGTCTAATAGTGACTCGGGAGTAATCCCTGGGACAAGCCTACGATCCCCCATCCACTTATCGAGATTCCTCTTGAAGAGATTCAATGAGGTGCTCTGCCTCACATGAACTGGGATTCTATTCCAGAGCGAAGGGAGCCTCTGGGTTATGAACCTGTCCCTCCAGCAAGTTCTATTTATTTCTGTGCTGAGGTTCAAGTCCCTCGAGCGTGTGGCTCTAAAGGATTTAGATTTACTGAGGTGGAGCATGTCCATTAATTCTGGATTTGACATAGCTTTGTATGTCAGGCATAGATCGCCTCAAAGTAGGAGGTATGCAACTTAGTAGAGCTGGAGTTTTTTTTAACCGAGCAGCATATGGCATCTGTTTGAGACCCTTGATCGTCTCGGTGAGATACTTTTGGGGTCTTTCTAATTGCTGCAGGTTTCGGGTAAGGTACATCCCAAAAGGGGCATTGTATTCTATGATGGGCCTGATGAGGGATGAATAAAGGGGCATGATTACCTCTCTTGATCTAGATGTGAAACTCTTCGTGATGAGGTGGGCTATGTAGAAGGTCTTTCTAACCACTTTGGCAATGTGGTTTTCAAAGGAGAGATTTCTATCAACTTGGGTCCCCAGGTCCCTAATAACTTTCTCTGTACTTAATGGGTTTCCGCCTGTGTGGTAATTTGTGGGCACATTGTTTTTGCCAAAGGGTATGACTATACATTTTTTGGCATTTAGCTTTAAACCATGGCGCTGGCACCAGTTATCTGTCTCTGTGAGACCTTTTTGAAGGATGTTTGTGTCAGCTGGAGAGTCGATTATGGCGCCCAGTTTGCAGTCGTCTGCAAACTTGGTGAGCCATAGTCCTCCCACGTTTGCCTGTACCTCGGAAAAGTATATACCGAACATGAGTGGTCCCAGGACAGAACCCTGTGGGACGCCACTTGTGACCGGTTTTGAGTCTGACATGGCTCCAGCAACTCTCTCACTGTGGGTTCTGTCTTTGAGCCAGTTTGCGACCCATCTTGTGACATAGGGGTTTATATTTAAGCTGGATAGCTTATCTATGATGCCTGAGTGGGGTATTGTGTCAAATGCCTTTGCAAGGTCCAGATAGGCTGTGTGGACTACCTTCCCTTCATCTATGGCTTTGGTGACCGTTTCAAAGAAGTCAACCAGGTTCAAAAGGCAGGATCTGCCCTTGACAAAGCCGAACTGGGTAGGATCTAGTGTCTGTAGGTCCCCAATGTCTTTGTTTATGAGCTCCATGATGATCCTCTCCATAGCCTTGCAGACTAAGCTAGTCAGGCTTATGGGGCGATAGTTTCCAGGGTCCGTAGAGGCTCCACCTTTGTGGAGTGGGACCACTGTTGCTGTACGCCATTCTGTGGGCACATATCCTGTAGTGAGGCTGAGATTGTGTAGCGGTTTTATTTGAGGGATTAGTTCCTCTTGTAGTTCATGTAGGACGCAACCTGGGACGCCATCTGGTCCCATGGAAGCAGTGTTTTTTGCTTTGGAGAGGGCAGCCTTCACCTGAGCATCTGAGATGTTTGGGAGGCAGCCCTCTGCTGGGATAGATACTTGCTCTTTTGGGGGGGGAGGGGGTGGAGAAGTTTGCACTGAACCTGTCTGCCAGGATATTGGCGATGTCTGTGGGTTCAGTGTATTTTTTGTCGTTTAGAATCAACTCAGAACAAGTCTGGGAGTTGCATCCCAGATTTCTAACATAACTGAAAAAAGTCTTATGATTGTCTTTGGTGTCCTGTGCAATTTTTCTCTTGAAGCTAGCCTTGGAGGATTTTATGATGGATCGTAATTTTTTGCTAGTACTGATCAGAGATGCCTTCACTATTAGGGATTTTGCTCTATCATGTAGTAGCTTCCTCCTTCTGTTGTACAGTTTATTTATGGCAGGGGTCCACCAGACTGGACGCCTGCCTTTGGATGATTGGTTCTTGGTTTTGTTTGGGATAGCATGATCCATGCATTCCTGGAGATGTCCGTAGAATGCATTTATATAGGATTCTGCAGTTTGGGCTGTAATTTCCACTGGCCCTGGGGCCTTGAAGGATTCCACTTCGGTTTTGAGAAGTGAGAAGTTCGCTTTTGAGAAGTTTTTCACTGTGGTTTTCTGGGCTGGGGGTGGGGTCGGGATGTGGACATCCAGTGAAATTAATTTATGGTCTGATCTTACCAATGAGGGATATACTTCTGGTGTGGAGCATAGAGTCCCCATGTTGGTAATGATCAGGTCTAGTATGTTGTCCCCTCTTGTGGGCGTGGTGACTAGTTGTTCCATAGCATTTGAGTTTATAATTTCCAGGAATCTTTGGGCTAAGGTGCTGGGGCTTAAGTAGTGCTCCCAGTCAATGTTTGGGTAGTTGAAGTCGCTCAGTATAATGGTGTTCGGAGAGATCTTCATGTTCTCCAATGTTTTCAGGAAAGCCAAATGGGATTCCTGACTTTGAGAGGGTGGTCTGTAGGATGCTATAAACTGAAAAGCAGTCTTGCCCACTGTTAGTTGCACATGGATGGTCTCCGATACTTCGTACAATGCCACTGACCTGGAGGTGTGGATATCCTTGATAAATATGGAAACTCCCCCTCCTTTTGTGGTTCGGTCTGGGTTTTGGGGCCGAAAAGCATGATATGAGGTATAGCCTGGTAGTGCTGGGGTGCTCTCTGGAGCCTTGAAACAGGTTTCTGTCACTGCACAGATATCGATGTTCTCCATACTGAGGAGAGCTTTGAGTGCGTGCATCTTGAGGTTAAGACTTCTGGCGTTTAGCAGCATTACCCTTAGTTTCTTGTTCCTTGTGCTGTCTATGGGGGTGGGTTTGACTTTGAGCCATGCCTAAAAAAGGCACTATGGGGGTGGCAAGAGCCTTTGCCAATATCCGAAAGCCCAGTGGTGACAGGTGCAAGCCGTCCCTAGCGAAGCAACGTGGCTTGTCGAGCATGTCATCCCAGGCTGACAGACACTGGATCCCCTTTGAATGACACCAACATTTTAGCCAATTGTTAAAATCGATCATTTTGTCTTTGTACTGTGGCATCATTCTAGGTGAGGGTAAGATGCTGCTCAAGGTCAGGGTCATACCAGCCTGGGCTACATGATCAGAGAGCTCCTCTGTCTCTTTTTATGTAGTCCAGGGAGGTACGTCTCAGGTCATTCACACCAGCATGTACAATGACTGAGTCATATTTGTATTTGCTTTGGAGTGACCCGAGTGCTTGCGTTATGTGTCGGATCCTAGCACCCGACAGGCAGCTCACCGTGACCTTCTCTTTATTCAGCCTGGTGAGCGGGATGTCAGTGTGTCTGACAATAGAGTCACCTATAATAAGAGTATCAGGTGTGTTATTCAGCCTTAAGGGCTGTGGCTGCTTGGCACACTGACTTTGTGGGTTATGTGTTGTGTGTGTTTTGTTTTGAGGTAGCATTTGCTTGGATGTCTGCTTTGGAGGTCTCTGTTGCTTAGGTAGATTTTTATTTAGAGCCTCCGAGTATGTTTTTGTGTATTTATGTGTTTGGTTCGCTGATGTGGTGGGACTGTGTGATACTGGAATTGTGTTGTGTGAGGTCACCTTCGCCTCCTGACTGGTTACACCAGTTTTGAGATGAGAGAGCTCAGCCTCCAGTTTGGCTAAATAGTTGCATCTCTCACATATATTTGAACCTGTTTGGAGGAGGAGTGGGTTGTCCGTGTACATGAGACAGTTGTAACATTGCCTCAAAATTCCCAGATTCACCAGCTGGACTGGAGAGGAAACCACTGACTGACCTTTGGACATGCTAGAGTAATAGGGAAACTGAATTTAAGATGGACCAATAGAGGACAGGGTAATTGTAGAGAGTATAAGAGTAAGTAGTGCTTATGGTTTAATAGTGCTAACTTGTAGGATTACTTAATTGGACCAGTGAAGGGCCTTAGAATGAGAATATGGTGTTTAAATTGAGAGAGAGAGCAGTTCTAAGGGAAAAAGTGAAGAGCAGACTTTGTGGAGCCAGGAATAGTTTAAACCCAATTAGGCGGTGCTGCCCGTTGTTGCGCTATGCTCAAAAACGCACAAAACCGTGCAAAAGAGGTTTTTAAGAGAGGAAGATGAAGGAGTTTTGGAATTGACCCAAAATGGCCAGTAAAACCACAGTTTCAAGTCAGTAACCACTCCCACAGGGGCAGGCAGGCTGCTCAATGTTTGTCACTGCCACTGATCAACAGAGACACTTTCCTTTAGCCCAAGCAAAAAATGGCCTCACAGAAACCTGCAAACAGTTCAAGAACAGCAAGCCTGTAACTGAACTTTTTTAAATCTCAGAAAAGTGGGAAAAAAGCAAGATTTTTTTGTTTTTTTGTTTTTTCAGAGATAGCAGAGGTTAACAAGTATCAACAAGTTATAACAGTGCAGTACATGAACCCCACACAAGAGTGCTAGGCCAAAGACAGATAAAATGCAAGTTTTGAGAAAAAAACGATTTTAAAAATAAGTGCAAACAGGAAATTTAGTAAACAGTTCCAGGTTGTGCTCTAAATCCAGTTACTAATGCAGAAATCAAATTTAACAAGCCAGAAAATGCTCAAAATAGGCGGCTATGCAGAAAAACTTAGCAAATAAACAGAGGAAAAATACTTAGTCTCAAAAGTGGCTCCTTTCTTCTCTCAGCGTTTTCTCCTCTTGGTGATGCTATCTAATTACCTCCTCCCATCCTTAGCTTTGGGAATCTACCCAAATGTGATGATTGCAGAAGTGAAACACGAAAAACAGTACAGTTGTGTACACTTACCATAAATGTAGATGTTCGAGTGTATTCACTGTTGCAGTCCTGGTTACCCTCCCTCCAGCCCCCTGACTTCTATTGACTATACCTCTATTCTTGTTTACTATGCTTAAAACCTTTTTGGTGTATTTGTTTTTTTGTTGGAGGTGTAACCTTGTATGTAATTGCTTCCCATTCTGGGGGCACCTGACTTCTGGGGCAAGAAAAACTGATGTAATGGCGTCGGCTGCATGCTTTATACCCCTGATGACCTGACGTCATGGAAGATGACAGCAACCGACGCAGGACCCAAGACTTTGATAATCAGGCCGACTGAGGGCTACTGCAAGCAGATAACCCAAATGTGATGACTGCAACAGTGAATACACTCGAGCATCTACATTTATGGTAAGTGTACACAACTGTACTTTATATCACAGCGTGCTGGAACAGTAAGTCCCCAATGTAAGGAGAAGTAGCTGGAGAAGGAGAAATCTGAAGAAGAAATATGGATATGGGAAAAAAGAGTGATTTAATATGGTGCAATATTTTTGCAACAGAGAAAGCAAAACTAATCTGTGCAAAAATGCAGCACCAAAGATTTTTGAAAAGAAGTACAGGCAAAGGCATCCAGATATAGAAAATTTCCTAATACAAAAGTAAGAAAATAGTAGGGGTCTCTAGAAAAGAGGATTAGCAATGTATAAGCTAAAGAAATAGAAACTGAAGTTATGGATTACCTTTGAGGTGAAGTTTTTAGTGGATCCCTTGTATGTTTGACACAAGTCACTGCACTCGGTAACAGATCAAATATCCCAATAGGGCTTTAAGTCAGTCTATGTAGGACATAAACTTTAGGCCTTGTATCTGTTTTATAAGGTATCTCAGCAGGCATTCCATTTGTTGCATGTGTCTGAACAGATGAATGCCAAAAGGAGCATTATACTCTGTGAGCGACCTAATGAGGCTGAATAATGCACTCACTCGAGACACTCCTTAAAATGGAGAACATCGACATCTGTGCAGTGACAGAGACCTGGTTCATAGCTCCAGAGAGTACCCCTGCGTTACCAGGCAATAATTCATACCACACCTTTCGGCCACCTAACCCAGACCGAAGCACTAAAGGTGAAGGCGTGTCCATGTTCATTAAGGATATCCACACCTCCAGGCTAGTTGCACAGCATAATGCATCCGAGATTATCCAAGTGCAACTAACTCTGGGCAAGACTGCAGTCCAAATTGTAGCTTGCTACACACCCCCCACGATGCCCCAGGATTCCCAATCCTCATTTCTTGATACACTGGAAAGTATTAGGATACAACCCAACACCCTAATAATGGGTGATTTCAACTACCCTACCATTAACTGGCAAAACTACTCATGTACCAACTCTTTTGCTCAAAGTTTTCTGGAATTCATAAATTCCAACGCCTTGGATCAACTTATTCACACTCCCACCAGGGGCAGCAATATCCTAGACCTGGTCATTACCAACATGGGCAACTGGTGTTCCACACTGGAGGTAATTTCCTCGTTGGTCAGATCCGACCACAAGCTAATCACCCTAGACATCCACATCCCGCCCCCACCCCCAATTAGGGAAACCACCGTAAAAAAACTTCTCCAAAGCCAACTTCACACTTCTTAAGACAGAAGTGGCAAACTTCATGACACCGATGCAGACGGACAATAGAGTTACGACTGCTGAATCCTACAAAAATGCACTTTAGAAGCACTTACACGAGTGCATGGATCATACTATCCCTAATGGAACCAAGATGCTATCCTCCAAAAAAAGGAAGCCAATCTGGTGGTCCTCTGCCATAAACAAACTCTACAACAGAAGAAAGAAACTGTTGCAAAAAACTGTAACATCCCATGACTGGAGGAACTCCCTGGTCAACCTCAGTAAGAAGCTGAGATCCCTCATAAAATCCTCCAAAGCTAGTTACGAAAACAAAATTGCCATGGACTCTAAAGACAACCACAAAGCATTTTATAGCTATGTCAATAATCTCAATGGAAACACTCAGATCTGCTCTGAGTTACAGCACAATGGCACTAAATATACAGAACCAACTGATATTGCCAACATCCTGGCAGGTAGGTTCAGTGCTAACTTTACCCCCCTCTCACCCCTTAGAGGGCCCATCCCTATACCGGAAGAATGCAACGTTCCTGTAATCACGGCTGCACAGGTAAAAAACACACACTCCAAAGCCAAGAACACAGCATCCATGGGACCTGACAATATCCCAGGCTGCGTTCTACACGAACTACAGAATGAACTGGCACCCTACTTAAGTACCATGTTCAATCATAGCCTCACCTCAGGCTTTGTGCCCAATGAATGTCGCACCGTGACGGTTATCCCACTCCACAAAGGGGGAGCCATGACGGACCCCGGGAACTACTGCCCCATTAGCCTGACGAGCCTGGTCTGCAAAGCCATGGAACGTATCATCATGAAACTCATAAACAAAGACATTGGTAATCTCCAAACTCTGGGCCTTACCCAGTTTGGGTTTGAAAAAGGCAGATTGTGACTCCTAAACTTATTTGAAGCAGTCACCAAAGCCACAGATGAGGGTAAGGTGGTTCATACAGCTTATCTAGATCTCACCAAGGCTTTTGACACCATCCCCCACTCTGGAATTATAGATAAGCTCACTAAACTAGGTATAAATCCCTATGTCACAAGATGGGTTGCCGACTGGCTCACAGACAGAACCCACACTGTGAAAGTAGCAGACTCCAAGTCCGACTTCAGACCAGTGACAAGTGGAGTACTGAGTAGTGCAGATGACTGCAAACTAGGGGCCATAATCAAAACTCCTAATGATGTGGACATACTACAAAAAGGCCTCACTGAGACAGATGCCTGGTGTCAAGGCCATGGCCTGAAGCTCAGTGCCAAGAAGTGTATTGTCATCCCCTTTGGTAAAAACTCTGTACCCATGAACTACCACATAAGTGGTAGTCTACTTAATGGCGAAAGTGTGATAAGAGACTTTGGGACACAGGTGGACAGTAATCTCTGCTTTGATAATCACATCGTCACAGTGGTCAGGAAATCCTTCTACGTGGCTCACCTCATCACAAAAAGTTTCTCATCTAGAAAAAAAGAGGTCATTGCTCCCCTCTACTCATCACTCATTAGACCCATCATAGAGTACAATGCCCCTTTTGGTATGTACCTCACAAGACATCTACAACAACTGGAAAGGCCACAGAAATACCTCACAAAGAGGATTACTGGCCTCAAACAGATGCCCTACGCAGACCGTCTCAAAAAACTCCATCTTTACTCCATCGCATATCGCCTACTCAGAGGCGATCTCTGCCTAACATACAAAGCCATGTCAAACCCAGAGCTGTTGGACATGCTTCACTTAAAGAAATCCCAATCCTTCTGAGCTACACGCTCTAGGGACCTAAACCTTGTCACCACAATAAACAGAACATGCTGGAGGGATAGATTCCTGTCCCAGAGACTTCCCATACTCTGGAACAGACTACCTATCTATGTCAAACAAAGCTCCTCATTAGCACTCTTCAAGAAAAATCTTGATGATTGGATGGGAAATAGGAAATTCACCCCAGGGATCACTTCTGTAGCTCTGCTCGACAGGGGCACAGGAAAATAATTTTCTTGGGTGGCGAACGCCAGGGTACCTTTTTGGCTAGGCTTATAAAGGCCCTAGGCCTAATAGGCTAGTACTTACCTATGAACCTATAAAGGGGGCATTGATATCTCTGGCTCTAGAAGCAATCCCTTTGTTTGAGTTGAGCAGTATAAAAGAGGATCCTTACTGTAGTGAAAATGGTTTTGGGGATTCGATCACTACTCCTAGCTTGCAGTCATCTGCAAACTTAGTTGACCAGAGCCATTTGGCATTGACTTTTACTTCTGAGAAATAAGTGACAAACAAAAGGTGCCAGCAGTGAACTTAGGGGACTCCACTGGTGATTTTTTGTGGAGGTAGCTTCACCTATTATGATCTCCTTTTTCTTAGCTATGGGCCACTTGGCAATCCAGCAGGTAACAAAGGGGTTTATTCCTAGTTTATTAAAGTTTTCTACTATGCCTGAGTTGGGGGATTGTGTTTAAAGTCTTGGCCCGGTCGAGATTTAAAAAGAAGTCTTTAACTGCCATTTTGGAGCTGTTAGCAATGATAATTCCTTCAGTTTGAAATGGAAAGATATGGATAGTGAAGATTCAGTGTTAAGTGCACTGTCAATGCCGTGTTGTCTATTTTCATCTGATTCAACCTTTGGGTTATCAGATCTGACCTTTGGCGCCTTTTAGAAACTGTTAATCTATGGCTCTGACTCCTCCCCTACCCATAATTCCTTATGTTCCTTCAAAATACCATGGATCTCTTGCCGTCTGATCAGAAAGACATGGTGTACGAAGACACTGACATTTAGTGAATTAAGTGTTTTATTAGTACTTTTTCTAAGCTAATTTTAGCCATATTGCCTTTCCTGTCTTTCCTTTTCTTACCTGTCTTCCTCCCTGAGAGATTGTAGAAAAAAAGATTAAATTTTGAAAGTAGCTCCCTTCTGTTCCTGGTACTTTTGTCTGTTATTGTTAGGAGTATCTCTTCCTATTGTCAGTTATTTGTTACTCTTTTCTTAACTTGATTTTTCAGCTTAATTGTAATCTTGTTCATATTGGATCACATTGTTTTCTTCCCGGCGATGTTGGACAAGATTCCCATTTTCAAAACGTGTTGTGCCTGCAGCCACAAAATCCTGCTGCTGGACCTTGACTGTTTCTCTCTACATATACTGCTTGGGGGCAGGACACCTAGATTCAGACTGTGAGGCTTGTGCTTCCTTTAGAGCAAGAGTACTGCAGAGTTGTGGGGACAAGTTGGTATTGAAGGGGCTGCTTCCTGCCCAAGTTCTCATCTTCACAGGCATCTTCCCCAGCCAAGAAATTGAATAGACCCAAGCCCACCAAGAGTAAATAGAGAAGAATAAGCCTAAGGAGAAAGAAAGCAAGAGAAACACTGAGAGGAAGATGGAATAATCCAGGGAACTCTCCCTGGATCTGTCAGAGTTCTTGGGTCTGGCACTGAAAACACTGAGACATTTGAATCTGACAGCTATTCGGGTCTGTTCTCCAACACCACCTCCCCATTTTTCACCAGAGCTGGTAAGTCCAAGGCTCTATCTCCCTATCTTGCAGGAGAGGCATTCCACCCTTACCTTCAGTGGTTTCATCTTTTAGGTCCTGTTCTGCCTTACCAGAGCAGACGTCAATCAGATGATGCAGAGATTCCTCCAAATACAGATTCAACTGATACCATCCCCATCTAGCAGCCAGTGGTACAGGCCCATCTGCCTCTCCATTGGGTTCTCCAATTATTCCCTGACCTTCAGATCCAGTGCTCATTGGTCTGAGCTTTCCCAGAGCACTTATGTCAGAACCAGGAGTCCTGTTGATTTTGACTGCTACTGTATCCCTTTTACTTTGTATTCCAGTGTTGTTAGGATGAATCTCTGAGCTGAAGCATCAGAGCAGAGACTCAAGGGATTGAGTTAACTCAAACGTTCGGAACTCTCTCTTCACCTCTGGACCTTGGCACTTGATAGCTCATCTCTATTGTCTGCCTAGGAGCCAGGAAGAATTGGAGCAGAGGATATTCCTTTTATCTCCTTTACATATTGGAGGAGTGCTTTGTCTCTGATTGTGGCCTTGGCTTTTGAGGCATTTGAAAAGGCTCTGTCCAGACCAAAGAGATTCTCTGTTGCCATTGGCTCCATTCTACCATTATCAGATATTGTTTTCAACTGTGCATATCTGGATTGACTGGGATAGTCAGCCTCATTCAGTCTTAGGGGTGCTCACCATGCAAGTTTCCAGTCTTATTGACCTTTCCGTAGAAGCCCAGATGAGGTAAGGTCCAAGGAAACCAACATGTAAAAGAAGACATTTGGACTCCTCCCTAGAGTCAGTCATGGAAGGCACCGTCTTGGATAGCGGTGACAGTTCCCATAATCTCCTCTGAAAAGTGTCGTCATTGGTGATTTTCTGGAATTGCTGAAACAGCAGGGGGGTTGGTCCCCAGGTATGCCCTTTGTGAAGTAGTCTTTGGTCCTTGATGCATTTTGGGCTAAGTCTTCTATCTCTTGAGTGGTGCTGCCACTGATGACCTCGTAGATCTAGTGGCACAGTGGGCATGGAGGGACCCTTATATGGTGGAGCCAGTTCTGAAGAAGCCAGACAAAATCTTGGTCTCCCCAAACAGTGCACACCAGTTCAAGGGTCCCTCAGTAGATGCCATGGTTGTGGCGGCAGCCACAGAGAAGGAACTCTGAGAGGAGACTACATTTGTTCATCCCCACTAACAGGGAGTCCAGAGTATTAAACAGGTTTAGGAAATGGACACATGCATCAGCAACTTTTTACACTTGGAGGGCTGAACTACCTTGCCCATGACACGTTTCCAGAGGGGCCAGATGGCGCTCACCCCTTGCCCATATGACATTCTTCTAGAGGGACCTGACAAAGGAGCTCACAAAGTCCTTCTTTGGTAGCTTATCTGAAGGCATCCAGAAATCAGTGGAGCCCCATTTGTGTACCCTACAGTCAATGTCCAACTTATCCGTGTGTCTGCTTTCTTGTGCAGCTGATGGTACAGCTAGAGCAGCATGCATTGGCATAGCCATCCCCGGGCACACTTTGATGCAATTATATGACTTTGCAGAAGGCTTCAAGAAGTCCTTCATTAATGGCTCCTTTTGATGGTTATACTTTCTTTGGATTGAAAGTTAAAGAAGTGCTTTCCAGAAGTGAACAAGGTAAGACCCTGTCTGCCATTGGAATGTACTTCTCCATCCCTCAAAGGACCTTTTGTAGGAACCAGAATAAAGCTGTTTAAAAAAAAAATCTTCTTGGCTGGGTACCTCTGGGGGAGAAGAAAAACGGAATATTAGCAAGTAGCAGATTCCTTCTGCTTGAATTTTTTTTTTAAGTTTGCTAGGTATAATAAACTTGCACAACCCTTGTGAGGTTACGGGGTGCAGAAGCACAAACAACCAAAAGGTTTGTTTTTGTGTCAGAGAAGAGGACAGAGTTTCAAGGGACAAGTCTGTTAATTCTGCTTGCCTTTTATCCACTACATGTAAAATCTGTTGTAGCCACAAGTGGGAAGTGCTAACAGGACGCAGAACAGAACAAACCTTAGTAAGCTTCATTTGTGTTCCAGGGATAAGAGCAGAGTATCATAAGGCAGCCATTTCCTTATTGTCTGTTTTAATCTGTTTGATGTAATACCTGATGCTGTCTTGTGGGTTGGGGGAGTGACACAAACCTCCCACATGCAGTATACCAGGCGACCACTCCAGAGAAATTGAAAGTGGTTCTACACCAGAAACTTGTTGTGGTGCTTCCATCATCACCTTACCAGCCCCATCAGTGATCCTCATACCAACCCATTTTGTCTGACTGTCATTTTCTTGTTTAGTTTTGTGGATTTCCAGACTGAGTGCTTGAGCTGGGAGCAAGTGCTTTTCTGAAATAGCATTCTTGTAGCCTCCAAATAAGCATTTTAGCTCAAACAAGAATGGTAATTAAGTGTATAACAGGCTAGAGGGGAAAGGCTTCAAAAAAGTTACTGTTTTTCTTCCTTGGGTAAATAATGTATACTTAATGTAATAGTACATGAAGGCAGAGGCTTTTGACTGAATATCAGGAGTAGGGTGATGAGTTCTACATTAATTGAATGAGATGGTTTCTGCAGTAGTTTAGATCTTTTATCTCTTAAGAATGCAGACCTCCATATCTCTTCCCCATGTGCTACCACATGGGAGGAGAAAATTTGTCTTTCCAGCTTGTCATAAGCTTGGTATGTTGGCTAATTACAAAGTATTTTCTGGATGTTTCATGATCATTTCTTTAAAAAAAAAAAATGGGAAACATTTATATGAAGTGCAAGCTAGATTTAATGTAGACATTTAAAAACTTTTGTTTATTTTTTAGTTTACTATGAAAGCTTACAGGACAAGCTTGCCCAGATTCGAGATGCTCGAGGTGCATTAAATGCTCTCCGTGAAGAACACCGGGAAAAATTGCGACGTGCTGCTGAAGAGGCAGAACGCCAGCGGCAAATACAGCTTGCTCAGAAATTGGAGATCATGAGGCAGAAGAAACAGGTAAACCAAACAAGGGCATCTTGCTGTATGATAAGTGACATATTAAACTTTGGTGTTCTGCAGTGTGACTCTAGTGTTTTGGAGGATACAGTGTAACCATTGAGACTCTTTAGCCAAGTGAACCGATCAGTGTGGGATTGTGCGTGACCGGCCAGTGGATCTCTGTGACCAACTGAACTCATCAGGATGAGAGATGGTATGACCACTGGTACTCTGTAATCAAGTGAACTGGTCAGGTTTGGACACTGTGTGACAAATGGTATCCTGTGGTAGGATGAACTGATTACTGTGGGACATAGCATGACAGCTGATCAGGGTAGAACGATGTAACCAGTGCAGCTCTGACCAAGAGAACTGATAAACATGGTGTACAGTGGAACCCTATGGCAGCGTGAACTGATAAGGGTTGGACCCTCTTTCCAAACAAATAGATCTGTGTGTGTCTGTGTGTGTGTGTCTGTGTGTGTGTCTGTGTGTGTGTGTGTCTGTGTGTGTGTGTGTCTGTGTGTGTGTGTGTCTGTGTGTGTGTCTGTCTGTGTGTCTGTCTGTGTGTCTGTCTGTGTGTCTGTCTGTGTGTCTGTCTGTGTGTCTGTCTGTGTGTCTGTCTGTGTCTGGTAGGACAATGTGAACCTGCAGTTCGATGAAGGTGGGTTTCATTGTGACTGACGCTACTCTGTGAGCACGTCTAATCAGAGTGATGCACTCACAAGTTGAGACCTTGTTACCAAATGAACTGAGTGTGGTTGGGCAACACCAGTTGGACTCTGACCAAGAAAACTGGTAAGGATGGGGCACATTGTGACACTATATGACCAGGTGAACTAATCAGTGTGGGACATCTCTGTTTCTGGTGAGACCCTGTGGCCAGGCAAACTGTTCAGAGTGGGACACAGTGTGAATTGATAGTATTCTGTGACCAAATGATCTGGTTAGTATGGGGCACTCACATCTGGGTCCCTGAATTGATCATGGTGGCATATTAACTACATATGGAGGACAATGCTAAGAGAAATGAAGGGGATTTTAAATACTGTGAACCAGATTAATTCAAAGGGGGAATGAAGAAAGTTACCAAAACCACCACTCCTCCACGCCAGGAAAAAATAAAACTAAAACAAGAACACCTCCGCTTGCATTTACCATAAAGGGTATCCTCCAGTGACTCCTCAGCCACAAATGAAGAATGTATATCGTTCCGTAAAATAGTGTAAGCCACTCGTTTTATAAAACCATCGATTTAATGAAACACCAAGACCAGCATAACACAAACAATTGGGATTGAGCGCGCTTTCATCTATCTCATCAAGACTTCATCAGAATCCCAGGATTCTGATGAAGTCTTGACGAGATAGATGAAAGCGCGCTCAATCCCAATTGTTTGTGTTATGCTGGTCTTGGTGTTTCATTAAATCGATGGTTTTATAAAACGAGTGGCTTACACTATTTTACGGAGCAATATACATTCTTCATTTGTGGCTGAGGTGTCACTGGAGGATACCCTTTATGGTAAATGCAAGCGGAGGTGTTCTTGTTTTAGAATGAAGAAAGTTGTCAAAGTGAGGAAATGAAGACAGAGTAGAACACATCACAGTTCTTGAATTGAACGGAAGAAATAATTTGCAGTCATCTAAGTAAATGTTCAGTGTTCCTAATAAAAGCTCAACACCTAGACAGGCCATCAAGGAGCTTGCCAACAAAGAAAACTGGATCATAAGCTCTCATACCCAACCAGCTGTTCAAATTGTGCTCAAAGTAATCAAATCTGATTTTCTTATATTTGTTATATCATTACTTATAAGCTCTCCCATAAAATTAATTCTGCTTCTCAGTAGATCTACCAGTTTTTAGATTGACTAAAAAATGTTTTCCTTGTGCTTAACAAATTATAATATTTATCCAATCACCCTTGCCAGTCTGTATTTATTAGTACACAAAGACAGTGTTTTAAAACCTAGTTTTAAAACTCAAACCTCTCATGCCAGCTATCCTCCTATTTAAATGTTTTTGAATTATTTCCAAGATACATAACTTAATATTATTGCTCACATAGGTAGGTGCATAGTTTTCCGTTATTTGTCTGATAATCTAGAAGTAGTACCGATCTTTCACAAATCGCAGTAGTCCTTAACAATATTACCCAGTTGAAATTAATACTTTATAAACTGTACAGAGCTAATTAAAATGAAGCAAAATTATATACGAGGAGAAAAGGGAGTGAAGCACTTTGTACTGGATTAGCTGAGTGGGGAACAAAATAGTGTACTACTCTTATAAGTGATACCACTGAAATGGGGTGGAGGCATAATGTGTGTTTTAATTGGGATAGGGCTTCATGATTTAAAAGGGTGTCAACGCTGCTACCAGTCATTTGGTAGGTAGTTGTGGCAGAGTGATTGTGGCACAGTGCAACAGCTGTTGGGAAAGGTAAGTTAAGCAGTTGTCATGTTGCAGTGATTGAAAGAAACTCCGCCACATTGAGAGCTGAGGGGAAAGATAGAGTTGCAGATCATGTGGTAGGAACATAGCCATGCACGAGCTAGCAAGTACCAGAAGAAGGCATTGTTTGTGTAGCTAGAGTATTGTGATGATTGACTTGTGATTCTACTCTGAGAAAAGAATGGCATTTTGTAGTTTACTATTTTAGTACAGTGTGTATAGTTCTGTGCTGCTTAATCTTTGCTGAATTTGTTAAAAGCACTTAAATAATAACTGTGCAGTCAGATTAAAACCCAGCATTATTATTTTTGTCTGGATAAATTTACCTTAAAATCCTACAAAAAACAGAATCTTGACACTAATTAAGATCTGTAAACAGCAGTGTAGATTTACTAATGTAAATCTTTAGAGTATCAGGCCTGCATTAACAAAATCATTTTCTTAAATCTTTTCGAGAAACAGAAGATTTTTTCAGGTATTAGAGCATATTATCTTTACCATGAAAAACAAAAAACAGATCCTTTCCTTATATAATCATGTAAGTTGGGTACTTCTTATGTAAAGCTCCTAAACCATATAATCAACCCCTCACCAACTTTTCCTTTGCTAAATATTTTTGAAATCAGTACTAACATTTGCTGTATAACATCATATGTCTTGTCCAGATCGTTTTCCCATAACTGCCCTCTAAACTAGCTGTTCTTAGTAACTTCCAGTGCATTTAAGCCCATAACTATAGATATAGCACTTCCTTCCAGCTTTGTTAAAAAACATTTATCAGCATATAGGCTAACATGCCCAGCTTATTGCCCTAAGACAACACAATTACCGAAAACCTCCAATCCCTTTAATATACCTCATCCTTCTTAAAGCCTGTCCTGTAAGTTAATCTTATTTCCTTCCTGTGTTGCTTCTAATTATATCTCTATTTATTTTAATCTTTATTCTGTAATTGTAAACTAGAGGATACCCTCTAGGTCCTTTTCCATGAGAACACTGCCAAAATACAATGTTCATATACTTTCCCAACTAAAGTAGAGACTCAATTTTTCCAAAATTTTTTGCCTTCATCATCCAGTCTGTTATTTGCCTCTGCTTCCAGCTAAGGTGTTACCACGACCTCCTGTTAAGATAAGCAATAGGAGGGAGGACAAGCATATAAATAAATATATTTTATTTTTAACCTGGATTACTATTAACCTCAATTTGTCACTTCAGTGTAATTGCAGTGTTCCTTTTTAATCTTAGCATATGAAACTTATTTAACACTGCTCATATAAGCAAATAACAGAATTCTTTGCCTACCCTGAAGAGCACATGACCTTGTAGTTGAGATGCTTTCATGAAGTGGTTTCTTTTTGCAGGGCAACCCTGTCCTCCTGATTGGCTTTTGAACCCAGAAAAAAAAAATTTCATACTGTGTCAAGACTCGGCCATCTCCAAAAAGTTGAAAATTTTCAATGCACATAACTAAAAAGAGTATATATTTCCAGATACATAGACTATTCTATAATCTGGCCGGCTGTGGTGGTGCAGCGGTTAGCGTTGCCGCCTCACAGCAAGAGGTTCTCCGGTTTGATCCTCAGCTGGGGTGCCTTTTGTGTGGAGTCTGCATGTCCTCCCTGTGGTCGCGTGGGTTTCCTCCCACATCCCAAAGACATGCTGTAGGTGGATTTCACACTCTAAATTGGCCCTAGGTGTGTGTGTGTGTGTGTCTTCTGTAGAAGGTTGGGCGCCGGGCTGGCAACTTGACACCATAAAACTCCACTGCCAGTCATGAGCAGACAGGTGATCCACTGTGGCAACCCCTAACAGGGAAAAAGCCGAAAGAAGAAGACTACTATTCTATAATCTCTTAAGAAAATTTGATCCCAACATACAATTAGTATACTCATTATCTCAACCAAAGACTGTTCTTTTCTCCCAAAATATAGTGATCTCTCATCCTACACATCAAATTTAAACTTGTAAGGTAATATGAATTTATACCGTATATGACTCAACTACATTGAGTTTTTTGTTTGTTCATAAGTAGGTAAATAGTAAAATCCTGTTATAGTTTTCAGTTTACATATCCTTAAGTGTCTTGCCCTCTCTTATTCATATAAAGTCATATGCAGTAAAACTCGACCAACCAACTTTTTCACTGAAAAAAATTACCGACACACTACTGTTGTTAAGGTATATTATGGCACACCTTTGAATATTCTGCATATGTCATGTTACATTGTCTGCATTATGTGAAATTGCATTGTCTAATAACTACATACATCACAGTTATATATCTTATTTTAGTCTTTTTTTTTTGCCTAATCTGCTTGTTTTGCCTTATGGCTGTCCTATGTCTGTCTGATCAACTTTTTGTTCTTTTAAGGTGAAAGCCAGACATTCCTGGACAGGCCAAGAGTCCTGTGGCTAGTTCTTTTGCTGTATGGAGACCCTATCAACCCATTCATTCACCTGTTTAATGTGCATCATTGAATCAGAAGATTTTAGAGAAGCAGTAGTAACTTGATTTCTTGCGGATGTTGAGCAACATTGTTCCTTCAGTAGTAAGCTGGCAGACTACATACTGATTTGTTCCCTAAAATCCAGCTGTAAAAGTATTTTTATTAGTAGATAACGAAAGAAAATCCTATTGCATCATAGCTGCATTATTGACAGATGGGTGTTAGCCCTCACTGGCATTTTCATGTGATCTTCTCATAACCAGGCACAGTCATGCTGTTAGCTTACCAGAATTTTCCATTCCTCTCCATGCAGACCAAATGTACTATGATAGATAATAAAACAGTTCCTGACCGTATTAGCATGGGACATTTTCTTCTCACGTTTTTAGCTAAATCACCAGTTGTACTATACTAACAGAAGAATGTCAGCTATTGCCCAGTTTACTCTGTGTCGGACTGACTTGTAATTGCAGTTAGAAAAGCAGAAATTAAAAACAGATGCACACAGTGTGATCAGAGCTAACATTCCCAGGAGTAGGGAGTTGGCCAGTCAAGCATAGGTGAGCCAGCATTGGCTGCTCATTCCTTTAGGAAACATGGAACACATAAGCACACTACTAGGCAATCGATCATAAGAACTATAAAATGCCTCACCATATGTACCTTTAAAGAGACACACTAAAATGTTTATGCCTCAATTTGTAAGCAGTTAATAGTTCTTACCTCCCTAATTGAGTTGGACTGTACATGACTGACCAGGTGTAAATTTGTCTACCCATACAGTAATCCAGGCTCTTCATAAATATAGTCAAAAAAAAGTCATAGTCCATGTTAGCATGAATGACTTGAGACGTACCTCTCTAGACTACATGAAGAGAGACATGATTGAGCTTGCTGATTGTGTCCCAGGCAGGTATGTCCCTAGCCTTAAGCAGCATTCTGCTTTCACCCAGAATGATGCCTCAATACAAACAGAAAATGATTGGCTTTAACAATTGGCTTAGTTTCTGGTGTTATTCCAGGGGGATCCAGTACCTGACAGCCTGGGAAGATATGATCGACAGACCACTATGCTTTGCCAGAGATGGCCTACATCTGTCTCACCAGGGCTTCTGCCTTCTGGCAAAGGCTCTTGCCTCTCCTATAGTGCCTTTTTTAGGAAACATGATGAGGTTAAAACTACCGACATAAACATTTCAACAAAACACAAATTAACGGTCATGCTGCTTAAACGCTAGGGGTCTAAACATGAAACTGCACTCATTGCAAGCATTCCTAACCATGGAAAATGCTGACATCTGTGCAGTCACAGAAACCTGGTTCAAAGCTGCAGAGAGCTCCCCATCCTTACTTGGTTACTCATCCTATTGTACATTCAGACATCAGACTGTGGGCAGTAAAGTTAAAGGAGGTGGAGTTTCAATATACATTAAAGACAGACACACACCTCCAGACTGGTCAAACAGTATGACGCACAGGAGACATTCCAGGTGCAGTTAACCATTGACAAGACCCCCTACTGAAATCATAGCTAGCTAACGGCCCCCAAATCTGACTCAAGACAATGACTGGTGCCAGAGACATGGCCTCAAGCTGAATACCAAAAAATACATCATCATCCCCTTTGGGGAGAAGTGACATCCCCACAAATTATCACATTAATTACAACATCCTAAGCATGCAATTAGTCGTGAGGGATTTGGGCACCCAGGTTGACAGCAACCTGACTTTTGACCACCATGTTACTTCTGTTGTACGGAAAGCCTTCTGCATGGCCCAACTCATAAGTAAGGGTATCTCATCCAGGGACAAGGAGGTTATAACATTCCTGTATTCTTCCTTTACAACTTCCATTATTGAATACAGCGCCCCTTTTGCCATGTACTTCGCAAAGCACATGAAGCAGCTGGAGAGACCACAGAGGTTTCTCACCAGGAGAATCCAGGGCCTCAAACATCTAACATACACAGGCTAAAAGCCCTATCCCTCTACTCGGTTTTATACAGACTCATCAGAGGTGACCTCTGTCTGGCATACAAGGTGATCACGGACCCCACCTTGATGGGACTGCTGCATATCTGCAAGTCGAGCTCCACTCGAGTAACCCTCACGCGTCCTCAAACTTGTCTGTGACCTCTACAAGACTTGGGACAGATTTGTATCCCAGAGACACCCCATCTATTGAATAGACTCCCTCTCCACATCAAGCAGAGCACATCTTTACCCGTTTTTAAGAGCAACCTGGATAACTGGATGGGAAGCAGAAAATGTACCCCAGGGATTCCACCCATGTGCCTGCTGGACAAGGGGCATCAGGTGCTGATTTTTCTAAACATAAGCTGAACTATTGGCTAGGCTAATAAGGGCCTCAGGGCTAATATCCTAGTAACCTCATGTAATCATAAATAAGTACTTTTTGACCTGTTGTGGTAGCTTATTCCATAGGTTGGGAATACATTGACTTAAGAACCTGTTTCTTTCCACTGAGTCTTTGCTTATTTTTGGTGTCGATTTAGATCCCTAGTGCGGGTGTTTGTAGAGCAACTGATTTTGCAAAGAAACAGTAGGTCTTTCATGGCAAGAAATGTGAGAGGCAGATCACCTTGGAATGGTCTTTAAGTTGTTAAAGGGCTTATGACCTTTAATTTCTTGGTAAGGGAAATTTGGGGCCTTTCCTGTTGAGTGATTTGCTTCAATTTATACATACCACTGGGGACATTGTAGTCATTGATGAGTCTGACAAAGGGAGCAGTGAAGTGTGAGGATGTCTTCTTTGGATCTTGAAGATATTTCCATGGAAATTAACTGGGTCACTTAGAATGATTTCTTGACTATGGCGGAAACATGAAGATCAAATGAGAGCTGTTCACATAAATATCCAGGTCTTTTACGACCATGCCTATCTAAAAAAAAAAAAAAAAAGAGTACCATTTATAACCTTGTAGGTAGAAACATCTTTTTTTGCCAACTGCTACTGTGCTGTACTTTTTTGGCATTTAACTTGAAACTGTTTTCAGTTCACCAGGTATGTGTATATTCCAGTCTCTGGTGAAGCTGTGTAGTATGCCAGCTTGCAGTCATTAGCAAACTTGGTTAACCACACTTCTGGGATATGGGATTGGAAATCTGCAAAATAAATGCCAGCAGGAGAGAGCCATGCACTGATCCCTATGGTGCCATGCTAATTACAATTTTACGTTCACTGAGGGTGCCAGCAACTTTCACAAACTGGGATCTGTCCAATAAACAATTTGCAATCCATCAGATGACATAAGGGTGTACATTTTGTCTTTTTTTTTTTTTTTTTTTTCAAACTGCCACCATAGGGGACAGTGTCAAAAGCCTTGATCAGATCAGAATAAGCAGTGTGAACAGAGTTGTCACTGTCCTCGGTACCCTTTTCTAGGAACCTTACTAATTTCAGGGTACAGAACCTGCCATTCAGAAACATATTAATTGAGGTATAGATCAGTTAAGTTGCCTGTATCTGAAAAAATGAGTTCTGCTGTGATGTGTTCCATGGTTTTCATAGAAGTCTGGTGAGAATGATGTGCCTGTTATTGCTTGGATCTGTGCAGGGGAGTCTGTGTGGCTGTTCTCCAGCAGCAGGCACAAGTCCTATGAATAGGCTGAGATTGAACAGCTTAAGTAAGAGGGTCTGATAGTGCTTACTTGGCACTGATGAGCATGCAGCTTGGTATGATGTCTGGTCCTGTGAAATTCTTTTTATTCTTTGCCAGGGATTTTTGGGGATACTTGGGAGGCAGCACTGTTGGGGGGTGGAAAACGTTACCACTGAATGTCTGCTGATATACTGGCTATATCCTTGGGATTGGAATATGTGATATTATGGATGAGCTGAGTGCATTGTTTCACATTATTCTTTGATTTCATGATGTAACTCCTGAAAGATTTGTTATTGTAGCTACTATAAGTTCACATTCGTCTTTTCATTTTCTAGTAGTAATTTTAAGTTCCTTACATGGCATGTTTTATAGTGGTCCCTGAGATAAGGAGATGGGGATTGCTTACAATTCGTCATAATTTTCCTTCTGTTGTTTTACAGTTCAGTACAGAAGTTCAACCAGAGGAGTTTATTACAGTTCATCAGTATAGAAGTTCAACCAGAGGAGTTTATTCCTGAATTTACCTTTATATTAGGGCAGATGGATACTGACTTTTCTCTGCAGCTGTTTAGATAGATGCTTTTAGTAAATGCCGGAGATTAGTCCAGGTCTATTTGCATGGTGTTGAGAATTTTTCAAGGGTTTTCTATAAGCTGAAATAGGTTTGAGTGAATATCCTAAAGCCATTTTCAAGGGTCTTCTATAAGCTGAAATAGGTTTGAGTGAAGATCCCTAAAGGCAATCTCCTTTGGTGGTGGGGTGTTACCATTAAGCCTGATAGAGAAGATGATGGATTTATGGTCAGATTTAACCAGATATGATGAGAGAGTGTGGAGAATAGACAGGGACTGCACTGCTAAGGACCAGCTTGAGGAAAGTAAAGCCTCTATTATGTAGTTTTACATTTTATTGTAAAACATTGGTTCATAGGTAAATACTAGGCTAGCTGCCCTTGTAGGCCATTTAAGCCTAGCCAGTTTGAAAGGTGAGGATATAACCCTTTGTGAGGTACACACCTTAACCATCATGCCAGCCCGCAGACCCCTGTCAAACATAGTCTAGAAAACGTTGAGCACATCTGTTTTTTAGATGTGCATGTATGCCATATAATGCTTGGGTAATTGAAATCCTCTAGCAAGAAAGTATTTTGTTTTAATATTTAACCCCACAATGGAGGTAAGGTACAGGAGAACAGGAGACATGATTGAGCATAATGGTTAAGGTCTTCATCTCCTGTGCAGAAAGTGTACAGTTTGAGCATTGCCTCTGAGCACTGTCTGTATGGACTTTACGTGCTCTTCTCGGGTAGGGTTCCAGAAACTTACTGGGAGTTACTACCTCAAGGATGGAACTTAAGTTCAATACAACCTTGTTAGTTGCCAAAAGAGTATACCCAGAAATTAATGTAGTCATGGACAGCAGCACAGACTCTAGGTGGTGCATGTCCAGGGAAGAGTTGTGTAGGCCAACTACTTTAGGTGTCAGGTGTGGTGCATACCAACTGCTTTAGGTGTCAAATGTGTTGCTCAGTGTCCTCTAGATAGGAGGGTACAGATTATAGACTGAGTGCTGTCAGGGCTAGCCAGTCAACTGTGTAAATTGTCTTTGTGATTTGGGCATGTTGACAGTTGTTGCCAAAAATGGGTATGGGTAGTTATCATTGCTAAGTGAGTTGAGGACCTAGCCTACTCTGCCCTGTACCAAGGACCAATGTTAACAGTGGGAGGGGTCTGTTTGCATCCTGCCTGCATAAAAGCCCAGCATCCCAGGTCAAGTAAGCTCTTGTTGCCCAGCCTGGGTTGAGCAAAAGCTGTCTGTATGACCAATCAGCCTGCTAAAAAAAATGAATGTAGGTCCACTGACAGGATGTAGCTTGGAAGTGAGCAAACATGATGGTAAAGATGATGCTGGACAGTCTGTGCATCCAGTAAACAAGGTGGAAGATGAGTACAACCAAGTCACTTGATGTAGGAGTCAGAGTTTGCTAAGTGTAAGGGGGATCAGACTAGAAATGGTGCGAGTCTTTTGAAGATATTAAGGGATGTTATCAGATGTCATCAGGAGTAGTGACGGACTAATAGCAGTCAGACTCCAGTGTAAATGTATGGTACTGGTAAGCTTAGCCTGTACCCAACAGCAAGGTTGGGATGGTGAGGAAGAGAGCATTCAGTCAGCAGCTGCAAGACCTGCTAGTAAAAGCAGGGAAAAATGAGTTGGTGCTGATAATTGAGGACCTGAATGCTCATACTGGGACAGACCAGGGTTTGAGGACTGTCTGGGTCCACATGGGTGGAACGGCAGGAATAAAGAAGGAGAGGGCATTCTAGACTTCTGTCTCTGGTAAATGACTTGATGATGGTCAATGTAAGGTTCAGTGAGAGTGAGATCACATGCAAAACTGGTCAACATGCAACTTAGGTGGACTTCCTCCGAGTAAGGAATGACATTGGGGTGGAATCAGATATTGCCAAGTCATCCCCAGTGAAACTGTTTTCTTCCAGCATAAACTACTGTTGGCCACAGTCTGCAAGCAATGATCAGAGAAGGCTTTTAAGGTCAACGAGACTTGGAACTGGAAGTTGACTGGAGTGGAAGCACAGGAATTCAAAGAAATACTGAAGACTGTGGCAACAAAGTGGGTGGATTTGAAGAGTATGGTAGTGTCTCAAAGCAACGTGTGAAGATTACATAACAAGAGTTCAAGCAAGGTATGGAAGTAAAGTAAATGGGGGAAGGCTAGTGGTGGAATGTAAAGGTCCTGGAATTTATCAAAAGAAAGTAGGAGTGTGCAGTAAGACGTGTCCGATGCCAAAAACAGACCTAGCTAGGAAGGCGTTACCAGTTGACTAACAGGCTTAAGACAACACTTGCAGTTGCGGAGAGCAAGGTGCCCGGGAAACTCTACTGGTTTTTGGAAAGTGGCTCAGTAGATGGTGTAAAGAAACTGTCAGGTTGCAAGGCAGACAGAACTATAAAGGAGATGGTCATCAGACATCATCCGTATGCCAGCAACAAAAGATAAATAAGATGTGGCAGATGACACAGGAGGTTAAGGATAGGAGTTGTAGATATTTTTCATGTTTCACTGTTGCAGCCCTAACTGATGGGATGTCCTGCCATGGAAGCCTTTGCCCAGCCTGATTAGCAGAGGATTTCCTTCCCCTCCAGCTGCCAGCAGATGCCCTGACAGATGTCAAGACTTCCAGGTATAAAGGATGTCCATGATGTTTACATTGATGGAATTATGTTGACTCTCCTACACGTTTGAATGGTAACTATAAGATTTTGACCAGTATTTCATTTTTTTTTTAAATAATTGGTCAGTTCATTTGCTTGAATTTATTGGAGTGATTGGCCTAGTTTCACAAGTCTAGTTTTCATTTGAGAGTCTGGGAAGTCTAACTAGACATTAACCAAGACTTATTGCTGTTGCTGGATATACTGGCAATTAAATCTAATTTTTCATTACAGTGGTGGAACGAGTTATTTTTTTGTCAAGCACATTAACCTATGGAGCAATATAACTTAAAAGTCAGTTGGTGTGATAAACTTTTTTGGTGCTTTAGCAACCTGTTTGGGGCTGTGTGTTTTTGACCTTTATTCCGGGAATCACCTGTGAATAATTGTTCGGTTGTGTCAGCTTTAAGTTTTTTAGGGTGTATTTGCTACAGGTTGATGTTTTGGACACTAATGAATATTGAAGATTAAGAACATATCGAAGATTGTATGTTTTCTACAGGCTGGCTTGGCAAGAACTTTTTTTGGTATATCTGGAACAAGGACTTTGGCAGACATTTTGTGACTGTTTGAACTACCCTATGGAAATTGGTTATTGGATACATTTATAATTGTATTTTACATCAGTAAGATATTTTTTACACTTGATTGTGACTTTTACCAAGTTGCCAGTTGAAAACTCCGATAATAATTTATATCAGTAAAATACATTTTGTATTTAACTGTGTGGCAGAGCCTTTTTTTCATATGCGGCTTGTCTATTATATGAAGTTGTTTTGAAAAATTTACATCTGTGACTGTATCTTTAACAGAATTTTAACTGCCATTAAGCCATAATGATTTTGATTGCGACTATTCCACCTTAGGGTGGGTATTTCTTCTACTACTTATTGTTTTAGTTGTGACTATTTTCAATTTAGGGTGGAAATTATCTTTTTTATATGTTTCATGTTCTGCTCTAATTGGAAGCTTTGTATTTTGCAAAGATAGTTTGCTTATTTACATCCTTAAGTTGGGTTATGGTTTTTGCTAGAAGGGGTTTTTAGTTGTGGTATACTCCTGACATTACTTGCATAGACAATAAAGGTTTCTCCCTCTTATATGGGGCTAAATGACACACTTGAGTTTTTTCCTTCTCTGGATTTAAATAGTTTGATACAACTAGAATATTTTCCTCCACACTAATTTTCTGTGTCTTTTTTGGGGGGCAGATATACTTATTCTTTAATTTGGCTGTCCCACTGGATATATGTTGTTGGCCAGAATTTAGGATTTGGGCTGACACATGAATAATGTAGGGAAAACTATATTAGATCAAGGCATTTTCTGTATATGTATAGACTTTCAATTTTGTCTTGTGCTGCCTTGTTAAGAGTGAGATTATATTAGTCAGGTATTAAAATGGATCTTGTACACATCTTGAAAGGTTTATCAGCTGACAAAGATGATTTGCATGTTTTTGAGCCATATGTGCAGGAAGGTGGTCATGTAGCTATGGGGGAGGCCCAATTGACCTCTTGTCAGGATATCTTTTGGAAAATATCTGAAGATATGAAGGAAATAAGGACCCACATACGGCATCTGAAACTTTTTAAGGCCTATTTGAGTAAAAATATTACACCAAGGGGATTATGTGTTAAAATTCACCCACTTGTCGAAGGTATGGATAACATATTACTTGAACAATGGCATGAAGCTCAGCAGTCAGCATCAATGACTTTTGTTAAAATATTAATGACGTTTTATGAATGCAGGATTTCTGCTCTGAGCAAAACTATTGCCGAATTTTGTGATTTGGCTAAGCCTTTTAAGCATGAAATCATTTATTCAGAACAATTGTCAGTGTTATCTAGGAATTTGATGCTGGTTGAAACAGATTTGAAACACAGGATGGTTAAAAAATTCCATCGAGACTCTAAAGACTACTTTTTGCGCAAACCTTTTGAGCTTAAGAAATGTGTACAATTTGCTGACAAACAATCCCCTTCTTATGCCAATTTTAAACGTAAAAGGAAAAGATCTATTTTGAAGAAGTCCAAGACTTCTTTGGATACATTGGCTGATGAGTTTTCCTCAGCTACTGGCAATGAGAGACTTGCACCATCCAATTCTTCTCCAAATAAAAAAGGGAATGCAGATGTCCCTTTAGGAGGTTTAGAAGGGGTGGGCGTAAACACAATTGTGGAAGGCACAAGTTTGGAAACTATTCTACAGTTGATGACACACAAATAAATACTGTTTCATATGTACAGAATATTTCATCAGCAGTGTTGAATACAGCAGAATGCAAACTACTAAATTAAAGGTATTGGATTTATTTCATGCTATTCAGTAATTGAACATGTGTTTGCACAAGATGTAATGTCTTTTTGAAGAACTCTTAATTTAAAATTGTTTTTTGATTCAACATCTAATACTGATTGTGGTTCTTATGGCTTCAGGTTTAGAACTTCTTCCTTCATGCCACCCGTGAATAAAAATGTAGCTGTCTTCCAAAATTTGGTCTTAAAGGATCTACACTTTTTATATAATTCAAATCAATGGGGTAGGCAAGATAATTTACCTGACGTACAACGCCAAGCTCTGAGTATGTTAAATCAAAATAAGGCTATAGTCATTAATCAGGCTGACAAAGTGGGAGTGGTGGTTGTATGGGACAGGGTAATGTATTATAATGAAGCCATTAATCAGTTATCTGATCATAAATTTTATCAGTTGATGTTTTTAGATCCCCATCTGTGTTCAAAAGAAATTGATGATTTCTTCTTTTGGCCTTTGAAGAAGGAATCATTTCAAAGGAAGTCAGGTATCATTTGACTGTGGTAAACCCCGCTAGACAGACTTTTTATATGCTACCAAAGATGCACAAAAATCTTGAAAAGCCCCCAGGAAGACCTATTGTTTTGGGAAGGGGTTCTTTAACTGAACCCCTTTCTGTTTTTTTGACCAGATATTTGAAACCTCTGTTGACATGTACATTCCAATATTCAAGACACTACTGAGTTTTTGAACATTATTGCTGAGATGCAAATTGAGAAGGGATGGTTGCTATGCACATTGGATGTATCAGCATTATACACTAACATCCCTCATTAGGCTGGCCTTTTGGCCTTGGAATATTGGTTAACACGGGCCTCTCTATATACCCCGGGATTCAATACATTTTTATTATGCTTTATTGACCATGTATTAATGAAGACTGTTTTCTATTTTGATAATCTATATTATTTGCAATTAAAAGGGACTGCTATGGGGGCTTCATTTGTGCCCATTTATGCAGATCTCTTTGTGGGTTGTATAGCGAAACAATTGATTTATGACGGATGCCATAATATTTTTCTTAGTTTATGGATATCTGACATCGTTACTTGGATAACTGTTGGTTGGTGTGCGTTCTGATGTGAATTATTTACAGGAATGTGTTGAATACTTGAACAAAAATAAGTGGGGTATGAAATTTGCTATGAGTTGTAATGCTGAAGTCATCACATTTTTGGATGTCCAAGTTACTGTAATGCATGATGGTACCCTACAAAGTCCAATTTCCAGAAAACATCCACAGTTCAGCACACACTGTTACATGCCAGCAGCTGTCATCCAAGACATATGATTGACAATATTCCCAAGTCCCAGTTTTTGAGACTCAAGCAAATATGTTCATCTTCTGATGAATTTGGGTCTCAGGCTCAGGATATGTTAGGTAGATTTGTCGATAGGGTTACCGGAGATGGAAAGTGCAATGGGCTTTATCTTCAACTGATAAGGTTGTTAGATCAGATTTATTGAAATATCAGATCAGGAATAACACCAAACATAAACCCATTATTTGTTATGAATTATGGGGCCAATACTAGCTTTTTGGAAAGTGTTGTACACAAACTTTGGGATGTTTTAAATATGGAGGATAGGTTGAGGGAATTAATACCATCTAAATGCAGGTTTGCATGTAGGAGAGATAAAATTATTGGGGGTTGGTTCAGCCATTATAAAAAATATTTTGATGATGGCAAAACCAACTCACAATTCACTTTACAAGGAAATAAATTAGTGGGTTGTTACCCATGTGGACATTGCAGTTTTTGCAAGTTTGCTAACAAAGAGAAATCTTTTACTTCCTCAAATTGTTCCAAAGTGTTTGACATCTTAATGTATGGTAATTGCAGTACAGATTGGGTTCTATATTTAGGTAGATGTACCTGTTCTGCCTTTTATGTAGGCCAAACTTCACGTCCTTTTAAATTGAGAATTTCTGAACATTTAAGTGATGTCAGATGTGCAAAAAGTACTAATGCTTTATATAAACATAGTTTAAAACATACCACAGCCAGATATTCATTTACTATTATTGATAAAGTGTGGGGGGGGGGGGGCAAATATACAGAAGGAAGGAATGCATTATGTATTAAATTATAAAGAGCGTATGTGGATCATTCAGTTTGAGGCTTTATTATGTGTGTGTGTGTGTGTGTGTGTGTGTGTGTGTGTGTGTGTGTGTGTATATGTGTGTGTATGTATATATATATATATATATATATATATATATATATATATATATATATATATATTTATATATATATTTATATATATATTTATATATATATTTATATATGAGGTGTGTATGTAAAGCTTTGTTGCACTGATGAAGGCTGAGTGCCGAAACCAGTGTGCTTTTTGTTCACCCGTAGGGTGCTGAAGATATATGTTTTCGGATTTAACTTTGTGTTAAATTAACATTTTGAACAGTGGAGCTTATTCTGAGTGCTGGCCTGGTTGTATTTTGTCTCAGTCGCACCACCACTTCAGTCCTTTCTTGCCATTGGAGCCTGAAACGGAGTGCTAGTCAGTTGGTCCCCACCCCCCAAGAGAAAGAAGACGTTTAAAGTAAAGTACTTTTGGGGGAACTTTTCATATGTTTCTTGGCTTTTGTCCAGAAAAGTTAATAACTGTCTGCTGTGGCAAGTGGATACCACACTGGGACTTTCACTCTTTTTGTGTAGCTTGTTTAGGCCCAGTACTTGATATACCTAACTGTCATTTCTGTACTTGCTTTAACAGTAGAATGATCAAGCATAGAGCTGCGATTCTAGCTAAGCACCTTAGCTAGAATGATCAAGCATAGAGTTGAGATTCTAGCTTAAGCACCTTAGTAAGTTGTTATGGCTTTCTTGTACCATGTTGCCCATCAGTCGGGCTGAACTTGATCTGTAGGAGTAAAGAGAAGCGTCGGAAGCATAGGGTACTGAGTGATGCTCGTTCCCCATCCACCTAGGCTTGTTATTGAAGAAGGCGAGATGCTTTTGCAATCCTCTCCAATGACTGAGCTTGTGGCAGAGCCCTCTGTCAAGACCCATTCAAATTCCAGTATGCCACCGGGTCCTACTACTTCTGCACATGCTGAAGGGCTTTCTTAGCTCATTGTTTGGGTTCATAGCCACTCTGCAGGTTCAAGCTTCCTACGACCATTTTTCATTTGTCAAAGGGTGACCAGAGTCTCCAGTCATCAGATTACTTTGGTTCACAATTCTCAGGATAAGATCACCCATCTGTGTTCTGGCCCCTAGCAGTGACGTTGCCCATAGGCCCAAGCCTTAGGTCTGACATGAAAAAGTTGCATCCAGCTATCCCCGGCCAAGGCCTACCTGCTACCACTCCCAAACTTAGGCGTATCAACAGGACCTGGTTAGACTGGCTGAGGATTTGATTACTTTAGTCAGATCTAGATGTCTTAGCCTCCCTTGGTTCTTCCCCTGAATCTTCTCCTGGTAAAAAAGAGAGATATCTTCTCCCAGGAGCATTCAAGTTCTTTTGATTCAGAGGATGACAATGTGGAATCCACCTTTTTGGATGAAGGTTTGTATTTTGCTTCCTATGGAGAGTCAGACTCTGATGAGAACCTTGCCTCAGCTTCAGTTTAGCCCCCTGAGGGCAAATCTTTGTTGAGACCCTACACACCCTGAGGGAACACTTCAAATGTGAAGCTCAGGATTATCCTCCGTCAAATAAGAGGGTAAAGGGAATTCCTAAAACTTCCTTAGCATAAACCTCTTGCCATTCCCCCAGGACTCTTCCTTGCAGCCAGACTGTCTCTCATCTGCTTCTTTGGAAGCCAGATAGATTTTACAGAGTTCTGGATTCCCATAGACACCTTTTTAAGAACCCTGTAGCGGATCCTGAAGTGGTGACTCAGAGTCCTAAGGGGAGCCAAAGGTAACGCATCTAAAAAAAAACCTGCCAGTAGACAAAGAAATTAGCTTTGGACAGGTTTAGGAAGAAAGTTTATGACTCTGCTACCCTGGCTACGAGTGCCCTAAATTCCCAGTTACATATGGTCAATTATCAGTAGTCTTTCTTGGATGAGATGAAGCAAAATGTGATGGGGATTGAAAATAAGACCCTCTCTAAGGAAGTTAGACTTGCATAACTCCTTTTCCTGATGTTAAGCACTCCTTGCACTGTGGCTAAGATGCTCTGAACACATCTAACCAAGGCATCAGCTACAGGATCAATTATTAGAAGGCTGAGGGAGCAATCCCTTCCTGAGCATATAAAATAAAGTCCTTTGGATGCTCCCTTGGGCAAGACTAACTTTTTTGGTCCTAAGGCTGGAATAGTATTTAAAAAGATGAAGGGATAGGGATAAGGCCAAGTCCATGAAGACTGTCAAGGACATTCTTCAGGTTCAATTACACTGCTTCAGCCATAACTATCCTACCAATTACTGGTCCTTTCAGGCCTCCCAGTCTAAACCAAGACCTAGAAGGGACAGGAATCAAAAGCAGCCCTAGCATCCAAAATGGTGGCAAGCTGATTCTAATAGGCCTACGGAATCCTATCAACAGGGTCCCAGCAGGGTGCAGATGTGTCTCACCCATGCTCCTCCCATTTCTCCCTCCCTCAAGTCCTACCTCAACCTCCCTATCCCCCCTTCTCAGACTAGGAGGATGGATGTCCCTTTTCTTAAAAAACTGGACAGTCATTACAGGGATCGGTTAGTATTAAAGATCATAAAAAGAGGCTACAAACTTTGGTTCAAGCAATCTCCAACTTGTTCAAGCTTCCCAAACATTTCCCCAAGTCAAAAGATAAAAGCTGTGAAACAAATTCAACTATTGTGTACCCAATGTTCTGTGGAACAAGTACTCAAAAAATAGAGGGAAATAGATTTTACTCGAGGCTGTTTTTAGTCCCAAGAAAAGAAGCTACCTGGAGATCTATCCAGGACCTGTCAGAGCTCAACAGATTCTTGCAAGTACGAAAAATTCAAAATGCTAGCCCTTCAAAAAACTGTTGCTCATGATTTCACCCACTGCCTACATGGCTACCCTAGATCTAAAAGATGCATATCTCCACATTCCCATAGAAAAAGCTCACAGGATGTTCTTGCATTTCAGAGCAGATGCAAAGCATTAACAGTTTTGTGCTCTGCCCTTTGGCTTGTCTACTGCACCTTGGGTATTCACAAAATGCCTGACTCCAATGAAAATCTTCTGCAGGTCAAAAGGCATTCAGCTTAACCCCTATCTAGATGAGTACCTCATGCAAGCAGTGAGTCTAGAAAAACTCAAATCGGATTTGTTATGCACCCAAGAAACCCTTTCCAACCTGGGATTCGCCATCACTATCCAAGACTCTTAGATCATCACCACAAGTAGGATTTTCTGGGTGCTGTTGAATGCCTGTTTTCAAAAAGCTTTCCTTCCTCCAGAATAAGTAAACTGTCTAATACAATATTTCCTAAAACTTTTTTACAGGAGCCATCTCACTGGCAGGGAGTTACTTAGAACCTTGGGTTGCATGGCTTCTTGCATCCTCATGGTTCCCATTGCCAGACTCCATGTGGAGTACCTCAGAAATGTGTGGTGCTACTACTCCCAATCCTTCAACTTCAGGGCGAAGCTTCTCCCTTGTCTCAGGAAAGTTTGCCTGGTAGGCCCGAGTATACTCCCAACAGTCAGGACCTTCCCTTCAGGATAGTGCCTCAGAACGAAACATTGACCACAGATACCTCAGATGTAGCTGGGGGGGGGGGTGCACTAAAACAACTTTAAAGTCGCTGTGACAACTCAGGCTCAATGCCTGCAGTTTTCCCAGTCTGAAGGATCACATAACCATTCAGACTGTATTGAAACTAAGCAGCTAAACTCTAGTTCAACTATCTGTAATGTATTTTATTTTTATTTCTTACAGCATAAAGAAATGTTTTGATTGCTAATAATTTATGGTTTACTACAATACAACTGTTTTTATGACGTGAATGTGGTACTGATATTGGGTTGACATTAGGAATGTGCATGAATGCACTGTTGTAATTCTAATGAAGACCTGTTTAATAACTAATGATCAAAAGTGCTTAACGTGTCCTAGATTTTTAGAGTTTTTAATAAAAGCTTTTCATTTATATTCCGGGAGAAGGCTTGCACTTCTGGATATGCAATTTTTGGATTGTTGTTTTCTGGTGCATAGACGAGAACTGGAGGTGGGATCTTTAAAAAAAGGGAAATAGCAAACTACGTAGAAATGTTATTTTAGAAACAATACACGCAGAGCAGTGTTCAGGAGTAAGACTGAGGTTTAAAAGAAAGCAGGAATTGAACAATTTATGTAGTATTGGTATGAATGAAAAGTGTTAAGACGTGTACTGCATGTCAGTAATAGAAATTGTTGCTACAGCCTGTTTTATTTTCTGTTAATTTATATGAAAGTCATTTTGCTGTTTAAACATCTTTACTAAAACATTTACTTTTTTGGAGAAAAAACAGTCATCTGATGCACAGTCTGCTACCCTCCCAAGAAGGCTGACAGTGTACATAAAACATCACTGGATAGACAGGATGTAGCTGACACACATCAGGCCTTGCTGCTATTTTGTGTATATCTAATTAGGATGAAAAGCGGTGCCTTGTTTAACTTTGTCCTTAAGTAAGGTTCTATGGTTATTAGATAAACACAAGGAAAATGTATACACTTGTCAGCTGGAGCTCTTAGTGGTTTAACTCGTGTAGCATTATGTAAAATCTTGGTTCTCAAAGTAGAGTCTGGAAAACTTGTATTTAAAAAAAAAAAAAGAAATAACTGTGTATTGTGGAGGGTATGAAGTTCACTCCTTGAATTATGTTATGCACCTAGTTCACTAATAAAAATAAAACTGTAAAATACGTACTACAAAATAATAAAATAGAAAATAGTAGGTAGTCCACAGTTGAGTTAAAATGGAATATCCTTAATTGAAACATCCTAGTTGTATATAATGAAAAGCATCTAAAACATTCCTTATTTATATATAATCAGTTTATTTGGACAAGGGAGTGCTTATAGAGGGTGGTTCTGTTAAGAGCAATAAAATGATTAAACTCGTTCCTTTAACCAAGTCCCCGTTCACACCACTAAAACGCTAGAGACAAGTTAAAATATATAAGAACAGCTTATTAACACTTTATATAGGCTAACCTTTGAATCCAAACTTTCTTAAAAAACTAACTCACTAACAAAAGATCTACCACTAGCCATCTATCAGAATAAATATTAATACATATAAACTAAAACACTTTTAACAAAGATCGTTTTTGTACCAAAAAAACTTCTTCAGGGTTGTGTGTAAAAAAAAAAAAAAAAATATATATATATATATATATATATATATATATGTATATATTATGTGAATGAACTCGTGTACAAGTCTACAAGTGAACACCCAAGTACGTTGAAAACCATAGCTATAATTGCCAAGGTGGAAATGCAGTGAAAAATTTTAAACATAAAGCATTAAGGCCCTGAGGATCTGTTCAACTGTGGCATCTGGCTAAGAAAGCATTTAGTTTGAATGAGTAAAAGCCACCTCAAAAATATCAGGTTGCTTTTATTGCTCTTAACAGAAGAACCCTCTGTAACCACTCCGTTGCTCCAAATAACCTGATTATATATAAATAATGAATGTTAGTGATGCTTCAACTAGGATCGCTTGTTTGTGTGTTTCAGTAAAGGATATTCCATTTTTAACTTAACTGTGGACTACCTGCTGATGTTCATCGTGTTTCACTGTTGCAGTCATCACTGTAGGGTTCTTCCTGCTGGCAGGCAGCCCTCGGTCGGCCAGAATCCCAAAGTCTGGGTCTGGCGTTGGCTGTGAACTCATCCTCCCCGACATCAGAGCGACAGGGGTATAAAGCTCCCAGCCGACGCCATGTTCTCCAGTCTTTCTTGCCGCGAGGTGAAAGCAGTTTGCAAGTGCTGGTTGGCTGTCTCCTGTTATTTTTTGTGCTTCAATCCGAAGACCACCTTCTTTTCAAAGCTAAGTACCCCGTTGGGGAAACTTTTTTCTTGCTCCAGTCCGATGTCAGAAAAAATTAATAATTGTATTTCATGTGGGAAGCAAATACCTCATAAGGATTTTCATTCTTACTGTATTCCTTGCCTAGGGCCTGACCACGATGTAGCTTGTTGTCGGTTTTGTGCTAAATTTAATCAACGTACTATTAAACGGAGATACGATTTTGCATTTCATTACTTTGGACGGTGATTTAATTATAACATGTCGTCGGACACGCTTCCGACTACTGGAGTTCATAAAAGGCGCAAGGATAAGGATAGGCCTCCGAGGTCCAAATCAGCCGACAGTTCACAATTAGAGCCAGCTACCAGTTCAGCCGTCGTCAGTGAGGCACTTTCGCAGCTCCTGTCGTCGGCCATTTCAGAACCGCTTGCCGATACAGACTCCCACGAGGAGCCGACTAGGCCTTTGGATAGTCAATGTGCAGGACCTTCAGATAATGCTCCCTCGGATGGGTCCGGAGCCGCTGTGGAGGTACCGGCTTCTGAGGGGGGTTTCAGGCCTACGCAGCTTCAAGTAAAGGCAAAGGCAAAGACTCCTTCTAAATCAAGGACTCAAGCCCAGGCTTCTTCTGACCCGGGACCTAAATCTCAAAAACAAATGCTTAAAATGGCTGAGGACTTGCTAACTATGATTAGGGGTGCCCATCCCCCTCCAGACAAAAGGCCAAGACAAGAGTTGGATTATGAATCCTCTGATCAAGTATCTATCTCTTCCGTCTCTTCCTCTGAACAGGATTATTGTTTTCCTCCTTATGAGGATTCTGATGCTGAAGAATCCATTCCCTCAGCTTCTCCTCCTGAAGATTACTCTTTTGGGGAAACTTTACATGATATGAGGGAACATTTCCACTGGGAAGGCCAGGAGTACTCAGAATCTAAGAGAAGGCTTAGGGATTTCCTTCTTCTTCCTCAATACAGACCCCTTGCTATTCCTCCTATTTTGGATATTGTGGATGATGTCTTCACTGAATCTAATTTAACCCCTGACTCTTTTCCTCTGGTCCCTGCTAAGCCTGATAGATATTACAGGGTTCCTGACACTAACAAATTTCTGTTTAAAAATCCTACTGCTGATCCAGAAACCATTTCTCAGGGTCCTAAGGGTGTTAAGGCTGCCACTGCTAAGAACCCTATCCCGTCAGAGAAGGATTCCAGAGCTTTGGAGAGATGGGGCAAAAAAGTGTACACTTCTGCTTCTTTATCTATTAGAGCTTTAAATTGTCAATTTCATATATTGAAATATCAGCAAAACATTCTGTCTGTTATGAAACAAAAAATGTCTACCTTTTCTGCATGTGCAGGCAATAAAGAATTACAAGATTTACACTGTGGTTTCGATGCTCTGGAGGCCTCCTGCAGGGTGGCTGCCACTGGCACGGTCATTAGAAGGCATGCTTGGTTAAAGGAACAAAATTTGTCTGACCAAGTAAAAGCAAAATTACTGGATGCTCCTGTTCAACATGATGTTTTATTTGGGTCTAAGGCTGAAGAGGTTATAAAGAAAATGGAGGATAAAGCAAAATCCATGCAGACGGTTAAGGATTTCTTGCAAGTTCAGCCTCCTAGATTCAGCAGAAATTGGCCAGCTAAGAATTGGTCCTTTCCCAGCTCGGACGGGCCTCAGAGGGGCAGATATAAACGCCCCAGAGGGAGGGCCCAAGCTCAGGCCTCGTATAGGCCTAGACAGTGGAGTGCTTCCACCCCCAGGGGTGACGAGGATAGATCTCAGCCTTATAGGAAACAGGCTCAATGACTCTCCCTGCATGGCTCCAGGATCCTCTCTCCTGGAAGCCCCTCTGGGAGGAAAACTTTCCCTTTTTCACCGAAATTGGACTTGCATTACCCAAGACAAGTGGGATCTGGATGTAGTTTTAAGAGGTTACAAATTCCACTTCCTTACCTTGCCAAAACCAAACGGATGGCAAGACCTTCTAAAAATTCATTGAGCGGAGGCATTAAAACAGGTGAGATCCCTCATGGCTATGAGGGCCATAGAACTGGTTCCAAATTCAGAGACGGGACAAGGTTTTTATTCCAGACTCTTTCTAGTTCCCAGAAAGGAAAATTCTTGGAGACCCATCCTGGATATGTCAGTCTTAAATACTTTCCTGGAGATACCAAAGTTCAAGATGCTTACTCTGCAGCAGCTCCTGCCAATGTTGAGCAAAAATGCATGGATGGTGACATTGGACTTAAAGGAGGCTTACCTGCACATTCCTATCAGACAGGAGTGCTGAAGGTATCTCAGATTCATGGCAGGCTCGAAGCATTACCAATTCTCTGTGCTGCCCTTTGGCTTATCTACTGCACCCAGGGTCTTTACCAAGTGCCTGGCACCAGTGGTAGCTTACTGCAGACTCGAGGGAATTCAAATTTACCCTTATCTGGATGACTGCCTTATTCAAGCAGACAGCAAGGACATATTACTCCAGCACCTGGAATTTGTTCAGAATCTACTCAAGTGCCTGGTCTTCACTGTGAACATAAAAAAGTCAAATTTGATACCCACTCAACAGATAACTTTCCTGGGTGCTCTTTTAAGCACTACAACCCAGATGGCATTCCTGACGCCAGAAAAACAACTGCAACTGGCTTCAACTTTCAAGAGCCTGGCGTTAATGTCTCGGCTAACTGCAAGAAAATTTCTGCAGGCTTTGGGTTACATGGCCTCCTGCATCCTACTCATACCAGATGCAAGATTGCATATGAGGAAGATACAATGGTACCTAAAAAACATTTGGTCCCTGCATTGTCACAGTCTGGAAACCGTGATTGCTGTCTTACCTTGCCTACAAAAGGAATTTCGTTGGTGGGCCACGGCATGTCTTCAAAACAAAGGGAAAACCTTCAGTCTACTTCCAGCCAACCAAGTGCTAACCACAGATGCCTCTGATTATGTATGGGGAGCCCACTTGCAGGGGAAAGGCCTGCAAGGTTTTTGGACAGAGTATCAGAAGCATCTACATATCAATTTAAAAGAGATGTTAGCTGTACAGAATGCCCTCATGGCCTTCAGGGATCCTTTAGAGCCAGGGCAGCTACTGATAAGGACAGACAACACCACAGTGATGTGGTACATAAACAAGCAGGGGGGATCACACTCCTACCCCCTCTGCAGACTAGCCATGACTCTATGGAACACAGCACTGGCTTGCAAGGTGGATCTACAAGCTCAATTCCTGCCAGGAAAAGAAATTACTCTGGCAGACAATCTGAGCAGGAATCTGTCAGACCCACACGAGTGGATGCTAAACACCCAAATATTCAAGATGATTACAGAAGCCTGGGGCTGTCTGGACATAGATCTATTTGCATCTCCCCACAACTACCAGTTACAGACTTTTTGCACAAGGACATATCACAAGCTAGCATGGAAAGCGGATGCTCTCTCTTTCAGTTGGAGGAACCTTTCGGGGTATGCCTTCCCTCCACTGCCTCTTCTACCAAGAGTGTTATTAAAAATAAAACAGGACAAACCAAAGATGATCTTATTGGCCCCGAATTGGCCTTGACAATTTTGGTACTCAACACTGATAAATCTTTCCCAGGAACCTCCTTGGATTCTATTACAGATTCCAAATCTTTTGTCTCAACACCAGGGCCAGGTCCTGCACTCTCATATCAAAACTCTCAGCCTGGCGTATTCAGGATCTATAATTAATCCACCCCTTACCAAACAGGTTATGGATGTTATCTTAGAAGCCAGAAGGCTTAGCACTAGGAAATCTTATGCAGGAAAATGAAAGAGATTTTGCACCTGGATGCAGGCTCAGGAATCAGATCTTCTCATTCCAAATATTCCATTGATTTTACAGTACCTAACAGATATGTTGCACAAGGGCTTATCTTTTTCTTCCATAAAGATACATGCCTCGGCTATCTCTGCACATTATAACACAGATCCACCTATTTTTTCACATCCACTTCTCAAACAATATCTCAGAGGGGCAAAGAATTTAAGGCCCCCAAGGACTCTACCCATTCCTGCTTGGGACCTCAATTATGTACTAGAAAAGCTTACTCTGCCACCTTTTGAGCCTGCCAACACATCTGATATAAAGTACCTATCATGGAAAACTGTCATCCTACTGGCTTTAACTTCAGCCAGGAGAGTCTCGGAGTTACAAGCGCTCATGGCTGTGGAACCTTACATTATTTTTCATCAAGACAGGGCTTCTTTGAGAACTAACCCTACTTTCATGCCTAAAGTAGTATCTAAAGTGGCTTTAAACCAAACTATTCACCTGCCAACGTTTTTCCCTAATCCCCAAACTAAGGAGGAGAGGATCTTGCATTCTTTGGACGTACACAGGCAGCTTCGTTTTTACCTGGACAGAACCAAGGATATCAGGAAAACAGACCGACTGTTTGTTTCTTATGCAGCTAATTCTCAAGGCAAAGCTATTTCAAAACAGACCATTTCTAAATGGATTGCTCATGGAATCAGATTTTGTTACTCTCATCATGGAAAGCAAATCCTTGGAAAAATTGGGTCTCACTCTACCAGAGCTGCTGATAATTCAGCTGCCTTTCTCAGGGGAGTCCCTACCAAAGATATTTTGGAAGCTGCAACTTGGAGTTCAGTGCATACTTTCTCTAAACACTATAATCTCCCTCTTTACTCTAAATCTAGGGCAGGCTTTGCCTCTGCAGTCTTGCAAGGCCTTCTAGCCGCCCCTTCTTCTCTATAACCACCCCCCCTTTTTCTCAGCTTTGGGATTCAGCCCTACAGTGATGACTGCAACAGTGAAACACGATGAACATAGTACAGTTGTGTACACTTACCATAAATGTAGATGTTCGAGTGTCTTCACTGTTGCAGTCTGTGTTACCCTCCCTCCTGTCCCCTCTTATACTCTTTTTGGTGTGGTAATCTGCTTTACCCTTCTTCTGAGGTGTATTTGCTACAGGGTATGGGTTTTGTTGTATGTTACACCCTTGTGGTATTTTGTTTTACTTTTAGCCTTTTATTTTTGGGCACCTGACATCTGGGGCAAGAAAAACTGGAGAACATGGCGTCGGCTGGGAGCTTTATACCCTTGTCGCTCTGACATCGGGGAGGATGAGTTCACAGCCGACGCCGGACCCAGACTTTGGGATTCTGGCCGACCGAGGGCTGCCTGCCGGCAGGAAGAACCCTACAGTGATGACTGCAACAGTGAAGACACTCTGACATCTACATTTATGGTAAGTGTACACAACTGTACTTTTTCTATTTTATTATTTTGTAGTACGTATTTTACATTTCGATTTTTATTAGTGAACTAGGTGCATAAGATAATTCAAGGAGCGAACTTCACACCCTCCACACTGCAAAGTTGTTTCTTGGTTTGTTTTTGACCCAGTGCAGGTTGCATGCTAGGCTTTTTGAGACTTTGAGGGATACCACAGATTTTTCTTTTTGAAAACTTGTATTTTATTCTTTCTAATAGCACTAGTAATAGAAAGGTTTCTGGCAACATTTGATGAAGCAGAAGTTTATACACTGAAATGTGTTCATGGTTCCCCACTGACCCTTCATCAAGGGCTGCCATGTTAGGGGTTGTCTTGTAAATTCATAGATGAATTGGAACAGGATCTTAATAATAAAGGTGTTGGAGCTTAATTACTTAATGCCCTTGAGACAGTAATTTTATTTGGTTAGTCAGCAGATTACTTTATTGATTTACAAAAGAAGAGTAAAACAAGATGATATTTTTTAAAGAAATGTTGGGTCTGCTTATTCTTGAATGTCAGATAACTTCTACTACCAATAAGAAACAATTTTACGGGAAATTGGCTTCTTAACATTTTTATCAACAAAGGCAGCACAGTCCAGTAATATTTCAAGGTCCACATGAAAGGCAAGATACTGTTAAAGGCCTTCAGAATTACTTTTACTAAATTCTTGCCCTCCCCAATTCACTTAGAGGACAAGTTTGAGTCAACGTTTGTCTTTACAACAGGTTACTACAGACCAGTGTTTTTTACAGATACTTCAGCAATTTTTTTCAGTAAGATTTGTTCAGATGCCAAAAGTGTAGCCTGTTTCACAAATACTCCTCAACAAGTACAACACTGTTACCAATGGATGAACTGCTGTTAAAGCAGTGCAGAGTACCCTTTCAGAGGTCAAGGCTTTTATTCTCAACTTTTCCTGGTAGCAGAAAGAAGAGAAACTCAATGTGGTCTAAACTTTTCAGATCTGAGTAAGCTCTTAAACACATTACTTGTTAGGATGGTAAATTTTAAGACTTCATTTCATAGAGCATAATTCTTGTATGTCAGTTTTTGACATGGAAAATCTCACACTTCACATTACTGTGATACCTCACAAGAATGTCTTGGGTTTCAAACTACACAGTGCCATTTTCATTTTTCAGATCTGACTTTGGAATGTCAACAGGCCATACAGTATTTGCATTACGTTTTTTCTCAAGTATTTTCACTCTTCATGCAATACAGTATTATAGCTTATAAATCTACCTAAAGGTTATGATTTGCTCTTGTAGTGACCTTCCCTGAAGAGCGTGCTAGAGCTCTGTAAGACATTACCATTGTCCGTTATCTAGACTACATTTTGAATGTGACAGATGAGACAGCTGCTGATGCATCCCTTGGAATAGGCTGTTGTACATTTCTTTTCAGTTTCTGAAGATAATAGTAAATTAAAAAAAACTCTTCTCGGATTCCCTTGTTATCAATGACTTCTCTAGTTGCGGTCATTGATTCAGGCTGATGAAGATTTTTCTTACTTAGAACAAAGAATTTGAGATTCAAGGAATCTTGGAAGACACTTTCTCAGCAGCATGTCATCACAGCAAGACCGTTTCTGAGAGCTCTAAGGCATATGCCATCTTGCATTCTCTCAGTACATCTTGCAAAACTTGAAACTTAAAAGGCACCCTGGAAATCTATGGACGCAAGGTAGGGTTCCAGTGGACATGATTCCTTTGCCTTAGCAGATGCTGAATTAATTTCTCCATAGTGGACAGTTGTAGAAGACTTACTCATTGAAAATTACTGTTTTCCCTATCCAAGATCAGTGTTTAACAGACCAGACTTCTCAAATTATGCTTGGAGAAGCCACTACAGCAGCTTGCCAGTACAGAACAGTTAGTCTCAACAGGAGACATCCCTGCACATCAGTTTTAATGCTAAAAGTAATTCAAGGCCTTGATAGCTTTTCAGGAAAATTTTCAGTCTGAATTTCTACAAATATAGACAATACAATTCTGCTTGTGGACAGTAAATCAAAAGGAATCTATTTCCAGATATGCAGAGAGCCAGACAAAATCTGGGTTAAGGATTTGCAGCTCAAGCTGTATATATCATAACTGTTTGTGGTAGGTTTGCAAAGTTAGTTGGCTGATGTTCTGAGCAGGAAGATAACTTTCACTTATAAGTAAATACTAGATCCATTTATCTTTCAAAAATGTATGAATATGGGGACTTCCAAAAGTAGACCTTCTTGTTGCAGGCTACAGTTTTTTTTTTTTTGAGCATAGTGTAATTGGGAAAATGCTTTGTTTCTTTTAAATTGATTTTGATATTGATGTAAGTCTTCCCTTTGTTTCTGAATGCTTCTCCTTAATTTAGGCAGCTATAGTAATCTCTACTAATGAACTTATTCAGTCTACCGTGGCCATTGCCTTTTACACAAGTCCTTAGTTGCACAACAAGTGAAGTTTTACATCTGTCTCCATATTCAATTGGGCAAACTGTGATCCCTGTCATGTTCCTTTTCCTTTAAAGTCATATGTATTCTGAAGGAAGCTTAGACACAACCAGAAGTAGAACAGTTGTAATTCTTAACAGTCATGATGTTTTAGATCATTTATATTGTATCATCCCAAGATTATTAGAATGTCTGAGTCAGTTACCTCATCCCTGTTTAGTATATTCATTAACGTCCACGTATCCGCAGCATCTGTTTGTATCCAAACTTTTGTTGGATTGCATCACATCCATCTGTATAAGACTTCTTTAAAGAGGTTTTATACTTGAGACCTCAAAAAAGACACATTTCTCTTCCATTCTTCTGTAGGATTTGAAATTTATGTGGAAACTAAATGCCTCCTTTTTGAGCCTGTGAAAGCATAAACACCTTTTGGGTCACATTTTCTCAGTTTTATCTGTCAGAAGAATTTTAGAGCTACAGACACTTGTGTAAATCTGCACTTGGCTTTCCATAATTTAAGAATTTTAGTCTAAATCCTTCTAGGGTGATAGCAGCAGTCTCTCTTAACCAACATGTTTTGCCGATCTTTTATGCATACTACCAGAATGATGGAGAAAATTATCTACAGTAGCTTGGATATACACTAGGAGAACCCAAGGAAGATTGATCCTGTGTGTGTGCGTTTCTTTTAAAGAAGATAAATAAAAACTACCAGTCAGCGAGGAAACTATACCTGAATGGCTACCCCATTGCATTTTCTTCTGTTATGAAAAGTGTTGTAAAGTATGCAAAGCACATTCCACTGTAGATGCAGTACCCATCGGTAGCATATTTCAGAAACATTTCTACAAAAAGTGGTTTAGAAACTGCCATTTGGTTTGCATGGCACACCTTCACTAAACACAAGTTGAATATAGAGTATAGAGGGGATGAAGGGGGTTTGGCATGGTTGAAATGTAGTGGATGCTGTAACTGTCCAATGCTGCCTTGTTTTGATAATGCTTGGGAGGCTTTTCAAATTTTATGATTTATTGTTACAGTGGCTCTCTTTGAAGAAGTTAGTACAGCATTGTGTAAGAACACTTACCATAAGAGTAAGTCTTTGAGGAGTGGTCAGTTTTAACAGTAAAGCCAGGCTGTCCATCCCCTTGAGAAATTGTACATATGTTTGTAGCTTTCAGTGCATTTATTTAATGGTTTTTACTACATTGATGGTACGGCGGTAGCGTTGTTACCTCACAGCAAGAGGTTCTCCCGTTCGATTCTCGGCTGGGCTTGGGAGTGCCTTCTGTGTGGAGTCTGCATGTCCTCCCCACGGTTGGGTAGTGTTCGAAAGACATGCATGCGTAAATGGGCGTGCCTTCGTTGAAGGATGGGCATCGAGCTGGCACCTCAGTGTTTCGTAAAAATCTACTTCCAATCATTAGCGGACCGGAGTTCCGCTGTGGCTACCCCTTACCGGGAAAAGCCAAAAGACAAACAACAATAACTACATTGATAGCATAGCTGTTTAGTTTTTGTATAGTATGTTAGCATGCTAGTCAGGTCTCTCCCTACAAGGGACTAAAGGGACATGAAGAGTAGAAGCCCTCTGGCATACTGGCTATGTCTGAAACTTATTGCATGCCTATGAAGATCTTATAGAATTGTGACACACAACTATACACGGCCTTCATAGCTAATACAGTACTGATAGCAAAACTGTAACAGAGAGAAAGACTGACATAAGCTGGGAGTAATCCCTATGAGTTGATTTCTTGCAAAGTGGCCATTCCTCAAAGATCTGCTGTTGTGATAAGCAGTATATAAACACTTGTGCTTTTTCTTTGAGACTGGTGTTAAGTTTCTTCAGTGGACCTTCATGTAGTCTGTTGTAAAAGACTGTTAATGTTTAGACCAAGGAAGCAGGAGTAACAGATGAAGAGTACTTCAACAGGATGGTTTGGCTGAGGCTCTCCTTCAACAAAAAGCTTCATCAAGCCATTTTGAGAGCATATGTCTTTGTTGGCGGGGGGGGGGTGCTGACCTCTCAGGCAGACTTCTGTGGAGCTAATTGAAGAGCTGCAGAAAAGGTAATAGGCATTGATCACTGTTGAGAGTTGGTGCCACCTCCCCTTTCCAGGCCTTCCCATATGAAGAAGCCTTTTCAGGGAATGACAAGGGCCAGCAGTTGTCAGGCAGTGCTGCCACCTCTAGCTCCTCAGCCTTCATAATGATGTCACAGCAGTCCTGATTATCTCTTGGGTCAACTTTGTAGGTGATTTCTGAGATTACCCTGGCTTGTAGAACCATATCTGGAGATCATTTCAGTTGTAGATGTGAAATCAAGTTGGAGCTGTTAAGTTTTCCCACAGAATGGGCTTTCTTTGCAGAACAAGAGGGTTTACTAGGAGCTTCTGTTAAGACTGTTGCTTTTTTGCATCAACTTCAGAAAACATATCCATATAGCATATTCTGTATTGTTCCCCAGGGTGTTGTGCATCAGCTTTGTGCAAAGCACCTGGATGGTGTTTCACTGCATATGATAGATGCTGTCTGGCATATCAGTATCTGTGGATCTGCAGAAAGATGTACCTTCATTTCATTAGGAGTTGTATTATTTTCAGTACTGAGTGAAGATGTTCAGTCTGTCCTCTGCACCAAGGAGTTTACTCCATTTTAGATCGCTATGGCAAGAACCTTGTAGGAGAAAGGAACTCCCTAGTTGATTTGCTTTTGGTGGCTTATGTAGGAACGCTTGGTTGCAGGTCATGTGAGTCACAATCATTGGCAACCTCCTTTTTCCCATTTTTCTACATGGTGCAGCGGTGTTGTCAATTGTTAACCATCTCCTCAATTCATTGTCATCCTCCTACATTATTTGACAGTCATGCTGACTGTTACATGTCTTTTCTTACATGCCTGACTGATCCATCCATCTCCTTGCTGGACACTTTTGTTTCCTTTTGCATTTTTTCTGTTTGCCACAAATGTATTTATTTATTTTTAACAGATTTTCTTTTGCTTTCCTGCACATGTACCCAAACCACAGTAATCTCTTCTCTTACTTTGTCCGCAATTAGAGCTATTTGAGCTTCTGCTCTGATGTCCTTATTTCTTCATCTGTCCTATGGTGTGTATCCTACTACACATCATGAACACTTCATTCCCATCACCTCTGACTTCCTCATCTGCCCTGCCTTCACTGCCCAGGTTTCTTTGTCATGTAGTAGAACTAGTTATACCACTGTTTTGACAATTAACTTTTCAGCTATTTTGACATTCTTCTGTCACACACTACCACTGACACACTGGCATTTGGCTGCAGCCATTCTGATTCTTGCTTTGGCCTCTTTATTCAGACTTTTTTCTTCTCATCCATCCCTGTCCTCTCAATACTTGAAGTTGTTAAGCTTTCCACTATTTTCCCTTCTGGCTCACGTATCAACGACTTCTGATTTCCCCCATTTGCTGCTAAAACAGCTAAGTTATCTGTACTTAGTTTCATGTAGTGTCCCTCAGTTTGCATTCTGTTCCTGTCATTTGCTAAAGTTCTTATTCAGAGTCTGCCTGTAATGCCATATTGTCTGCATTACAACAGCTTTGTTGATCCATCCCCTCTACCCAGTTTGCTAATGTAATCTATCACCAGTGTGAGCCAGCAGTGGGCTCGGTGTTGAACCCAAATAGACGCCCACTCCCAGTGGGAGCCTCTCTGTTAGTCTAAACACTATTCATTCTTGTCATTGTGTCAGCTAGCCTGCACTAGTTGTACTAATGCTTCCAGGACTTAGAACCATCACAAGACTGTCCATATCAGCTTTCTTGGCACCTTGTCATATGCTTTCTTCTAGTCCTAGGAATGCTTAGTTGGACTCTTCCTCTCATCTCTCTATCATCTCACTGCAAACATTGGGTCAGTTGTGCTAATCTGAATTTGAACTGCTTCTCTCATCTTGCTTTCTGCTACTCTGCATATCCATTTATCAGTCACCCTTTCCAGAATGTTCATACAGTGTGAATGGAGTTTCATACCCCTATACTGCTCACAGTTGTAAATGTCCTCTTTGTTCTTGTACACTGGCACAAGAATGCTTATTCTTTTGTCATCCAGAATAAGTCTTTCTCTCCATATTGCTATGAGTGCCTTCAGGCTAACTCGCCCAACATCTTGACCATATCTGACTTGACTTCATCTGTGCTTGCTACTTTCCCCTAACTTCATCTTCCTTGTTGCTGTTCTTACTTCTTCTGGGGATGCCCTCCTCTTCTTTCATTGTAGGCTGTGTCTGCAGCAATACAGCTTCTGTGGGTTTTTCTTCATTCAGAAGCTGCTGGATATACTGCTTCCCATCTGCCTTTGATGTCTCTGGACTGGTGAGCAGGTTATTTCTGGCATCCCTTGCTGGAGTGTCTGACTATCGCCTTTATCTTTCTGTGTTTGCCTTGCAACCTGGTAGAGTTTCTTTGTACCATCTGCGAATCACTTTACAGAAGCTGGTAGAGTGCCTCTAATGTCTTAATCTTTGCTTTTGAAACTGATCTCTTATCCCCCCCCTTTTTTTTTAAGACCGTATTCCTTCTTAGTTTGTTGTGTCTTTTCTATCTCCTACTTTTTCCTGTAATCCTCCTCTTTCTTTTCATGACTCTCTGGACTTCTGTGTTCCACTACCACCTTTTCTTATGTACCTTGTTTCCAAACCTGACTTGGCTGCATATCTCTTCTGTAGTCCTCAGATGTGCTATTTTGAGGCACTGCTGCTGCTGCTCCTCCACCTATTTCCTCCTCTTCTTAAGGTACTAGACCCTTGAGTATTTCTTTGAACTCTTTTGCTTTCTCTCTTCTCAACTTCTAAGTCTTCAGCCTAGTCTTTGTTGACCTTTGGAGCCTTCTCTGGCTACTGCATGGAACTTATTTATTTACCAGTAGTTTATGCTGTGAAACAACTGTTTCTGGGGAGATGACTTTCCAGTTACTGATTCTAACCAATGCACTTTCCTTACTGGGAAGAAGTCTACCTGAGTTGCATGTCGGTCACTCTTGTATGTGATCTTGTGACTCTGTCTCTTGCTGGACCATGTGTTGACCACCGTCAAGCGATTTGCCAGACAGAAGTCTAGAATGGCTTCTTTTTTACTCCTATTGCCTCACCCATGTGGACCCAGGCAGTCCTTGTATCCTCTTCCTGTCTGTGTTCATGTGTGCATTCAGGCCCCCGTTAACACCAATTCATGTTGCCCTGCTTTATCTAGTAGGTCCTGCAACTGATGCCTGAATGCACTGTCTTTGCTATCACAACCTTGCTGTAGGTCATAGACTGAAATTATGAACACTTCCCTATCCTTACACTGGAGTCTAATTGCCAGGAGTCTGTCACTAAATCTGATGACATCTCTTAATGTCTCTTGAAGCCCCTCCTTCACCACAATTCCCATACCATTTATTGTTTGTCCTTCTCTTGAGTAGTAAACTTAGTATCCCAAGCCAAGTGGCTTTGGTGCAACTGCCCTTCCGTCTTGTTCCTTCGAAACAGAGTATGTCCAGATTCTTCCTCTTCCTTACCAGGGGTCCAGTACTTGTCAGCTTGGGAGGACATAGTTGATAGGCCACACTGCTTTCCCAGAAATGGTCTTCACCTGTCACCTCTAGGCTTTCAGACATTGATCAAAACATTATCCATCCCCTATAGTGCCTTTTTCATGCATTGCCACATAGACAAATCTTCGTACACAACAAAACTACTGAGGACAAGCTAAAGGTGTTACTATTCAATACTAGGAGCCTCAACAAGAAATTGCACTCCCTGGAAGCTCTCCTCACCCTGGAGAATGCTGACATCTGTGCAGTTACCAAAACATGGTTCAAAGCTATGGAAGGAAGTCAAGCAGTGCATGGCAATAGTGGCTTTCATACATTCTGACCACCCACTGAACATGAAAGAGCTAAAGGTTGAGGTGTATCTATCTACATAAAAGATAAGCACACACCTCAAGGCTGGTAAAACAGTATGACATGCTTAAGCTACTCCATGCCCAACTAATAATGGGGAAAAAACATTACCATATTCTTGCTAGCTGCAGGTCCCCCACTGTGAACCAGGAAACCTGTACATCATACATAAAGTTACTAGAATCCTTCACCATCCGGCCCAGTACCATACCCATTGGTGATTTTTACTCCTCCTCTATTAATTGGGAGGCGTGCACACCCAAAGATTTTTTGACTTTGTGAATTCAAATGCCATTGAGCAGCTGGTCTGCACTCCCACCAGGGGAACAAATATCCTAGATCTGGTACTCTCAAATATGGGAGAGTGATGCACCCCCCCCCCCAGCATTGCATCCTTGCTAGTAAGATCAGATCATAAAGTTGTCCCCCTTGAAATAAAGGTAAACTAGTCCCCCCACCTAACCCCAAAAACTTTAAGAATGTCTGTAAAGTAAATTACCCTTGTTAAAGGATGGCATAGCTAGTTTCCAAGCTTCCCCAAATCCAGAAAACACAAACCTATGCAGAGCCATACACAAAAGCCCTGTATGACCATATGAACAACTGCATAAAATAGCAGAACAAGACCAAAATAAATGCAGGTCAAACTGCAAAAACAAGCCACCCTGCTGGATCCCTAGTATTAATAGGTTATACAAAAGAAAGAAAATCCTGTTGGGAATGTGCACAACAGAGAAATAAGTCTCTTGCTGGTCTAAACAAGCTAAACAGGGTACTTAGTCAAGTCTCTGAAAGGAAACTTTGAGATACAAATAGCCTCCAGAGCGAAGGATAACCATAAGGCATGTTTCAGTTATGTCTGCAGTCTTAAGGGCCACACCCATCAATGTGCAGAACTGGTTGTAGTTGGCATCAGCTATACTCAGCCACAAGACGCAGCAAATCTGCTGGCTGACAAATTTCATCTCCCAATAACCCCCAGTTTTCTCCCCAAAAATATACTCCACCACTAATCATCACCAACGAAAAGGTTGCCACTGTGCAACTACTACATGAGTAAAAAGGACACCATGCACTCGTACCTCTGACCTCTCCTGTACCTGATGATGGGAAGAACACCTATGCAAAAAAAGGTCTTGCTTGACTGGGGCACTCCAGACGTGTTCTTGCCCTCTCCCCTTTCTAGTACAGCGGAGCATGCAGAAGCTAACAGTGGATGTATTCTTGGTGCAGTAGGGGTGATTCTGGTGTACTGTTCCTCAGATTCCATGTCTCCTAGCTAAAGTGAGAGTAAAAAAGCCCAAAGCTGGCCATTGTTGATGACTTTCCAAGATGGCTGCACATTGAGTAACAGCTTAATTTCAGCTATCCCACTGTGAAAACAGAAACTTGGGAGAGAGCGAGAGAGACAGTGACCTCATTTTTGGGGGTAAATTTCAGTAACTAGCTAGTAAGTGTACTTTCTGGATGCCAGCAAAAAAGAAATTCAGAGAACCTTAAAGAAACTCAACCACAAAAGGTGAGGAAGAAACACTGACTGGGGAGAATTCTGCAGTTGTTCAGACAAAAGCAGTGCAAGCTCCAGCTTTGGTGCAAAACATGGCATCCAGCAACCTAGAGGAAAAAAATTAAGTTAAATGTACTCCGAGATGATTAAAATAAATGAAATCCTGGTGGAGTATATCAACAAAAGGCTGGATAAAATGGAAGAAGCTTTAAATAGGTATTCAGATGAGGTGATAAAATAGCAAAAATCGGAGGCTGAAATGAAGAAAATACTGGCCGAATATGAAACTGGTCAAGAAGAGATGTTTCAAAACATAATAGAGTTAGAGGACAGATCATGCAGGGAAAACCTGAGATTTTCTGATGTACCAGAGAAACTGTAAGGAACAAGACTGTATTAATTTTATGAAAGCACAAATAAGCAACTGGACTGTCATTCCACAGCAGGAGAGTTTTTAATTGAAAGGGCCCATCATGTGTAATGCTCCAGACTTGGCCATGAGAAAGCAGCCTGGACCTTTTAATAGTAAAGATGCAATCCTTCCAGCAGGAGTTGATTCTGACAAAACTGTGGCAGAAGGGCAAAATACTAAGAGTGGGGGACAGTAGTGTGTTTGTGAAAAATGATCACTGTATTTACACCAGGTAGAACAGAAGTAAATTTATTACACTAATTAGGGAATGTTGAGAAGCAAGCATGAGATTCAAACTATTCTTTTCTGGATGGACAAAATAATTTTTTGATGCAAAACATGCTAAGGAGGAAAAACACAAGTTTATCCAACAAAAAGTGAACTGTGAATCAGAATTAGATTCTGCTTGTTCATCTATCTGGTAATAAAGACCAAAGAGAGACTGCCAGTGAAACATTTTCCAGAGAAAAAAAGCATAGAAGTTGTCTAGAAGAACTGAGAATATGTTGGAAAGAAAGCAAAGATTGGATTTGGGAAATGGAGATAAATGGGAATAAAACCAGCAACTCAGAAATTGACAAATTTGCGATTATAAAGCATTGATTATATTTCTGAAACATGGTAGAAAAATAAAACCTGGCAATATCATTTTGATTAATAAAAGTGTAATCGGGCATATGCCCTACTTCATGTCATTAATATTTGGAGGTACACTTAGGAGAGGGGAAGAGGAAGGAAAGAGTTAACTATAAATAAAACAAAAACTTTTGTTAGTAATATTTGTATAGTGCATGATATCTACGTGCTATAAAGTAAAGTTTTCTGTAATTTTCAAGTGTAGTGGGGCTACTAAAGTATACAGGTGCCCCCTTTTTTCTTCATTTCTCTTTCTGCTTGTTCAGTATTAAGAAATGTAGGCACTGCAATGTAGCAAAGTAAAAAAAAGTCTGTTTAAGAGAGTATGATACAAGAAAAAAAAATTTCTCATTTTTTGCATAGGGAAATGACTGGATTAAGTTTCTTGGCTATATTTAGTAACAGTGGCTAGGAGATAATGTTTTCTCATTCTGGGAAAGCAATAAAATAAGACAAAACCAGACAGCACTTACACACAGGTTGTACCATGCATCTTAGCATGGATAAACCTTCCTTTTAAGTTAACCCAAGTCTGTGAGTGTGGCTGTCAGTTTGGGACAGCTGTTCCTATTAGGAAGGTAAAACTTCAATATTTGAAGATGTACGTAGTTTTGTATGCTAATATAAAGTTAATAGGTTTTTGGGGTGTATTTATTTTTATTCTATTTTTTGAGGGCTTTTAGTAAAACAAAAAAGTTTTATAAGATGTGACCTAGGCTCAAATGGATTTGACACTGACCAGCTGTATAAAAGATCAAGCTGCCCAACATTATTGTCTGCATGTAACACATAAGATGGAAGTAGATACTTAACAAAAAAGCTGTTGCAAATAAAAGATGGGAATAATAACTTTTCAACTTAATTGCCCTCAGTACTATCTTTACTTGTTAATTGTTTGACAGATGTATACAAAAAGAGAGAGAGTAACTATACCGAAAAATGTGGAGTGCAAATAGCTGTGCTACAGGGGACAAATTTGGAAAGAACTGAACATGTGAACGTGATAAAAAAAGATTTTCAGCATGGTTGTTCAGTGGAACCCTGGGACAAAGGAAAAGAGGAGTGCTTATATTAATTGCAAGAGGAGCTCCAACAGTGGTAGAAGAGGATAAAGATAATGGTAGATATGTAGTACTAAGGGCTACTGGCAAGGGAGGAGGATTACACTGGCACATATTTGTATTCCACCTAAAACTGCTGTAATGGAGCTTATGAAAATTCTGGGATAAATCAAGTTTTTAACAGGGAGTATTACTTATAGGTGGTGACTGGAATTTGATTTGCATCAAGAAAGATGTGTGGGGTCCCAGAAGGGAAAATATAACAAAGCTGGGTAGATTTTTGAAGAAATGCATGAAAATATTTGGCACGGAAGATGTGAATGCAGTAGTAGGAGTTCAGAGTGAATTTATGTATTATTCCCCGGGATATAAAAACTGAGCTAGGTTAGACAGAACTTAGATTTACAGGCACATGTGCATTTAATTGAAAGTTTTGATATGCATCCAATAACTACTTCAGATCTTGTGCCAGTAATAACTAAAATAAAAACACAGGGTAATGAAATGCAAATGAGACACTGACACTTTTCCACCTGTCTGTTGAAAAGAGAGGAATTGAAGGAATGGGTCGTGGAAATTAGTTGGGAGTTATTAGAGAAGACTGAAGTATTTTCTGAAAATATAGTTAGAGAATGAAATAAAATTAAAGTGGAGTTTAAAAATAGAGTGGAAATAAAAGAGAGAGATAGTTAAGAAGTAACAAGAATTATCTAGATGGTCTGACAAATGTTGTAGAATGGGGGAATCTCACAGAGCAAGAGGAGGAGCACCTGCAAAATGCTAAACAGAAAATAAGGGAGTACCTTGATAATGTGCATGAGTCTAGAAAGACTGCTATTAAGCAACTGTTTTCTGATTGTAATGCCAGAGCACAAAAATGATTAGCACAACGACTCTGGCAACAGAAAGTAGAAAGGGTTGTTGCCAAGCTTAGGGAGCCTATAAGAAAGAAGATAAGAGATCCTGTAGAGGTACTGGAAATATTTTGAAAATTTTATGAAAGTATGTGTAAAGCAGAAAAATAGAGATCAAGAAAAGGTACAAATGGAAATGTTTATGGAAGAATTAAGGTAGATGAGGCTCAATTACTAAGTTAGGATAGGAGAAGATGAGATAAAAATGGTGACGTGTAACCAATCTACAGGAAAGTCCCCAGGAGTAGATGGTATTCCTGTGGAAGTTTGGAAGCTAGAAAGGGAAAAAAACTGTTGAAGATCTGGAAGGTTTTGTGTAACAGAGGAGGAGAAGCATCAGAATCCTAGAAGAATACAGTGGTGGTTGTAATACCTAAAGAGGGTAAAGACCCATCAGATTCAGCTTTATACAGGCCCATTTCAGTCCTGAAACATGATTATAAAATGCTTGTCTATAATTGCTAAAAGAATGGCAAAGGTGATGCCAAAATTGATAGACATGGATCAGTGTGATTCTCTGGAGGGAGACAAACATTTAACAACATTAACAAAACAGTGATGATCAAGAGGAAAACTGAATGTAAGAAAGCACCACTGCTGTTGGTGTGTTTTCATACAGAGTAAGCTGGGAATGTATGAAGAGGGGAATGGAAGCATTTGCATTCCCTGATAAATTATAAGGTTGAGTATGAGGATATATGACAGATTGGGGGGTAAAAATTAAAGTGGGTGGGTTCCTCTCTAATAATTTCCTTTTGAGCAGAGGAACCAGGCAGGGGTGTCCTCTTTCCCCTTTATTTGCTCTATATAGGTTCATAGGTAGGTACTAGGCTATTGACCCAAGGGCCTATGTAAGCCCAGCCAGCAAGGTTCCGTAGCTTACGCCACCCAAGAAAGTTATTTTCCTGTGCCACTGTCCAGCAGAGAGACAGAAGTGATCCCAGGGGTGTATTTCCTATTTCCCATCCACTCATCAAGATTTTTCTTGAGTGTTAATGAAGAACTTTGCTTGACATAGTTGAGTAGCTTGTTCCAGAGTATAGGAAGTCTCTGGGACAGGAATCTGTCCCTCCAGCTTGTCCAGTTTATTGTGGTTGCAAGGTTTAGGTCCCTAGAGCATGTAGCTTGGAGGGATTGGGATTTCTTTAGGTGTAGCATGTCCAGCAGCTCTGGGTTTGACAGAGCTTTATATGTTAGGCAGAGATCACCTCGGAGTAGGCGATATGCTACAGAGTAAAGCTGGAGTTTTTTGAGGTGGTCAGTGTAGGGCATTTGTTTGAGGCCAGTAATCCTCTTTGTGAGGTACTTCTGTGGCCTTTCCAGCTGCTTGCAGATGTCTTGTGAGGTACATTCCAAAAGGGGCATTGTACTCTATAATGGGTCTGAGTGATGAGTAGAGGGGAACAATTACCTCTTTTTTTTCCTGGATGAGAACCCTTTTATGATGAGGTGTGCCATGTAGAAGGACTTCTGACTACTGTGGCAATGTGACTATCAAAGGAGAGACTACTGTCCACCTGGGTCCCAAGGTCTCATCACGCATTCGGTGTTAAATAGATTGCTGCCTATGTGGTATTTCATGGGTGCAGCGTTTTTACCAAAGGGGATGACACTGCACTTTTTGGCATTGAGCTTGAGGCCGTGGTTCTGACACCAGGCATCTGTCTCAGTGAAGCCCTTCTGTAGGATGTCCACATCATTTGGGGACTTGACCATGGCTCCTAGTTTGTAGTCATCTGTGAACTTCGTTAGCCCGAGGCCTTCTGTATTAGCCTGTACTTCAGAGAAGTAGATACCAAACAGGAGAGGCCCCAGGACGGAACCCTGTGGTTCTCCACTTGTCACTGCTTTGAGGTCAGATTTGGAGTCTGCAACTTTTACAGTGTAGGTTCGGTCAGTGAGCCAGTTGGCAACCCATCTTGTGACGTAGGGATTTGTGCCTAGTTTAGTGAGTTTAGCTGCAATTCCAGAATGGGGGATGGTGTCGAAAGCCTTGGCGAGGTCAAGATAGACTGTGTGAACCACCTTACCCTCATCCACGGCTTTGGTGACTGCCTCAAAGAAGTCGATCAGGTTCAGGAGGCATGATCTGCCTTTCACAAACCTGAATTGGGTGGGATCCAGAGTTTGGAGGTTACCAATGTCTTTGTTTATGAGTTCCATGATGATACGTTCCATGCCCTTGCAGACCAGGCTCGTCAGGCTAATAGGTCGATAGTTCCCAGGATCAGTGGTGGCTCCCTCTTTGTGGAGTGGGATAACTGTTGCTGTGCACCATTTAGTGGGCACAAATGGGCACAAAGCCTGATGCGAGACTATTATTGAACATGGTGCTTAAGTGGGGAGAACCATTGACAGAAAATAAGAGACTCAGAAATTCTAGGATAATAATTGGTAAGGTAGTCGAGAAGAGCTGGTTCGGTTTCTGGATGATATTATTTTATACCTGATAAAACCAGAAAAGGACATTTCAGTGTAGTGAAACATTTTAAGGCAGTTTCAAATCTTTGAGATAAAAAATTAATCTAAAACAAAGGCAGTAGCTGTAAATTATGTACCCACGCACAAATTCGTTCAGCAATATCCATATTTATGGGGACATGATAAAATGAAATACTTAGGAGTATGGATTAAAAAGAATTCTGGTGTGGCAGCTATGGATATGTGGGAAGAGACTAAAAAGATCATACAAAACCTGAGAAATTAGAAGCTTGGTTATATGGATATCGTTAGGAAAATACAAGCAGCTAAAATGTTTTTGTCCCTATAGGTTTTATACACAGGTCAGGTATTTTTTGTTAACCAGAGGAAAAGTTGTGGATATCATTTAATAAAGAGCTGAAGGATTTTATCTGGGAGGGGAAGACTGCAAGAGTCAAGTGGGAGAAGCTGATTCTTCCAGTTGAACAAGGTGGTTTGGATTACCTGATTTGAAGGAGTATTTCAGAAATGCACAGTTAAGGCAGTTATACATAGCACAAGCAGAAGCCTATAATTCAAAGTGGAAATTGACGATGAAATGGGGGGGGCTCAAGAAAGGAGAGACTGGGATTTTGGATGCAGATCCTTAAGGAAAATTACCTTAACCATGCAGAATATTATATTCATAAAGTAGCCAAAAGTATTCTAAGAACTAAGCCAACACAGGAATGGAGAAAGGAGATTCTGCTGATAGGGATGAGTGCAGTTAAGGAATATAGACAATAGACAAGAGGGGGCTGGAATTCATTAGAGAAAACTGGTAAAAGAACCAAGCAAATTAGAGAGGGAAAGGTAATAGAATGGGAAGGGGCCAGGAATGTATTTGGACTGCACAACAGAGATTGCCTTCCCTGTCAAGGACTGATATCAGGGTATAGGCAAAGAGAAAGAAATAGGGGGATCCTAAGGAAAAGACCAGCACTGATTAGAATTTTTAGTAGAACAGACGCTGCTGTTAAAAAGGAATAATTAGTAGAGCATACAGAATATTGCATGATAACTATTAGAATCATCCAGAGGAGGTTAGAAAGGATTGGGAAGAGATTGGATAAGCAATTCACAAATAAACAATAGTGAGGATATATGTTTGGTTGATAAATATGCAACAAAGTCTAGAAGATTTAGGATCTTGGCTTGAAGTGTATCCATAGGTATTTTTATACCGAAAGTAGGCTCCAAAGATTTTTTTTCCACAGGTAGGCTTCAAATGTTGGAAGGGAGATGTGATGGGGAAGAAAGAGGTAACTGGGAACATATTTTCTGGGTGTGTAATTAGTTGGCAGACTAAAGATTCCCTGCAGACTGCACTGTCAGAGACACTGGGTAAGGAAATTGGTGTAACTAAGGAAATTATTTTTTTTGAGCTGTGATACAGAATTGGAATTGCCTAGACATAGTAATGCCTTGCTGAGTGTAATTATGGTGGCTGCCAAGAAAGCAATTTCTAAAAAATGGAAATCAAAGTCTAAACCAACTTCACTAGAAGTAGTGAATATAGTAACAGAGAGAAAACAACTGGAATTGGGAACTTTAGAAAAGTGTAGAAGAAAATTGCATAGGAAAAATGGGACTTGTTTAAGCAAAATGTGGAGGGAGGTACGAGGTTTAAAAGAAGGCAGGATTTGAATTAGCTATATAGTGTTTGACAATGACTGCATAAATTATAAGTGATGTATAACGTTTGCAGCTACAATTATGTTGATATGGTTTGTTATGTATAATGTTTGCAACTAAAATTGTCAACATGGTTATTTTTCATTTATATAAATGTTTGATTACCTGTGTCATGCTTGATAATTTAATAAATATGTTTCTTGTTTAAAATAAAAGCTGGCCATTGTTTCTGGCTCTTAGATAATTGGCAATTTCATAATCTACTCTGCTGCATCCTGTTGGTTGGGGCAATGAGTGACTTTGTCTCACAGCCTCATTCCTCCAGTGGAACCATTGATTCCAGTGACCCTTCTGATTAATGTTTCAGAAGTTGTTGAAAGCAGGCAGGAATTCTTCTACTTTGTTAGATGTATGCTATTGAATGGAAGAACATCTTTCTGAGTGGGGGAATACCCTTAGTCATTGCGTTTAACTGTTAAAGTAATAACTATGTGGGTTTATTCTTGCTGAGTAAGCCTGAGTACCAGAGATTTAATTCCATATTCCTGGACTGGCATACTCCCTGCACATGATGTCAGGACGTCTGGATATATGAGTTGTTTGCCAGCACTATCTTACAGCTCTTTTTTTCTATCAGAGCCTGAAGTGTCCACATTCATAGACTGTGTTGGTTGGCCCAAAGACTAGAGTACATCTTAAAGCTGAATATCCTATTGGGGCAACTCATTTTTCTTCATTGACTGGTCTATTAGATGAGTTCTAGGACAAGTATTTGTCTTGATTGTGGAAAGCAGATTCCATATCGGGACTTTTGTTCCCTTTATCTTTTTTGCTTAGGCCCAGGGCACAACATTCATAATTGTTCCCATTGTATTTATTTTTACAAGTACAATATCCATCATTAGAAAAAGAAAATGCATGTTGGGGATCTTCATACTCTGTTGCCTGACAGTTGTTCTGTTTTTGACCCCTCTCATAAGAACAGGAAGATCCATCCAAAGCTTGCAAGGGTGGCAGGTGACACAGTTTCACCATTGGCCAGTCCAACCAGGCTTGTAATCGTTGGACAGGAGATGACTTCATAGTCCCTTCTGACAACTGAGGGAGTGTCATAGACCTCTGTTGAGTATCCTGTGGAGTCTGACATGCTTCCTAGCTCCTCAGAGTCCACAGAAGCAGAAAGACAAGGATTGTCACTTGAGTCTGAGGTCTCTGTGCAGGCCCCAGCTTTTGATTTCCATCTATGTTTACAGATGGGGATGACATAATCCAAAAAACTTGTGAAGGGTTGTCACTTGACAGTGCACAGGCTACAGCAGCCCACCTGCAGCCTGGTCTCAGTACCTCCGCTACAGCCAGGACCAAGCCGAAGGCCAAACCAAAAAGGATTCTTCCTGGCATGCCTTAGCTTAGACAATTTCTTCAAGTCCCTTATTCCTATAAACAGCCTTTTAAGGAATCCTACTGCTGATTCTAAAATGGTGATTCAGGGTCTAAGGGAGCTAAATATGGCACTTCTAGAAATCCACTACCAAATAATGAGTAGAGGTCCTTTGATTTGGTAACAAAATGTCTATAGTTCCATACGGTGAAGTACCAGGAAACTCTGCTGGACCCAATAAAGGAAAAACTGGAAGAAAAAAAGGGCTCTCTCTAAAGAATTACTGAATACCTGCAACTCCCTCTCTTGAGAGTTGCAAAGCATTCTTTGCATTGTGGCTATGATCATATGATAAATAAGCGAAAAAATAGCAGTTACTTCCTAAAACAGAAATTTATTAAACATTAAAAATGGTAAAGCGCTTTTCATCTACTCAATAGCAGACTTCCTCAGACCACCGTTTGATACAGAGAATCCTTTAAATACTACTGTACACCAACAGTTACTGCCCCCAATCACAACTTCAAAAGGAAATGATGTAAGCACACTGTTAGTACAGAAAATTGTTAAACATGCATTATGCTAAAAGTATAATTGTTGACATATACATATAAAAATGAATGAATATAAAACCTATGCTTATTAAAAAGTGAAGTTAATTAATTATTAGTTCACCTACTCAAAGCTTTTAACCTTAAAAGACTGTTAATGGCACCTTGTTCATTAAGACCTGGTTTATAGTACAGTTGTAATAATAAATGCCATCTTAATTCAGCTTTTTCTAAAATTAAACTCCCGGGTCCACTCTTTGGTTGCTCATAAATCTGCTGAATGACACAAAATTCAAAATTATGATCAACACATGCCTGTGTATGTTTCACTAAAGCATTAGCTAAATTCCCCCTCCTTATGGCATACAAATGTTCATAAACTTTTTCTTTTAGCGTTCTTGTGGTTTTTCCTATATAATACGTAGAACATTTTTTACAGTTGGCTACGCATACCACCCCTTTTGATTTGCAATTCAATTTCTGATTAATATAATACTTTTTACCATTAATTTCAACCTGTTCACCTTGATACATATACTTACAAAAAGTACACATGCCACATTTTTTCATACCCTCACCTTTCTTTCCCGTAACATCGTTCACTGAGATTTTTGATATTCCTACCCTTCCTTGCAGTCATTTTAATACCATTCTGAAATGTATTGGTAATTGATTCCTTATCCAAAAGTCTCCAATTTTTAAAAATTATTGATTTAATTTCAAATAAATGCACATTAAATGCAGTTATAAAGGCATTAACATAATCAATTCTCATGTTTTGATTAGCCCTGTGCATTTCCACCAATAATCCATCTCTATTGAGAATAGGTACAAAATAACCATTTTCTTTTTTTTGTTTTACTTTGAGAAACATTTCATTCAGCAATTCCTCTGGGTAGCCCCTACTCAAAAACATGTTTATAAGAGTCTTACACTCCACGAAATTCATTATGTAAACTAACCATCCTTGCTGCACACACCAATTGGCCTTTTATAATCTCTCTTTTGTTAATAACAGGATGGGTGCTTGTATAATGAAGAAAGCTATTCAAATAGGTGGTTTTGTGTGAATTTTTGCTACAAACCTGTTGTTGACCTTGTCCTTTCTCAGATTCACATCCGAGTAATTGCTCTCCTGTCCATCAACATTGTACGTAAACCTCAAACATTGAGTTGTATTATTAATGTATTCCATAAAATCATCCACCTGCTGCTGCTCACCCCTCCATAAAATAAAAATATCAAAATATCGCAAATATAGGGCAATATACTGGTCATATACACTATTAAATATGTGCTTCTGTTCCCATTGGGCCATTACCAAGTTGGAAAAAATGGTCCCAGAGGGTGAGCCCATAGCAACTCCTACCTTTTGTAAATAATAATGATTGTTGAACATAATATAATTGTTGGTCAAAACCACTTCAAATAAATCAACATATAAGTTAATGTCCATTTGTGGTACTCCTTGTTCAAACAGAAACTCTTCTATCATATTTACGCCTTCCTGATGAGGAATTAGCAAAAAGATCTTTCACATCTATCGTTAAAAATAGAACATCCTCTGCATATTCAACTGCATTAATAAGGCTGAGAAAATGCCAAGAATCTCTACAGATTTGCTTTTGACTATCCAAGTAACCTTTCAATTTACAATCTAAAAATTTAGCACATGCATAAGTTATGGAGTTGCATCCGTCCACTATTGGTCTTAGTGGTGGATTGTTTATATCTTTATGTATCTTAGGTGAGCCAAAAATACAAGGAATGGTAGGTGCAGTAATGTGTCAATAATTATAGGTGTCAATGTCGATTCTATTTTCAAGAAAAACAAGTCATTATGAAATACTTCAATCTTCTTATGTGCTACATTAAGTGAATTTCTGCTAACTTCTTCATATGTGGCTGTGTTAAGTATCTGTGTTATTTTATCATTATAATCAAAAACATCCATTACTACCAGTCTCCCCCCCCCAAAATCCGGCTTCATGATTCTGATATTCTTTTGTATTAAAAATACAAGTAATTCCCTTTCATTAGAACTCAAATTGTCCCTCAGATGGACATGCTTATTGCTTAACAGATGTCTATTATCAGCTTCGCAAGCCTTCTCATACAGAATTAAAGCCAGATGTAATGGTGGATTAAAATTACTGGTGGTATGCAATTGCATATCAGAATGGTTGTGATTTTCAACAAACATAATTCTAAAATTGAGTTTCCTAAGAAATAGTTTAAAATCCATGAATACCGTAGCTAAACATGCTTCAGAGGCAGAAACAAAAAGTCAAACCTTTGCTTAAGAAACCGGCCATCTCCTGATCAAAAAATGTACAAGAAAAGTTATAAATTTTAAAATCATGTGCCTCATTAAAAATAACCATAGGTTTTTGTTGTCCAACTTCATCTGAGATACCATTAGTAATATCAATGTCAATAGAACTCAGTTGACCAGTGCATTCAGTTAATAATCGTTCCTCTGGTATCGTCCGCGTCCCCGTTGCCCCCCCCCCCTCTGATTCCTTCTGGAAGGGGTATAAAAATCCTGATTGGGACCATTACCATGATTGTTCCCATAATTATAGTTCCTATTCCTGATCCTTTCGGACCTCCTTAAAGGTGGAAATTGCTGTTCATAGTCATCATTACGCAAATCACTTTCATTTTGTTGCTCATTTTCTTCAAACACTGCTCCATTATTATTATTAAACTGCAAGTGTTTACCATTATTACTGTTATTATAAACACGTGGGGGTTTTGGATAGGCAAACTTTTGACTGTATTGATGTTTGTCTCTAGCCAACTTTTTATTTTTCTTTCTTTTTAATTCCACAATATTGTTCTCAATACTAGTGAAAATATGCTGATGCTTGTACTTGTACCTGTCATAGTCAGCTTCTGACAATAGTTGTTTGCAATGAGTTACACTCAACCAACAATTCAATGTCTTTAGTGTAATATTTAATGAGCAGTTCTAATATTCAAAGCCATGCCTATCAAACATGGCTATTAAATCATTGTGCAGGGCTGAGTTCTCAATTAGACCTGCAGGATAATGCCATACTCTAAGCCCTTTTGGAACCACCCCATTTGTAATACAGTCCATCAAATAAACATTTTCACATTGCAACTTTTTCATTTTATACAGTTTGCTGTCCATTTCTTCCAATTTACTTTTTGCATTATTCCCTCCAGCTACTTGTGTAGCTACTTATTGTCCCACGCTTCCATTTGCTAACCAGTCATTCAGTATAGGAGGTTTCCAATTAATACTGCTAGAACTAGATATGTTACCAGCATTAAGGTTATGTAATTGCTGTGCGCCACCCCTATAGTGCCTTTTTTTAGGCAAGGTTCAAAGGACAAAACCACCACCGTAACAGATAAAAGCACGCAAAATCTGAAGTTACTCAATACTAGAAGTCTAAACCTCAAAATGCACTCTCTCGAGGCACTCCTAAAAATAGAGAACATCGATATCTGTGCAGTAACTGAGACCTGGTTCAAGACTCCAGAGAGCACCCCTGCAATACCAGGCTACAACTCTTACCACACTTTTTGGCCACCAAACCAAGACTGAAACACTAAAGCTGGAGGAGTGTCCATATTCACCAAGGATATTCACACCTCCAGTGCCCAACACAATGCATCTGAAATTCTCCAGGTGCAACTAACACTAGATAAGACTGCAATCCAAATTGTAGCTTGCTGCAGATGCCCATTAAGATGCACTCTTCAGCCATCTTCATCTGCCTTTCTGTGCAGCCTTCTTTTTACTCTCAACCCCTCATGAAGCAGTTCCTTATGGGTACTGTCCATATCAGACCTCTCAGAAGTACTCCCTTTCCTCCTTGGAATCTCAGTTTTGTGCTGGAGAAGCCCACACTACCACCATTTGAGCCAGCAGCTAAAGCTGACATTGGATTTCTGTCTTCGGAAATGGCCTTTTCAGTGGGCATCACCTCTGCTAGATGGATTTCAGAACTGCATGCCCTCATGCACTGAATCCTTCCTTATTTTTCACAGGACAGAGTTACCCTCAGGAACTAATCCCTCTTTCATAACAAAAGTGGTTTCAGAGCTTCCTCTGTATCAGTCCAGTCATCTTCCTGCCTTCTTCCCTCACCCTCAGAATCAGCAGGAACACACCTTATATTCACTTGATGTTCATAGACAACTCTGATATTTGGACAAGACCATGCAAGTTAGAAAGTCCAACCGAGTTTTTGTAGCCTTTGCCATCACAAAACTAGGAAATCCTATTGGCGAACATACTATTTCTGAATGAATTTCCAGCTGTATTGCCTTCTTTTTCCATTATCATGGAAAACAAATTCCACAACACATCATATATCATTCTGGGTTTACTTCAGTACAGCGAACTTTTACTTATCTGACACTCACTTGCCCTAGACAAAAGCACTGACAACTACAAACGACCAACGTCTGGAACACCGACTTTGCATGCGAGGTACATAATTGCTTGGCCATCCCGAACAAAAACAATTAACGAAATTAAACTAAACCCACAGATGTGGGGGGCTTTGCCCCACACACGCCCTCTAACTAAATATACTAACTCCAAGATTGCACTACGACGAGGGGTAAGGGGCAAAGTTCAACAGGATGGCCAAGCGGTTACTTACCTCGCGTGCAAAGTCAGTGTTCCGGATGTCCGTCTTCTGAAGTTGTCTGTGCTTTCATGTGGGAAAATGCAGTGTTGGGTAAGTAAAAGTTTGGTCTACTGAAGTAGACCCATCATTCTACCATGGCAGCAGCTACTAATAGTGCATTTTTTAGGGGGTTCTAACTAGGAATATTTTGGGAGCTTGCCATGTGGTCCTTTGTACACACTTTTACCAAACATTAGATTCTTCCTGTTTTCTCCAAAACCAAGGATGGGTTTGCTTATGCAGTCTTGCAGAACATTTAAGCTGCTGCTTAATTATTTCTCTTCCAGCCTCCCCCTTTCTATTTGAAAATCCTCCCATACAATCATTACTGCAACAATGAAACACAAAGAACACAACAAAGTTGTCTACTCGACCATAAATGCAGATGTGCGGATGTCTTCACTGTTGCAGTACATTTAACCTCTTTCCTTTCTCTGTCTCTTTCGTTAAGGTTGGAGTGGGCACTGTTTTGCTATCCTTTCCTCTGACCCTCTCTCTGTTCTCCATTAGCTTTTTGGGGTCCCTTCCTATGCTGACTGGGAACTTTTTGAGTGTCTTGTGCTCCAGGTCTGGAGCTTCACCTTGGGAGGGCTCTGGACTCAGGCAGATGACTCATATATACCCAGTTGTCCTGACATCAGGTGCAGAGCACCCACCAGCCTAGGAGGAAGGAATTAAATCTTTGATACTTGGGCAAACCATAGGCTACCTCAGAAAGAATATTCTCATATAGATGTTACTGCAACAGGGAAGACATGTGAATATATACATTTATAGTAAGTAAACACAGTTGTACTTCCCCTGTTTCATTCCCAGCCACCTTAAACACCTGTATGACCTGGATCTTATTCATATAAAGGTGCTTATGTTCATTATGTTGGCGCACCATAACCTAGGGCATTTTGTAACTGTGGTCTAGCATAGGCATGTTGAGCAGCTTCTTGAGGAGTTTCTGCATCTTTGCCCTACACTAAATTCCTCTTCTCCTTGGAATTTGAACTTCATGACTGATGAGCTTTGCCCATCCTCCATTCAGATTGAGTTGTTTAATGACTTTGAAGTTTGTATCTTGGAAATACATTTTGTAGTGATCGTCCTATATTCACCTGAAGGATCTTGGAATTAAAGACCCCTTATTTGGTGGAAACAGTATATTTATTTTATTTATTTATTTAACATTTGCTTACTGGGAATGTCTGACTTGGAACAAAGCCAATTTTCATTGGAGGCGCAAGGAAAAACACTCCAGATGCATGTTTTTGTGATGTGGGAGGAAACCCACACCAACGCAGTGAGGACATGCAGACTCCACACAGAAGGCACCCCAGCCGAGAATCAGTTCATAAGAATCAGATTTCCCTTTGTACTAACTCCTATGTCCTGTCTAATAGGTTTTTCATTTGTCCCTTAATCAGTCCCTTTGTTTCCTTATAGTCTTTCTAAAGGTTAAATCTAGGGGAGGTAGCATTCTTCATGCATCTAGGTTGTGCTAGCAACTCGTGTTTTGCTTTTAAATGGTTAAAGGAGTTCAGGAAGATAGACCAGTTTTTATCTCCTTTGTTGCAAGTGGAGAGGGACTAGCTGTGGTAAGCAAACCTTGCTCAGTTAGATTACTATGTACATCATCTTTTGTCATCTAGTAACTAACTGTACTTTGCTAATGCAGCTGTCAAAGCTGTCACACTAGAGAAATATCTGCTTCCATTGCCTGTTTCAGCTATACCTATTGTTGGCATTGGTGCCATGGTTATTTGGCTGACTTTTGCTTTTAAATAGTTAAAGGAGTTCAGGAAGATAGACCAGTTTTTATCTCCTTTGTTGCAAGTAGAGAGGGACTAGCTGTGGTAAGCAAACCTTGCTCAGTTAGATTACTATGTACATCATCTTTTGTCATCTAGTAACTAACTGTACTTTGCTAATGCAGCTGTCAAAGCTGTCACACTAGAGAAATATCTGCTTCCATTGCCTGTTTCAGCTATACCTATTGTTGGCATTGGTGCCATGGTTATTTGGCTGACTTTTCGCACGCTCACTGGGTACTGCTTATTTGATTGTGATTCCAGGAGTCAGACTTCATCTAGCACTTTGGTGCCTCGTGACATAACTCTTCAGTCTGACCCTATCTTTCTGTTTTCCTTCTAAGGTTCCTGCTAGCCTGTTGCACTTATTTTGGTAATGTTTTGGATTGCTGTCCACAATAATCACTAAGGAAAAGACAGATACTCGCCACATCAGTTGATCTCTGAAGGAGCTCTTTGCAGTGGATATTCATACTGTTCCTCGCCTCCTTTGATTTAAGTGATCTGTACATTCACTCCATAGATGCATTTGCTAATAATTTGGACAAGTTGGTAAAATGTATTCCAGTTTTTTTCAAAGTGCACATATTCTCTCTGTTTTCCATACATGCAGATTTAGTGTATAGGGATCAAATTGAGGAGTGCAGGGACTAGGCTTGTTCTTTTGGCTGGTATGGGAGTGGGAGAGAAGTGAAGCAGGAGCACCAGTTAAGTTTTTTGAGGTTCAGTTAGCTTACACATGCCCATTTGACTTTGAGCCCTGTGGAGTGTGGCAGTGAGGCAAGTAGAGAAAGCCAAGTGAGACAACTGGGATGGAGGATGAATGTCAAACAAAGAAATTATTACTTCTCAGATAACTGTTCAGCTGACCACGTGTTTGGAAATGAAGCAGCAATGAGCTGCAGCTGGAATTGTACAGTTAGAATATTGCACAAGCAGAAATTCATAGGTAAATATCCCAGCGTTTTGTAATGAAACATCTATAAGCTACTTCTGTTTTCCCAGGCTGTGATAATATGGCTAGATCACAAGAATTTGCTGCATAAGCTCCCTAGTCCATGGCACTAACTGTACAAATGAAAGCAAGTCCATAAGGTTGGATGCTGAGAAGAAAGTGAGCAAAATGTATATACGGTGTAAACAAGTCTTTTATATACATTGTGTTTGCAACAGTTACACCTTGTAAAGAGGAAGCTTGGCTGCAGTCTAAACATTTGTAATCATAAACACTGCTGTCTTTCACTGAGGTACTTCATGTAAAATTTTGGAGTTTCACTGTGTATATGAGTGGTACAAACCTGGATGCACTTGCTAAGTTTGGGGTAGCAGGTAAGAGACCATGAGCTTCAGCCAGTGCAGGATGAAGGTAGTTTGTCTTATGTTGATTCTGAGTTTGGAGTAATGGGCAGAGGTATACCATGATCCACAGCAGGTTTTCGTAGTAGACCTTTAATGATGAGAGTATAGGTCGTAGGTGTTGAGGGCTGGTGACGGAGGATTCCACTTGAGTGATTTCTCATCCTGTTGTGCTTTGCTTGTCAGGAATACTTGGAGATGCAGAGACAGTTGGCAATTCAGCGTTTGCAAGAGCAGGAAAAGGAACGGCAGCTGCGGCTTGAGCAACAAAAGCAGACCATTCAGATGAGAGCACAGATGCCAGCATTTTCACTTCCTTATGCTCAGGTATGTGGAGCTTGTCAGTTGTGTAATACCACAGATACTGTGATCCTCACTTTCATGTGCCTTGTGTTACTACATTTGTTTGACTCTGTTAATCTGTAAGTGTACTGATGCTAAGGACCCTTTTCAGCCATAGCCCGTGTGCAGGACAGTTGTACAGGCACATAGACTAGCAGTATATCTAAACAAAAATGATGCCCTGAATTTGCATATGTTTCAAGTTTTACAGGCATTAAGGCAATGCATATTTGTGTAAGATCAAAGGTAATTTACAAAAGAGAATGGCAGAATAGTGAACAATTCATGAAGTACATAAGTTAAAAAACACAAAAAGAAAAATCTAGCAAAGCTAGACTTCTAACTGCGTGATACCTTAAACCTCTTGCATCAGAGGCCTCATGGGATATATGCAAATCACCCCTTAAGGATATCAGGTGTTTCAGCTAAATGGCAATTCTGAATGTCCATGACTTTTTCTTTTACTTTCATTTTTAAGTCTATTTATGGACAATTTCAGGCCATTAAAGCCAAACCCCTCTAGCTGTGGACATGCATGTTTCTGCCTTCTTACAACATCATCAGCACAGCATAAGAGGAATATCAGCTGGGTATGACAACCCTGGGTTTCCAAAGGTCAAACATTCCTCTTAGGCTGTGCTGATGATGTCATAAGAAGGCATAAACATGCCAATTAACCATTATGGTATCAGTTCCATTTCTAAGTTTCTTTCGACTGATCAGTAGTTTTTTTCTTTAAAACATAGTGTCATCCAAAACTATTCTTAATTCTTGCAGAAGATTATTTCAGGAAGCTGGAGTCATCTTCAAGAATGTACCCCCCCAAAGATAAATTAAAGGAAGGTTGTTTCCCCCAGCTGTTCAAACAAAAGGCTTAGGACTAAGTTTTCACGCTAAGATTTATGAAAAGAAGACCCATAGGGACTCATCCTTGTTACATCTAAGTACTTCCTGCCAGGCTTGCATTAAACCTCGTTTTTGTCTGTTTTCCCACTGTCTAATTTCTTACCATGACTGGTGGGAGGGAGCAAAGGCTGCTTCTTTTTTTTGTACCTAGATGCCCTTGTTTACTAGCCATTCTGTTTGCTTTGTCTAGGTATGTCTTTTCAAGTATAACTATAGATGAGAGTGATCGGTCATTTACACATACATGTATGTTGTGCTTCAGCTATTAGATGAGGGGATTTTCCTACCTTTGTTTAGTTCCTACCAGCAAAGGACAGGTACCCTTTGTTCTTCTGCCTTGGTGGCTCACTATTTTATATGCAGAGTTTACCTCTCAACCTCTTAGCATAAGAAATCTGGACATAGTCAAGAATAATGAAAGGCAAAGGCCCAACATCAGGGACATATTTTAATTATTACTGTTATGAACTTAGAGAGTGGATAGATTAACTTGTTTTATCTTAGCACTCATTTTCTGAAAAATGTGAAGTCTGAAATGCTAATGTCTGTTATTATTCAGTGACTTCAGTCCTCAAAATGTTGTCAGAATGCCACAGCTTTTATGAGGGAAGACCAAATATATGACACAAAAATCTGGACAGTTGAGAGGTATTTGCAGAAGTACTGCATTTACAGTGAATATGGGTTTATTTATCTATTTTGCATTTGTTGACCAGGATAGTCAGATTGGATACATGTCCATTTTCAGCAGAGGCTCGGGGAGAAAAGCTCCAAGGTAATAATTCACATTGAACATTTAGGAAATGCTAGTTTCAAGCAGATTGCAGTCATAAGCAATACCAGCATTTATCACATATAGTACTAACTTATTATAAAACACTTTACAAAACATAACATTATTTTCAAAGTTAAACATACATAACATTACATTCAGGTTTAAGACACACTGAGTAGCAGTTATACAATTAACCCTTCCTGAAATGGAGTGGTAGAAAAAGTTAGAAGTAGTTGAAGGTAAGGCACCTAAGAAATAGAGAGGTCACTAGTCACTGTTAGTGCAAGGACATAACCAATGAGATTTGAAACATTTCTTGAGTTTGTTTTTGAATTGAGTTAGTGAGGGTTCTAGGGTCAAGTCAGCTGGGAGTCTGTTCCATATTTTTCCAACAGAGTTGGCAAACAGAGTCCCCAGCTGAGTAATTGGATTTGTATATTTGAACTAGGAGTCTAGTGGATGATCGCATTGGCCGGGTGCTGGTGTAGGAGTTGATAATATTTTTTAGTGCAGGTGTATTTTCCGGTTGGTAAAGGACTTTATGTGCCACTATTAGCTGGTTGAACTGCAGTAGGCTTGGCAGTTCAAGCCATCCTAGGCGATTTAGGTTGTGACAGTGGTGTGTCCAGTAGGCTGTGCCAGTAGCAAATCTGGCAATGTGGTTAAAGCAGGATGATAGTTTATTAAGATCTGTTTTAAGTTGGAGAATAGAGGTGAGGTGTAGAGAAGAGTTGATAGCAGATGGGAACAGGCAATTGCAGTTCTAGCAAGTGGGGTAAGGAAAGGTTTGATTCTGTAAAGAGAGCCAAGTTTTTATTAATGGTTTTGATGGTTTGATTGAAATGCGCATCAAACTTCAGGTTATCAACTATGACACCCAGTAGTTTAGTTTGGGCTTTTGGTGAGATGATAGCGCCATCGTTAACAGTTATGTTGAAGGATGGCAGGGGGGTCTTGCATGTGGGGGAGAAGAGGAGCAACTTAGTTTTGTTGGGGTTTAGGATTAGATGTTGATTGGAGAGCCATTTTTCCACTTTATTGAAGGTAATTTGGGTTAATGTGAATAAAGTAGTTGGTGAGGTGTCAGAACAAGTCAAGGTGGAGTCCTCCGCATATTGAATGCAGGTAGCATCTGGGATGACTGAATGAAGGTCATCGATAAAGATGGAGAAAAGAAAGGGCACTAGTATTGAGCCCTGGGGGACTCCTAATGTGATGGGTAGGCGAGATGATAGCTTGTTCTGCCATAGGACTGCCTGTTGCCTGCCCTGCAGGTAGGATTGAAACCACTGGAGTGCATGGTTGTTTAAGGAGAAGGCCTTCAAGGTATTTATAAGCATTTTGTGGTCAACCATGTCAAAAGCCTTGGATAGATCTAGAAAGAGTGCTGAGGATAGTTTGTTATTGCGGTTGTGGTTAATGATGATCGAGAAAGAGAGGCGGGCAGAAGTAGTACTGTGTTGTGGCTTAAAGCCATGCGGAAAGTTGGACAACAGCTTGTTCTGTGTGAGGTAGTGCATGAGCTGTATGTGTACATACTTCTCCATAATTTTAGCTAGAGGTGACAGAATAGCTATGGGTCTAAAGTTTGACAGTTCAGTGGAACTGCCTCCTTTATGGAGAGGTATGACATGGGAGATTTTCCATATAGTGGGTACAGTAGCTTCAGATATAGCTCTGTTGATCAAGATTGAGATGGGGTTATGCTATGGTGTCAGCAGCCCAGGTCAGCAGCCAGGGTGGTGGGTCTTAGTTTCTTAAGTAGGGCACGAATAAGTTGAGAAGGAACAGGTCGGAAGGTAAAGTGTGTTTGGGTACTGGGTATGGCTACATTAGAATTAGAGCCATTGGGAAGAGAGTTGGCTGGCTAGAGACTTAATAGTCTCTGTGAAGAAGCTGTTGAAGTTATTAGCAATGTCTACTGGGGATTTTTGTTGGGAAGCTGAGGGGGGTGGGGTGGGGTGGTGGTTTGGCCTGGGTGGAGTAGTTAGTTTATTCCTGCCCAGAACTTTTGAGGTTTTTTTTGGTGTTTCTTGCAGGAGATGGTAGTAGTGGTTCTTTTTGTCTAAGGTTATGGATTTTTTGGTATCATTCCTTAGCTGTCTGAATCTTAGTTGATCAAGTGGGGCTTTTGTTTTTGGTAGGTGGCCCATGCTTTGTTTCTGAATGAAATTTTGGTTTTGGTATCTTTAGAAAGCCATGGTGCAATATTAACTTTGGTTCTAATAGAGCGGCTGGGAGCATGAGAGTTACGAATAGCAAGGAATTTGGTGTTAAAGTATGCTACTGCTTCATCTAGGGGGAGACTTTTTAGTACTGACCAGTCACATGCCTTAAGTTCACTTTGAAACTTGGTTTGGAATAAAAAAAAAAACTAAGCACTGAAAGTATGGCTTATTACCCATCAAGTTGGAATTTTTCTTGGTCTTCCATATGCTGCTGTAACTGCATCTTTTTCTAGTATCTTCAGTGGCTTGTTTCTGTTTGCTTCGTTTATGCCTACCCTTTTCTTGCACAGCACTGGGACTGGCTGACATGGGAAGCATTTTCACCTCATACATATGTGCACACAGATAAAGTGGAAGAAAAGACTTTGCCAAGTATCTGTTCCAGCCTCCTGTAATTCCTTCAATGCAGATTTTACCACAGCTACTGATTAGGTTCATAGGTTCATACTAGGCTATCTGCCCTGGGGCAATTATAAGCCTAGCCTGATTTTGTATGGCTTACGCCACCCCTTGATTTGAGTATACTGTGCCCTTTTTAAGGTTTAGTTTACTGTGCCTCTGTCTAATAGTGACACTGGAGTAATCCCTGGGACAAACCTACGATCCCCCATCCACCTATCGAGATTCTTCTTGAAGAGATTTAGTGAGGTGCTCTGCCTCGCATGAACTGGAATTCTATTCCAGAGCAAAGGGAGCCTCTGGGTTATGAACCTGTCCCTCCAGCAAGTTCTATTTATTTCTGTGCTGAGGTTCAAGTCCCTCGAGCATGTGGCTCTAAGGGATTTAGATTTACGGAGGTGGAGCATGTCCATTAATTCTGGATTTGACATAGCTTTGTATGTCAGGCATAGATCGCCTCGAAGTAGGCGGTATGCAACTGAGTAGAGCTGGAGTTTTCTTAACCGAGCAGCATATAGCATCTGTTTGAGACCCTTGATCCTCTTGGTGAGATACTTTTGGGGTCTTTCTAATTGCTGCAGGTGTCAGGTAAGGTACATCCCAAAAGGGGCATTGTATTCTATGATGGGCCTGATGAGGGATGAATAAAGGGGCATGATTACCTCTCTTGATCTAGATGTGAAACCCTTCGTGATGAGGTGGGCTATGTAGAAGGTCTTTCTAACCACTTTGGCAATGTGGTTTTCAAAGGAGAGATTGCTATCAACTTGGGTCTCCAGGTCCCTAATAACTTTCTCTGTACTTAATGGGTTTCCGCCTTTGTGGTAATTTGTGGGCACATTGTTTTTGCCAAAGGGTATGACTATACATTTTTTGGCATTTAGCTTTAAACCATGGCGCTGGCACCAGTTATCTGTCTCTGTGAGACCTTTTTGAAGGATGTTTGTGTCAGCTGGAGAGTCGATTATGGCGCCCAGTTTGCAGTCGTCTGCAAACTTGGTGAGCCATAGTCCTCCCACGTTTGCCTCTACCTCG